>NC_056733.1:564535878-565193378 GCF_019279795.1 Protopterus annectens | reverse complement strand
CAGCCCCCTTCTGCAACTGAGGTGCTGGTGCAGGCCTCTGTTGAGACCCTTACGGAGTCCAACATGCGGTCAGGTTCCTCATCTTCTGCACAGGCCTTGGCTTTCAGTTCATCTGTTGGGTCTGGAGTCACTCAGCAGACCTCGGCTTCTGACGAGTGACCTTGTATCAGTGACATTCCTGCAAGGCATCAGCCTGCATCAGTTCTGCCTTACAAAGAAACTAGCATCAGGATTGCAGACGTACCTAGACCCAAGGCCAAAACTACTTCTAAGAAGGGTTCTACCTCAGGTCCTATGCCTCCCATGTCCCATGCACTAGGTTATCAGCAAGACCTGGTCACGTTAGTTGAGGACCTTATCCTCCTTAGTCAGAGCTAGGCAACCCCCTTTGGAGTCTTCCTCAGGGAAAAGGAAGAGGGATCCTACCCCTGAAGTTTTCTCTGAACCTCCTGATTCCAATGAGGATTCTGACCAGGAAGAGTGTGTGTTTGAGGAAGGACCCCTTCCTGCTGTATTGGAGGAGGTAGAGAATGCTTTTATGGACTCTTCCCTGAATCCAGATTCTCTGCCTCCAGCACCTTGAAAACCAGACAGGTTCTACAGGGTGCTGGACTCGCATAAATACCTCTTCAAAAAACCTTCTGCAGACCCAGAGGTTGTCACTCCAGGTCCCAAGGCAGCAAGAGCCAGCTCTTCAAAGAACCCTTTACCTGCTGACAAAGAAAGCAGGGCCCTTGACAGGTCTGGTAAAACAGTCTACAGTTCTGCTACCCTAGCCATGAAGGCCCTTAACTGACAGTTTCATATGATAAAATACCAGGAAAATATTTTAGATAAAATGAAGCTAAATATATCCTCCCCGGAGGACAAGAACATTTCCAAGGAATTGTTGGACTTTTGCCTTTCCAACTCCCAAGTGGCTATACACTCATTACACTGCAGCTATGATGCTATGGAGGCCTCTAGCCAAGCTGCTGTATCTTTGTTCTGTCATTAGAAGGCATACTTGGCTTAGGGAGCAGATCCTACCACACCATGTCAAATCCAAACTTCTAGATGCACACCTGGATAAGGACTTCCTTTTTGGGCTAAAGACTGAAGCTGTGCTAAACAAGATGGAAGATAAAGCAAAATCTGTGCAAACTGTCAAGGGCTTCCTCAAAGTTCAGCCTCCTAGGTTTAGTAGGAATTTCCCCACAAAACACTGGTCCTTTCCCCTCTCAATCAAAAATCGGCCAGAGTAAACCTTGGTGGGAAAGGCCTCAAAGACAGCATCAATCACAAAGGCCCAGACCGTTGTCCTCAGGAACGCCCAGGCAGGGGAGTTCTAGGACACAGGGACCTGGCAGAGAGCAGCAGTGACTTTCCCTTTCCCCTATCCACCCCCACTCTCTCCAGAAATGATAGGAGGAAGACTAGGAGGATCCCTGTTCAAAGAAAACTGGTCCCTCATTACTTCAGACAAGTGGGTTCTGAAAGTTATCTCAGACAGTGACAGGCTCACTTTCAAAGAGCCATTAAGATACTCAGATTACCTGGATGTTCCACAAAATCAAAGAGCAGAGGCCCTTTCTCAGATTCACAACCTATGTTCACAGGCCTCAGAAGAACCAGTACCAAAACATCAAATAAGGAGGGGTTCTATTCCAGGCTATTCCTGATTCCCAGAAATGAAGGCTCTTGGCTCCCTATTCGAGACCTGTCCACCATCAATCAGTCACTGCTAGTATCAAAATTCAAAATATTGACTCTTCAATAACTTATTCCCATGACTGCCCCTCAGGCTTTAATGGTCACCTTAGACCTAAAAGATGCTTACTTGCACATTCCTACAGAGGAATCTTGCAGAAGTTTTCTTTGTTTCAGAACATGTACCAGTCACTTTCAATTCTCTGAACTGCCCTTTGGCTTGTCTACTGCTCCCAGGGTCTTCACAAAGTGTTTAGCTCCTGTGATCACCTTCTGCAGAACAAAGGGATACAAATTTACCCCATCTAAAAGACTGCCTCATTCAAGCCACAAGTCGGTCAAAGCTACTCAAAGATCTAGCCTTCACTCAGAACCTCCACACCTCCTTGGGGTTCATCATAAATCTTCGCAAATCCAACAAAGACCTATCCACCAGGATTGTTTTCCTAGGGGTCTTTTGGATTCCTCCCTCCAGAAAAGGTCTCCTTCCTGACTCAATACTTCCAAAATATTATGCAGTGACAATGCCTCTCAGCCAGGGAATTCCTCAGAGCATTTAGACTACATGGCATCGTGTATCCTCATGATCCCTCTGACCAAGCTACACATTAGGAAGCTCCAGTGGTACCTTAAGAATCTGTGGTGCCAGCACTCACAGTCCCTGGAGACAGAAATACAGCTGATCCCTTGTCTCAAGGAGGAATTTGCATGGTGGATGCAGGCATGTGTCCAGAACCTGGGTCTCCCCTTCAGCTTCTTCCCTTGGAGCCAAACATTAACTGCAGATGCTTCAGAGACAGCCTGGGGGGGGCTCATTTCCAACACCTTCAATCCCAGGGCAGATGGGAAAATCAGTTCAGACATAAGCAAATAAATTAGAAAGAACTGATGGCAGTGCAAAAGGGCCTAGTAGCTTTCAAAGATCAGTGGAAACCAGGGGTCCTGCTTGTCAAAACTGACAACACAGTCATGTGATACATTAACAAGGGGGCACTCACTCTACCCTCTTTGTTGTCTAGCGATGCAGGTCCGGGAGACAGCTCACTCACTGGGGTTGCATCTCATGGCACAGTACCTCCCAGGGACCCAAAACTCTCAAAGATCATCTCGGTAGGAACTTGATGGACCCCCACAAGTGGAGCCTGCATCAGGGAACATTTCTTAGCATAGTCCAGAAATGGGATCCCCACAGACAGACCTCTTTGCCACCAAAGAAAATGCTCAACTGAAAAAATTCTGTTCCAGGAGTAAACTACCACAGCCTGGAGGACAGATGCTTTCTCCTTCCTTTGGAGCCACCTTTTCCTTTATGCTTTTCCTCCCCTGCCTCTTCTTCCATGGTTCGGCCTAAAAATCAGGGAAGAAGGCCCAGGGATCATTCTGATAGTCCTAAACTGGCCGAGGCAGAACTGGTATCCTCTGCTGCTATATTTAACCAATGCAAACCCGTGGCAGTAACCTCAAAGAGTGGACCTCCTGACTCAGGAGAAAGGGAGGGATTGTGCATCCCAACCTATAGACTCTCAAATTCTCAGCCTGGATAATTCCCCAAAATACTCCTCTGAGTATACCCTAAAGCAGACAAGTTCAAAACATTCTCAAAGTGAGTACTAGGAAATCATACTCAACCAAGTGGAAAAGATTCTCCATTTGGTGTCAACAGCAAGGCCTCAATCCTAATTCAGCCAACATCTCTGCCATTTTAGATTACCTGGCTGTCCTTGTTGACAGAGACCTATCCTTTTCTTCCATCAGAATTCATGTGTCGGCCATTTCAGCCCACATCCCTACTCTTCCTATCTTTTACCACCCCCTGATGAAACAATTCCTTACGGGAGTGGTTCACATCAGACCTCCCAGGAACCAAACCACATCTCTATGGGACCTCAATTTTGGTCCAGAAAAATTTGACGCTACCCCCCCCCCCCTTTGAACTGGCAACTTCTGCTGAATTAAAATTCTTAACTTGGAAGACTGCCCTTTTATTGGCCATCACCTCAGCTAGGAGAGTCTCTGAGCTGCAAACTCTCATGGCAGTGGAACCATTTCTCGTATTCCACCCTGACAGAGCATCACTCAGGACTAATTCATCCTTTATGCCCAAGGTGGTCAAGGTCACATCCTTGAGTCAAGCTATACACTTGCCCACCTTCTTCCCCAAGCCTCAGAACTGGGGAAAAAGAATCCTTCACTCCTTGGATGTGCACAGACAGCTATCTTGACAGAACTAAATCTTTCAGAAAATCAGACTAACACTTTGTATCCTTTGCCATTGGCTCTGAAGGAAACAACTCTCCAAACAGAGCATCTCCAAGTGTATCTCTCAATGCATTTCCTTTTGTTACAGCAATCATGGTAAAAAGCCTACCGAAATTGTAAGGACTCTCTCTACTAGGGCCACTGCTACCTCTGCTGCCTTCCTGAAAGGAGTATCTACCAAAGGCATTTTGGAAGCTGCTACCTGGTCATCTGTGCATACCTTTACCAAATGCTACCAATTATCAGCTTTCTGCAAGTCTAGAGCAGGATGTGTCACTGGCATCTTGCAGGGCATCCTCTCTTCTCCATAATCTACCTTCCACACTAATCTCAGCTTTGGGAATCATCCCATAAGTCAAGACTGCAACAGTGAAACACAAAGGACATAGTACAGTTGTGTACATGAACCATAAATGTAGATATTTGAGTGTATTCACTGCTTCAGTCTTTTTTCCCCCTCTTTCCCTCCCCATTTGCCTACAGTAGTAGTCTGTTTCTATCTACTTCACTAACCAGAGGACCCCCTGGGTGTTTACCCCGCAGGGCCCTTTTTCTACCTTTGACCCTTGCTTATGGTTTTTCGTTGGGGGCTCCTACCATCTAAGTGGCAAGAAAAAACTGATGTAATTGGTGTTGGCTGGCTCCCTTTATACCAAAGTGTACTGAGATCACGGTAGGATGTATGCCAGCCTTAGGAGGAGGGAGGTTTTTACTCTGGTAGTCGGGCTAGCCAAGAGCTTCCACAGCAGGAAATCCCCCAAGTCAGGACTGCAACAGTGAACATATTTGAACAGCGTACGCAACTGTACTATGCTTAAGATAGCCTGGGTAGTCCATTCTAAGCACCTCACAGTACAGGAGAATGGCCCCTTATACAGTGACCATGCATATTAATGTAAAAAAAATGCTTTTTCTGATTTCTTACAGTTCTTCACAGACACCTGGACTGCAGGTATGCTGTTGCTGATAATCAGTGAGATGCAAGGGAGCACCCCCAATCATTCCAGCTATGTAGACTAGTCCTGAAAGCGAGAGACCCAGGACTGCAGTACAGCTTTTTTCTAAAAGCGATGTATGCTCTCAGCCAGCCAATCTTCTAAGCAAATCTACATCAACTTCCTACCTATTGCACCCCTTAAACACATGTTTATGAACCCCCCCTCCAAACAGCCAGATCAGGAAGTCTGAGCTACAACGTCCTTTTCAGTAAGATACAGCAAAACAGTACCTTATGCCCTACCCCCAAATCCATTTCATACCAGAAGTACTGGTAAAGACCAGAAAGCGCTGTCATCCTAATAGCTTTCATCTTTCTAGACAACTTTGGTTTTCCCCTCATTCCATATCTCCAAAATGGAAAATCTATGACTCTACCAAAGGACTGTACGCTGCTAACTCAACATAAAGGCATGTTACATAAATCTATGTAGAGGATAGATCCAAGATTCCAAAATGGGAAAACTATGAACTAAATGTAGCGCTTTCGTCCCGTTTATTACAGAACTTCTTCAGAATTAAAAAATCCACCATTTACATAATTTCCTTTTATACCACAATTATCTTTACATCATTTCCTATTAGTATTAATCCTTAAAAGGACATGTCAATGTAAAATTCACTCAACCAAACAGTACTGTCATTTCCTTAACACAATATCTACTAATAAAAAACTGTGTGTATAATGTAAACTTGTAATAATGTTCTTAATATAACTACATTTGCAATACATACAAACACTAAATTTTATAACAAGAAAAATTAAAAATTAACATAATTTAAATAACTTTTGACAGAAACTTTATCATTAATGCCAGGCGTTACATCAGCTCTTAAAAAGATTTGCCATTTCAATTCAATTTTTTCCAAAAAATGATTGAATGAACCTACAAACTTATCTGTTTTCACCTTCTCTATTACAAAAAAGGTGAACTTCTTAAAATTTTCACACGTCACTGAATGTTTGGCTAGCGCATTACTTAAATCTTTCTTCTTAATGGCCAATAAATGTTCCATAACCCTGTGTCTTAACTTTCTAATGGTTTTTCCAGTATAGAAATTTTCACAGTTAGAACATACTGCTAAATAAACTAATCCTTCACTTTGGCAATCATATCTATCCTTCGCTATCACAGTGTATTTTATATGTTTAAAATAATGACTTTGTACACTCATCATAAATCTACATTGTCTACAATTTGTACATGGAAATGTCCCTAAACGTGTGACAACTCTATTGTGGCTCTCATCTCTATGTCCATTTTCCAAAATTTCTTTTAAATTTCTAGTCATTTTGCAGTCATTACATTTGGGTAGAGTCCCAAAGCTATGGATGGGAGGCTGGAGCTAAACAGCATTAGGAGCGGCTATGAGGCCCTGCAGAACTGCAGTGGCAAAGCCTGCCCTGGATTTAGAGTAGAGTGGCAGATGATAATGCTTTGTAAAGGTGTGCACTGAACTCCAAGTAGCAGCCTCTAAAATGTACTTGTTTGGTACTCCCCTGAGAAAGACTGCTGAAGTGGCTGCAGCTCTGGTTGAATGTGGCCTAATGCCCCTAGGCACTGGCTTACCATGGTGTAAGTAGCAGAAACGAAAGCAGTGGCCTATCCACATTGAAATAGTCTGCTTTGAGATTGCCTTTCCTTGTGATCCTGCAGCATATGCCATTAGTAATTGCTCTTTCTGAAAACTTTGGTTCTGTCCAAGTAGAATCTAAGCTGTCTATGTACATCCAAAGAATGCAGAATTCTTTCCCCCTTGTTCTGTGGATTTGGATAAAAAGTTGGCAGATGAATAGTTTCGTTAAGAGCCACACTGGACACCACCTTAGGCATAAATGTTGTGTTTGTCCTCAGAGAGACCTTGTCTGGATAAAAAATGATAAAAGGTTCCACAGCCATGAGTGCCTGTAGCTCTGAAACTCGTCTTGCAGAAGTGATTGCTAGGAGCAGAGCTGTTTTCCAAGATAAAAACTTTATATCAGCAGTAGCAGCTGGCTCAAAAGGAGGCAGGGTGAGTTTTTCCAAGACATAGTTGAGGTCCCATGCAGGCATTGGTGATCTCCTTGGAGGCCTTAAACTTTTGGCTCCTCTGAGGTACTGTTTTAATAAGGGATGAGAAAAGATTGGTGTCTCTGTACTGTAATGAGCTGAAATGGCAGAGGCATGAATTTTAATAGATGAAAAAGATAGGCCTTTGTCCAGCATCTCAGTTAAGTATTGCAAAATCTGAGGAATATTTGGCACAGCTGTATCAGTTCCTTGTACCTGGCTTCAAGCACAGAATCTCTTCCATTTTCCAGCATAAGATTTTCTAGTACTAGGCCTTCTGGCCTCCAAAATGACATCCATCACAGCTTTACTGAGAGGTGTGTTTCGTATGACTACATTATCTGCTATGCTACCAGATTTAAAGTCCTGAGTTGGCTGTGCAGGATCTGATTGTTTTGCTGGGACAGTAGATGAAGTATTTGAGGTAAGGTCCAAGCTGGGCATTGAGACAAGTTCTTTAGGCTTGGAAACCAGTACTGGCAGGGCCAGTCTGGGGCAATCAGTATCATTTTTGGCTTCTCCTGTCTGACCTTTAGAAGTACCTTGGGGGGGGGGAGGCATGTACTGATAGGTTTTTCCAGCTGAAAGACTGGGCATCCACTTTCCAAGCTTGTCTGTGATAAGACGTTGTGCAGAATAATTTTAGTTGGTAGTTGTGAGGGGAGGCAAATAGATCTATGTCCGGGCATCCCCATTTCCTTGTTATCATGCTGAAGACTTGTGGATCCAGTTGCCACTCGTGGGGATCCATGAGGTTTCTGCTTAGTTCGTCTGCCAGAGTATTTTTCCTTCCTGTCCTTCCTGGCAGGAATTGTGCCTGCAGATGTACTTGGTAAGTCAATGCTGTGTTCCACAAAGTTATGGCTAGTCTGCAAAGGGGGTAAGAATGTGTGCCCCCCTGCTTGTTTATATACCACATGACCATGGTGTTGTCTGTCTTCATCAATAGTTGTCCCGGATGAAGTAGGTCCTTGAAGGCTATCAGGGCATTCTGAACAGCTAGCATCTCTTTTTGATTGATATGTAGATGCATTTGGGTTGAGGACCATGTGCCCTGAATGCATCTTCCTGCCATGTGGGCCCCCAGGCATAATCTGATGCATCCGTTGTTAGTGTCTGCCTGGCTGGGGGTAATGTGAATGGCTGGCCCTTGTTTTGGTGACAAGCATTTGCCCACCATCAAAACTCCTGTTGTAGACAGGGAATGAGAGTAATCATTGTTTCCAGGCTGTGGCAATGTTGAGTCCAAACACTTTTTAGGTACCATTGAAGTTTCCTCAGATGCAGTCTTGGATATGGAATTAGTAGGATGCAGGATGCCATGAAGCCCAAAGCCTGCAGAATTTTTCTTGCAGATAACTGGGCCTTTGTTGCCAACATTTTGAAATAGGTAGTCAATTGCCTTTGTTTGTCTGGCGTGAGATAAGCCATCTGGGCAGTTGTATTTAAGCTTGCACCCAGGAATATCATCTCTTGAGAGGGTACTAGTTTTGATTTCTTTTCATTGACTGTGTACCCTAGGCATGTTAGAAGTCTTTTCACAAACGGCAGATGCTGTAGAAGAATGTCCTTGTTCTCTGCTTGAATTAGACAGTCGTCCAAGTAAGGATACATTTGTATTCCTCTTTGTCTGCAGAATGCAATTACTGGTGCCAGGCACTTTGTAAATACCCTGGGCGCAGTAGATACGCCAAATATCAGTGCAGAGAATTGGTAATGCATTAAGCCAGCCTTGAAGCTGAGGTATCTTCTGCATAATTGTCTGATTGGGACATGCAGGTATGCCTCTTTTAGGTCTAGAGTCACCAGCCAAGTGTTCTTGCCCAGCATGGGCAGAAGCTGCTGCAAAGTCATCATCTTGAATTTTGGTACATCTAGGTATGTGTTCAGAATAGATAGGTCCAGTATTGGTTTCCAGGCCTTGTCCTTTCTGGGTACCAAAACAGTCTTGAGTAAAATCCTTGTCCCTGCTCTTGCTCTGGTACTTGTTGAATGGCCCCCATGTCCATGAGGGATGGGACTTGTTTTTGTGCCTCTGCCCATTGATATTTTGGCAGATCTGGCCAGCCGTTTGCCTTTGGCAGGGTATGGAAATGGAACTTGTACCCTTGTGACACGATATTTAGAACCCACTTGTCCTGGGTTATAATGTGCCAATTTTGAGAAAAAAGTGCTAATTTTCCCCCTAAGGGTGCTGCCAGGAGATGAGTGCTTGGTGCAGGCAGGGGGAAGTCATTGGGACTGTTTCCTGTATGGTTGTGATTTGTCTACTCCAACTTTGGAGGTAGAACACTCCATTGCTTTGACCTGTAGGAGCCTTGCGCCTGGGATCTGCCTCTGGGGCATCTGGATCTGCCCCTTTGAGGTCTGTCTGACACAGGAAAGGACCAATTCTTTGTAGGCCAGTGTCTACTAAACCCAGGTGGCTGTACTTGCAAAAAATCAGTTTGCATAGATTTAGCTTTGTCCTCCATTTTCTTTAACACCTCCTCTGTCTTAAAACCAAACAAAGTATAATGCTGTAAAGGTGCACCTAATAATTTAACTTTGACATGATCAGGCAGATTTTGTTCCTTTAACCAAGCATGCCTCCTAATTACAGAACCCGTAACTGCAGCCCTGCAGGAGGCCGCCAAAGAATCAAAACCACATTGCAAAATATGCTTTCCAACTTGTTCAGCTGCATGCAATAAATCCTGCATTTCCTTGCTTTCTGCACATTCAGTGTTTAATAACATTTTTCTGTTTAAGCAATGCCATGACATGTTGCTGATATTTGAGCATATGAAACTGACAGTTTAAGGCCCTTATAGCCAAGGTAGCAGATGTGTAAACCTTTTTTCCCCATCTATCCAGTGCCCTAGAATCTCTGTCAGATGGGGTAGGGTTTTTGCAGCGGAAGCCTTAAATCCTTTGGGACCTTGTGAAATAGTTTCTGGGTCTGCAGCAGGGTTTTTAAAAAGGAATTTATGAGAGTCAGGAATCCTGTAATATCTGCCAGGCTTAACAGGAGCTGGAGGTAAGGAGTCAGGGGTAAGACTAGACTCCGAAAACACATAATCTACAATATCTAACACAGGTGGAATGGCTAGTGGCCTGTGTTGAGGTAGTAAAAGGAAATCCTTAAGCCTCTTTTTAGATTCTGAAAAATCTTGGCTCTCCCAGTGGAAATGCTCCCTCATGGTATGCAAGGTTTCCCCAAAAGAATAGTCCTCAGGAGGAGAAGCTGAAGGTATAGATTCTTCAGCATCAGAATCCTCATAGGGTGGAAGAGAATATTCCTGATCAGAAGAGGAATCAGAAGAAATAGAAACCTGATCTGAAGATTCATAGTCAGTCTCTTGCCTAGACCTCTTATCAGGAGGGGGATGGGAACCCCTGATCAAGGTAATTAAGTCTTCAGCCATTTTGAGCATCTGTTTTTTGGGCATAGAGGCCTGTCCACGTGGCTCTTGAGCTTGTTTCTTTGCTTTAGTCTTTGCCTTTGAAGCTGAGGTTGGTTTAGTGTAAAGATGTTTAGGTCTGAATACACCCTCAGAAGCCGGTGCCTGCTCAGCGGCTCCGGACCCATCTGAAGGTATAGTATCCGAGGCTCCAATACCTTGAGTTTCCAGTGGCATGGCTAACTCCACATGGGAGTCGGTAGCAGCCTGCGACTCTAAAGTAGCAGGCGTCAGGGGCTGCGAAAGCGCCTCACTGAGAACCGGCGACTGGCTTAGGAGAAGCTTTGTCGTCGGTTTTGGGCCTCAGTTGTCTCTCTCTCTCCTTTTCTTTGTGTTTTTTGTGAACTCCAGTAGTCGGATGGCTATCCGAAGACATTTCTGGATAATTAAACCGGCGTCCAAAATACTTTAAAGCAAAATCATACCGACGCTTAATAGTGCATTGGTTAAATCTAGCACAAAACCGACAACCAGAAATGTTGTGATCAGGGCCTGGGCAAGGAATACAGTAAGAATGAAAGTCCTTATGAGGTATTTGCTTTCCATAAGAAATACAATTATTTACTTTTTCTGACATCAGTCTGGAGCAAGAAAAAAGTTTCCCCAACGGGGTACTTAGCTTTATTGCAGACTTCTGATCTGAAACTCGAACACGAAAATCTCAGGAGTTGGCCGACCGGCACTTGCGAACTGCTTCTGCTTTGGGTACTGCGCGGCAAGAAAGACTAAAAAAAATGGTGTCGGCCACATCTTTTATACCCCTGACGACCTGACGTCAGGGAAGGGGTGGCAGCAGCCAACGCAGGACCCAGGACTTTGGAATTCAGGCTGACTGAGGGCAACCTGCCAGCAGGATAACCCAAATGTAATGACTGCAACAGTGAAACACGAAGAACATCATTATTACAAGTTTACATTAGACACACAGTTTTTTATTAGTAGATATTGTGTTAAGGAAGTGACAGTACTGTTTGGTTGAGTGAATTTTACATTGATATGTCCTTTTAAGGATTAATACTAATAGGAAATGATGTTGAGATAATTGTGGCATAAAAGGAAATGATGTAAATGGTGGATTTTGTAATTCTGAAGTTCTGTAATAAATGGGACGAAAGCGCTAACTTTATTCTGGCTCCAATGTGTGTTTCGTTTCAGTAGTATTTTACGTTTTTGAATTTTATGAACTAAATGTACTTGGCATACTTGAAGCAAGAAATGCTGTCACTAGAAAAACTTACTTAACAGAATGGAAAAGTTCATCAGCACTGAAAAACAACAGCCCCTACCTGGGGCCTAAATTTTGTGTTAGGAAAACGAACACCTTTTGGGCCAGATGCTGATTATGTTACAGTATCCCTTTTCTGGAAGAGGGATTTTTCTTGTGGCCATTAAGTCTGCAAATAAGGTCTCTGAACCTCAAGTACTTGCGGCCTCAAAGTCATTCACGGTGTTCCACCAGGAAGACAGTGGGGCTTTAGAACAATACTCCTCATTCATGCTCAAGGCTGTATCCAAGGTATCTCTAAAAACAGTACACAACTTTGTCTTTTTCTCCCAAGCCTCAAAATAATGGGAAAAAGGCAACTGTGCTATTACTTGGCTAGCTAACTGCATCACATCTTTTATGAAAACATACAGGAAGATACATTCTCCCAGTAAAATTAAGCCTCAATGGACCCTTGCACAAGATTTAACATCCCCTCCTGTGGGTCTACAATTGTTCAAATGATGAAGTCTTGAACTACACTAGGACAGAGAACATTCCCACTGCATTTTTTTTTAATTACCTGCACCTTTTGAATCCAATCCTGATTTTTGCTGGGGAGAGCACCCACATTCAGTGAAACCTAAATGTCCTTGTGTCTGACAAATCATAACCTGCACTTGCACTCTCTCTACTAACTGAAAAAATCAATGTGAAGCACTGCTATAAGTGTTTAACCTGGCTACCTAAAGCTTTCTGAGGGACCACCTGCCTATCAGGGGTACGGTAGTAATTGAAAAGTTCTTCACACTGGAATTGGCAAGACACTTTGAACTCACAAAAAATGGGGAAAAGTACTCTGTCAAGCCCTCCTAGATGAAAGATTGTTTCAGAAAAGGACTTTTGTTTCTCATGTTTGACGAGATCATGTTTGACTAGTGAGGGATCTAGCTCTGCTCTTCTTCCTTATCAGCAGATAAGGGACTGGGGGAATCACATCGTTCAGTTCCTGTGGTTATGATGCGTTTGTCATACCTGGATGGGTTCCTGGACCCTGGATCTCACTCTCAATCGGAGTCCAGTCGTTCAGGTACAGAAGCTGTCCACTATGGCTTCTCACGCTAGGGCTTATGGTTCTGTCCTTTAACTTCAGATGAATGAAGTCTGGTGGGACCTGTCCATGCAGGTGGGTGATGTCACCCTTAAGAAACAAAGTACAATACCACCGCTGAGCCTGATGTAAGGCATTGATATTAGTGTACTGCTGCTTAAAGGTATGTCCTTGAGTAAAAGATCCCTGCTGTCCAAAACGGAGGACTCACTTGTACTTCCCCAACCTCATAACTGTACACTATGTAAGTTTGTCCTGCTGGGAGCCAGAGGGGGGTGACAGCCTCACCTCCTGCAGCTTACCTTGAAGGATCTGAGGGCCCAGAGGCCATTACTCTGTACCCATGAACTATAACATAGGCGGTAGTATACTTAACACTGAAAGTGTGATAAGAGACCGTGGGACACAGGTGGACAGTAGTCTCTCCTTTGATAATCACATCGCCACAGTAGTCAGGAAATCCTTCTACGTGGCAAACCTCATCACAAAAGGTTTCTCATCCAGAAAAAGAGGTCATTGTTCCCCTCTACTCATCACTCATTAGACTCATTATAGAGTACAATGCCCCTTTTGGTATGTACCTCAAGACATCTGCAACAACTGGAAGGGCCGCAGAAACACCTCACAAAGAAGATTACCGGCCTCAAACAGATGCCCTACGCAGACCGTCTCAAAACACTCCAGCTTTACTCCGCCGCATATCGCCTACTCAGAGGTGATCTTTGCCTAACATAGAAAGCTATGTCAAACCCAGAGCTGTTGGACATGCTCCACTTAAAGAAATCCCAATCCCTCCGAGCTACACGCTCTAGGGACCTAAACCTTGTCACCACATTAAACAGAACATGTCGGAGGGATAGATTCCTGTCCCAGAGACTTCCCATACTCTGGAATAAACTACCTATCTATATCAAACAAAGCTCATTAGCAGTCTTCAAGAAAAATCTTGATGATTGGATGGGAAATAGGAAATTCACCCGGGGATCACCTCTGTGGCTCTGCTCGACAGTGGCACAGGAAAATAATTTCCTTGGGTGGCAAAAGCCAGTGTACCTTTTTGGCTGGGCTTGTATAGGCCCCAGGGCCAATAGCCTAGTGCCTACCTATGTAGGGACAGCATCTCTCTTCCCTTCTCTATAGCTGCCGTCTAACAAATGAACCATGCTCTGGATAAATCTTAGGGTGTACAAGGTCCTCTATCCTGGCTTACAGCCTCAATTCTTTCCCTCTACAAACCTCTCAACAAGAATCTGAAGGCAGATAAGCTCCCCTTCTAGATATCTCACTTATGGAACCCAAACCTAAAGAATGCCATATATTCAAGCCTCTGCCTTTGATGCTTCCAATCCTTTCCTCTGTTACAGAGCTTATAGCTCCGAAGTATTCATCTCACCTATCCAGATTCTTATACAGCATAGTGGATCAGGCACTGGAGAAGCTTTCTTCTCTCCCCAAGACATGACTCAAGAAGTTATAGTCAGGGCTATGTTACTCTGTTTAGCACATGCAGCGTAGGGTTCACGGTATTCTGTAATTTTGACTATGCTAGTGCTATGGGTATGGCTACAGGATCAGCCATGTGTTTGCCCAGGACATCCTGGATGAAGATGTGCTCCATTAAGGTCATTTACCGATCAGGTCACTCTCACACCAACATTCAATGCCAAATTCAGACTTACATGAGCTCCACCAATGGCTCAAACTATAAACAACATCTCAATCCCGCCAACTACTCCTAAAACAGACAGCCACTTCTGAACGTCATCCATGGTCACCAGAAGTAGTAAAAATAGGGTCTATATCCCTTCATCGAACCGTCATTTCAATGTATGGCATTTCATTGAAAATGCCATTCATCAAATTCCCCTCATGTGGGGGACTGCACCCCCCTACCCCCCTGCTAATTATATGAACGAACTCCAAAATCGCACTAAAGTGGGGAAAGAGCAAATTTCCCGATCCTCACTGTACCACGATCTCAGTATGAACAGTTCAACAAACAGCATGTTCAATGTAATTGCACTGAAAATGTCATTCCATTAACTCATTTTTCAATGAACTGATAGGGACCCATAACAATAATGTATATCAAGCTGTTCCTGCAGGCTCCTTACATGACAACAGAGGTAAAAGGAAATACAATTTAAAAAAAATACTTATTCTGCTGTGGGCTGTGTCTACTGACAAACACTGCTCACAGTTCTGCCTGGTTCCTGCATGAAGTTAAAATAAAAGACATACCTGAAAAAGAAAAGAAAGCCATCCTAAAGATCCAGATACCTGCAGCTCCTGTAATCTCTAGTCATGTAACTGAAACTTGACTGCAGGTGCTTTGATTGCACAGTAAATGAACATTGGTTGGGTACCCATTTCCTATTACAATGTTCATAGGGTAGAAATGAGAAGTCATGCTAATAAACTGAAGGACTTATTACTTTTGCATTACATTTCCATTGATTTTAAAGGGAAACAGTAGTGCAACTATTTGGTTAGCTCAGTTACATTAGCCATGTAATAACGTCACAGATGTACTGCAAAAGAAATGCTTTCTTTTTTTATTTTAAAACTGATTTCATGCTGATTTGAAAACATGAAAAGAAAAAAGAAAGACTAAAATAGGGTAAACTCTGTACCTACACCGGTGGCTCAAGCACGAGGTGCTGAGTTTACTCAAAACTAGCAGGCAAGAAGTTAAGTCATTCAAGCCTACAGTTGCTTTTTGTACACTACCCGTCAACACCCATTTCTCCTTGTGGCATCCAGTCCTGTTTTGGGTCTGGTTTCTTTATCTAACTAACTTACCATATAATAATAGGCAGTATTAGAAAGGGCGAGGAGTGATTAACAAATTACCACTAAGATTATTAATCCAGGATGTCCAGCAGTAGAGAAATTAATGACAATTTGCCGCTTATTATTCATATTTATGTTCATATTTAAACATGCTACTGAGGGATGCAGTGTGAAATGTCATGCTCAGAGTCAAGAAAATTCATAGTCAATGTCCATTTATAGTACGCTGTACTGGATATACCGCTAGTTTGTTAGTAATTATGAAAATAAACATTTCCACATGTTTTTAATACTTCAAAAACAAAGTGACTTACAACCACACTATTAAATACCATTATGTGAAACCTTAGATGTTGTTGAAGAAAACTGTCATTGATGGTTTCATATTTTAACAATAATCCATGACTGGGTGTGGGTAAAGCAGGATTTACCCATGGTTGATGTTGTTTGATCAAAACAAAGTCAACCATAGGTAAAATCCTGCTTCATCTACACACACAAGTGGATTATTGCTATTATACAATGACATTATTTAAGGAAAAAAAAGCTTACCTTTTCGAAATGTCAATGTATACACTTTTGGTAGTACTCTTCTGCCGACTCCTGGAAACTTGAGGCATCTCGGACATGTAGTGGGCATGCTATAAACATGTATACCGACAGAGTACATTGAAGTTCATAGGTGTGTACTAGGCTAATGGCCCTGGGGCCTTTTCAAGCCTAGCCCATAGGATTACCCTGGCATCATGCCACTCGACCTTAGTCCCCAGTGCCTCTGTCGAAAAAAGCCACTGGAGTGATCCCTGGGGTGAACTTTCTATTTCCCAAACACTCATCAAGATTTCTCTTGAAGAGGGCCAGTGAGGTGCTCTGCTTGACATGTATTGGAAGTCTATTCCATAGCATGAACAGTCTCTGGGTTATGAACCTGTCCCTCCAGCATGTTCTGTTGATTGTGGTAATGAGGTTGAGGTCTCTGGAGCATGTGGTGCGGAGGGATTGGGATTTCCTTAGATGTAGCATTTCTAACAGAGTTGGGTTGGGTTAGACATGGCTTTGTAAGTCAAGCAGAGATCACCTCTAAGTAGGTGATATGAGACTGAGAATAGTTGGTGTTTTTTAGTCTGTCCATATAGGATAAATGTTTAAGGCCTAGGATCCTCTTTATGAGGTACTTCTGTGACCTCTCCAGTTGTTGCAGGTGTTTAGTGAAGTACATGCCAAATGGGGCATTGTACTCGATGACTGGCCTAATGAGGGAAGAGTAGAGGGAGACAATGACCTCTTTCTTCCTGGATGCAAAACCCTTTTTCTTCCTGGATGCAAAACCCTTAGTAATGAGATGTGCCACACAGAAGGACGTTTGGGTCTATATTATATATTCGCGATATGATCGAAGTTTAAAAGTTCGAATATATGATAAAAAAAAATGGGGCATTGTACTCGATGATTGGCCTAATGAGGGAAGAGTAGAGGGAGACAATGACCTCTTTCTTCCTGGATGCAAAACCCTTAGTAATGAGATGTGCCACAAAGAAGGACTTTCGGGTCTATATTATATATTCGCGATATGATCGAAGTTTAAAAGTTTGAATATATATAATAAAACCCCTGCACCCCACACTCCCCTACTTAAATATACCCACTCCAAGATCACACTTCAGTACAGAAAAGGGAAATTCTCCCATTCTGCACCGAACAGCGCCATTACGTTTAACTATAGAATTCTTGAAATGTCGATCATATGGTGTCTACCATATGACATTCAACATTTCAAGCGTTAGTAGTTCTAATAGGTACCCTGACTTTCTGACCACAGTGGCAATGTGGTGGTCAAAAGAGAGGTTGCTATCAACCTGTGTTCCCAGATCTCTTATAACACCTTCTGTGTTCAGTTTACTACCATCAATGTGGTAATTCATGGGAACCGGGTATTCCCCAAAGGGGGTGATGACACATTTTTTGGCATGGAGCTTAAGGCCATGGTTCTGACAACAGTCATTGGTCTCAGTGAGGCCTTTCTGTAGGATGTCAACATCACTCGGGGAGTTAATAATAGCTCCCAACTTGCAATCATCTGCAAACTTTGTCAGCCAGAGTCCCTTCATGTTGGCCTGGACTTCAGAGAAGTAGATACCAAACAGGAGAGGACCCAGGACTGAACCCTGTGGGGCTCCACTTGTGACTGGTTGGCAGTCGGACTTAGAGTCAGCTACTTTCACACTGTGGGTTCTACCTGTGAGCCAGTTTGCAACCCACCTAGTGATATAGGGGTTGATGCCTATATTAGTGAGTTTTTCTATGATTACTGAATGGGGAATGGTATCAAAGGTCTTGGCCAGATCAAGGTAGGCTGTATGAACCACCTTGCCTTCATCCACAGCTCTGGTGACTGACTCAAAGAAGTTGACCAAGTTGAGCAGGCATGATCTACCCTTCACAAAACCAAACTGTGTGGGATCCAGAGTTTGGATATTCCCTATATCCTTGTTTATTAGGTACATGATGATGTGTTCCACAGCTTTGCCTATCAAACTTGTCAGGCTAATGGGGCAAAAGTTCCCAGGGTCTGTAGTCTCTCCTCCTTTGTGGAGAGGGATGAGTGTGGCAGTGCGCCATTCGGTAGGGACAAAGCCTGAGGTGAGAGTCTGTGATTGAACAGGGCACACAGGTGAGGTGCCAATTCACACTGTAGCTCATGTAGAACACAGCCAGGGATACTGTCAGGTCCCACAGAAGCTGTATTCTTGGCCTTGGACAGTGCTGTTTTAACCTGTGCAGCAGTAATACTGGGTGCCTGGCAATCTACTGGTATTGTGACTGATCCCTTGGGGAGAGGTAAAGTTGGCATTGAAGCTGTCGGCTTGTATGTTGTCAATATCTGTTGACTCAGTATAGGAGGTACCATTGTGCAGTAGCTCAGAGCAAATCTGGGTATTGCCGTGGTTTACATAACTATAGAAAGGCCTTGTGGTTATCTTCACTATCTGCTGCAATTTTGCTTTCCTAGCTATCTTTAGAAGATTTGATGAGGGATCTCAATTCTTTTTTTCCAATATTGGGACTTCACCTTATTCCGCATCAGTTTCCTCCTTCTGTTGTAGAGTTTGTTTATGGCAGGGTCTACCAGATTGGCTTCCTTTTTTTTGGAGGAGAACGTCTTGGTTCTGTTGGGTGTGGCGAGATCCATACATTTGTGTACGTGTTCGTACAGTGCATTGGTGAATGATTTGGCGGTCATGCAACTATCTCCATTTGCATGGGCGCCGTGAAGTTAGCCACCTCTGTTTTTAGGAGCCCAAAGTTAGCTTTCGAGAAGTTTGTCATGGTGGTTACCTTTGTGGGGGGGGGGTGGCTTTCCAAGGTGGTTAATTCATGGTCGGATCTAACCAGGGAGGAGTTGACTATTGGTGTAGAGCACCAGTTGCCCATGCTAGTAATGACCAGGTCAAGGATGTTGCTACCTCTAGTGGGGGTAAGAATGAGCTGGTCCAGGGCATTGGAATTAATGAATTCCAGGAAAAGTTGGGCAAGTGTACTGGTACAGGAGTAGTTTTCCCAGTTAATGGAGGAGTAGTTGAAGTTGCCCAGTATGACAGTGTTAGGTTGGACCCTAATATTCTCCAGGGTGCTTAGGAACGTGGAGTGAGAGTCTTGGGACATGGTTGGGGACCTATAGCAAGCTACGACTTGAATCGCTGTCTTACCGAATGAAGTATCTCAGATGCGTTATGTTGGGCTACACCACTGCCTTTGGAGCTTCGGTCCAATTCTGGGGCCAAAAGGTGTGGAATGAGTTACAGCCTGGTAGCGCAGGGGTGCTTTCTGCTGCCTTAAAACCAGATCTCTGTTACGGCACAAGTGCCGATGTTCTCCATTTTAAGGCGTGCTTCCAGTGCATTTTGAGATTTAGACTTCTAGCGTTGTGCAGCATGACCCTCAGATTGCAATTGTTTGTAGCTGTTAGAGTGGTAATTTGATCTTTGGAATACCGCCTAAAAAGGCACTATAGGGGTGGCAAGAGCCTTGGCCAGTATCCGGAAGCCCAGGGGTGACAGATGCAGGCCATCTATGGCAAAGCATCGAGGTCTGTCAATCATGTCATCCCAGGCAGACAGATACTGGATCCCCTTAGAATGACACTAGAAACTTAGTCAATTGTTGAAATCAATCATTTTCTGCTTGTACTGTGGCATCATTTTTTTTTTTTTTTTTTTTTTTTTTTTAAACAACTGAGTCACTTGGAAACTATATACAAGGAGACTGAAAATAAGGAATCCTACACCAATTTTTATCAGTGCAGACAAGGCAGACTTATCAGATGTTGCTATCTGTAAAATGGAAACTGGTTAATTTGATAATACATTCCAAATTCAGAGAGGACTGAAGTTAGGCATACACGTTAGTTAGCAAGTATGCCAATCTGAGAACATCAGCATGTGTTAAGTTAGCAGCAATAAAGTGCACATTAATGACATTTCTTCAGTATTGGCATTGTGTATCAGTGTTTAACATGAAACAGCATTACTGACATTTATTTATTCCATTTTAAAAGCTGGTACATAATGTCGGTACTGTAGAAACATAGCTCTCAACCTTCCAAATCCAAAACAGGAACACTCGCCTTCATAATGTGGAACAAATGGGCAAAATGTGGAACACATACTAATGGCTTACTAACATCAACTAGGAAGGTCATAGGATGGTTAAAATATGCTGGTTTTACTTATAAAGAAGATCCTTTAATTAATTAATATGATTAATTTCTATTTACCATGGATTTCACTTAAAAAATTCCTAACACTGAATGTGTGACAGACTCTTTCAATGTGGAACTTCGAGGAACATGAACCTTTTAAGACCCCAAATGAGGTACGTTCCTTGTAATGAGGTACACTTGAGAGGTATGTGTAGAAATGCCAGAACTTCTTTCTACTGTTAATGCTCAATTTACAAAGAGCATTCTGATTAGTTGTCCAATCAGCTAATATTTTTTGGAAAACTACTTATTTGACATTTGTTAACAGGGATAGTTCATCTGAGCAAAAGCCATTTTTCAGTGGAGGCCCGGGGAGAAAGACTCCACATTACAAGTAAGCAAGAACATTTACAAAACTGAAGATGAATACAGTAAAACATTTACAATAAAACAGTTAAACAAATGTAGATAAAGCTCCACAGTACAATACAGTAAGAGGCATTATAACATTAAAGAAAAATCATAGCAAAGAAACATACAATAAAACATTTGAATGAATTTACATAACACATTGGGTTATATTCAGAGGGTAATTGTACAATACAGAGCAGTTAAGTGAGTTATAGTAGTACAGAAGGGAGGAACAGAGAGAATAGTGATAGAGAAAGGGGTTTACAAAAAATCTACTTAATGAAAAATTATGAATGCACTGACTACTATCACCGCAAAGAATACTTCTTACTGATAACTGCTATTTGTAAGTTTTAATAGCTTTAACTGTTCAGAAAATATTAACATATGTTTATCTTGTGCCTTTTAAGCTGATTTTTGAGAATATGCACTGGAATGCAAGGAGTTGTAGGTAGCTACAGGTGTGACATTCCACACCACATGTGTTAATGAGTTAAGCTATAACAACTAGTCTTGAAATGGCATGTCTGGTTTGAAGGTGCTGACTTGTTTACTTCACTATTTTTTTAGCTCTTTTTAGTTTACTCTAGTTGTCTGGTGTATTAGATACACAGCATTTTTGCCAATTATATGTCTGCTTGACACCTATCAAGTTACTATTTATCCCAGCTGTACTTTTTTATATACTATATACATTTTATATTTCCCTGAGCCTGAACCATGTCTGGAAATGGTCCCGAGTCACTTTTACTTACCTGGTTGTCAAAAGAAAGAATGAAATCAGTAACTAAACAAATAGTAATTCTGCTGTTCTCTACACACTAATCCCAAAGACAATCCCGATGTTAAACACCTGTGCTAAAAACAAAAATGCAAACAAGTCTTGGTAGTACTGGACTTCATCAACCCCACCCTCTACGTAATCACAGCTAGTTCCAGAGTACTACGTTTCAGCAGAGAAAAACAACAGAGTTGTGGCAGTTCTGGAGTGCGAAAATTCATGTCTGCTGGTAACTTTTTTTTTTTTTAAGGGGGGCTGGTAATACTGGGGATGGTGAGATGAAAGGAAGAGCAAATGGAAATATAGACTCCCTCAAAGGCAGTATTCCCAAGATTTCCTGTTGCGTGCCAAATACCCTTTTCCAAGCATGCAAATGATGCAAAAAGGTGTTACTGAAAAAGTGACTTACTTTTGGAAATAAAGTAGCCATTTCTGTCACTGCAGCATGTATTCTTTCGGAACATGGTATAAAACTGAAAGAAAGCAGAAGTGCATTACTCAACGATAAACAAGCTTCATAGTGGAAATGCAAATACATTTTCAAGAAAGCATTAAAGAGCAACTGATGCCTCTCAACAAACTGGAAGACGTGATTAAACTGATTTAACTTCAATCTCACGTATGCCAAATACACAGGCCTTTTAAAGAATGTAAAAAATAAATAAATAAATATTAAAAGGAAGGAAACCTCCATCTATATTCATCAGGAAACTAGTCCTGCTGAACACTTTAAACTTAAAATAATAACTCCATGTTGTAATATCAGTCTTCTGCTACTGAAATAATACCACATTTAAGGTGTCTGGGCAGCAGATTTTGGAGAACCTGAATCTGCTATACCAAGAAAGGGCCACATAAGCTAACTACGTGTAGGTAAGGAGAAATTAGATTACATCCCAATTTCTTTCACTTTTATTTTCTCTTGAAACCATCCCAGAAGCTCTTCAGGACACTTTTCTCCTCTACCAAGATGGGATTTTCAGTGATACCACCTGTTACATCTTGGCTGAACTGTAACAACTTCATGTCTTTTATCCCTGTTAAGGAATGTCAGAAAGACTGTACAGGTGTATGACAGACTAGCACCAAGAATTAAAATGTAAGGCAAATAATTCTTCCAGAGAATATTCATACCCATCTGCCTTTTTGAAAAATTATCAATTTTCTAGAAGTGGGAGACAGGCTAACTCTTGTTTACTGAAACAAATTGAAATGACCTGAGGCTACATCTAACATGCCTCTAAGTCAGAAGAAGTATCAACATTCATCAGTTCCTTTTTGAATATACATTAGAATTCGCTGCTGGTGTATTCTGTTCTGCAGTGGCTGTCTTACAATCATACTGACACAATCATATTATCAGGTCAGTCCTAAAACTGAAATTACTGAAAAACCACGTCAGTGGTGAGGAGTCCATTTGGCAGCAGGTCCCACATAGAAAAAGCAAGGATAAAGTACCGCAGAGTTGAGGATTTTCTAAAATGTCTCCTGAATAGACATACCTGTGTAACCAATACCAGTGAGCAAAGGGAAGCATGATCCTTTTACCTGACCATTGTGAGTGCAAGGTACTTTCACAGTTTAGACTGGCAATATTAAAGTTGTGTGATCTGAAAAGCCTGTTCAGGTTGTATGTTTGCTGCCACTCAGGGAAAAAAAATTATAAGAACAGCAAAAAGCTAGATGACCTAGTTTGCCAAGTCAAATGCAATGTCAGATGAGGCATTTCTTTAACGCAAGGTGCAATAACAGATTTGTTACACGTTTGTGAGTGGTTGGTCCATAGGGAAGACCACTTTCAAAGCCACATTTAATTTGTCAGAATGTGCTGTTTTGCTTTGTACTCACTATCTAAACAAAGCTGCTAACTGCACCCACTTAAAATTCCCAAAACATTTAGAAATGTGTCTTGAAATTGTCAGTGCACCAGAAAAGTATTTCCTTAGCGGAGGACATGCCAGAATATACTACTGACTGCCACAACACAACCTTATCTACTATAGAAGAGCTCCAATCTACTATAGAAGAGCTCCAATCTCCTGGAGGACAGTGACTAAGCTTTTAATTCCAACACATCATATAAAATATACACGTATGGATGAAAAAATAAATAAACCATAATTTAACAACCCTCAGAAAATCAACAGCAAAATATCAAACTCCTGACAGCAACAGTTAGGATCAATTTTAACAAGATTCTTACAGGAGGACCAAATTCTCCACTTTCCTGCATCACCTCTAAAACAGACTAACGGGTCCAAAAGGTGGACAATTCCACCGCTCTCCTGTTCTCTGCTGTTGCTGGATCAGGAGTCAATATTTTTGGTCAAATACCCATATTCCACTAAATTGCAACTGGGCATCATTGCAGGAACAAAAATTAATTTATGTTTTAACAATAACTCACAGTCAAATGTTTGTAATCCAAGATTTACTCACAGCTAATGTCATTTGATCATGCAGGTCTCCATAGGTAAAATCCTGCATTAACTACAAATGGCCATAAGTCATTGCTATTATATAATGATATTATTTATTTCTTTTCTTTAAATAATGTAAATTTGTATGAACAGACAAACTCTGTACCAATTTTGTCAAGTACCATACCTCTCAATCTCTTACAGCAAGAAATCTGGACAAAGTCATAAATAAAAATGGGACAAAGGCCAAATAGGGACAATTTTTAAATATTGCTCTTACAAATTTAGAAAGTTGATAGAATAATATGTTTTGCATTAGCATAAATTTTCTGAATGGTATAAATTCTGAAACTCACGTCTGTCATTATTTTCTAACTTCAGTCTTTAATGACTTGCCACTAATTTGGCAGAGAACCACAATTTTATGAAAAATAGACCAAAAATATGAGGCAAAAATCTGGACATTCTGCGAAAATCTGTACAGCTGAGAGGTATGCGGTTGAACTAGCAGATGTACAGCTGATATACTGCAGAAACACAGGACATGTACATGCAGACACTTGCACAGTACACTAGTTTAAATGCAGTTTGTACCACTTTTTCATCCTAAGACAGTCAAGATTGCAAATATGTGCAGCTGCTCACATTAATATGCTCACAAACTTCTGGCATCCAACCAAGTATTTTTTTAAATATTTTTTTCACTGTTCTACAACTATTCTTCTGTTAGGAGCAGTTATGTGCTTTATGGCAGGATTTTTTGTTTATACATCTGAGGTTAATAAACTGAGGGTCTTTTACATTTTAGAGGTTAAAGACGGAGTTTATGTTCTCTGTTTAGCACGGAGAAGAATATGATACCACTAGCTTTTACTTTTAGTACCTAAAGCTGCAGGGACTTGCGTGTCTTTTGGTTTGTTTTTTTTTTTTTTTTGCTGGAAATGTTGCAGTGAGTAAGGCTGGATTTAAAATGGTTAATAAAATTCCTCCACACGACTTAGCAGCTGAAAAATAATTGCTTTATTGATAAAAGTAAGCACTTTCACGTTCTGGTCCGAACGCTTCCTCAGACTTTAATAATCCACTTTAAACAAGTACTACTAATATAGAGGGTAGTCATTAAATACAACCTACAGAATGTCTAGCTGAATTACATCATCATCATTCTATGTACCCCCATCAAGTTATTAACAATGCTGCAACTAGAAACTGAAGACTACTGAATGCCAAAAGTCATCTTGTTCAATGTCATAACATTTACTTGCAAAAAATATGTCATTTACAGTTTATGCTAAAAATGCACTCATACATAAATAACTATATCCACTTATAACGAAATATCAAATTCTAAAATGAATAGTAACTACTCCAAACCATACATACTGTATAAAACATATGCAAGATAATATCTCGAGTTCTTGGTCAAAGCCAACTGAAAATAGTGCTTCTCAGAGAGCTATATAACAAATTCAGTAAAGCCTCATATTATATAAGCAGTAAACAAGGACTGGTGACACAGAATGCTCTGTAAATCCCAGCTTCTTAGACAAATATTGCTTAGTAGCTCTAAATTTATTCATGCTAGTGTACTTTAATGGCTCAATTTTCAACTAAACAACACACCTTAATCATGTTCATTTCATGAACAAAACACAAAATTCAATGAATATTTTGATTTTAAAATTGTGTTTTGTTATAAGTAGACATAGTTATTTATGTACGAGTGCATTTTTAGCATAAAATTGTTAACTTGATGGGGGGGTTCATAGAATGATGATGTCGTAATTAAGTTAGACATTCTATAGGTCATCTTTAATGACTACTCTCTATATTAGTAGTAGTTGTTTAATAGGTTCATAGGTAGGTACTAGGCTATTGGCCCAAGGGCCTAAGTAAGCCTAGCCATCAAGGTTCCCTGGCTTACGCCACCCAAGAAAGTTAATTTCCTGTGCCCCTGTCGAGCAGAGCCACAGAAGTGATCCCCGAGTGTATTTCCTATTTCCCATCCGCTCATCAGAATTTTTCTTGGAGTGCTAATAAGGAACTTTGCTTGACATAGATGGGTAGCTTGTTTCAGAGTATAGGAAGTCTCTGGGACAAGACTCTACCCCTCCAGCATGTCCTGTTTATTGTGGTGACAAGGTTTAGGTCCCTAGATGGTGTAGCTCGGAGGGATTGGGATTTCTTTAGGTGTAGCATGTCCAACAGCTCTGGGTTTAACATAGCTTTATATGTTAGGCAGAGATCTCATCTGAGTAGGCGATATGCTACAGAGTAAAGCTGGAGTTTTTTTTGACACCGTCAGTGTAGGGCATCTGTATGAGGCCAGGAATCCTCTTTGTGAGGTACTTCTGTGCCCTTTTCAGCTGCTGCAGATGTCTTCTGAGGTACATTCCAAAAGAGGCATTGTACTCTATATAATGGGTCTAATGAGTGCTGAGTAGAGGGGAACAATGACCTCTTTTTTCCTGGATGAAAACACTTTTGTGATGAGGTGTGCCACAGATTTCCTGACTACTGTGGCGATGTGATTATCAAAGGAGAGACTAATGTCCCACCTGGGTCCCACGGTCTCTTATCACACATTCGGCGTTAAGTGGACTGCCGTTTATGTGACAGCTCATGGGTACAGAGTTTTTAACCAAAGGGGATGACAATGCACTTTTTGGCATTGAACTTGAGGCCATGGCTCTGACACCAGGCATCTGTCTCAGTGAGGCCCTTCTGTAGGATGTCCACATCATTGGGGGACTCTACTATGACTTCTAGTTTGCAGTAATCTGCAAACTTTGTTAGCCAGAGGCCTTCTGTGTTAGCCTGTACTTCAGAGAAGTAGATACCAAACAGGAGAGGTACCAGGACTGAACCCTGTGGTACTCCACTTGTCACTGGTTTGAAGTCAGATTTGGAGTCTGCAACTTTTACAGTGTGGGTTCTGTCAGTGAGCCAGTTGGCAACCCATCTTGTGACGTATGGATTTATACCTAGTTTAGTGAGTTTAGCTATAATTCCAGAATGGGGGATGGTGTTGAAAGCCTTGGCGAGGTCAAGACAGGCTGTGTGAACCACCTTACCCTCGTCTATGGCTTTAGTGACTGCCTCAAAAAAGTCGATCAGGTTCAGAAGGCATGATCTGCCTTTCACAAACCCGAACTGGGTGGGGTCCAGAGTTTGGAGGTTACCAATGTCTTTGTTTATGAGTTCCATGATGATACGTTCCATGGCCTTGCAGACCAGGCTCTTCAGGCTAATAGGGCGATAGTTCCCAGGATCAGTGGTGGCTCCCCCTTTGTGGAGTGGGATAACTGTTGTTGTGTGCCATTCAGTGGGCACAAAGCCTGATGCGAGACTATGATTGAACATGGTGCTGAGGTTGGGAGCCAAGTTAGTGTAAAACGCAGCCTGGGATGTTGTCCGGTCCCATGGATGCTGTGTTTTTGAGTTTAGTCAGTTCTGATTTAATCTGCATAGATGTGATTACAGAGACTCTGCATTCTTCCTGTAAAGATATGGGCGGCCCTTTAGGGGGTGAGAGAGGGGTAAAGTTAGCACATGAACCTATCTGCCAGGATGTTGGCAATATCAGTTGTTTCTGTAATTTTCATGCCATTGAGCAGGTCTGGGTGTTGGCATTGAGATTTTTGACATAGCTATAGAATGCTTTGTGGTTGCCCTTAGAAACAGTGGCAATTTTGTTTTCGTAGCTAGCTTTGGAGGATCTTATAAGGGACCTTAGCTTCTTACTGAGGCTGACCAGGGAGCTCCTCCACTCATGGGATTTTACTCTCTTTTGCAACAGTTTCTTCCTTGTGTTGTAGAGTTTGTTTATGGCAGGGACCACCAGATTGGCTTCCTTTTTATGGAGGATAGCATCTTGGTTCTGTTTGGGATAGCACGATCCATGCACTTGTGTAAGTGCTTACAGAGTCCATTTGTGTAGGATTCAGCAGTTGTAACTGTATTGTCCATCTGCATGGGTGTCATGAAGTTCGCCACTTCTGTCTTCAGAAGCATGAAGTTGGCTTTGGAGAAATTTTTTACCGTGGTTTCCTTAATGTTGGGTGGGGGCAGGATGCTGATATCTAGGGTGATTAGCTTATGGTCGGATCTGACCAACGAGGAGTTGACTTCAGGTGTGGAACACCAGTCACTCATGTTGGTAATGACTAGGTTTAGGATATTGTTGCCCCTGGTGGGGGTGGGGATAAGCTGATCCAGGGCATTGGAATTTAAGAATTCCAGAAAGCGTTGAGCGAAGGAGTTAGTACACGAGTAGTTTTCCCAGTTAATGGTGGGGTAGTTGAAATCGCCCATTATTAGGGTGTTTGGTTGAACCCTAGTATTTTCCAGTATATCGAGAAAAGAGGAATGGGAATCCTGGGGCATGGTGGGGGATCTGTAGCAAGCTACAATTTGGACTGCAGTTTTGCCCAGAGTTAGTTGCACTTGGATAACCTCGGATGCATTATGCTGCACAACTAGCCTGGAGGTGTGGATATCCTTAATTAATAAGGACACACCTCCACCTTTGGTGTTCTGGTCCAGGTTAGATGGATGAAAAGTGTGGTACGAGTTATATCCTGGTAATGCAGGGGTGCTCTCTAGAGCCTTGAACCAGGTCTCAGTCACTGCACAGATATCGATGTTCTCCATTTTAAGGAGTGCCTCGAGTGAGTGCATTTTGAGATTTAGACTTCTAGCATTGAGTAGCATTACCCTCTTTGCTTGCCTGTTCCTGTTACGGTGGTGAATTTGTCATTTGAACCTTGCCTAAAAAAGGCACTATAGGGGCGGCAAGACCCTTAGCCAGTAACTGGAATCCCAGGGGGCGACAGGTGCAGGCCAAAGCATCGTGGGCTGCCGACCATGTCGTCCCAGGCAAACAAATACTGGATCCCCTTAGAATGACACTAGAAGCTTAGCCAATTTTTGAAGTCAATCATTTTGTCCTTGTACTGCGGTATCATTCTGGGTGATGGCAGGATGCTACTCAGGGTTAGGGTCATACCTGCCTGGGTTACAAGATCAGAGAGCTCTTCCATGTCTTTTTTCATGTAGTCCAGGGAGGTACATCTCAGGTCGTTCACACCAATATGGACAATGAGAGAGTCATATTTGTACTTGTTGTGGAGTGACCTGAGTGCATGGGGGATGTGGCGGATCCTGGCACCCGACAGACAGCTGACAGTAACATTCTCCTTGTTTAGCCTAGTGAGTGGGACATCAGTGTGCCTGACTATAGAGTCACCTATGACTAGTGTGTTGGGTATGTTGTTTTGCCTTATGGGCTGTGGTTTATTGGCACACTGAGTCTGTGGGCTATGTGTCATTTGGGTTGTGTTGGGGGTGGAGGTTGCTTGCGTTTCTGCTTTGCAGGTCTCTGTTGCTTGAGCAGATTATTACTGAGAGCCTCTGCGAATGTTTTTGTGTTTCTATGTGTGGCTTTTGGTGGTGTAGGTTTAGTGGGACTATGTGATGAGTGTGGTGTGGTGCAAGTGTTTACCTTCTCCTCTTGACTGCCAAGTTCAGTCTTGGTTGAAGAGAGCATTACCTCCAGTTTGGCTAGATAAGTGCATCTCTCACAGGTTGTAGTGTTGGGTGGTAGGAAGAGAGGGTTGTCTGTGTACATGAGGCAATTGCTACATTGCCCCACGATGCACAGATACATCAGACAGACAGGAGAGAACACTGGGAGCTGACCCTTGGGCATGTCTGAATAAAAAAAACTACTTTCCTCTAGACAAGTGAGGAAAGTGAGTATAAGAGCTATTTTTCTCTAAGCAAGTGAAGAAAGTACAAAAACTATTTTTCTCTAGGTAATTAGGAAGCTTGAGTGCTGTAGTAATTCGTAGCTTATTTAGTGCTAACAGCAAGTTCTGAACAAGTGCTGAGCACAAATAAGCAAATTCAAGTGCTAAAACTAAGAATCTGTACCTGGATCTTGTGGTAGATAGGCTACCTAGTGCTTACAACTCCCACTGATAAGCTAGAATGCTTTCCTCCAACACAGAAAGGCTTGGGGGGGGGGGGGGCTCAGAAGCTTACAAACAGTACTGGATACAGCAAATCTGTATCTGGACGAGACTAGTTACAGGAAAGGTAGGAAATGAGCACAAACGTGGGCTTTTAAACCAGAAGGTTGAAAGAGATGGAAAAACTGCCCAACCGGCCAGTAAACAACAATTTCTGGGCCAGAAACCACTCGTGGTAGATGGGCTACCTAGTGATTACCACTCCCACTAGCTAGAAGGCTTCCCTCCAACACAGAAAGGCTTTGGGGGCTCATAAGCTCACAATCAGTCCTGGATACACCAAATCTGTATCTTATCTGGACTAGACTAGTTACAGGAAAGGTGGGAAAAGTACAGTTTTGTACCTAGCATAAATGTAGATGTTCGAGTGTACACCCTGCTGCAGTCATCACACTTGGGTTATCCTGTCATCAGGCGGTCCCGCAGTCGGCCGGAATTCCAAAGTCTTGGTCCGGCGTCGGTTGCTGTCGCTTCTTCCCTGCCGTCAGTGCGCCAGGGGTATAAATATTGCAACCAACGCCATTTTCTTCAGTTTTTCTTGCCCCAGATGTCAGGTGCCCCCAAAAAGGTGGTCAGTAATTAGTACCAAAGTGAGTAAATTTAGCACAAACACAAAAATCCCTCCAGCTATAAGCAAATACATCAGGAAGGTATTGTAGAGAGTTTAGCCAGTTATTTCAGGGGGATGGAGGGAGGGTAACCTGGACTTCAGCAGGGTGTACACTCGAACATCTACATTTATGGTAGGTACAAAACTGTACTATGTTCATCGTGTTACCCTGCTGCAGTCATCACACTTGGGTTGAATCCCAAAGCTAAGGATGGGTGGAGGAATCAGAGGGTTGGAGGAGGCTATCAGGCCCTGCAGAACTGCAGTGGCGAAGCCTGCCCTAGTGTTAGAGTAAAGTGGTAAGTGATAGTGTTTGGTAAAAGTGTATACTGAACTCCAAGTTGCAGCTTCCAAAATCTCCTTGGTTGGAACCCCCCTGAGAAAAGCTGTAGATGTTGCTGTTGCCCTGGTAGAGTGGGGCCTAATGGTAGCAGGAACTGGTTTTCCATGATGGGTATAGCAGAAACAAATGCAATGTCCTATCCATTTGGAAATGGTTTGTTTTGAAATAGCCTTCCCTTGTGAAGCTGTAGCATAGGATACAAAGAGCAGGTCAGATTTTCTGAAAGCCTTAGTTTTGTCCAAGTAGTAACGAAGTTGCCTGTGAATGTCCAAGGAATGCAGGAGTCTTTCACCTTTGTTCTGTGGATTTGGGAAGAAGGTGGTAAGTGGATGGTTTGATTTAAAGCCACACTGGAAACCACCTTAGGCATAAAGGAAGGATTAGTTCGTAGAGAAACTCTGTCTTGATGAAAAATGAGGAAAGGTTCCACTGCCATTAGTGCCTGCAGCTCTGAGACTCTTCTAGCTGAAGTTATTGCTAGCAGCAGGGCAGTCTTCTGTGATAAGAACTGAAGATCTGCAGAAAAAGCTGGTTCAAAGGGAGGTAGCATTAGTTTTTCCAGAACAAAATTGAGGTCCCATGTTGGTGTAGGTGCTCTCCTGGGGGGGGGTCTAATGTTTTTTGCCCCTCTGAGGAATTGCCTTAGAAGTGGATGCGAAAATAAGGGTGGATCCATGTTGTAGTGGGCTGAAATAGCTGAAGCATGGATTTTAATGGAGGAGAAGGAAAGTCATTTGTGCAACATCTCAGTTAAGTACTGTAGAATGTGAGGCTGAACTGTGTCTTGGCCTTTAGCTTGGTTCCAGGCACAAAACCTTTTCCATTTGTCCGAATAAGCCTTCCTGGTGCTTGGCCTCCTAGCTTCCAGAATAACATCCATAACTGCTTGAGAAAGAGGAGCTGGCTGGATGCTTAGGTGATTTTCCATGCAGCCAGATTTAAGGTCTTGAGTTGGCTGTGAAGAATCTGATTGTTTTGTTGTGTGAGCAAATGGGTAATTTGTGGTAAGATCCAAGGTGGGCCGTGGGCCATATTTCTCAATAGTGGGTACCAGTGCTGGCGTGGCCAGTCTGGGGCTATGAGAATCAGTCGTGGTCTCTCCTTTTTGACTTTCAGAAGCAGCTTTGTGAGGAGAGGCAATGGAAGGAAGGCATATGCTGTCAGGTTTTTCCAACTGAAAGAGAGTGTGTCTACTTTCCAAGCTTGATGGTGAAGTGTCCTTGTACAAAATTTTGTTATTTGATAGTTTTGAGGACTGGCAAACAGGTCTATGTCTGGAAGGCCCCATTTTTGAGTTATCATTGTAAATACTTGTGGATCTAGTTTCCACTCGTGGGGATCCATGATGTTTCTGCTGAGGTCGTCTGCCAATGTGTTCTTCTTTCCTGGCAGGAATTGAGCTTGTAACTGAACTTGGTAAGCCAGAGCTGTGTTCCATAAGATCATTGCTTGCCTGCATAGAGGGTAGGAGTGAGTACCTCCTTGTTTATTTATGTACCACATTACTGTGGTGTTGTCCGTCTTTATTTTAAGTTGTCCTGGATGTAATAGATTCTTGAAGGCTGTCAGAGCTTTCTGTACAGCTAGCATTTCTTTTTGATTGATGTGCAGTTTCCTTTGATCTGCAGTCCATTTGCCTTGAACGCACTGCCCTGCCATGTGTGCCCCCCAGGCATAGTCTGATGCGTCTGTTGTGATAGTCTGCCTGGCTGGGGGCAAGGTGAATGGCTGACCCTTGTTGAGGTGACATGCCTGTGACCACCATAGAAACTCCTGTTGTAGGCAGGGAATGAGAGAGATCATTGTGTCCAAACTGTGGCTTTAGGTACCACTGTAATTTCCTCATATGCAGCTTTGCAAATGGTATTAGTAGTATGTAAGATGCCATGAAGCCCAAAGCCTGCAGAATTTTTCTTGCAGTTAATTGGGTCTTTGTTGCCAATATTTTGAAATATTGTGTCAGCTGTAGTTGCTTGTCTGGCGTCAGATAAGCCTTCTGGGCCGTTGTGTTCAAACTGGCACCCAGGAATGTCATATTTTGTGAGGGTACTAGTTTTGACTTCTTTTCGTTTACTGTGTACCCCAGGCAGTTTAGTAGATGTTTTACAAAAGCCAGATGATATAAGAGAATGTCCTTGCTTTCTGCTTGGATGAGGCAATCATCCAGGTATGGGTATATTTGAATTCCTCTGTGTCTGCAGTATGCAATTACTGGTGCCAGGCATTTTGTGAAGACTCTGGGCGCAGTAGATAAGCCAAAGGGCAGTGCAGAGAATTGGTAATGGGTTGAACCTGCAATGAAACGGAGGTATCTTCTGCAACTTTGTCTGATAGGGACATGCAGGTATGCCTCCTTGAGGTCCAACGTTACTAGCCATGCCTCCTTGCCCAACATGGGAAGAAGCTGCTGTAATGTTAGCATCTTGAATGTGGGTACTTGTAAGAATGTGTTTAAAATTGAAAGGTCCAGAATAGGTCTCCAGGCATTGTCCTTTCTGGGCACTAGAAAGAGTCTTGAGTAAAATCCTTGCCCTTGCTCTCGAGTAGGTACCAGTTGAATGGCTCTCATGTCCATGAGAGCTGTAATTTGCTTTTGTGCCTCTGCCCATTGATTTTGTGGCAGGTTTGGCATTCCTCTTTTCATTGGCAAGGTGTGAAAATGGAATCTGTATCCTCGTAAAATTATGTCTAGGACCCATTTGTCCTTTGTGACAATGTGCCAGTTGTCTGAAAAAAGTGCGAGTTTTCCTCCCAAGGGGGCTGTCAAGAGAGAGATGCTTGGCCGGATGAGGTGCAAGTCATTGAGGTTTGCCTTCTGGTAGATTGGGACCTGTCTTCTCCTCCCTTCTGTGTTGTAGTGACCCATTGGCGAGGTTTGTACTGGCTTGTGGTTGTCCTCTGCCTCTTGGGCGTCTGTATTTACCCCTCTGTGGTCTGTCAGTAGCTGGAAAGGACCAATTTTTTGTTGGCCAGTTTCTGCTGAAGCGTGGGGGCTGTACCTGTAGGAAATCTTTGACTGTCTGCATAGATTTTGCCTTATCCTCCATTTTCTTTAAGACTTCTTCTGCTTTAACTCCAAAAAGAACATCCTGCTGTAAGGGAGCATCTAGAAGCTTTGCTTTAACATGATCAGGCAGTTTGTTCCTTTAACCAAGCATGCCTACGTATAACAGACCCAGTGACAGCTGCTCTGCAGGAGGCCTCCAGAGAATCAAACCCACATTGTAAGGTGTGTTTGCCCACCTGTTCAGTTGCATGCAACAGATCCTGCATTTCTTTCAATTCAGACTGTTGAGGGAGGGTGGTGATTCTTTGCTTTAACTGAGAGATTAGAAATTGCTGATACTTAAGCATGTGAAATTGGCAATTTAGTGCCCTCATAGCTAGAGTGGCTGAGGTGTAAAGCTTTTTCCCCCCACCTGTCTAGTGCTCTGGAATCCCTTTCAGAGGGTACAGGATTTTTAGCCATAGAAGCCTTAGCCCCTTTGGGACCCTGGGAGATTGTCTCTGGGTCAGCAACAGGACTTTTGTATAGAAATTTGTGGGAATCAGGCACTCTATAGTATCTGTCAGGCTTGGCCGGAGCAGGAGGTAGAGAGTCTGGGTTCAAACTGGATCTTCAGATGAGGCTGAAGAAATGGACACTTGTTCAGAGGATGCATAATCTTCCTCTTGTCTAGGCCTTTTGTCAGGAGGAGGCTGGGAACCCCTGATTAAAGAAATCAAATCTTCAGCCATTTTGAGCATCTGTTTCTTAGGCATTGGGCCTTGAACAGGGGACTGAAGTGCAGTCCTTTTAGATTTAATAGGAGTCTTCGTCTTAGGAAACGTTTTAATGGTGAGCGTTGTCAGTCTGAAAACGCCTTCAGAAACCAATGGCATTTCTGCAGCACCGTATCTTTATCAGCAATGTCGTCGGTAGGGCCTGAACAAAAAGGTTGCGTCGGCCTGGTACATTCCGCTAAAAGTTCCGAAGCGGTCTCGGGTTCCAGATCTGCGGTAGTCAGGGTTTGGGTCGGAGCCTCACTGAGGACCAGAGAACCGGAGACCGGACCAGCCAAGGCCTCTGAATCTGGCTTAGGCCTGGGCTGTCTGTCCTTATCCTTGCGTTTTTTGTGCACGCCGGTAGTCGGTTGCTCCGACGGCATACTATAATTAAATTTTCTACCGAAGTAGTGTCGTGCGAAATCAAAGCGTCTTTTAATAGTACGTTTATTAAACCCAGCACAAAAACGACAACTAGTGACATCGTGGTCTGGGCCTAGGCAAGGTATGCAATAAGAATGAAAATCCTTATGAGGTATTTGCTTCCCACAAGAAATACAATTGCTAACTTTTTCTGACATCGGTCTGAGGCAAGAAAAGTTTCCCCAACGGGGTACTTAGTTTTATAGAAGACTTCGGTCTGAAATTCGAATTTGAAAATCTCAGGAGTCGGCCGACCGGCACTTGCAAACTGCTTCTGCTTTGGGCACACGGCAAGAAAGACTGGCGAAAATGGCGTCGGTTGCAATATTTATACCCCTGGCGCACTGACGTCAGGGAAGAAGTGACAGCAACAGACGCCGGACCAAGACTTTGGAATTCCGGCCGACTGCGGGACCGCCTGACGGCAGGATAATCCAAGTGTGATGACTGCAGCAGGGTAACACGATGAACATCAAATGCAAATACAGGCTTTTAAACTAGAAGGTCGAGAGAGATGGAAAAACTGCCCAAATGGCCAATAAGCTACAATTTCTGGGCCAGAAACCACCCTTGTGGTAGATAGGCTACCTAGTGCTTACCACTCCCACTGATAAGCTAGAAGGTTTCCCTCCAACACAGAAAGGTTTTGGGGGCTCAGAAGCTTACAGTCCTGGATACAGCAGATCTGTATCTGGACTAGACTATTTACAGGAAAGGCCTGAAATAAGCTTAGACATTTTTTTTAAAGTGCTTTTATTAAAGTCTGAGGAAGCGTTCGGACCAGAACGCGAAAGCGCTTACCTTCATCAATAAATCAATTATTTTTCAGCTACTGAGTCATATGGAGGAATTTTATTAACTTTGTTCCTGTTGGATTATACACTTGTTCCTCTGACTCGAGGCCCAGTTGCTGTGATTTGCTGTTCTGGATTTAAAATAGGCAAGCTGAAAGTTGTCAAATCATCATTCATGTTTTTGATTAATAGGTTTCACTATAAAAACAACACATATACATTTTTCCACAAACAGTAAAGTTAACAATCTTCCTTACAAACTTCAATCTTTGTTACTGATACCTTCATGCTCCATCAGTACAGTATTCTTTTTCAGTACAAACAAAACAATGCTCTTTTCAAAATTCTGACCTGTTTCTAATTTCTACCATCATTCACATCTTATTATTCAGTAGTTTTTAATACATATGTGTTTTCATTTATATAAATATATGATTGCCCCCCCCCCCCAAAAAAAAGAATCTCTCAACTATTCAGAATTTCACAGATGTTCAGATGCTTGCTTCAGTGTTTTTTTCCTGTTCCTGTAAAATGTGTGGTTTTCTTTCCGATTATTGCATACTGCAGCCAGTAAATAATGCAAAATATTTGAGTTTTAGACTACATCCACCAGAAAATGTTTGCCAATGCAAAACATGTTATTCTTCAACTTTCTAAGTTTAATAGAGCAATATTTAAAATGTTTCCCAGATTTTGGTGCTTTATTCCTTGCCTCCCATTATTTTTAGCTTTGTCTAGAATTCTGAATCAAAGTTGGTGAGAAAGTCAGAAGTGTTTCTCTCAAGTGTCCAGAAATTATCAGCTGGCCAGATTTTTGCCTCATATTTTGTTCTGTTCCTGCGTAAATGGGCGTGCCTTCGTTGAAGGTTGGGTGTCGGGCTGGCAACTCGGCACCATAAAAATCTACTGCCAATCATTAGCGGACCGGAGTTCCGCTGTGGCGACCCCTAACCGGGAATATATATATATATATATATATATATATATATATATATATATATATATATAGGTCTACTTCAGATCACTGAAGTTCATTTCACTGAGACCAAATCACCTAATTTTCAAAATACTGAACATTTATTTCGCTGAATTCTAAGTTATAGACTTCCCAGCAGTGTGCAGAGTACTATGAGGCAAGTAAAAGCTATATGCCCTTTTCCCCACTGTAGTACAATCCTGGAGTTGTCCGTGGTGGTGGTGCTGCGGTAGCGTTGTAGCCTCACATTAAGACGCTGACCGGTTCGACTCTCAGCTAGAGCGTCTTCTGCGTGGAGACATGCATGAATGGGCGTACCTTCGTTGAAGGTTGTGTGTTAGGGCTGGCAACTCAGCACATAAAAATCAACTGCCAATCATTAGCGTACCGGAGTTCCGCTGTGGCGACCCCTAAAAGGGAAAAGCCGTAAGACGCAGCAGTACAATCCTGGAGTTAGTATTATATTGTCTGGTTTCTGTTAAGAGGATACGCAAGTAGTTTTAAGCTGTGGAAAGAGGTAGTCACTAGTTTTGGAGTGTGTTTGTCTATGGTTTCCCATTTTGTCTTTTGAAATTTAGCATTGTAAGCTGTCGGTGAAATGAGATTCAGTGAAATGAGTTGTCAGTGTTGTGAAATTTAGGTGATTTGGTCTCAGTGAAATCAAAGTCAGTAAAATGAGATTTCAGTGATATAAAGTAGACCCACATATATGTGTGTGTGTATCTACATATATATATATACATACATACACACACACATACACACACATACATACTTAAAAAAAAAAAAAAAAAAAAAACTAAGATCAGAACACCAAAATTAATTTTCATGTGACTGAAAATACCAAAATCTGACATACCCAAACGCCAAAGCATTCCCAGGGTAAGTAAACACTTATCTAAATGTAAACTAAAAAAACAAAGTAATTAAAACCCACCCAGGTGGGGGGCTATGCCCCCAACTATATATACCAACTCCAGGTTCGTACTACAATGGAGATAAAGGCATGTTAGACAAGTATTTACTTACACTGAGAAAGCTTCAACGTTCAGGTATGTCAGGTTACGGTATTTTCTATCTCATGAAAACGAACGTCAGTGTTCTGAGCTTCGTTTTTTTTTTTTAAAGTAGATCCATATATAGATGACACACACATTATATATACATACACACACACATATATATATATATATATATATATATATATACGCTCTTTTTTCCAGGCAAAATAATACTAGTACATTCACTCTACTCAAACTGTTATGTAACCCTCTGTCCCATTACTTTTAATATTTATCTTGTGTGATCAACTGGTATTAAAATTTTCTGTTATCATTTGTAAAGTTTCACTTCTACTTTCCTTATACATGTTTGACCAACAAAACGGGCAATTCTTACCTGTACTTTTGCCGTATCACAATGCATTCTGTATACTCCTGAAGTTACCCCAGAAATGCAGCTTCCAAAGTATTCTTCTTTACCTATTAATCACCTTTCAATAACTACCTAGTAAGTTACATATGCATCTTAAAATTCTTCTGCATCATTCACAAATTCATGGCGTTATTTGGACTATTTATCTTAAATCATTTTTAATATCCATGTAATTGTTCACAGCATGTTAACACACATACATATTGCTTGCTGTAACTTTTTTTAAAATCTTCATTCAAGATATTCTTTTATTTTTCATTCTAGATAATTGTTTGCTCTTGCAAGACTGTTGCTCTAGCCTCCAACCCTTGTTAGGTTCCCTACAAGAGGGGAAGTACTGGCTCCTCAATAACATTTCTTCCACTATTTGATACCCTTCTGCAGTCTGTAAAACATAAGCACCTTATATATAACCTTATTAACTACATATTCATCCAAGAAAGAAAAAACACCTTCTTGTGTACAGCTCGTACTCAGTCCACACCACTGGCCAATAGGCCAAAAACCACAACCAAGCCATCTTATATACATACTTGTCATCTTTACTCCACCACATCATACATTTGTTCATGTTCCACCTTTTACTCTTACATCTTATACTTTCCATATGTCAGCTGCCAGCATTATTGTTATAAACATCTTTTTTATTCCATGATAGTGCTATTTATATAGAATAACCAGCTTTGATTTTAACCCCGATTTTATATCTCTGCAGGATCATAACCTTGTGTTTCTATTGCTACTTAAGGTGGATGATCATCATTAATTCAGTGGGCATAGGACACCCTCTCCTGGCAAGTGTGCATCTTGACAACTGGCAGCAGAAACACATTTTTTTGCTACAGTGATTACTTCTAACAAGAGTTAATGAGAAGCAATACATTTTAAACAAAAGGAATATAGAATATTTCTTAAAACTTTAATTTTATATTTTTTCAGAAGCATTTCTATTTGCCTATTGTATTTAAACTTCAGTATCTTAAACTGTCAACCTTGGGACTTTACTATCTGTCCTAAACTGTAAAACTTCATGAGACACAGCACAGATCAAAAGTTTCCATCTTTTTTAGATGAAAGTCCATCTTTATTCAACTGCCAGCTTAAAAAAGCATTCCTCATCTACCTAACCATCTAATACTGGATATCACGGCTGTAAACAGGACTATCTTCTCTGCCAAGCTAGATTCTGATTCCCATTCATCTGCCACTTTCCAGGATATATAAATGTCTCTTATTTCAGTCTTTTTCCTTCCCATGTGTTCTATTTTCAACCGTATTAATCTCACTGGTAACTCCTTTATGTTTTTTCCAATCACTTCATCTGGACTGCCAAACACCTGTCTTTCACCCCCCCCCCCCCCCCCACACACACACACAAAAAAGATAACCATGTTGCCAAGGTGGTTAGAAAATCCTTCTATGTGACCCATCTGATCACGAAAGGGTTCGCATCAAGATCTAAGGATGTAGTGGTGCCCCTCTACTGTTCCCTCATCAGACCCATTATTGAGTACAATGCACCAATTGGAATGTACCTGGCCAGGCATCTCCAGCAGCTGGAGAGACCACAGAGGTACCTCACTAAGAGGATTACTGGCTTCAAACAGTTGCCCTATGCAGCACGATTGAAAAAACTAAGGCTTTTCTCTGTTGCATACCGCCTTCTCAGAGGCGATCTCTGTCTAACATACAGAGCCATGTCCAACCCAGAACTGCTGAACATGCTCCATCTTAGCAAAACCAAATCTACTCAAGCTACATGCTCTAGGGATATAAACCTCAGCACAACAATGAATAGAACATGCTGGAGGCATAGATTCCCTTCGCAAAGACTTCCCTTGCTATGGAACAAGGTCCCGATCTACATAAGTCAGAGCCCCTCACTATCACTCTTCAAGAGGAACCTTGACGAGTGGATGGGTAACAGAAAGTTCACACCAGGGATCATACCAACAGCTCTACTAGATAGGGGCCAAGGGTACTAGCTGCTAGATCAAGGGCCTAGGGAACAAACCAAAGGGGCGGTGAATACCGCACAACGTGGCTGGGCTAATATATGCATTCGGGCAGATAGCCCAATAACTACCTATGAACAACAAAACTTTCCAGGAAATAGGTTAAATATCTGCTTTTTATCTTTACATTACATCATCACATTACGTTTACATTCATGACATTACGAATCAAGAGTGGCTCTTTAAAGAATCATCAAATAATCTTACTCCGTGAACACTACCTTCCCGGCCACTTCCAGTTTTGTACCTGGTTGCTACAATATCCGTAACACTTGTTCTCTCTCTGTGTCACAACAGGTAAAAAAAAAAAACAAAACATCAATATTTGCCAGAGCTTCCCATATTAAGCATCTTTTTCAGGCAATGAGAAGCATTTCTCAAAATGCAATATTTAAAGAATCCTTGGTAAAACCAGTCCATTCTGACATTTTGCTTCACATAACATAGTCCAATAAGTAATTTTTGCCTTCTTTCTCCATAACTCCATATAATCTTATATTCTTGTTTTGTGCTTTGACCTCCAACCTAGCAAGACTGGTCTCAATTTACTATAATATTTTAGCTACCCCTTTTAGCCTCTTCTGGACTTTGTCATCTGCTGCCTAATTAACCCCATCATCTCAAGTTGACTTACCAACGATTCAGTATCATCAGTAGTGGCAACTTTTTTTTTGTATTCTTTCGGGCTTACCCCATAGCCCCATCGAACACCAGGGCTATCAGCCTCTTCTACAGCCCCTGGACTATCTTTTTTTCAAAGAATTAGGCTGACATGGAAACCAAGGGCATTCTGGAGGGTCATGTTGTTCATTGAGTCTACCATGGGACTTTTTCATTTATGATTTACCCCTTGATTTCCCCCTCCATTGCATTTGCCTGCTACATCCGACAGCTACTGCTCTATACAGACCATGTTTCCCAGCAGGTAACTTCTAATAAAAAAAATACTCTCCCTCTCAGATGGGCACACCCATCCCTCCCTAACAGCACCTCAAATCACTGAGTAGCTAATCAAACCCAGATTGCCTGGGCTGCAGTTAGGGCTCTGTCCCTCTATGACCAGTAGTGGCAACCTTGACGCTTTCATGTAATCATCAAGCATTCTCCATCCAGTTTTACCACTCGGTTCCTACTGCCTCTAGACTACCCAGTCACCTCACTTCATTCTCGGCACCTTTTTAGGCTCTCTGGGTGCCAAATGCTGATCATGATGGCTCAGTTCCAAGTCAGCAAATTGATCCCCCTCAAAATACTCCTCTTCCAGCACACTATCCGTTCCCTCCATGAGAGCTCAGTAAATGACTTTCTACATCATTCTACCAAAAATATAATTGGATTAACTTTCTTTAATACCGTTTGTTTTTTACTTGGACTCCAAACAAACATCCTAGTAAAGTGCCTAACTTCAAAAACACCACACTTACTGCCATAGGTTGCAGTTTTATTATTTTTTTTATTTCACTTTTGTTTCCGCCATTGTTACTGGATAATAATTTCATCAGGGCATATGGCTGTTGCAGTCTTCCACTAATCCAGGAGCTTGGCCCAGTGCACTGCCTCTGATTCTCCACAGAAAAGGTGAGAGGCTCCCTCTAAATTCCAGATCAACATATTTAAGTTCTAGCCTATAGGAACCTGAAGTGTCAGTTTAGTTATCTGCAGAGCATATTTCATCCTCCCTAGAATATAAATATGTAGTGTGGTTAATGTGAATGGATGCCATCCCCCATAACTCTATCACAGTTCTTGCAGACTCTTTGCTGAAATGTTGGGACTCAGAGTGCTATGTTCTGACACAGAAAAATAAATAAAAACAAATGAAGAGCAAATATCAAACAGTGTTGTTGTTCTTTAAAATCATTTTTGATTTAAGTCCAGATTTTCAGTGATTCTGCTAACAAATTTCAGAACTCTGTATTTTGAGTGCCAACATTACAAATAGTTACCACTCCTGCATCTGAAGAGTTGTTGGCTTCCTGACCAACATCCATTTCTAGCCAAAAGTTGCAGGATGCATGAATTACCACCTCCCAGAAAGGATAATTTTATCCTTCTTTAGCAAGGCAACCTTCTGGTGGCTATAGAGCAGTCTAAAACCTAGGTCACTTGGCAGTTTAAGTATCTTGTTGTGGCAGCTATCAGACAGCATCTCTTGAAAGACTAACACTTAAAAGTAAATTTTCCTGTAGATTACAGCTCTTAATTTTGACTAGCTAATTTACCAAGCATAAATTTAGTCAGTGTATATCAGCTACTAAAACTAAGTATTTTTTTCTAAAAGTGTAATATTGAAGAAATCATTCCCATCAGTGGAAGACCATCTTGCTGAGGGTTTCTGTGTAAAATGGATGCAGTGCAAAGCCAGAAAAAATTTCACTGGACATGATCCTGCACTATTCATTTCTTATGTTTCTTTGAAATGCAAACATTAATGAGCATTTTCATTACAGTTAAACATGTCCATATAATGTTGCAGTAGGCTTAAGTAATACAGATGCTTCAAGCGTCCATAACATCTAATGGTTCCAGCTTGTCATCTAGAAGAAGAAAAATCACTGGCAAGTTCAAGAAGTTTACAACTACATAGCAGCAACTCCTAGGTACTGGCTTGACAGTCTCAACGTTGAGCTGAGGGACGCAGCTCTGCAATTCTGCAAACGGACTCCCAGACTAAGGTCTATTCTGTCCTTAGTTAATGTATGGATGCAGGAGAAGGTGTTGATGCTATTATTGCCCCGGCTGTTTTTGGAATGCGATGTGCTTAAATTACAGCAGTTGTGCTGCCTGTAATGGTGGCACTGGCTAGGACTGTTTTTATTGCCCTGGTTGTTTTTGGAATGCAATGTGCTTAAATTACAACAGTTGTGATGCTTGCAATGGTGGTACTGGCTAGGACTGAGCTGATGTGCTGTTAAGGATGACGGTTCTTGCTTGTATGTATATCTTGAAGTGGGACTAATGTTAAATGATGACAGGCATGCATAGGCTAGCACATCACTTGACCAGACAGCATGTAGATGCTTGTCTGGGGTTATAAGTAAAAATAACATAATTAACCAGGTTATCACCGTCACACAGAGCTTGAACAGTGCATCAATGTAGTCTTTTTCTTGGGAGAAAGGGGTGTCAAGGAATGGTAAATTATGACAAATGTGATGGTTGATGTTAAGATATATATGTGTGTTTCAATGTATTAAAAGAGAGACACTCCCACACACACACACATACGTGTGTGTATATAGTATATATATATATATATATATATATATATATTTTTTTTTGTGTGTGTGTGTGTGTGTGTGTGTATATATATATATATATATATATATATATATATATATATATATATATATATATATATATATATATATATATATGGCTTTGCACTGCATCCATTTTACACAGAAACCCTCAGCCTGCTGAATCTAGCTTTGTTTGTATAACTTGAGCACTAATCCAGGCATTCTTTAAAGTATTCAATTGTATTTACTACTGTTTGGTAGTAACTTGATTGAAGTGTAGCTATCATTCTAAGTATTTTGGATTAAGCACTTGGACTTCAGACCAGTTGTTTTACATTAGGAAGGTTTGTGGCCTGCACTGTGGTGGCAGGACAGGTAGCTTACATCCTTCTAAGTTGGGAACTGCTGATTGAGGGCTCAGTGTCTGTTATTCTAAAAGTGTATTAGTTCTGGTTTAAGCACTTGGGCTTCAGGCCAGTTATTTTACATCAAGAAGGTTCGTGGTCTGCACTCTTGTGGGAGGAGAGGCTGGACTCTGCCCTTCTGAGCTGGGAATTTCTGGTTAAAGGCTTATAGTGCCTGCATATTTCAACTGTTTCTTACTGAAATTGGTACACCTTGTTTGCTGTAGCATAGACTAGATCCAGGCCTACTGAATCTAGCTTTGTTTGTATGCTTGTTGTTTGTTTGCTTGTTATTTCCCTGAAACGCTAATACCACCTAAAACATGGCTTTTCAGCACTTCTGTGGATCCCTAGTGATATCTGCATTGCTTACTGTACTTATTTCCTTGTTTAACTTAAAAGAAAGTTACTGTTTGTCGTTTTTGCATTTAAGTTATCTGTAACACATTGCATTTAAGTTACCTGGCACTTGCTCACTAAAGCAATTATATAAGTCAGCACTAAAAAATTAAAAGCACTACACCCTCACAAACTCCCCTCGAGTACCTTGTTCCCCATTGGCCCTTTTTTTTCAAATATAAAGGAATTCCCAGTACTATTCTAGCATGTCCAAAGGTCAGTTGTCAATCTCCTCTCCGGTCCAGCTGGTGAATCTGGGAATCCTGAGGCAATGTTACAACTACCTCATGTACACAGACAACCCTCTCCTCCTCCCAACAAATTCCAACACATGTGAGAGATGCATCCATATAGCCAAACTGGAGGCTAAGCTCTCTCAACTCGGTACTGGCGTAACCAGTCAGGAGGAGAAGGAAACCACACTCACTACAATTCCAGTCTCACATAGACCTACCACGACAACAAACCAAACACAAACACACAAAAACATACTCGGAGGCTCTAAATAAAAATCTGCCTAAGCAGCAGAGACCTCCAAAGCAGACACCCAAGCAACCGCTACCCCAAAACAAAACACGTGCAACACATAGCTCACAAAGCCAGTGTGCCGAACAGTCACAGCCCTTAAGGCTAAACAACACACCTGATGCACTTGTAATAGGTGACTCTACTGTCAGGCACACAGACGTCCCGCTCACCAGGCTGAACAAGGAGAAGGTCACGGTGAGCTGCCTGTCGGGCGCTAGGATCCGCCACATAACACAAGCACTCAGGTCACTCCAAGGCAAGTACAAATATGACTCTGTCATTGTCCATGCTGGTGTGAATGACCTGAGACGTACCTCCCTGGACTACATGAAAAGAGACATAGAGGAGCTCTCCGAGCATGTGGCCCAGGCCGGTATGACCCTGAACTTGAGTAGCATCTTACCCTCACCAAGAATGATGCCACAATATGAAGGCAAGATGATCAATTTCAACAATTGGCTTAAGTATTGGTGTCATTCAAAGGGGATCCAATGCCTGTCAGCCTGGGATGACATGCTCAACAAGCCACGATGCTTCGCTAGGGACGGCTTGCACCTGTCACCCCTGGGCTTTCGGATATTGGCAAAGGCTCTTGCTACCCCCATAGTGCCTTTTTTAGGCAAGGCTCAAAAGACAAACCTACCTCCATAGGTATCACAAGGGATAAGAAACTAAGAGTAATGCTACTCAATGCCAGAAGTCTAAACCTCAAGATGCACGCACTCGAAACTCTCCTTAGCATGGAGAACATCGATATCTGTGCAGTAACAGAAACCTGGTTCAAGGCTCCCGAGAGCACCACAGCACTACCAGGTTATACCTCATACCATGCTTTTCAGCCCCAAAACTTGGACCGAACCACAAAAGGAGGGGAGTATCAATATCCGTCAAAGATACCCACACCTCCAGGTTGGTGGCACAGCACGAAGGATCAGAGACTATCCATGTGCAACTAACAGTGGGTAAAACTGCCTTCCAGTTTATAGCCTGCTACAGACCACCCTCCCAAACCCAGGAACCCCACTCGGCCTTCCTGAGAACACTGGAAAATATGAAGGTCTCTCCAAACACCATTATATTGGGCGACTTCAACTACTCAAACATAGACTGGGAGCATTACTCTAGCTCCAACACCCTAGCCCAAAGGTTCCTAGAATTTATAAACTCAAATGCTATGGAACAATTTGTTACCACTCCCACAAGAGGGGTAAACATACTGGACCTGATCATCACCAACATGGGGACTCTATGCTCCAGACCAGAAGTGTATCGCTCACTGGTAAGATCGGACCATAAACTAATCTCACTGGATATTCACATCCCGACCCCACCTCCTGCCCAGAAAACCACAGTGAAAAACTTCTCTAAAGCAAATTTCACACTCCTCAAAACCGAGGTGGAATCCTTCAAAGCCCCCGGGCCTGTGGAAAATACGGCCCAGACCGCAGAATCCTTTATAAATGCATTCTATGAACACCTTCAGGAATGCATGGATCATGCAATCCCAAATAAAACCAGGACCCAATCCTCCAAAGGCAGACATCCTGTTCTGTGGACCCCAGCCATAAACAAACTATACAATAGAAGGAGGAAGCTACTAAATGATAGAGTAAAATCCCAAAAAGGGAAGGCATCTCTGATCAGTATTAGCAAAAAACTACGGGCACTCATAAAATCGTCTAAGGCCAGCTTCGAGAGAAGAATTGCACAGGACACTAAGGATAATCACAAGACTTTCTTTAGTTATGTTAGGAACCTGGGTGGGAATTCCCAGATATGCTCAGAATTAGTCCAAAATGACAAAAAATACACCGAACCCACAGACATTGCCAACATCCTAGCTGACAGGTTCAGCGCAAACTCCCCCCCCCCTCCCCAGCAAAAGGGCAAATATCTATCCCAGCAGAGTGCTGCCCCCCTGACATCTCAGATGCTCAGGCAAGAGCCGCCCTCTCCAAAGCAAAAAACATAGCATCAATGGGACCAGACGGTGTCCCGGGCTGCATCCTACATGAACTCCAAGAAGAGCTAAATCCAAACATAAAACTACTGTTCAATCTCAGCCTTACTACAGGATATGTACCCAAAGAGTGGCGTACAGCAACAGTGGTCCCTCTCCACAAAGGTGGTGCCTCAACGGATCCTGGAAACTATCGCCCCATAAGCCTGACTAGCTTAGTCTGCAAAGCTATGGAAAGGATCATCATGGACCTCATAAATAAAGATATTGGGGACCTACAGACACTGGATCCTACCCAGTTTGGCTTTGTTAAGGGCAGATCCTGCCTCTTAAACCTGGTTGATTTCTTTGAAACAGTCACAAAGGCCATTGATGAGGGGAAGGTGGTCCACACAGCCTACCTGGACCTCGCAAAAGCCTTCGATACAATACCCCACTCGGGCATTATAGATAAGCTCACCAGCTTAAATATAAACCCCTATGTCACTAGATGGGTTGCAAACTGGCTCAAGGACAGAACCCACATGGTTAGAATTGCTGGAGCCATGTCAGACTCCAGACCAGTTACAAGTGGCGTCCCACAAGGCTCAGTCCTGGGACCTCTCTTGTTTGGTATATATTTCTCGGAGGTACAAGCAAACACGGAAGGACTGTGGCTGACCAAGTTCGAAGATGACTGCAAACTGGGCGCCATAATCGACTCTCCAGCCGACACAAGCATCCTCCAAAAGGGCCTCATAGAAACAGACAACTGGTGCCAGAGCCATGGCCTCAAGCTAAATGCCAAAAAGTGTATAGTCATCCCCTTTGGCAAAAACAAAGTGCCCACAAATTACCACATAGGTGGTAATCCATTAAGTACAGAAGAAGTAATTAGGGACCTGGGGACCCAAGTTGATAGCAGTCTCTCATTTGACAACCACGTGGCCAAAGTGGTTAGAAAAACATTTTATATAGCCCACCTAATCATGAAGGGATTCACATCTAGATCAGGGGAAGTCATCGTGCCTCTTTACTCATCCCTCATCAGGCCCATAATTGAGTACAATGCCCCTTTTGGGATGTACCTTACCAGACACCTGCAGCAACTGGAAAGACCCCAAAAGTACCTCACCAAGAGGATCAAAGGGCTCAAACAGATGCCATATGCTGCCCGGTTAAAGAAACTCCAGCTCTACTCAGTGGCCATGTCCAACCCGGAATTAATGGACATGCTGCACCTCAGAAAATCTAAATCCCATCGAGCTACGCGCTCGAGAGACTTGAACCTCAGCACTGAAATAAATAGGACATGCTGGAGGGACAGATTCATAACCCAGAGGCTCCCTTCACTCTGGAATAAAATCCCAGTCCAGGTTAGGCAGAGTCCCTCATTGACTCTCTTTCAAGAGGAATCTTGATGAGTGGATGGGAGATCGTAGGTTTAACCCGGGTATCACTTCTGTGTCACTGATAGACAGAGGCACAGTATACTAACCTCGAAAAAGGGCATAGCAAAATTAATTTAAAATGGGTGGCAAAAGCCAAACACATTCTGGCTAGGCTTATAAATGCCCTAGGGCAGATAGCCTAGTATGAACCTACATATATATATATATATATATATATATATATATATATATATATACACACACACACATATATACTCACACACACACTGCTTTAGTCTGTGACTGTGTGTGTGTGTGTGTGTGCGATGTTTATGTACCTATACGTGTATGTCTAGAATGCCTGTGTGCAAATTTGTGAGGAGTATTTGTGCCTAAGCATTTCCAGGTAATAACCGTCCAATGCTGGTGTAGTTACATAGCTTAGGTTGTGTCTGCTTGTTAACCAATATGACATTAACTTATTTTTTTCGTTACTATCACTAATTTATATTGCCTGTTGTAGTCATGCAAACGACAAAATAAAATGCTAATTACCACAGGGAAACAGGACTCACTTTTATAAAAACTGAGTTTTCCTCAGTTAAAAACAGTAAAATAGAGAGACTTGTCTGCTAATGACTTTTCAACAATCCGTAGGTAATATGCTTTTGAATAAAATATTTCTTTTACTCACATGTTTAACTGGCAATGGCATCTTTCTTAGAAAGTTTTAGTCACACATTGAGAATTAAAAGGGCCACTCGGGAATTTGTGGCACCCCATTACTTTGCCCTCAAAACTGGCAAATGCAGAGGAATTCAGTACAGTTGTGAGGTATGACTACAAAGAATTCTGGAACTTCTGATGATGCGTCTTTCGGCTTTTCCCGGTTAGGGGTCGCCACAGCGGAACTCCAGTCCGCTAATGATTGGCAGTAGATTTTTTTACATGCCGAGTTGCCAGCCCTGACGCACAACCTTCAATGAAGGTACGCTCATTCACGTACGTCTCCACCCAGAAGACGCTTTAGCTGAGAATCGAACAGGACAACGTCTTACTGTGAGGCGACAACGCTACTGCAGCACCACCACCGCAGTTAATTACTTCTACCATGAACAAATAATCACTAGATGAATGTCTTGCCTGGTCCCACTGCTGAAAGCTAGAGAGTTTTGTTTTTCTACGGAACAACTTCCATAGCTGAACAAGGTGTGATGAGCGGTGTTACAATTAATGTTTTAATGTTTGTTTAAATAGTTTAAAAAATTGAGATGTGGGTGTTTCATTTTATTAGCTTGGATTCTTCTTGAATATTCTGACATTTTACCTACAACAGTTAACTTACTACTTCATACTAGCAGGAAACAAAAAAAATGTCACTTCTAGATAAACAACCTGATATGAAAAGTAAAAGCAGGCAGGAAAAGCTATGTATGCTTAAAAATATATACAGCAATTTAGCCCTTCATTCAGATTATTGTAAATATGTGGCTAGTGAGATGCATGTTTACAGTTAAATATTAACACATCAGAAGTTGTCTTGAGGCACAGCAGCTGTTCAATGCTTTCTTGTCATATAAAGTTTATAAATGCTTAAACAGAAAAAAATTCCAAAACATGCTTTGTTTAACCCATTTCAATAGATACGAGTAAGTAAGAGGTGTTCATTTTTAACATGCGACACTGCCTTTCCTTATTAAACACTTTCTGCTGGGCTACAAAGTCAGGAAGTAGTCAAAATCATAATCAACAAGATGCAGTACATACTACAGATGGATTTAGTTCTGTGGTAAAACACACACTTATGCTATCAATGTCTTGTACTTAAAGTATCTGGTTAAGTTCATAATTTTGATTTATGGTAAAATAATCCAACATCCCATTTATCAACAAAAAAAGGGAAAAAAAAAGAAACTACTTTTCTAAGAACCAAATCTGTTCAAATGTTTGGGGGGTTTCTCTACTCACCTACATTGGAGTTTCTTTACTCTCAATATTCATTTCAAGGTTACCAACTGTCATTTCATCACAATTCAAGCTTTAATACTGATCATTTCTTTCTACAAAGTCGTTCTCCCCTAGTTATCATTCAAACATATGAGAAAAATTGTATGATGTGCAATTTTTTGAGTGATATTTTATGGATATATGTTTACCATGTCTTTTATTAACTAGACTGACATATTTTACATTCCCTAAGGAGTTTTAGCACCATTTCATATGTAAACAATGGGACACTACTTTCTCAGAACAGACCACAGGCATATGTAAAGTAAAGTGCTTGTTTAAATTTTATCAGACTTTTAGTTCTGTTGTTACCAAGCCGAGGTGTTCTGGTTACAGTACTACAGTTTTTCCTGCAAAAGTTAGAAGAAATTAAAAAAAAAATACCTACCAAAATAAAATTGAGAGTTGCCATTCTGTTTTGGCTCAGATAAGGACTGGCTTGTGAAGTTCACACGTGGTAACCCTCTCTCTATAGAGATCTCCTTAATGTGGTTTACAACAGATGTGCTGATAACCGGGTACATGTTTCTATTACTGATCATAATTTTATGATAGCAAATGGTGGGATCCAGCCACAGAAGCTAATAAATGGTATTAGCCCTGATACTAATGATCTGGATTAGTATCTGTTTTTGACTACAGCTACATGCAGTTTCTTGAAAGTTTACACTTCAAAATCCTAGGCATTTACTCCTCATGAATGTATCTTTCACTCACAATGCAAACAAAACAATGACATGGAGCTATTAAAGAAATTGTTTGACTGAAGAATAACCTGATAAGCTCTAAGCAGCAAATGAAGCCAAGTAGATATGCAAATCATAGTCCCAGACATATATTATGAACAGATTATAAATCAGTGCTTGTTCGGTTTATGAGCTGGAATACATCACCATCAAGACATCAAGCACTACCAACAAAAGTAGCTACAAACCAAGTTAAAGTAGAGATCTCTCAATGACGTCAAACTACCAGCATAACAGCAAACAAACTCTGGGTGGAGGAGTTAGAAAGGGCAAAAAGAAAGAAAGCACACAACACTGTATACAACACACATGTACACATATAAGTGTGTGACTGTTAAAGCAGAGTAACTGAGACCACAAGTAGACTTACAACTGAGACCACAGGTAGACTTGTATCTGTCAACTAATATGCTTGACAAGTCTGATCAGTTACAGAAAACAGCAGCAGGAATGCAGTTAAACAGAGCACCAAACTATGCCGCAGTTCAAATGTCTTGTCTTTTAGTAATGTCGTCATACTCGGACTCAATTACTCATACAAAGGTCTACGCCTTATGAAGCTGGAAAGAACAATGTGCAATATTCTACTGCCAGCATTTTGAGTTAACACAAAAATGTAAACTCCATAAACCTGGCAGTGATGTGCACAATACAATGCCGTGTGGGATTGAAGAGAAGGGTTAATGGCTAGGAATGAATATAGCAGAAGTTAATCAAATCTAGACAATATAGAAGTATCTCACTGGTAAGCAAAATAAGCATTTGCAGTTTTGAAGAAGCACAAACATGGCTAAGGAAATTGGCAGAGCATCAACAGAAAAAGGCCGCAGTGTAAGTCACTAAATAATGCAAGTCAAATATCCATGGTTTCCCCCCAAACTTGAATACAGGAGGCAGCGTCACACACAACCCTCAACAAGCTAAGTTTAATAAAAGTTTTTTTTTCTAAGTTACTTCACTATTCAGTAAATGACACCACCACCAGGTGGAAAGCATTACAATGAGAATGACACAGCTCTTGATGTCTCCAAAAGTAAAGGAAAAATGTGGAGGTACAAGACTGGGTTTTGAAACCTTATTTTAAAAACTTTTACTTAACAAAATATAAAAACTAACAAAATAAACTCCTGATGTGACTTAAAGCATTCTTGAAGGTAGATCTTACTCGAGAGACAACATAAAAGATGGCCTGCACTGGAAGTGGAGTGCAGCATTAGTGCATAAAAAGATGCAGTATAAATGGAATCATACCCAGGTTAGGAAAGTGTAGTCCTTTTGCAATTACGTACATTTCTCACAGATGGAGAACCTTAAAACAGTTGTTCTTTGTTTAACTGGCGTGCAACAGTACTTCTGCTGGAGAAATGCAATCCTTCTTTGCAGCAAAGAGAAACCCACAGATAACATTTCCTGTCTGATGTTATCACTTGATCTCGCTGTGTGGTGTGGTTAATGTCTTACATTTCTCTTGTTTTTCTGGTTTTCTGAACTCATTCTTGCAGCATGTATTTCATTTTGGAGAAGTGAAAGACTTTAGCTAATGGGGAAACAAGTGTCTATATGCAACTCAGTGATCACTCACTGTCCCATGAAGCTTTTGTACAGCGTTCAGCTGCCCAAAACTTACAATCATGGGGATTCTAGGAATAAATGGGATGCACATTTGCTCAGCTGAAATAACTGTCTCCAGATGCTCCACCACCTGCAATGCTGAACTTTGCATAGTTAAAAGAACACAGCATTCTACTGAGCAAAGACTAGCATTGCAAGGCAATCAATGAATTGAGCTTGATCTTAACTGCAGTCTTATATGTTATAAAAAAGAAGCAACCATTTTGTGGAAGGGTACCAGATGAGGGTCTTTCTCAGACATGACATTGCAATCTGTCTGGCACTAACCATCTTTATTATGTTGTTGTTGTTTGTCTTTCGGCTTTTTCCCGGTAAGGGGTCGCCACAGCAGAACTCCGGTCCGCTAATGATTGGCAGTAGAGTTTTTACGAAATGCCGAGGTGCCAGCTCGACGCCCAACCTTCAATGAAGGCACGCCCATTTATGCACGCATGTCTTTCAAATGCTACCCAACCGCGGGGGGGACATGCAGTCTCCACACAGAAGGCACTCCCAAGCCAAGCAGAGAATCGAACGGGAGAACCTCTTGCTGTGAGGTAACAATGCTACCGCCATACCACCATGGCATACGCTAACAATCTTTATTATACCCTACTGAATGTCAGGGACTTACAGATAAGTTTTTTTTTGTACTTTTTTTACTTTTTCATTGCAAGAGTCTGAACAGTTACACTAATTCTGATTTCTTTTGATGCAAGAGATTCAGCACAAATGTAGTACCGTATATTTATACCTCCAGGAAAACAGCTGTGCATTCAGGAGAAACTCTGCTTAGATCACATTTGTTTTACCAAGCCTGTAGATTTTTTTTAAACCTTTACTTAACACAATTCAACTTACAAAGGAAAAAATGGGAATTGTGGGAACAATACATACAGGGGAGGAATGAGGTTTAAAAGAAGGGAGGATTTCAATGAGCTATGTAATGTTTGACTGACAATGATTGGGTAGATTATAAATGATGTACAATGTTTGCAACTAAAATTATATCAATATTATTTATTGTGTATAATGCTTGCAACTAAAATTATGTTAGTATGGTTTGTTTTCATTTATATAAATGTATGATGGCCTATGTCATAAGCAATAATTTAATAAAGATGTTTCCTGTTAAAAACATCAATTTCCATACCTATTAGCTACAGATTAACAGCAAATCACAAAATACAGATACTATGTCAAATGTTAACACCTTTTACATTTTACTTAAGAAAAACCCACAACTGTAAAATAATAATGACAACAATCAGTTAAGCAAGCAGTAATGCCGGATAGGGTGGACGTTATCAGGAAATTAATGTCCACCCCGGGTGATTTGAGCCTTACAACCCCTGAAAGGGGATCATTTTCCTGACAATGCCTATCTTGAAGGGTATTAGTGTGCTTACAGAATGAGCTACTGTTACATTTGTTTTTTTCCCCTTTTTAGTACCATATACTTTATTTTATATTTTTGATGTAAAACAGTTTCTCTGTCTAATGCTGCAAACTTGCTGTAGTACACACAACCATAGTTAGGGAAAGTATTTTACATGCAAATATATAAGTTATGTAAGCATTTAATGTTCACACACACAAATACATACACATTCAGAAGTAGAGACAAACTTTATATATATAAGGGTCCCCTTCAGTAGATCAGCATTTATAAGTTCGAACCACATATGGCCGAGACCATATGTTCGAACTTGTAAAAGTCCGATCTGACTGAATGGAGATCTCTGTACAGAGCGGAAAGGGAAGATTTCCCATTTCTGCAATGTAGTGCGATCTTGGAGTTGGTATATTTAAGTAAGGGGTCTGTATAGACGTCTAGTTTTGTGTTTTTTTGGTTTTATGTGGTTTTACGTCAGTGTTCGAACTTTTACGAGTTCGAACATATGGTCTTGGCCATATGCGGTTCGAACTAGTAAAAGTTCGATCTACTGAAGTAGATCCATATTACATATGGGAGGTTGGGGGGGAGGTTGGCATAATGGTTAAGGTGTTTATCTTACAAACACAAGGTGCAGGGTTTGATTCTCACATGGAGTAATTGGCTAGGCTGAAAATGGTCCCCAAGGGCAGTTAGCCTAGTACTAATCTATGAACCTATCTATGAACCTATATATATATATATATATATATATATATATATATATATATATATATATATATATATATATATATATATGTGTGTGTGTATGGGTTCACTTCTGATGCTCGAAATACTGTAATACCGAATTTTAGTATCTCGAGACCAGAAGAATGAAAGTGCAGTTTGTCTAAACTGCACTCTGTCGAATGTGCGGTATTTCCCAGTGTGTGTGTATAATGTGTTGTGTCTTTAAGATGCAGTGGTGCGTCAGTGCTGAAGATGGTGGTCGGTGTACGGTTATGTTTGGAGATGTAAGTAAGTGTGTTGTAGTTAAGGAATGATGGTAGGGATGTGTTTTTGTTATATGTTTGGAAGTTGTAGGTGCAGTTTAGGGTAGGTAGGTCAGGGTGTGTTTGTATAGGTGGAGTGTGGTGATGGCTTTACATTTGTGGTGTGTGTGTAATGGGAGTGTAGAATTGTAGAGGTAGGCAAGTTGCTGTTTTTGTGTTACTGAGTCTTCAGAGTTGGTATACACAAGTAGTTTATACACTTTTTTTTGTGTAGTTTTATGTCAGGGAAGGTTCGGTGTTTTGCATATTGGTATTTTAGGTTTTTGTTGTTGTGGAGTCTCTCTTCTGGTCTCGAGATACTGAAATTAGATATTTCAGTATTTTGAGCATCAGAAGTATATATATATATATATATATATATATATATATATATATATATATATATATACATACATACACACACACACACACACATATATATACACACACACACATATATATACACACACACATATACACACATACACACACATATATATATATATATATATATATATATATATATATATACACACACACACACATACACACACAGGTCCTTGTTGTTTTATCGACAGTACGGTTCATCGAACTGTACTTTGTCGAAATTACTTTAGCGAAAGTGAATTCTGTCGAAAATGTACTTTCACTAAAGAAAACAAACAAAAAAAACCTTCCCGTTAGCATGTACCATTAGTTGTACATCAACGTATATTGTTGATGTACAACTAAGGAAATTATTGTTGAGATTGTAGCACAGTGGGGATAGAGTACAGTGTTTAATGTGTTTTTTTTTTATGTTTTATTTGTCCGCGAAAGTGCATTTTCGACAAAATGCACTTTCTCGGAAGTCAGTTCGCGAAAGTAAGGTTTGATGAACCGTACATTCGAGTAAAGAACATAGACCCATACACACACACACAAAATGTCCAGCAGTTAGGGCCACTTTGTTGACTGAATATCTCCGACATCTTACTGTGATCAAATGTTGTTGTTGTGTCTTTCGGCTTTTCCCGGTTAGGGGTCGCCACAGCAGAACTCCAGTCCGCTAATGATTGGTAGTTGATTTTTACGTGCCGAGTTACCAGCACTGACGCACAATCTTCAACGAAGGTACGCCCATTCACGCATGTCTCCACGCAGAAGACGCTCTAGCTGATAATCGAACCGGACAGTGTCTTACCGTGAGGCGACAAAGCTACCGCAGCAACACCACCGCAGATCTTACTGTGATCAAATAAATTAGAAAATGTCATACATTGCAATGCATTGCAAATCCCCATGCCTCTCAATTGTCCTTGATTTTGCTGCATAGTTTTGATCTCTTCCCCATAAAATGTTTGATTTGGTAATTCACCCTGAAAGTTGGTTTAGTCTTTGATTTCCATTTTCTTGTTATTGCTTTTTTTTAAGGTCTTCCTATCTCCTAGTGCTTCCAACCCTAAACACCATCTTAAAAGCATCATCTCCTTAGCAACTACAACTTGTTCCCCAATACTGGTATTAAAATGCTTGGTGAGGACTCTTAACTAATTAACTCAGAGTACCGTCACATGGCGCCTTAGTGCTTAAATCAGAGTGCTCTTTGAGGAGTTCGTATGCTGTTGCACCAGAGTGCCTTACTCAAGTACGAGCAACTTTAGTCACATTTTAACTCCACTGTTAAAAATTAAGTTGAAAAAGTACCTGAACCTTTTCAGTTACCTTCTCAACTTAGTTTTCTGTGTGCAGTAACATGAAGCTCAAATGAGTTTTTTGAGAAAATTGGCTTGCTATGCACTGTGCATCTTCTTATGATCACAGCAAGGCAATTCTGAATGCATTGCATGAAGTGAGTGGTGGCAGCCAATCAGATTCTTACAATCCAAGCTGCAACTTGCCTAACACCCCCCCGACCTAAGATTTCTTTGCTCTGTAATAATAAATAGAGGGTCCTGCAGTAGCAATTCTCTTTCTTTTTTCTGTGATGTGCAGAATTTACCTACATTACTACTGGATCCTTTTGTTGATTCTGTCAGAGCATTTCTATGCACCATTTTGCAAGACTGGAGGTACTGCTACATTCACAATCTGAGAAGACAGCAGTGAAGAAAAACCCTAAAAGTCAAACTAGTACAGTATAGCTTCAATGTAGACCTTTCTTTGAAAGCAGAGAAAGGCAAGTCTACTGGCAATTTTCACACAAGAGGATTGTGCCCCACACTGTTAACTCAGTCCTTAAATTCTTCTATTTTCATTAAGGTCATAGGGAAGTGGCAGTGTCTTTCATTTATTAAATTAACCTGCATTTGTAGCCTAAACCCCACACAGTTATGGTCAGAAATGGTCACTGACTGAGTCTCTATACGCAAGCAAATGAACATGATCTTGTCATATAGGTGCATAGGTAAGTACTAGACTATCTGCCCGAGGGCATCTATAAGCCTAGCCAGAATGCGTTGGCTTTCACCGCCCCCCTTAGATTAGTTCACTGTGCTTTGGTCCAGCAGCGCCATTAGTTCCCTGTGCCTCCATCCAGCAGAGCCACTGCAAAGATCTCCAGGTAAATTTTCTGTTTCCCATCCACTCATCAAGGTTTCTCTTGAAGAGTGTTAGTGAGGAACTCTGCCTAATGTAGATTGGAATCCTGTTCCAAAGCATGGGGAGTCTCTGGGACAGGAATCTATCCCTCCAGCACATCCTATTTATCGTTGTGGTCAGGTTTAGATCCCCAGAGCGTGTGGCTCTTGGGGATTTTTTTTTTTTTTTTTTTTTTAGGTGGTGCATGTTCATCAATTTTGGGTTGGACACGGCCTTGTATGTCAGGCAGAGATCACCTCTGAGTAAGCGGTATGCAGCCGAGTACAGCTGGAGTTTCTTCAGTCAGGCTGCATAGGGCATATGTTTGAGGCCAGTAATCCTCTTGGTGAGGTACTTCTGTGGTCTTTCCAGCTGTTGCAGGTGTCTTGTAAGGTACATCCCAAATGGGGTGTTGTACTCTATGATGGGTCTGATGAGTGATGAGTAGAGGGGCACAATAACCTCTTTTGTTCTAGATGTGAACCCTTTTGTGATTAGGTGGGCCACATAGAAGGATTTTCTAACCACCTTGGCAATATGATTATCAAAGGAGAGATTACTAATCTACTTGGGTCCCCAGATCCCTTATTATATTTTCTGTATTTAGGGGACTACCACATATGTGGTAGTTCATGGGTACTTATGACTATGCACTTTTTGGCATTTAGCTTGAGGCCATGATTTTGACACCAGGTATCCATCTCAGTGAGACCCTTCTGGAGGATGTCTGTATCAGCTGGAGAGTCAGTTATGGCCCCCAGTTTGCAGTAGTCTGCGAACTTGGTCAGCCATAGTCCTCCTGTGCTTGCCTGTACCTCTGAGAAGTATATACCTAACAGGAGGGGTCCCAAGACTGAGCCCTGGGGAATGCCACTTGTAACTGATTTAGAGTTGGACCTAGAGCCTGCAACTCTCACTGTGTGGGTTCTGTCCGTGAGCCAATTGGCAACCCATCTCATGACGTAGGGGTTTATGTTCAGGCTGGTGAGCTCATCTACAATACCAGAATGGGGAATGGTGTCGAAAGCCTTTGCAAGGTCTAGGTAGGTTGTGTGGACCTCCTTTCCCTCGTCTAAAGCCTTGATAACTGTCTCAAAGAAGTCCACCAGGTTTAGGAGGCATGATCTGCCCTTAACAAAGCCAAACTGGGTAGGGTCCAATGTTTGAAGGTTCCCAATATCTCTGTTAATGAATTCCATGATGATGTGATCCATAGCCTTGCAGACCAGGGTAGTCAGGCTTATAGGGCGATAGTTCCTGGGGTCCGTTGTGGCTCCACCTTTGTGGAGTGAGATAACTGCTGCTGTGCGCCATTCCATGGGTACATAGCCTGTAGAGAGGCTGAGTTTGAACAGTGTGTTTAGGTGAGGGGTTAGTTAATTTTGGAGCTCGTGTAAGACACAGCCTGGGACACCATCTGGTCCCATTGAAGCTGAATTTTTGGCTTTGGATAAGGCTGTTCTAACCTGTGTGTCGGTGATTGCCGGGGCACTACATTATTCTGGTATGGTTATGGGCCCTTTAGGGGGTGAGAGGGGGGTGAAGTTTGCACTAAACCTGTCTGCCAGAATGTTGGCAATATCAGTTGGTTCAGTGTATTTTGTGCCATTCTGTACCAACTCAGAGCAGATCTGAGAGTTTCCACTTAGGTTCTTGACATAGCTAAATAACGCTTTGTGGTTATCTTTGGAGTCCTTGGCAATTTTTCTTTCGAAGCTAGCCTTGGATGATTTTATGAGGAATCGTAGTTTCTTGCTGATACTGATCAGGGATGTCGTTCCTTTTTGGGGTTTTACTCTTTTCTGCACTAGTTTCCTCCTTCTATTGTATAGCTTGTTTATGGCAGGGATCCACCAGACTGGTTTCCTTTTCTTGGAGGATTGAGTCTTGGTTTTGCTTGGGCTAGCACGATCCATGCATTCTTGCAGGTGCTCATAGAGTGCCTTTGTAAGGGATTCAGCAGCTTGGACAGCGTTGTCCTTTAGCATGGGGGCTGTGAACCTTTCCACCTCGGTCTTAAGTAATGTGAAGTTTGCTTTTGAAGTTTTTCACAATGGTTTCCTTGATTGGGGGTGGGGGCGGAATGTGGATATCCAGAGTGATTAGTCTATGGTCTGATCTAACCAGTGAGGGTTTGACCTCCGGTGTAGAACACCGGTCGCCCATGTTGGTGATGACCAGATCCAATATGTCGTCACCTCTGGTGGGGGTGTTGACCAGCTGATCCAGGATGTTCGAGTTTATAAATTCTAGGAAGCGTTGGGCAAGGGAGTTAGTACTTATTGTTTGGGTAATTGAAATCATCCAATATTAGGGCGTTTGGTAGGACCTTCATATTTTCCAGTGTCTCCAGAAACTCGGAATGGGGGTCCTGGGTCATGGTGGGTGATCTGTAGCAAGCTACAATTTGAATTGCAGTTTTGCCCGTTGTTAGTTGCACATGAATGATTTCTGAGGCATTGCGCTGTGCCACTAACCTGGAGGTGTAGGTACCTTTGATGAATATGGATACCCCCCCACCTTTTGTGTTTCGGTTCGGGTTCTGTGGCCAAAAAGTATGGTATGAGTTATAGCCTGGTAGTGCTGGGCTGCTCTCTGAAGACTTAAACCAGGTTTCTGTTACTGCACAGATATCAATGTTCTCCATATAAATTCTATCCAACCTGGCCCAACTGATATACCTCAGGGAGTTCATAGTTTAGTACTAGACTAACTGCCCTTGTGGGCCATTTTAAGCCTAGCCAATTCTCAAATTTGAGAATCAAACCCTGCACCTTCTGTTTGCAAGGTAAACACCTAACCATTATTCCAACCAAATTCTATTTCAGCTCCTGCTACTGAAATAATATCCTCCATACCAAACACACTCTTATATTTGTTTAAAAATAACCTTTCTCTAGTTGTAATTTCCTTTCTAGGTCCCCCCACAAAATATCTCACTATTGCAGATCAAATCTTTATCACCCACAATTAAAGTTTAAAAACTGTTTCTGCTAAAAATCCTTCTCATTTCTAACATATTTGTCTTTGGGGGGAATATAAAGCCATGCCAAACTTAACCTCCTTCCTTGCCAGCAATTTCTCACTACCACAAATCTACAATTACTATCTTTTTCTCTTATTCCAAACGACTGGTATCCTTACACCTACCAATATAATTACTCCCTTTTCCTTTGCCTCAATAATCACCAGTTCCTGTTGAAGTGCATCTTCTGTAGCGTTATCTTCAACCTACTCTTTTTAATGTACGCCATTACCCTTCACCTTTATCTGTCCGAATAAGGCCATTTACATTACATATTAATAGTGATAGTTTAGCCATTCTAGAAGTAAACATTACTACTAATAATGTCCAAGTCTTTTGTTTCCTAAAATATTCCATCTAGCAGTATATATCAACACACTTGCAGTTGTCAGATACAGCTTTTGTACATTAACTTCTCATCCCTGTTAGAACTTGTGTCACCTTTCACATATCACAATTCAGAACTAACACATCTTCTAGAGCACACAAATCACACAGAACTATATACAAATTAAAAGAAAAAAAATACAACCCTCGTCTCTTAGAGCTAATGTTCTAGTTCTGTAATACTTCACATATGCTTTACCCACCGAAAAGCTGACATTATTCATGCTACAATGCATGATTTCACCTGTGGTTAATTTATAGCTAATGTTAAATTCCCTCTCCATTATTGGAAACCACCAGATACATTTAGTGAAAAAGTCCTGACCAGCCTTTAACTACTAAATTAGTGTTATAACTGTTCATACTGCAGTCACTGAGAAAGTGTCTGCATTTAGAAAGTAATTTCCCTCTTTTTTTAGTTTCATTTTCCCCTCTCAGTACAGTCCATAATACTGCCCTTTTGAACTTAAAATTGTCTCTCTCAAGAAACCCCTGGAAATGTCACTTACAACACACCTTTTAGTTCAACTTCTGACTGATGACTGCTTTATCTCAAGTACATCCAGTTGCACATGCCTAATATTTATTATAGTTTCTAACTTCCTCTCATTTTTTAAATATTTGGGATGAAACATAACCCTTAGGTAAATGTACAAACAGAAATCTGTTTGTGTTTCTCCTTTTATATCAACTGTTACTAACGCTTATATTTTTCATCAGAACTATTTAGTTCACAGCCCCCCCCCCCCCCGCAGCCTAAGTACCAAACACTGTTACACAGTTTCATTTTACACAGCACTTTTGCATCTTTTCCTATCCTGTATACAATACAACTAAGATATTGTTATGCATTAACCAATGATTTTCTTGGCACTTAATGATTAATTTGTGAAACATCCACTCGAAGCATCCCCTAGATGTAGAATACTTAGTATGCGCTGTTGCATGTTTACAAAGGTAACATGCAATTAATTCAAAAATGAAAACCGCTCTACTCACTACTTTTTGCCTCGTACCCTTTTTTCTGTGGAGTCAACAAACAAACTGAGATAAGATACTTCAGTTACTCCACCAGTTGAACACAGTCAAAACAGTTCAGATCTCTATATTACATTCATGCCTGAAGAGACTAAATAATTAGCCATGATATACAATTAATATTTCACAGTTCTACTTTTTTAAAAGTTAATTCATCTTCCACCTGCTGTTTTTCCTCTCCGTACCAGTATCTGGTTTGAATCCAAGTTTCTCCTTATCCTTCTGCCTAATTCTTGGGCTTCCATTTATCTTTCATAAACTTTGAAATAGTGAGGAATGGTATTATTGGTATAGTCTCTCCTTGCCCTGATTTACATGTGGAAGGCTGAGAAGCTGAAGCCCTTTCAGCTTACTGGTTTGCTTTCTGTTGACCAAATCTTAAAGCTCTCCTCCACAGCCTGTTATGCTTCCATATACATCTTTAACCCACTAGAGAAAAAAACACTCTGAAAAATGTTGGACATAACAATTTCTACCTCAATGCAGAATTTAGTTGTTCTTTGACAAGTATACAATGAACAGTCATTTTCCGGAAAAAAAAACAAAAAACTCTGGTATCACCAGCTTTCACCTTCCCTTTCTGCCACATTTTTTTATGGAAGCATCTTCTTCTGTTAGTACTTTTGTAGACTTTCCCAAAGAGGTCTCAGATGTATCCAAATGGCAAGATTTGAGGCATACAACATGGGGCCAGATTCCAAAACAATTACTCTCAGTAAGTTACTTACTGTGGTGGATGATTTTTCTATAAACAAGCTTACATGGGACTAAGTCACTTGTGTTGAGAGCAACTCTTTTGCAACTGGGCCCATGATGTGCTCTATCTCAGTTAAAATACTTTTTCCTGTGACAAACCAGTCCAGTTGCTCTTTTACATCCTCATAAAAATGATAACTTCTACCCCCCAACACACACACTCTCTGGGATGGCAGAGAACCTCAAATTGTTTCTTCAAGCTTTATCTTTGACTCTTGCTTTCTGAAGCAGTTCCCTATGGGAGATCTTATTTTCTGTCATTCTTTCCTTTATACAGAGCTCTGACTTCTGCAAATCACTTGTTTCATCTAAATGCTTATTTAGCATTTCTATATTTTTCAGAACTTTTTATCATTTGACTTTTTTATATCTTGTTCTGATGTTCCACTTATTTTAAGATTTCTGAATGCATTTGGTTTATTTTTCTTCCAGACTGCTAGAAGCCATATCCTGCACATAAGGTACAAATTGGTCAGCTTCCTAATGGTTGGCAATGAGGGTTCTCAAAAAAATTGCTTTTATTTTACTCATTGTGTTTCCAGTACATTTTCCGCTTTTAACACCTTTAATGAATTATCACTTTTGACATAAGCAAACCTACATTTTAGTAATTAAACCACAAGTTTACATTTACATACATATACTGCTTTATACAATACAATCAAACAAACATTACATACATTGTTCAATTCTTGTCTTATCTTATACTTTATTCCTCCTCCAAAACATTTTTCTGCATCTATTTTTCCCTCAGTTTTCATTTTTTCTATGTAATTTACACTGACCCATTTGTAAAAATCCCACTTCCCGTTCTGTTTATCAGTGTTACGTTTACTTCAAGTATGGTTGGTTTAGACTTTGATTTCCAATTTCCAGTAATTGTATTTTTGGCAGCCACCAGAATTAAACAATGGTTTATCATATCTAGCCAATTCAGATCCTGTATCCCAGCTCAAAAAATAATTTCCTTAGTTACACTAATATGCTTGCATAGTATTCCTGACAGAATATTCCATAGGGAATTTTTAAAGTCTGCTAACTCATTACAATCCGAGAACATATGCCCCCAGGTGCCTTTTTTAGGCACTGTTAGTCTTCAAAAGCTTCCAACTTAACAAAACAGTATATCTTATTAAGTTGCAATGGTAAATGCTGTCAAGATATGCAAGGGTAGGGAAGGCACACATAAACAAGGATTAAAGCAAATAAGAGATAAATCTATATTCCTCCCATTATTACCAACTGAAATTGTATACATTTCTAAAAATGAAAAATACCTATACTACTGGCCATAGAAATGGGTAGTGAGAGCAATTTGTCTCATGACAGGGTGGAAAGGGGCAGGCCTACTAAACCTCATTTATCAATGGGAACTTAAGGAAAGGCCTGAAAAGCAAGGCAATTCAAAAGCTCTCTTACCAAAAGGTATCTGGAGAGATGGAAAGGCTTGGACCAGTAAAGTAAATAAGAAGAGATGATAAAGAAATAAGATAGCGAGAGAGCAGAAAGCCAACAGAAGGTAGTTTCCTTTCTAACTAATCTAAAATCTTGCATACATACTTGAAGGCATGGGAGGTGACACGGTAAGATCTTTATTGCTGAAATGGAAGTACGGATGGGGTAACACAATACGGCCCACCAATATTCTCCAAAAAAAAAAAAAAAAGGAACAAAGAGTTTAGTAGTGTATATAGTTAAATATGTTTTAGAGTATTTGAGAGTTGCACACAAAAGAGAAATAAATCAGGAGCTGTTTTAACAGAGGTAAGAGAACAAGAGAGGTGGAACACGGATCAGGAAGCAGCAAAGCTAGAAGAAAACATTATAGAAAAAAATTATAAATGGGAGATGATAAAGGGAGGGGGATCAATACAATAACATCAAGGTAGGGTTACAAATATCTTGAAATGTAAATGGACTGGTGAATGAAAAAAAAAGAAAGGAACGGTTCTTGGGTACATTTCTAAGAGTATGGTGCAAACTGCTGTTACAGGAATCATACATTAAAAAGGCAGGACATGTAGAATTAATTATAAAAAGCATAACAGAAAAAATTTTGCTCAATCAGAGAGAGAAAGAGGGGAGTAGCAATCATAATGCAAAGAGATGTGAACATTACAATAGAAAGGTACAGGGCAGACGCAACAGGGAGATACTTAATGGCTACAGGACACTGAGAAGGATGAACAATCACATTGTCAAATATTTACTTTCCACTTAAAATAAAGACAGAAGGAATCAGACATATCTAGGGAGAAATCATGTACTTTCATCAAGGAATATTAACAACAAAGTCTGGAACTTGATTTTCAATAAGGGTGATGTATCAGAGTGCTTACTGAGATTCACAATTAAAGAGGCAAAATACTTAGAAAAACATATGAAGCTTTACTGGATACCACATATTACAAAAAGGACAAGTTAATTTAAACAGAATACAGTCATTATGGCTGGAAACACAAGAAATGGGTGAAGATTTACAGCCTATATACTACAATGGAACATTTATAAAACATCTTGAGTAAGCACTCATCTAACTACATCAGATCATGCATGGATAGTAATAAACCTTGCCACAAGGCCAATTGAGACAATGGCATTTTCTCACATATCTATTGAAAACGGAAGGAGTTTAAAAACTGGGCATAAAAAACATTAGTGCAGCTAATGGGACAGCTCGATAAAGATACAGGCGAAATAGCCTGGGAGATGAAAAAGAGGTTTAAAACACCTGATATAGTAAAAGAGAAGCAGGAATGAGGCAGAGTGTACAAAGACCATCTCAAAAATTGCTAAAACATTGCCAAAAAATGTTAGGACAACTGACAGAAAGTGAATAAGATAAAGACTAATAACTAAGGGAAAGGCTAGAAACATATCTAAACAACATAAATGAGTACTGGAGGGGGCATTGAAGAAAGTGTTGTTCTGCGCTAATGTAAGGAACACCAGATTACTGGCACAAGTGCTCAGGGAACAGAAAACACAGAATTTCATGAAATTAAAAGCTAACAGAACAACAGGGATGTTAACTCACTCAAGCCTATAACTCTCTTTTTTGTATACTTCCAGTTTACACAAATACCTTCTTATGGCATCCAGAACGTTTTTGGGTCTGGCTTCTTAACTAACCAAATTAACAGCTAATAATAGGAAGTAGCAGAAAAAGCAAAGCGTTATTAACAAAATGACACTTAGATTGTTAGTCTAGGACTTCCTTTTTTTCAAATATATTTTTATTGAATTTTTCAAACTTTTCAAACATACAAAGGAAAAACTCTAAGTCATTGCAGGAAGCAGTAAAGTATAGGTATATATGTAACAGTTAGTGCAAAAACTATGCATTTAGAACACAGCAGTTATCTTACAGAGAAGTTTACATCTTAGAGACCAATATAAGCATTATAGACCCCCAATAACCTGTTACAGTCAAAGTCTAGGGATACAAATGGAAAGTGGCTTGGAAGGAAGAATATATGACTGTCTTAAGAAAGAAAGAAAAGCGGTAAGGAGGGTATAACCATAAAAAACAACTATTTACACCATGTACTTCTATTTATACCATATTTACAACATATTTACACCATGGATGCCAGAGGATAATAAAATATTTTGTAAAATCAAAAGTTACCGTGTAATGGTAACAATGTCTAATAGTTATAGGGCCAGAAATTATACTGATAGAGGTTTTCCTGGAATGTAGTGTTAGAGACCCACATTTTGGAAGATTATTTAGTTTGAATTAGGTCAAAAAGTCTACACCAGTAATTCTGAAAATATTCTTTTTATTATTGCATAACTTGTGTGCAGATATATATTTGATTGCCATTGATGTAAAATTTTCCCAAGCTATTGTTGAGGGATTGACCCAGTTCTTGGCTATAAAATATTTGAGAAGGGCACAGGCTGTAACACAGATACCCTTAAGAGATTTAGGAATAATATTTAAAATCAGTTTGCCAAGAGAATGTGTTTTTTTCGTATCCCATTTTTTCCAACTGAGTTCTGAGAGAACACCAAAGTTTGTAAATATTCTTACAGCTCCAAAAGATGTGAAGTATATCTACGTGTGGGAGGGAAAAGAACGGACAGGTTAGGTTTTTGTTGTATCTGAATTTCAGCAAGACTGCTGGGGTATAGTAGGAATTGTTTATCATAAGCTGAGTGTAAATTAGGTTTTTGAAGGGGGTTAATTAAATTCAGGGTGTTATTGATTGCTTCGCACTTAGACTCCATAGAAATTTCTCCTTGTATACCGTCCCAACATTTGGAAAATAGAAGTGAATGATTATACTTAATGCTTGACACAAGTTTATAGGAATTCAAAATCATTTTGTTCCGTAGGGAAGTGATTTAATGATAGATTGTGATACTATAATGTCTTGCTCCTTCACTCTATAGTTAGAGAATTTTTGTTTTATAAGTGAGCTAATTTGCCTTAAGATAGGATCATATTTGTTAGGAGCACCAAATAAAGATTTGACCTCGGCAACATTTTTAGAGTTATAGAAGTGCCAAACTATGGCTTTCTTAACAATAGGGAAGTTTGTTAGATCGATCATTTTATTACTGATTTTTAAGTTAGGGTTTAGGTGAATAGGTTGGAGAATGGGAATAGTACTGTGTAATTTAAGGAGGTCATCAGAGTTTGAAAGATGCGAATTTTGTTCCTTAGTGTAGGCAAGATCTTGAACTTGTAGTCACCATCAGATGCAAGAAAAGGGACAGCATATGGATTGAGTTTTAATGAATATATATAGTTGCACCAGATTTTGATCCAGGTTGGGTACCAAGTTTCAGCAGAGGGGTCATAGCAGGCTATTTGAATTAGACAGCTAACATTAATGATGTCGTAATATAAATTAAAATCCGGGAGACTTAAACCGCCTTTGTTCTTTGATGTAATTAGATTCCTGTATGTTATTCTGGTTGATTTAGGGAACCATAAAAACTATGAGAATGTGGTTTCCATTTTTCTGAAAATAATTTTTGGAACATTTAAGAAGATGGAGTTAAGATGAAAAAGGATTCTAGGCAAAATATTAATTTTAATGATAGCAGATTTGGATAGCAAAGAAAGACTGATGTTTTCCCATCTAGTTAGATCATTATTTATCTGATCCCAGACTCTACATAGGTTTGCTTTTATTAGTTCTTGGTGAGGGTGTGTGTGAAATTTATTCCTTGGTATTTAATTGTATATTTGAGAGGAATGTCATATAGGGGGGAAGTAATATTCTAAATGGTTTGCAGGGTTTAATGGAAAAATAGATGATTTAGCAGGGTTTAATTTATAATTAGCAGTCTAAGCAAAAAGATTAATATAATTTCGAATTTTATGAAGATCGGTGTTGGGAAGCTCAAAATAGATGTTTAGGTCATCTGCAAATGCAGAATAATTTATATCAATGTTGAAGACTTTTGGGATATGGTGATTATTCTTTTGTTTAACCCAGAGAAGGAAAGGTTCCAGATATAAATTAAAAAGATAAGGTGAGAGTGGGCAACCCTGCCTAGTGCCACTGGCAATTTTAATGGGGCGTGATAAAGTTTTATTTATATACAGGGAAGAAGAGACATTGTTATAAAGCATCTTAATAGTGTTGATAATCAGATCAGGAAAGTTAAATAATTTCATAGTTAGGTAAAGGAAGTTTAGATCAACGTTATCAAAGGCTTTGGTAGCATCTAGGGTGAGTGCACAACGCGGGTGGTTACCACTTTTTAGAAACAACATTAATGTGTTTAAGGTAAGTATTGTCACAGAGCTGCCTCTGTTTCATAAATCCCAACTGTTCAGGAGAAATGACTGTAGCTATAACTTTCTGAATTCTATTAGCAAAAATGGTAGATAAGATTTTGATGTCAACGTTAATAAGGGCGATGGGCCTATAGCAGAGGGGGCTGGACTTGTCAGACTTTGGTTTTGGGATGAATATTGTTTTCGAATTGTTCATATACTTGTCAGTAATCCCTTTTGAGATGATATAATTATACATAACAAGGAGAGTTTTAGAAAGGTGATGACTAAAAGTTTTATAAAATTCTCCTGTAAAGCCATCAGGACCTGGCGCCTTATTTGGTTTAAGCTTTTTAATAGCTAGCATTATTTCATTCAGTGTTATGGGGCTGTTTAGAAGGGTGTTTTGTGCGAAGGATAATTTTGGAACAGATAGCTCATTTAGGAATTTTTTGTGCATTTCATTTGGGGTCTGGTTTTGGAGATTATAGATTTCAGTGAAGATATTTACAAAAGAGTTAACAATATCTTCATTATTGTATAAGATTTTCCCTTTGTATTTTATTTCATTAATATAGTTTGGTCCCTCTTTGATGTTTATGAGTTCAGCTAGTGTTCTGGAGGGGGTTTGGGCCCATTCCGAATATCTGTGAAGGAGTTTAAGTTCTATCAAGGATTGATTTTGTAAGTGAAATGAGTAAAATTTTTTTTGTATCACATGTAATTTCTTTTCCAGTTCAGGAGAAAAATCCTTTTGTAGTTGTGCATCAGTCATCTTTTGCTCATTGTTGAGGTTATTGATGTACAATTTCTCTTTTTTTTTTTTTGATAAGATGATTTTTGTATGAGTATTCCTCTGATGACTGCTTTGGCCGTAGCCCATTGGATATCTAAGGGGATGGTGGATAAACAAGATTCTGCATCAAATTGTTTCAGATAATCATTAATTTCCTGCAGAACATCTTTTTTAAGAATGTTGCTGTTTAGTGACCAAGTGGGACTACTACCATTGCGATTCAGGTGGTGAGTGGGATTAATACAAAGTGAGACATTCGAGTGGTCGGATATACATCTAGCCTCAAGGACAAAGTTTGTAATTTTGTTTGAAAAGATACCAGAGACCAAAAAATAATCAATTCTGGACCAGACTTTATGCAAAGCCAAAGAAAACGTGAACTTATTTAGCTCTCTGTCATGGTCAAATATTAAAAAAGGGTCAACTAAGATGAAGCTATTTATCAAATCCTGAATAGATGCAATTACTTGCGAGTGCTGTTTCCTGTTTTTATTTGAACCATCATTCAAGGGTCCATGAGTGCATTCCAGTCACCACCAATAATGAAAAGATGATTAGGAAATTGAAGTAGTAGATTATGTATTTCATAGAAGAATAAGTGCTGGTTTGTACAAGGGCTATATAGGTTTAAGAAAAGTAAAGGGGATTTTACCCGAGGGTATGAGCAGGAAAACAAACACCATCTGCCATTCGGGTCAAATTTAGTATTTAGCACTTCACCAGGAAAGGATTTTTTAATTATTATTACAGTGCCTTTTGATGCAAGATTATTCCCTGCTGATATCACAAGTTTAATCCAATTTCTTTTTTTATATTATCCCATTGAACATTTGTCATATGGGTCTCCTGTAAAAAGGCTATGTTGGATTTATCCTGAAAAATCAGGTGCATAACTAGTTTCTTTTTATTGATTTCTTGAAGCCCATTTACATTCCAGGAATTCACACTAATCATCATAATTAGATTCAAAACGTAGATATATGTTAGGATAAACTAAGAAAAAAGCCCTACTAGGGACGATGCAATTAATAAACACATTTTTTATATATGACAGAAAGTGTAATGAGGTAGTAAATCGTATTCTGGCATCCATGCTCCTTACCATAAACCCCGTGCCTACCCACCTGTCTCCCTGAGTCATTTTTGAAAAAGTTTTAGATGGATACAAGTGATCTGTTTTTAAATATTTTCCCTTATGAAGAATAATACAAGAACAGAGCAGGGAGACATATAAATTAACATCAATAGTCCAAGCGCCAACAAACATTGGACAACTACACCATCATGCCACTCCCAAAAATGTTAAGGAATATTGAAAAACATATGTACATAGAATGGACAGTTAAAGGCAAAGTGAAGTTCGAGTTAGGAGTTAAAGGAGATAAAACAATACAACCATAAAGAACATAATACATACAGCTTTTTTTTTAGATTATTGACCTCGAAAATTTCCATTCAAATAGGCAAGTGAGGTTGGAGTAATATAGACAATAAAAGTTACTAAGCAATTGAAACCAACACAATTTATAACCAGAGCTATTAATAACCATTACAGCAGATAGTAACGCAGGTTCTATTTATAACTGGCATAGCAGTAAGTACCATCATAACCTAATACTATGTTTTGGTCTCCTGTCTGGAGAAGGGACAGTCAACTTAGATAAGCTCTAACTGAGCATGCTACTCTAAAGGGAGGTTAATGAAGGGCATAATTATAACAAGAAAAAATTACAGGTTAAATATATACGTCAACAAACAGAATAGCTCTGAGTAATGTAAATACATTTTTTACCTATCTAGATATCTAGCTGGGTTTACTAAATGTGCATTACACACAAAATTACCTAACAATAGGATTAAAGTAGGAAATACAGAAACAAGAGCATTAATTGACGACCTAAGCAGATAATTGGATTTTCACTAAATGCAGTTCACAATAAACTATATAACTCACATATCATCACTAACCAATAAAAAACACAGTTTAGCTAGCCTTTTTAGCAAGCAAGCAAGTTTTAGCAAGCCGGCTAATTAAACCAAGCACAAGCATACAGCATATCAAACTCACTAGCTCTGTAGATCCACCTTCATTGAGAGAAAGAACAAGCCATCCATATCCTGCACTTTCAGTATAGAATTAAAACATCTTGATTCATGAATCGTGCTTGAATCATGGTGAAAGTAGTCAAAGTGCTTATTTGTGTTACCATGCAACAGATAAATTTCAAACCTGAAGACATACTTTCAAGTAAAGGTAGCACAGCTGTGAAGCAGACTAATGGATTACTAAACAGGCAATTGTCTTTAGCTGTCTTTAAATAACTTTTGACAATTGCATAGGCTTTTTATTTTACTCACAGAGTGAGTTTGTATCACAAACACTTTCACAATGAGCACTTAAACACACACCTAAATACTAAATAGAAAACTAAATGTGAACACATAAAATATTGTCTATTATTGTCACATAAAGCATGTCTGAAGTATGGCATTGTAGTTTTGCAAACATGACCAGCAGATGGCAGCTACTATACAGTTTGATATGAAAGACTTCTGAGTGATGTATTTGTATTGCTAGAAAAAACCTATATTGTAATAAATTCATTACTTAAACATAAGATTAGGCTGCTGAATTACCCTGATCAGAGTCCTTTATAGTCCCATTTAAATTACCCCCATCCTGAAGTGTCCAGAAAGTGTTGTTTTAGATCCATTTCTTCTTTCCTAAGCTCTAATTCATGATATTAGCATTCCCAGAAATGCACTGCTTCTTCGTCTTCTGTTGCGACCTCCGACCTCGTGATGTCATCGGCTGATGTTCCTGTTGCATTCTGGGTAATGGAGTGTTGAAACGGCCCTGAGAGCTTAGGGAACCCTTGTGGAGCTCTAAATAAGGCCTCAACAGGCCACACGGAGCCTCGTGCACTGATACAAACGGGCCAACATATTGCTGAAGAGCTAGAAAGGAAAATAAAAACAAAAAAAAGCCAGGACACCCAGATGATGGTAAAAATAAGCTGGGAAGATGACAAGGTAAGTTAGAATCAGTTAGCAGTGTTAGAAAGCCAGCAGATATAGGTTTTTGTAGGTGTATTCATCTTGGTTATACTATTTGTTAGTCTTAACAGTAATTCATAGCTTTTAAGCATATACTGTATTATCTTGATTATATTATTTTACTAGCTTTAACCGTATAGCTAGTTAAGCAGGTAGTTCCTTGAAAGCTTGCATAAAAACTTTTTTTGCTTCATAAGCAGAGTGTATTAGGAACTTCTGATCCCCATAGCTGAAGGAGAGGATGGCTGGGTATTTCATCTGGAAGCGTAGTTTTTTTTTTATTAACAAAGCACAAAAAGGAGCAAGAGCTTGTCTTTCAGCCTTAATGGGCTGGGGTAAATCCTGTGCTATTGTAATCCTGTGACCTCTCCATGAAATGTTACTTTACTTTTTTTCAGCCATGTGGAGTGTGGTAACATGTGCAGCATTTAGTAGCCTTGCATAAATCTGCCTAGGAACACCCTCATCTTGTGATCTTCATAATGCTCTATGAGCTCTTTCAATAATGATTTCTTTAGCTAAGATTTTATTTTCAGTAATGTGTTCAAAAATCTCAGTATGACTGGTAGTTGTACTTGGTCAAACTTTTCTGGAATGCCACGTATTAGAATGTTGTTTCTCCTACTGCGTGCTTCTAAGTCTATTATTTTTTGCTGTAAGTCACTAATAAATTTTGTCATTTGTATTTACCTTGGTTTGCAAATCTTGTATTTGCTTTGAATTCTCCTCAGTTTTCTTGTCAATAAGATTCATTCTGGATTTAATTTGGTCTAGATTAGAACCAAATGAATTTAATTTGTCTCAGAATAATTTGAAATCTTCATGCAAGGGCTGTAATGCTGTTTTAAGGTCATCTAGTGAGAGAACAGACTCACCTTTAGATTTAGCAGCTCCTTTATTTGAATCCTGTGTTGATTTATTTATTCTCTGCCTCTTAGCTGTTACATCCTTTTCAGTTGACATTAGAGAAGACAGTTTGGTTTTAGTCTAGGACTTCCTGCAGTGAAGAAATTAATCTGCTTGCCACAATTTATGTCCATACTTTCAAAATTGAGACACCTACATTTTACTGAGGTGCACAGGACCCAGATGAGCCTGAATAATGAAAAGAACTTCACGAGCAATTATATGATGTTTTACAATCGGAACACAAAAAAGTAACACAGCACTGGGGTAGGTTTAGTAGCTATTCCGAATTGGACATGTTGTTCAAAAACCCATACTTATAAGAAAGGTAAGAGTAAGAAGAAAGGTAAGAGTTTCTGGAAAACAACTATAAGGGACAGAAAGGACAAAAACCTGGGACCTACAAGTGTGGGTCTTGTGCCCAATGTTCATATATTCTTAGGCAGGACTTGGTGTACATTAAGAATAGACAATATTTGATTAAAAGTGTTAGTTTCTCTAACTGTAATAGTGCAGGACTTGTATACCTAGGTCTTTGTAAGACGTGTGGGGCATTCTGTATAGGTAAAACTACACGAAAACTAAAAGGGAGAATATATGAACATCTAAATGCCATTAGAACGAAGGACAGTAACAATGCATTATACAAACACAGTTTATTGTGTGCCAAGGCCCAGTGGGGTTTTTTTTGTAATTGAAATGGTGCACCAGGATTCTAGGGGGGGCCCGTGGGAGACTATAATAGAAGTAAGAGATATATTGGCAATTACTCTTGGAAGCTAACAAACTCCCCCGGGCTTAATGAACACATTTCTATTGCACCCATACTGAGAATGAGGGCTGCTAAATTGTAGAAGGATAGAAGTGAATTTAGTCCTATGTTCTGTGAAGCAATGCATTTTTTACTTTTATTTTTTAGGGTTTCAGATTATTGTTGTCAATTCTTGTACATTAATTGTAATTTCTTATGTATTCCACACCTTCTAATGTATTTTACAAATACATATATATACATTTTTTAGCAAATATTTATTTTTTAGATTATCTTATTTATTAGAAAGGGTCACTTATTTGAGTAAGAGTATTGATGTGTTTGAGTTTCTCATCTGCTTTTTTTAAAAAAAGTATTCTAAATATCTATGTTTTTTATATTAGTATAAGTATGGTTACTATGGCTTTAAGGGGGAAGTTGTATGGAATTGATTAAATACGTTAATAAATTATTCAATTAAATATTTAGGGGAGGGTATATAAGCTGCCTTAACTGATGTACATCTGAAGTCAGTGGGTGAAACCGCTGTGGATTTTGCTTGGCGTTTATGTAATAAATCTGTTTGTGGCTGCTATATCTTTGCACGGTGATTATTTCGGCACTGCCTATTGGCATCTTTTTGTGACTGATACTTGTTTCCTGATTAAGGTACCTGATCTTTTTTGGTTTTTGGTCTACATGGAGGTCGTGGAGGTGGAGAACAACTCCCAGGGAGGAGAAGCACTCCAAGGGACTGATTAACAGGAACGTTTAATTTGTGTGGAATGTCAGCTTTCACAGCTTATGTCGTTGTTAACAGGAGGCTCACAACGAGATGTGAGCAACATTGCTTCCAGTTTGAATTGTTTACTTGGGGAGGACATTCCAGGCAACACTATAACACCAGCCTGCAATCAGGAAGCGGATGGTCGGTTAAGGCAGACGGACACAGACGACGTACAAGGCAAGGAGGAAGTGACGACATTGAACAGGTCCAAACCGCAGAGGGAGCTGAGACTGGAGAGCTCGAGGGGTAATGGAACGCGTTTGAGGCTCTGTAACACAGAGAAAATACATTCTAGCAGCTCTAATGGCCCATATCAACAGGGGATTGGTGTGGAGGACATTTGTATGTGTTGTGCACATCGAGAGGCAACGGCTGTTCACCAACAATGGGAAATGGGAAGACAAGATGAATGGAAGGACTCTGAAGCATTGGTTTCTTGGTTAACCATTAACAATTCGTTTTCTACACATAAAGGTACTGTTAACATTTTTAATGTTGCTGAAGAGCAACAAGTGACTGATGCGGATATTACTTATAATGAAAGCATTAAAAAGCTTCAGAATTTAACTTTCAAACATAAGTCGTTGGGTATGGACAATAGCTATTTGAGGGACTGCATATCCAGGGGTATAGTACCAAAATGTCTGAGAATGTAGAAATTGCCTAACAATGTTGTGGAGGGATCGACCTTTCATCAAGAATTATTACAAATTTTTGACTGAAGCGGTCAGGATGTAATGAGAGCTTTGATTAAGGAGAATGAGAGGCTCATGCAGGAATTATTTAAAGAAATTGATTATTTGAATAAATTGGTGACTAATGATTTAATGTTTAGCTTAGAGAGTGAGAAAAGGAAATATTTTACGATCAAACAATATGTTGAGGACAAATGTGATTTTATTTACAAAAGAAAGTGTGGAAAAATTGACAGGGATCCAAGGGAATACCAATTGAAAAAAGCATACCCATTCCCTAAAGAAGACACTTTTTACCGTAGAAATTTTAAAGACAATCATGAACAAAATAGGGTTGGGTTTTCGCAACACAACAGGGAGCCCCAAGTTTGGGGTGCCCAGCCTCATGAGGTAAACTGTGATTTTAATGGGGGAAGAGAACAGGACATGATGACTTCCCCGACCTTAGGAGGTCTGATAGATTAAAAGAAAAGACATCGGCCCAATATTTTCAGAGGGATTCCCCGAACAGCAGGAGACAATAATGGAAGTAAGCAGTGGAGGGGGACAGGAAGCTATAGGGGCAGATAATGACATTATAGCAGATGGTCCACGTTACAGTTTGAATGACTTTAGTATATACAATTATAGTGGGGAAGAAATTACCTTAAATCATTTTTCTTTATTTTCTAAAGGATTCAAATGTATTCCTATCACTAAGGGAAATATAGTGGACACCTTAATGGACTTAAAATTGTTTTTAAGAAAGAAGAATTTGGAGATTTTATTTCAAGGACAGCAAAAGTGTAATCAGGGTACGGAGGTCAAGAAGCCTAGTTTATTCAACCCACCGCTGCACCCCAGTTAAGAAACTTTGAGTTGCAAGTGGAAAAAGAGGTTAGAAGGGAAGTTACATACCAAAATAAAAAATATAATTTAAACCAAGCTGAATTCAGGTTACTTAGATCTTTACAGGAGAACAGATATGTTAGGGTGATGCAACCTGACAAAGGGAGTGGGGTGGTCTTTATGGATAGTATATTATATTCCAGTAAGATGATGGATATTTTGAATGATACCGTAAGATATACTAGGGTCTCAAGAAACGAAATTAACTTGGCTTATCATAAAATAGATTTCATACTAAAGGATATGTTGGAGGAGGAATTTATTAACTTGGATACCTATAAATATTTAATAGTAGAAAAACCCAGGATTCCTGCTATATTTGGGATTCAGAAAGTATACAAAAATATTGAGGATCCCCCCTTGAGACCTACTGTGGCTGCCAATGGATCAAAAACATATCCTTTGGCTAAATTCTTGGACTTGCGGCTAAAAATATATGGGTGAACTCGAATGGTATACTTAAGGATTCCTGGGACTTTCTAAGGAGTATAGGTAAGGATATGTACTCGGATTCTATTATTTTTGTAACCTTGGACATGCAGGATCTATTTAATGTAATACCACATGATGTGGGCTATGACTGGTTTCAGGAAACCATCAATCAATATGGAAATATAGACCACAACACATTTCTGTTGTATATGGAGTTAATGGATCTGATATTAGAGCAGAATTTTCTATTTTTTGAAGGCAATTTTTTTAAGCAGAAACAAGGGATGGCAATGGGGGCATGTTGTGCCCCCACGTATGCCAACATAGTTCTGATGATGTGGGAACAAAAGTTTGTCTTTTAGTCTGCATATGAACAATATTGGATATACTATAAGCGACATTTGGATATTTGTATATTTTGGAAGGGTAGTGAGGACAAATTAATGGATTTTATCCAGTATTTGAATCAGACCACAGGATTTTTGAGATTCACCCGCCATATTTCACATGATGAGACAATTTTTTTGGATGTCACTATTAGAAAAGATCCCTTGAAGCAAGAGTTTATCTCAGGGATATACAGGAAGGAAACTTTTTTAAACTCCTACCTGTACTTTTCAAGTTTTCACCCCTTTAAACTGAAGAGGAGCATTGTCAAGGGCCAGTTCATATGTAGTTGTAGGATGACATCAAGGGATGAGGAGTATGAACAGGAGAGTCAGAATGTCAAGGACATGTTTTTGGCCAGGAAATACCCTATTAGAAGAGGTGATGATGGAGGTGAAACAAGGAAGAGGTGCTAAATTTGCCCCCATTTTAGGATTAGGGAGGGGGGGACATCCAGGGCAAGCTACACCAATCTCTAAAGAGGAGGAAAGTATTGGGGAAGGAACTCAGATGAGCCTGAATAATGAAAAGAACTTCACGAGCAATTATGTGATGTTTTACAATCAGAACACAAAAAAAGTTAAAAATATTATAACACAGCACTGGGGTAGGTTTAGTAGCTTTTCAGAATTGGACATGTTCAAAAACCCATTGAAATTTACTTATAAGAAAGGTAAAAACCTTAAAGAGTTACTGGAAAACAACTATAAGGGACAGAAAGGACAAAAACCTGGGACCTACAAGCGTGGGTCTTGTGCCCAATGTTCACATATATTCTTAGGCAGAACTCGGTGCACATTAAGAATAGACAATATTTGATTAAAAGTGTTAGTGCAGGACTTGTATACCTAGGTCTTTGTAAGATGTGTGGGACATTCTATATAGATAAAACTACACGAAAACTAAAGAATATATGAACATCTAAATGCCATTAGAATGAAGGACAGTAACAATGCATTATACAAACACAGTTTATTGTGTGTCAAGGCCCAGTGGGTTTTTTTTGTAATTGAAATGGTGCACCAGGATTCTAGGGGGGGCCTGTGGGAGAATAGAATAGAAGTAAGAGAGATATATTGGCAATTACTCTTGGAAGCTAACAAACTCCCCGGGCTTAATGAACACATTTCTATTGCTTCCATACTGAGAATGAGGGCTGATAAATTTTAGAAGGATAGAAGTGAATTTAGTCCTATGTTCTGTGAAGCAATGCATTTTTTACTTTTATTTTTTAGCGTTTCAGATTATTGTTGTCAATTCTTGCACATTAATTGTAATTTCTTATGTATTCCACACCTTCTAATGTATTTCACAAATACATATATATATATATATATATATATATATATATATATATATATATACACACTTTTTTAGCAAATGTTTATTTTTTTTAGATTATCATAGTTATTTATTAGAAAGGGTCACTTATTTGAGTAAGAGTGTTGATGTGTTTGAGTTTCTCATCTGCTTTTTTAAAAAAAGTATTCTATATATGTATGGGTTTATATTAGTATAAGTATGGTTATTATGGCTTTAAGGGGGAAATTGTATGGAATTGATTAAATATGTTAATAAATGATTCAATTAAATATTTAGGGAAGGGTATATAAGCTGCTTTAACTGATGAATTTGTTTGTACATCTGAAGAAGTCAGTGGATGAAAACGCTGTGGATTTTGGTTGGCGTTTATGCAATAAATCTGTTTGTGACTGCTACATCTTTGCACGGTGATTATTTTGGCACCTCCTATTGGTATCTTTTTGTGACTAACATCAAGGCAGGGTTACAAATAATATCTTGAAATGTAAATGGACTGGTGAATGAAAAAAAAGAAAGGAAGGGTTCTTGAGTACATTTCTGAGAGTGTGGTGCAAACTGCTGTTACAGGAATCATACCTTAAAAAGGTAGGACGGACATGTAGCATTAATTATAAAAAACATAACAGAAGAAATTTTGCTCAATCAGAGAAAGAAAGAGGGGAGTAGCAATCATAATGCAAAGAGATGTGAACATTACAACAGAAAGGTACAGGGCAAATGCAATAGGGGGAGATACTTAATGGCTACAGGATACTGAGAAGGAAGAACAATCATTGTCAAATATTTACTTTCCACTTAAAATAAAGACAGAAGGAATTGGACATATCTAGGGAGAAATCATGTACTTTCATCAAGGAATATTAACAACAAAGTCTGGAACCTGATTTTCAATAAGGGTGATGTATCAGAGTGCTTACAGAGATTCACAATTAAAGAGGCGAAATACTTAGAAAAACATATGAAGCTTTACTGGCTACCACATATTACAAAAAGGACAAGTTAATTCAAACAGAATACAGTCATTATGACTGGAAACACAAGAAATGGGTGAAGACTTACAGCTTTTATACTACAATGGAACATTTATAAAAAATCTTGAGTAAGCACTCATATACTAACTACATCAGATCATGCATGGATATTAATAAACCTTGCCACAAGACCAATTGAGACAATGGCATTTTCTCACATATCTATTGAAAAGGGAAGGCGTTTAAAAACTGGGCACAAAAAACATTAGTGCAGCTAATGGGAAAGCTCGATAAAGATACAGGCGAAATAGCCTGGGAGATGAAAAAGATGTTTAAAACACCTGCTATAGTAAAAGAGAAGCAGGAATGAGGCAGAGTGTACAAAGACTATCTCAAAAATTGTTAAAACATTGCCAAAAAATGTTAGGACAACTGACAGAAAGTGAATAAGATAAAAACTAATAACTAAGGGGAAAGGCTAAAAACATATCTAAACAACATAAATGAGTACTGGAGGGGGCATTGAATAAAGTGTTGTTCTGCGCTAATGCAAGGAACACCAGATTACTGGCACAAGTGCTCAGGGAACAGAAAACACAGAATTTCATGAAATTAAAAGCTAACAGAACAACAGGGATGTTAACTCACTCAAGCCTATAACTACTTTTTTGTATATTTCCAGTTTACACAAATACCTCCTTATGGCATCCAGAAGGTTGCTGGGTCTGGCTTCTTAACTAACCAAATTAACAGCTAATAATAGGAAGTAGCAGAAAAAGCAAAGCGTTATTAACAAAATGACATTTAGATTGTTAGTCTAGGACTTCCTGCAGTGAAGAAATTAATCTGCTTGCCACATATTCATATTTATGTCCACACTTTCAAAACTGAGACATCTACATTTTACTGAGGTGCACGGTGTGAAACACCAGTCTGGGAGACCGGACAATTCATTGCGTGTGTGGTTTTCATCACACTATATTGGAAATATTGCTAGTCATTTATTAGTAATTTATGACAAGTAATATTTCCACATGTGCTTAATACTTCAAAAAAACTAACGACTTACAAACTGTTGCATGGCATAGGGTGAAACCTTAGATGATGAAGAAAACTTTCTTTGCAATTTGCACTGTAACTTGCACATTTTGAGAGCTATCCAGTATTATTTGTATTGCTAATTATACATATGTTTTCATATTTCTGTAAATATCTCGATACTTATGCACTTACAAAGAAACTTCTTGTTGTCCTCTGAAGCAATGTCTGGCTAACAAAAATGTTCTAACAATATATGTTACGTTGTACAGTGTTCAAGATATGAAGATTTTTTTGTGAAAGTTTAGAAAAAATATAATTTGGGCATTGTGTGTATTATAATATATTATAGTATTTATGGAAAAGACTGAACCGGCCTGACTACTCTCTTGGTAAAGAATGCTTCTTACTAATAACATTTCTATTTGAACAATTTTAATAGCTCCTGATATTCACAAAATAATTTGTTTACATTGTGCTATTTAAGCTTATTTTTCAGAAAATGCTCTGGAATACAAGGTGTGTGTAAGGAGCTAGAGGTGTGACACTGCACACCACACAGGTGTTAATGAGTTAACAAAACCTATGGAGATATCGGTGGCATTAAAAATATATTGTGAAGCATTGTACAAGTAAAAAGGGGAAATGCCAGGAAAAGGAAATAGAAGAATTCTTATGAGGGATACATTTACACAAGTTGATGGAGCTAGAAAAGAAAGAATTGATGGAGATCACCATACATGAAATGCTCATGCTAAGCTGTCTGGATCTCATAATATACATGAGATCCTCAGCTAGTCTGACAAGGTTCTGTGGGTAGGCTCCAAGGACAGACAGATGTCCTAGGCTGAGGCAAGCTGGATACAGCCTACGTTGGTTGGCTATGGGTTTGGCTTTGCATGTACTTAGCCTAGGTCGCAGGTGGGCAGCCATGGCCTGCACCCAGTCAACTGAAGCTTTCTCTTTGAAACAGGACAGTCTTGAAACAGGTGTCAGGAACCAGGACATGCATAGAGATCCTAGACCCAATTGAAAGCCCAAGTTTTTCAGCTCATGTGGAAGTGAAGGGGACCAGTGGTACATCAGACTCCAAAAGGGTCTCAAAAAGAGGCCTCTGTCAGTGGATGGAATTGGGATGGTGTCTCTCCTTTGATAATCACAAGACTAAGTGGACTGGTAGACAACTGGCTGTTGTCCATAACTGTAACTTGCTAGGGATGCTTTTTCTTGCGATGGGGATGCTCAAGTGTAGCTTGACTGGCAGATGTGCCCCTTCTTTCTCTAAATATTTCTCTAGAGGCTCCATCCTATGCTTAATACTTCCCGGAACTGAAACTGGCACACTGGGGACAGTTGTTCAGATTGTGCTCTGGGCCCAGGCAAACAAGACACAGTGTGGATGACCTGGTGAGAGTTTGCTTCCCACACTCTAAGCAAGTATTTGTCTTGACAACTGACATCTAACCACAAAGTAGATAAAAATAAGGAAAAAAGGTTCCCAAGCATATTTTTACTGCAGTTCAGATTTTGGCTTTGAACCAACTGACAACAAAATGGATCTGTATTGGGCTCCAGCATGAAAGAAAAGTGGGTAAGTAAACTTTACATAACCGCAGATGTTCACAATCACTGCTGCATAGCCTTACCTATATGGGTTTATAACTTGCCAAAGCCACAACAGCCGGACAGCTTCAGACTGCTAGGTCTGACTGTACGTAAAACGATTTTTGTTCTTAACAGTATTTGTATAAAACATTTCATGATGTAAATTGCATGTTATATAGTAAAGCACTTTCAGTTACTTCACCATGTGATGAAGATACAAACGTAAAAAAAGTGCCTTTTTTCTTCTCTTTTAGTTTCAAGAAATATAGGCATTACAATGTGAAAAGAGAAGAAAGGCTGGACAAAAGCATGTTTAAATTAACTCATTCACTCCAATGGAGTTCAAGAAATTTGCATTGTAACTTCCTTTTGACAAGAATCAAATTATGTCCTCACATTTCAAACAAATGTTCATATCTCTGGAACCTTAGTGTTTTAAAAGAAGAAAAAAATCTTAAACTTTTCAGCACAAACTATTTTATAGTGGTAATATTCTTTAGATTATAGGTCTTAAACCAAAATTATAAGTCACAGTAAACAGTAACTATTACGTTTGTAATATTTTGTAAATAACATACAATATCTCAGCAACCACTGAAGTTACATTCATATTATCAGCAGCATTTTATTAATCTAGTAGACAGCTTTCATATCAGGCTAAGGAATTCTGTTTTAGTTGGTTGTTGAGATACTTAGGAAAAAGTGAACATTATATTAATATAAATTAATATAATAAAAACAACAGTTTATATCTCTTTACCTACACTAAACAGAGGTCAAATATTAATGCAGTTGAGTCTGCCTTTATGTAAACTTTAGGATGAAATCTTAAAAAAAAAACTTTTACATAACTTGGTTTTGGAATTATTGATGCAAATTTCAACAAGCAATATTTGATGCCTAGAAGAGTCAGTAGGAGTTAACTGCAGATGCAACTGGAGGTATCACTTAAGATGTAATGAATTAATATACAATCTTGGGTTACTGATGTGGGGGATGGGGTGTAAATGTGCACAGATTATAATATATGTAGGGCTGACATGTTTTCTCCTACCTTTGCATCGGTGAATGTCTAGATTACGACACTTGGCTTAATCTAATACCACATTTTAACTGGAAATAAATATTACAACACTGAATATAATGAAAAGTTTTCCATTCACAATAAATTTATCAGATTCTCTTGTTTTATTGTGCGTGTAAGCAAGTAAAATAAGAGAACAATGACTGTAATGAAAAGTTTTCTTTAGCAAATAATTTTAAATGTAAGTTGAGAAGTCTGCAGTTAAGGGCAGCTGTACATTTTGTTTTTTTATGTGTATATTATTATTTTATTATTTATTATTATTATTTAACATTTGTTAACCAGGAAAGTCTGACTTGGAACAAAGTCAATTTTCAGTGAAGGCCCAGGGAGAAATGCTCTAGATGCATGTCTTTGTAACGTAGGAGGAAACCGGAGCACCCGGAAGAAATCCACACGAATGCAGGGAGGACATGCAGACTCCGCGCAGAAGGTACCCCAGCCGAGAATCAAACTGGAGAACCTCTTGATGTGAGATGACAACGTTACCGCTGCTGCACCACTACGGCATACAAATATTGTATATGGAGACAAGCTGACTAAAAGGGTTGGCAGTAAAAGTCAGAGTACTTTTTAAGGCTAAAAGTTAATATTTTATAAAAGCATAGAAGCTGTTTTTCACATCTGGGAGGGAACAAGAACAGACAACAATTAGTGTAAGTAGGAGCACAGGCTGTAACATGTGTCAAAACGTAGATAACCTTAACTTTAGGTAGGTAACACCTGTATGTGCACCTGTTGATTTGCGACAGCTGTTCCTATTGGGAGGGGTAAACGTCATTATTTGAAGATGTACATAAGTTTTGTGCGTTTGTTTTACATTAACAGGTTATGGGCGTGCTCTGGGGGGTGTGTTTTTGTTTGAGGGGTTTTATTAAAACAAAAAGATTTGCAAAATGCAACAGGTTCAAACTGAGATAAGAAAAAACTGTATAAAAGATTGACCTGCCAAACATTAGTGGGTGCAAGTAACACAAACGCTGGAAACAGACATTTAAAAAAGCTGTCATATCCAATAGGTGGGAATAATAACCTCTTATAATGGTAGCACTAGCCATATTGTTTTGGAACGTTGGTGGCCTCAGAGGAATAGACAAAAAGGAAAGAGTATTGAACTATATTAAAAAAAAAAAAGCAACGTGCAAATAGCAACACTACAGGAGACACATTTGGAAAGAAGTGAGCATGTGAACTTGATAAAGGATTTCAGGAGGGACATTCAAGCAGACAATCAGAGACAAAGGAAGAGGAGCTTACTTATATTAATGGCTAGAGGAATGCCAGTAGTGATAGAAGAGGGAAAAAAAAGATAATCATAGATTTGTACTAGTAAGGGACTACTACCAAAGGAGCAGGATTATGCTGGCATGTATTTATGTTTCACTAAAACTGCTATTATTGGGCTTAAGAACATTTTGGGAGAAATAATCAGCTTTCAGTATGGAATATTACTTAAAGACGGGGACTAGAATTTTAATTAGGATGTTATCTGGGGGATCTAGAAGGGAAAATATAAAAGAAGCTCAACAATTAATAGTTAAATAGGAGGAGAAGAGAAAATTGTGATGTACAACCAAGCTGCAGGAAAGACGGATGGTATTTCTGTGAAAGTTTGGAAGCTAGAAGGGAAGAAAGTGATAAAAATCTGAAAGGTTTTGTTTAATAGTATTTTACAAGGAGGGAAAGCACCAACATCCTGAAGAGCTGTGGTGTCTGTAATACATAAAGATGGTAAAGACCTATCGGACCCAGCTTCATATAGGCCCATTTCAATTTTAAACCATGACTATAAAGTGTTTAGGACTATAAGAATGAGAAAGCCGTTTCTAAAACTGATAGATCTGGATCAGTGTGGTTTTGGTGAGGGAAGGCAAACATTTGACAACATTAATAACAGAAAAATGATGGACTTCCAAGATGGCTGCACATCGAGTAACAGTTTATTTCAGCTCTCCCAGTGTGAAACCAGAAACTCAGAAAAGAGGGTCAGTGAAATTGTCTTTCTGGGTAAATTTCATTTAATGGCTAGTAAGTGCACCACATGGATGCCAACAAAGAAATAATTAAGAGAAGCTGAAAGAAAATAAACCACAAAAGGTGAAGAGAAAACACTGGCTGAGAAGAATCCTGTAGCGGTTTGGCAAAAAGCAGTTCAAGCTCCAGCTTTGGTGCAAGACATGACTTCCAGTAATTGAAAAAATGTCAGAAGCTTTAAACAGATATTCAGGTGAGCTGATAAAACTGCAAAAAATTAGAGGACAAAATGAAGAAAAAGCTGGCTCAGAATGAGACTGCTCAAGAAGTGATGTTTCAAAAACGTGGTAAAATTAGAGGACAAAGGACATAAGGAAAACCTGAGATCTGCTGCTGTACCAGAGGAAATGGAAGGAACAGGCTGTATTAATTTTATGAAAGCACAAATAAGCAACTGGACTGATATTGCACAGCAGGGGTTATTAACTGAAAGGGTACACCATATGTACGCTCCAAACCAGGACATGAGAAGGCAGCCAAGGCCTCTAATGGTAAAGATGCAATCATACCATTCGAAAGAGTTTCTTTTGACAAATCTGTGGTAGAAGGACAAAGTACTACAAGTACTGGAGACACGAGAGTGTTTGTGGAAAATTATTACTCATGCTACACTAGGCAGAACAGGAGTACATTTATTCGAGCAATCAAGGAATGTTAAGAAGCAGGTGTGAGATTCAAGCTGCTGTATCAAGCTATTTTTGGAATTGTTTTCATGGAGGGTCAAAGTCATTTTTTGATGTGGACATGCTAAAAAGGAAATAGAAAAATGTGCCGAACTAAAAGTGAGCTATTAAACAGAATGGAATTCTGCCACTTATTCTTCTGATAATAAAACTCATAGAGATACTATGCCAGTGAAACGGTTATTAATGTTTTAAAGGAAAAAGCTTAAGAAACAGAAAAAAGCAAAGGACTTGACTAGAAGAACCATGAGTACATTGGAAGTGAACCAGAGACTGGAGCTGATAGATGGAGATCAACAGGAAGAAAACAAGCAACTCAGAAATTAATGAATACATGTAGGATTACAAAGCAACAAACATATTTGTGAAATATGGCAGATCAAAAAAACCTGGAAATACTATACTTTTTGACTTTGTTATACTTTGTAGGGGACTCTAAAGCATATATCCTACATCATGCCATTAATGTTTGGAAGAACATTAAGGAAAGGGGAAGAGAAAGTAAAGGGGTAACTGTAAATAAAACAGTTTTTGTTCTTAATGGTATTTTTTATAACACATAACATTTGCTGCATGTTGTATAGTAAAAGCCTTTTCAGTCATTTTGTATGCAATATGGATATTAAAAAGTAAAGAGATGCCCCCTCTATTTCCTCCCTCTTCTTGTTAGGTTTAGAAATGTAGGCACTGCAGTGTAAAAAGAGAAGAAAGTCTGGACAAAAGAGCATGATATAAGTAGAATTGATAAGCTTTTTCTTACGTTTGCATAGGCGAATGACTAGATTAAGGTCATTTGCTTGATCTAACAACAGGTTTAAAGTGGAAGCAAGTAAATAAAAACACTGAATGTAATGAAATCTTTCCTTCAGCAAATACATGTTCAGAGTGCAACATGAGAAACTTGTAGCTGAAAGGCAACTAATTCTCATGTTTCCATGAAGACAAGCTGATAAGAGCAATAAACCAGAATACTTTTTTCTTTGGAAGGTTAAAATATAATGTTTTCTGAAACTATTAAGTTGTTTTCTACATCTGTAACAGGAATAAAGATAAGAAAAAACAGACAGCATTTAGTGTAAGCAGAAGCATAGGTTGTGCCATATGTCTTACTATGGATAACCTTCATTATATGTCAATTCAAGCCTGTAAGTGTAGCTGTCAGTCTGAACAACTGTTCCTATTAGGACAGTTAAACTTCATTATTTGAAGTTGTACACAGTTTGGTGTGTTTGCATTATGTTAATATGTTAATAGGGTGTCTGGGGATGTGTTTTTTAAGGGTTTTCATTAAATCAGAATGTCTTGTAATTATAATATATAACTGATCAATTTTTAATTGTGGTTATTCAGATGAAGTCCAGTGTCTTTATTTGGATAAAAAGCTATTAATTTTTGTACCAAGCTTACTTTTTGGTAGGAGTTTACGACTTGGTTTCCTTTCTGGACTTCGCAGCCCTGTGTGGTGGATTACTTCTTTTGCAAATTTGCTTTTGTGCTTTGCGTCAGTTGTCCACCTTTACCACTCTGGCATTTGGTTGGGTGTCAAGTTATCATCTATGGAGAAAGGGGCTGGTCCAATGATCACCATAGCTTGTTCACTCATGAAGGCAACAGTGCTGTTGCCGACAGCATGAGCAACACTATCCATAATGGAACTTTTGGTCCTGGAAAGCTCAAAGATTATTGAGTTATTAACAGAAGTAGTACAGAGCTCCTGGAACTTTGATGAACATGATCATTCAGAACAAAGAACAGTAAATGGAAACATGAGAAACTGTGGAATTTCATTCCACCATGGATTCTAACTCTTGACTTAACTTCGAATGGAGTGGCAGTGGACACTTTTCAAACTAAGGTGCTGTGCATAATTTATCTTATGTGGCTCACATTCTGGTCAAACAGGACTAGTTTAACTTTGGTGATTGGTTAAACAAATATTTTACCTTGATGGGCAAGCACCATCACACTTCTGTGACTGGCAAATACAATTTGAAAGACTTAATTTTCAATTCTGAGAAGAAGCTTTTAAGATTGTGCAGTTTACAGATGTACAATGTATTTTGAAACAAATGTATAAAGTTAGATAGGGTCCCTAAAGGTATGAGATGCTTCAAACTTCCAAATGGAGTAATACCAGGTACTACATTTCATAGCAACCTGGTGGAGTTATTCAATACACAGGGACTAGAGTTATTAGGTATGATTATTTAAGACAATATTGAAAATTTGTTCATTGAGGTTAAATATTTAAACAAAATAATTATAAATGCTTTATCATTTTCTAAATGTAAAAATGAATATGAAAATGTATTCCATAAGGTTGATTCCCATGTCACCAAAGTAAGAGAAAAAACAAGAAATTAAGGGACGATCTTCAATATGAGTCAGGGAACGCATTTCCCTTTACTCAAAACAGATTTCCAATGGGTATTCCCCCCCTCTGAGCACAGAATATACACACCGATAGTGACCCACAAGAAAATAGTGATTATAATTATTCATCCCCTAGGGAAGAGGGATTTTTTTCAGGACACATGATCAAACAGACTACCATTTAGTAGACCCTTTAGATTTCCCTCCTCTCTGCCACTTGGAGAGACTAGTAAGCAGGACACATTTACCCCAGAATGGGGAATTTATCCCCCATGGCCAGACCTATAAACAGCTTCAGAAGAGGCCAACATCTGAGGGGGAGGAACAAGGGCAAGTGAAGAAGCAAATAGTCAAACAAGGTACTATTTCATCTGACATTCACTTCAATTAGAATAAAATCATGGGTAGACAATCTTCTTCTTCTTTCGGCTTTTCCCGGTTAGGGGGGTCACCACAGCGGATCATCTGTCCACTCATGATTGGCAGCGGAGTTTTATACTGTGTCAAGTTGCCAGCCCGGCGCCCAACCTTCCACAGAAGGCACACACATGCACACACTCACACCTAGGGCCAATTTAGAGTGTCCAATCCACCTACTGCATGTCTTTAATTTTGTTATATACAACTACAGCAGTTTGGAGTTGAATGACTATTTTTCCCTTTTTGAAAAAGGGTTTGTGTTCAGACAACTACATATAATACATCTGACACTCTCACTGAACTCAAACTGTATATAAGAAAGTTGAACTTTGCCATACAATTTGATGGATTAACAGTTGACTCTGGTGGGGGCACTAAAGAACTAAGAAAGATCTTAGAGATGCCCATCATGAATCCCATGGTGCAGATGTTTTCTAATATTTGAGAGACAGATTTACATACAATGTGCCCAGGGTAATATGAGGGCACCAGATTTAAACTTTCGCAAAGAAAAATATCAGTTATTATGAGAACTAAAGAAGAACAGTTCTACCAGAGTCATGAAACCTGATAAGGGTGGGGGAATTGTCCTTTTTGATAATATGAGTTATATTGGTGAAATGATAAACATACTTTATGAAAGTGGCTTGTACCTACAGCATCAATAAATGAGGTTTATGCAGCATACAGTAAAACTGACCAATACTTGGAAGAGGAGTTATCACAACACAATCTAGACATTGACATTTTTAAAAAAACCCTAACCCTTCAATACCAACGAGCTTTGGGAATCTAATGATACACAGGACCCCCATTAGACCTCTGTTTAGACCAACAGTATCAGCTGTATGATCACAAACCTATCCCTTTGTAGTTATGGTATACAGGATGTTGAAGCCTATTCAGAAAATAAAAAAAAAATGTTCAGAGTCTCCTGGGATGTTTTACATAAACTTAAACCCAATTTATGGGATAAAGATGTTGTCTTTTTAACTGCAGAAGTTATCTGTTTATTTTCTTGCATCACCCAGTACCTCGGTTTAAAATTATTTTGTGATGCTTTAATACACTTTGAATTGTTAATGTCTACAGATATCAGATTATAAAATGGAATTCATGGAAATAATATTAGAAAAGTATATCTGGTTTGAAGGGGAGATCTTCAAACAGTGTAAAATATGGCAATGGTGGCAGTTTTTGCCCCCATTTTGTCACCTTAGTGATGTTACCATGGGAAACTCAATTTCTGGTTTACCTCAATGTTTTTTCAACATATAAAACTATAAGATTTTTGAATGACATTTTCACTTATTTTTGGATGACATTTTCATTTTATGGATAGGAGAAGTACTTTTAATTCCACGATTTATTGAATTTATGAACTGAACTACCTCAGTTTTGAAATCCACTTATTTTGATCGCAAACACAAATTATCTTGATACAACTTTTACCAAGTGTCCCTCTGTTTTTTCTTCAAACATATTTAGAAAACCAACTATTTCAAACAGTTATTTACATTTCAAAGGTTTTCATCCATTTTCCCCAAAGAAAAGTCTGGTAAAGGGACACTTTGTAAGACTGGCCCATATAATTTCTGATTGGGGTATTTGAGATCAAAAAGGTCAAGCTTGAAAATATGTTTTTGGAGACATAATACCCCCCCCCAAACAGTTAGCACAGGCAATAAGCAATAAGATCTCCAAGGCATGGGGTAAAAAATAAACCAACACCCAAAACAGGAGCGCAAACAATTTTCACCAAGGCCATTTAAACATCCAAATTATTGGTGGTGGTGGTGGGGGGGGGGTTCCAGAAGAATCACCTGCACACAACATTTAAATAACAATGGCATTGTTGATAAGTCTCCTAATAGCTCATACCAAAGAGCGTGGACAATGGAATATAACAAAGGCTCTAACATAGTCAAGAGTATTTTGAACAAACAGTGGTGTATCCTGGCCAGTGACAACAGGGTAAGAAATATTGTTGGGGATAGACACACTTTTAATAACATTAAAAATATTATTGAGATGAACAAGAATAATATCCTATAAGACAGGGCTTCAGAAAGTAGAAAAAATGCTGTAGTTGCACACAATGCAAACATCTTGTTAACAAGCCCAATTATGTTAAACAGTTTAAATTGGTCATTTATTCACAAGGTGGAAATCATTCAAGTAAGGGCTTAGTACATCTAACATTATGCTCAACATGCCCAGCATTTTATGTAGGAAAAATAGAAAGGCATTTGAAAAAACATATTTATGAACATTATGAAATTTCTAAGTGTAATGTAAACAATGCTTTACACAGACATTCAACAGAATGCCTTGATTTTTACAAGTTTTCCCTTTAAAATTTTGGAAAAAGTTCCAAATAATCCAAGAGGTGGTCTTTGCAAGGAAAGAACAGAGTTAAAAGAACTATTGTGTCAGATGAAGTTGGATGCCAGCCACCTCCCCCCCCCGGTTTAAATGATTTCATTTTTTGACCCCTGTGTTAAAACAAAAAGCGCTGAAATTATAAAAAAAGAGGTGAAGTGTACATACACAGAGGTGATAAATATCCTAACTAAACAAGTAGTGTAATATGAATTATGTTACTTTATTTCACTTACTACAAACTTTATAATTATATACATTTAAAATGACATGATTTTAAATACATCCTTTTAATATTTTGTGTTTTATCAAACCTCTAAGTGGAAAGAAAAAGTCTGAAAATATAAACTAAAGTTTACACTGTGTTTGTACAGCACTTTAAGGTGGCGTCATTTGATGTCTTTTTAAACTCAACTAATTTTGATATAGTTATGTCATTGTGAAATTTCACTGGATAATTAACTGATTTAATTTTTAAGTCAAATTGTACATAACTGATCGATTTTTAATGCATGATATTCTGATGAAGTCCAGTGTCTTTATTTGGATGAAAAAATATTAACTTTTCTACTAAGCTTAAATAAACTTTTTTTTTCATTTTTGAGGCCGAGACTCCTGCATGGAGAATGGTCGACAGGTATTCCAAAACTTTATGGACTGGCACTGAAAAAGGGTCTAGTCCTTGTTGTTTAGCCCAAACAACAAACCTGACACATATGCTATGGTCGAGTTTCCTGATGGAGGGTTTCTGGGAAGCTAGAAGGATCTTTTGGACTGGGGAATACAAGTTTATTTGCCTGGCAATCAGTGGAAGTGGAGATACCAAGTTGTCAGCTTAAGGTTATGAAGGTTGGGGAGGACCAGCCCCTGTAGGCGAGATAAGAGTCCCGGGGTTGGTTCCAGAATTTATGGGTGGTGAGCCAAGTGAGGCCATAGAAAGGGGAAACAAACTTAACAGGGCCAATAGGGGGCAATGAGGATAACCTTACTTCTCAGCTGTTGCACTTTCTTCAAGAACTACAGAATGAGGGGGACTAGGAGGAAAGGCATACAGTAGACCTGGGGGCCAATCGTGAATCAGAGCATCTCTCAGTGACTCCCCCTGCGGGGGGGGATCAGGGCAAAGAAGCTGCTGCACTCAAGGTTCAAGGGGGAGGCAAAGAGGTTGCAGCAAGGCCAGCCCCAACAACGAAAAATTTGAGTCGCTATTAACGGGTTGAGAGACCACTCATGAGGCATGAGAATGTTCCTGCTCAGTTTGTCTGCAATCAGATTGGAATTCCCAGGAATGTGCATTGCTGGTACAAAGCGGATGGAAGCTACCACCCACTGCCACACTCTTATGGCTTCCTGGCATAAGGGGTAGGATCTGGTTCCTCCTTGCTTGTTGATGTACCAGACTACTGACATACTGTCCGACTGGATAGCAATTGTCCCCGATGGAAGGGGTTGTTTGCAATGCTTGAAATGCTATCAGCACTGCCCTCAGTTCTAGGACATTGATATGCAGTTTGGTTTGGATGATCTTTCCTTGAAAATGCTCCCCCATCCCATTAGGGAAGTGTCCATGGTCACTGTGGCTTTGGGTTGGCAGGGGAAAAAGGCAGACACCATAAATCCTCTTCTAGCTTCATCCACCAACTCAGATCCTGTTTGCAACGGTTTGTAATGTGGATCGGGTAAGACACTGGTTGTGCTAGAAGAGACCATTGAGATGATAGGAGTCACTGGAGTAGCCTCAAATGAAACCCTGCTAGTGGGACCAGTGAGACTGTAGCTGCCATGGAGCCCAACAGTTGCAGGACCTGTTGAACAGGGACAATATTTCAAGAAAGCATTATCTGAAGCTATCTTACTTTTAGAAGTCTGCGGAGAGGTAGTGCAGCTTTTCAGGAAGTTGTATCGAACCTTGCCCCAATGAACTCTAAGCTCAGAGTCAGAACCAGCTTTGACTTGTCTACGTTTATGGAGATCCCTTGGTTTTCTGCCAGATTTTGAGTGTACAATATGGCTTGAAGCAGTAGACTGTTGGTTGGGGCGGTAAGGAGCCAATCGTCCAGGTATGGAAACGTACGGCATCCTTGTAGTCTCAGGTTAGCTACTACTACTGCCATGCATTTGGTGAACACTCTGGGGGTTGTGGACAGACCAAAGGTCAGTACTCGAAATTGGTAATGATTGGCTCCCAGCTGGAAGTGGAGGTATCTTCTGGATCATCTGTCCATTTTTATGTGGTAATACACATCCTGAAGATCTATAGAGCACATCCAGTTGCCCTACTACAGAAATGGAAGTGGACTGAACCGTGACCATTAAGAATTTTACTTGTCTGACAAACTTGTTTAGTACACTGAGATCCAAAATTGGTCTCCAGTCCTCTGTCTTTTTTGGCACTAAAAAGAACCTTGAGTAAAATCCGGATCCTATTTGGTCTGGTGGGACTAACTGGATAACTCTTTTTCCTTAGCAGCTTTTGAACTTCTAGTGCTGCTGCATCCCTCTGACTGGGTGGGATGTCATGGATTCGCCTTAGAGGTTTGGGGTAAAGGTTGAAGGGAATAAGGTAACCTCTGGTCATTATTCTCTGCACCCAGGAGTCAGATATTATAGATTGCCATGCCAAGCAGTGCAGAGAAAAACGTCCCCCGACTGCTTCCAGAGGAAAGCAATTGGGCCACTCATCAGGAGCCCTGACAGGGCTAACCAGAAAAAGAATCTCTGGAGCCCTGGTTTCATAGGCCCCTTCTGCCATGAAAGGGGCGTCTCCCAGATGAGTTCTCCCCTCTGCCCTGGGGATTGCTCGCCACGCGTGTCATGGAAAGGTCCTTGGGATTTCTTGAACCACATTTTCTCTCTCCTCCGATTCCTGGAGTAGGATCGTTGAGGGGTTGAAAAACGTATGCCCGTGGCAGATAGGGTATTTCTGTCACTCTCACACCTGGCTAACGTGTCAACCTTTGGGCCAGACAAGGAGGATTAATCAACAGAAGCATTGACAAAGAAGGACTTGAAGGGGTACGCGAATTAAACATAGTTGCACATCCAGGCATGACATCTCATAACAACCCCTGAAGCGACAGCTCTGACTGCTCCCTCAGTTGTGTGCATTATCAACCGTATGGATGAGTTGGGGATGGAATCTAAGGTGGCAAGCTGAGAGGCAACCTTGCCTCGCACCTCTTCTGGTAGTACCCCCCTGACAAAGTACCTGAAAGTTCTGTAATCAGGTCCCTTTGGAGATGTGCAAAATGTGCCATGTATTTCAGAGACCATATGGTGAAGGTCGCTGAAGCGTAGGTCTGCCCCTCTAGTCTGTCTATTGTCCGGGACTCCCTGTTCAGAGGATGGAGAGTTGAACTTTCTTCTGCTAGTTCTTTTTTAGTGGCCGCTGCCACAACCATGGGGTCTACTGCCAAACCTCCAGACCAGTGCGGGTGGTCTTCTGGAGGGGGTGAGAATTTTATCAGGTCTCTGGGGAATCCGCTCAATGTTGTTAGGGGCCTTTCAGGCCCACTGCACAATGAGTTTAATCAACTCATCTGCGGGGGGGGGGGGGGGTCACCCAGGAAGTAGATGGCCAAACCACAGAAGGCTTGCAAGAATACAAATTCCTCCTTGGAAGGGTTGATGGGCTTTCCAGTCACCCCTCTGTTTCAGGATCTCAAGTATGTCTCCAAATGAGACATCATCAGGAGGTGACCGTGGGTATCCTTCTCCCTCATTGAAATCCATATCTTCTGTGACAGATTCCTCAGGGGAATCCATGTGCTTCCTCTTGCATGTTCTCTTTCGGGGTGACTCCTCAGTGGGATCTTCTGAGGAGGACGCTGAAGAGTGGGCATCCTGGAGCAGGGTTTCTTCCACTCCCATGCTCAAAGTCCCTGCATAGTGGGCTGTGTCAACTGCATGCTAGAGGAAAAGGAAAGGTCTGGTTCCGATGCCTAGAGGTGCCAGCTGCCTGCTTGTGGAAGTAAGAACCCTCCTACATCACCTGGAAGTCAGGCCCACCAGAAAAGGGATGGGAGCCTGAAACCGAGAAGGACAACCTCGGAACTGGAATCACACCCCTCCCTGATGAGCCCATTTCCAGGATAGGAGCCCCAAAGGACTAGGAAACCTGCCAGACCAGCCGTAACCGTGGATAGCGCCATAGAAATAAACTGGCGCCGACAGACCAGTTACCGACTCTGGATGAGCGGAGTCCAGAGGGAAGGCTCAGGAACAATGGAAGGAGTCATCACAAGAACCAAAGGCGTAGGCACTGGGGTAGACATTGGTACAGAGGGCTCCAAAGCCTGAGAAGAGGTTGAAGGAGGATACGTTGGAGTCAGTGCAGAGTAAACTTCAGCTCCAGATGGGAAGAAAGTCTTGGTAGGGGTGGGAATTCCTCTAGCTGCCAAGAGCTAATCAACAAGCCTCACTACGTCTATTTCAGAAAGACTCCTGGTTAGACGATGTTGATACTCCTGAGCGAGAGTCAGGTCTCTCAAGAAGGGGACTATACTGTTGTCCCAAGAAGGGCTCTATAGTAGGAGACTATCTGGTCCTGGGCAAAATTTCAGGTTTTGGCACCGATGATGGAGCCATGAGGGAAGTCACTATCGATGTTGAGTATGTGTCTGGTACCGAAGCAGGAATACGAGTTGTTTGTTTCATAGTTGCCAACAACTTTGGCACCGTAGAGCTAGTTGTAGGCTCAGGAGCCGAAGTAGTCAGTGCAGACACATTTTGGGTATTTTTGGTAATACAGCCTGAGAGGGTTTGGATTCCATAGAACTCGGGGAAGCTGGAACAGAGTGGCTTTTCTTTTTCTTGTCTTTCCCAGGAGGTAGTGAGACCTCTGCCTCAGAAAGGGCCTCCGAAAAGGGTTTTTTTAATAAACCCTTGAGAATTAGTTGATTCTTGGGCTCTGCAAGAGTGCGAGAACTAAAATTTTGACATATATCATGAGGAGGTTGAATCTGGAGATGCTGAACTCCACAACAGTAGACGCATGAAATATGTCCATCCGAATTAGGCATCTTTAGCCCACACGGTTTGAATCCAGTCATTCCTTTTTTGTCAGCCATATTGAGGATTTGTCAGCCATACTGAGGAGTCTAAGAAATTAGGCAGAATAGAAATACAATACTACAAGACAGATAAACACACAGAAGGAGAAAAATATCTAACTATACTGTTAGAATTTTTTTTTTTTTTAGAGAGAGAATAAAGAGGAAGGGAATACCAATGATGGTAGAGGTAATTACCACAAGGGTAAGGGAGGGGCCATACCAACAATGCTACTAAGATTACTACAAAAATGGGTAGGAAGAAAAGGTCACAGAAACAGAGAGAAACTATCCTAAGAAAAAAAAAACAAAGGTTAGAGAGATTTAACAAGGAATATATCAAAAAATTTTATCAGCCGCGGTAGTGGTGCTGTGGTAGCGTTGTCTCCTCACAGCAAGACATTGTCCTGTTCGATTCTCAGCTAGAGCGTCTTCTGTGTGGAGGCATGCGTGAATGAGCGTGCCTTCGTTGAAGGTCGTGCGTCAAGGCTGGTAACTCAGCACGTAAAAATCCACTAACAAACATTAGCAGACCGGAGTTCTGCTGTGGCGACCCCTAACCAGGATAAGCCAAAAGACACAACAAAGACATATCAAAAATTTTTATCACTTAGCTGAGAGAGCTGGCTTGGCACATCTTGAAAGTATGCGGCCATCGAGATCTGGAGAAAGAAAAGGGGCATTATGGGTAGGACTTAGTTCGAGAGTTTTCGGCTGGCATGAGCTTGTATACTGGCTGAGTTGGTTCCAAGGTTAGAACCAAGTCCTATCCGTAAGGAATGAGTGAAGATTTACAATATCAGATAATAAGGTTAAGAGGATATATGAGGGATCAGAAGCAAAAATTAAAGAAAGGAGTTCCTCTCTGATAAGTTCTGTTTGAATAGAGGAACCAGGCAGTGGTGTCCCCTTTTCCATTTGTTATTTGCATTATACTTAGAACCACTGGTAATGACAATAAGGAACAAAAATATTGAAGGATACAACTGGCACGGTAATCAAGGAAAGTTGGCTCTTACTTGCAGATGATATTTTGTACCTGATAAAAACAGAAAAGGACATTTCAGTATTTTGGAACATTTTGAAACAATGTCAACTCTTTTTGGGATACAAAATTAATCAAGTTAAAACAAAGACAAAAGCATAAACTATGCAGACACATTAGTTCAGCAATACCCGTATTTATGGGGACATCATAAAATTAAGTACTTGGGTATAAGGGTTAAAAAGAATTCCGTTATGGCAGCTAAGGGTAAGTGGGAAGAGACTAAACAAAAGCGAATACAAAAATTGAGCAAGTAGATGCTTTGCTTTCTGGATATGGATAGCAAGATACAAGCAGTGAAAACATTTTTGGTCCCTTTAGTTTTATACACAGGTCAGGTATATTTTTATCAACCAGAGGAGAAGTTGTGGATAGCAATTAATAGAGTGTTGAAGGATGTTATTTGGGAGGGGAATAGTCCAAGAGTCATGGGGCGTAAGTTGAACCTTTCTATAGAACAAGGTGGTTTTGGATTACTTGATTTGATGGAATATTTCACAGCTACACAGCTAAATCCCCTATAAACAGCACAAGGACAGACTGGGATTTTTCACTGCAGATCCTTAATGAGAATATCAATAACCATACAGAATATTACATTCATAAAGTAGCAGAAAGTATTCTAATAATGAAGCTAACACAGGAATGGAGAAAGCAAATTCTGTACATAGGGATGACTGCAATTAGGGGTACACAGAGTAGGCAAGAGGGGGCTGGAATTTACTGGACAAAAATGACAAAGTATTGAATGTATTGAGAGCAATTAATTAGACAGGAAAGGTAATATAATGGGAATAGGCCAAAACTTAATTTGGACTGCTGGCTACAGAATGCATTTCCTATCAAGGATTTATATCAGAGTATAGGCAAGCAGAAAAGAATAGGGGGACCCTCAGCAAAAGAGCAACACTGGTAGAGGTTTTAGGAGAGACTAGATCAGATGATGCTGTTCAAAAATGACATTTAGTAGGGCATATAAAATACTGCATGATAACTATAGGAATCAGAGAAGGTTAGAAAAGACTGGGAAGAGAAAGACTGGATAAACAACTTACAAGGAAAAAATGGAAGGACATGTGTATGGCTCCCAAGTATGCAACAAAGTCTAGAAGATTTAAGATTTTTGCTTGGAAGTGCTTGCACAGGTATTTTATACCCCAAGCAGACTCCACAGAATGACAAATGTTGGAGGTGTGATGGGGAAGAAAGAGGTAACTGGGAACTTTATGTTTTGGGAGTGTAATGAGATGACATACTAAAAATTTTCTAGAGTACTCTGTCAGAAATATTGTGTGAACAAATGGATGTAACTAAGGAAATGATTTTTTGAGCTGGTATACAAGGTCTGAATTGCCTATACCTATTAAGGGCATGCTAACTTTAACTTTGGTTGCTGCCAAAAAAGCAATTACTAGAAAATGGAAAAGTACTGAATATTATAACAGAGGTAAAAGAACTAAGTGGGATCTTTAGAAAAGGTTAAGAACAAATTACAAATTATGAGAACAATATATTCACAATAATGTTTTGGAAGAGGAAGACTGAGATTTAACAGAAGGCAGGAACTGAGCAATTTTTGTAATGTTGCACTGATGACAGTTATAAAAAAATACATGCAATATACAATGTTTGTAACTATGAACACCTTAATATTTTTTTTTCTATAACTGCACATTTGCCTATGTCTTAAGTGATAATTCAGTAAGGGTGTTTGACAGGTTTGTGGAGAGTATATCTGAAACACAGAGTGATGGGCTTTCCTGACTGATAGGTTATTTTAATAAAATCTCTTTGTAGTAATGCTTAAGCACAAATAAAGACAGGATACCGACTTCCCAAAAGTTTTGCGTTAAGTAGAGGCACTAGACAAGGGTACCCACTTCCCCCTTTCTATTCACTACTTATCTTGAACCCTTGGTAGGAAGGATGAAGGGGTACAAGTAAGAAATTATGAGCTGCAGGCATTTACTCACAAGTTGGCATCATAAACAGAAGACGTGCTTCTTTATCTGACAGATCCTAAAAGGAATTAGGAAGTAATAGTTTAGGGACTTTATTGGTATGGTAAATTGCTAGATTTAAGATAGACTCACAAAAGATTAAAGCCATAGTGATTAACTCTTCATTGAATGATAGGCTGTGTGAAGAGTACCCACTTCTGAGCGACTTCAATCAGCTAGCTTAGGAGTGGACAGACAACTGAAGAATCACAGCCTTTAGCACTAGGGAACATTTTAAGACAATAAAATACCTTTTTTGGAAATATAATATTTATCCAGATATGACGCAGAATTCTGACAGTCTAGTCATTTGTTCTGCCATGAGTATTAAATAAGTATGAGGGCTTGTCTCTTTTCCTCCTCAGATGAATTTTTTGGAAACTGAGAAAAAGGAATACAAAATTTATAGGATGGACAAAAACCTCAGGTGGTGTGGAACATTACAAAGGAGTGCAGACTATGGTATAAAGAAATAACTGCACTATAAATAAATAGCTAAGACGACGACATTGAAATTATATAAAATACAAAGGGATGAACAGCTAGAAATGGGTTCTTTGGTGGCTAGAATACAGGCAAGAACAGCCACTGATTTTTGGTAAGAGTATAAAACCTCTCTAGTAAAGTACAATGTGCTCTAGACATGCAAGTATTTCTTTTTGATGCATGTTCTTTAACAGCCCAAAAGAAAAGACGATCTGATATTGTTAATCCTCGCTCATTCTTTACGTATGGGTATTGGTTCCGACCTCGGAACTGAGCCGGCCATTTTCCAAGCTCGCGTCAGCTACAAACTCTAGAGCTAAACTCTTAACCATAATCCCCCTCTCCCTGTTACCTCAGATTTCGTTTGCCACATTGCCATTCGGTCACGTCAAGCTGCTTCTCTTCAGCTAAGTACAGATATTTGTTGTCAGACTAGTCATATATACAACTTTTCTGTCAGAAAAGTTTCTATTTTGTTGTCTCTTACCCTATCGCATTTAGCGACCATATTTTCTTGAGTTTTATTCTCTTTACTCTGCACCTTTTACCGTAAAGTATTTCTCCATTACTATCGTTGGTAATCTCTTCCTTTTACTTCATACTTTCAGGTATTCTTTTGTACCACTGTTGGTACCCTTTCTACTGTCCCCCCTTTTTTTTTTCTATCATGGCAGATAAGAAAGGTAGTCCAGGATTTAAAAGGTGTTCTGACTGTGGACACAAATTACCTACATCAGATGCACACTCTTTGTGCGTTTATTGCTTGGGTGTGTCCCACTTATCTGTTGACCCGCCCTGTGCTACTTGTAAAATTTTTTCTAACAGAACCTTGTTGGAAAGGAAAAATAAGTTGTTGCTAAAGGGACTTCTCAAATCCTCCTTTTCAGAGGCTATTTATAGGTCACAGGCTTCAACCCCTCCTAGAGTCCATAAGAAAATTTTGGATGATCCTACTAAGGCCAAGTCTTTGCCTTTATCCCCGGCTGGGGACTCCCACCAACCAAGACCTAAGAAGGCTAAAGTTTCTGCTTCGGAGCTCACTCGGTCAGCCCCAGTGCTTTCGGTGCCTAGACCTTTGGCACCATCAGTGATCTCGGCTCCATCTTCTCCTGTGGCTTTTACTAAATCGGCACCGAGGGGCTCCTCGGTTCAGACTATTACGACTACTACTTCGGCACCGACCGTTCAGTCGGCACAGACTTTGACCACGTTGGCTCCGACATCTTACTCGGAACTGACACCTCAGTTACTGGCTCCAATTTTGTCGGTTCCGGCAACCACTTTGGCACCGATCCTTGTGTCAGTGCAGACCGTGACCTCGGCACCAATGATTTCCTCGGTGCAGACACCCACCTTCCAGTCTCTCTCGGCACCGTTGTTCTCGGTAAGGACTAGTGAGGTGGGCACCGAGCTTGTCACTTCTGTGGACAGACCTGTTTCTCCCTCAGTCTCCGTGAGGTGCACTAGAAGCCTTTCCGAACACGACGTGTTGCGTCTTGTGGATCAAGTGCTTCTGGCCAGAGGTATCTCGCTCCCCAGGACCTATCCTTCCTTGGGAGGTGATCACCCATCTCCAAAGACCCCTTCTTTTTCTCCTCCTTCACTGCCTTTGAAGTCCATTGATATAGCACAGTTTTCCCACTCTGCGGTTCCCTTTATGGATCTCACTAAGGAACTGCAGTTGCCTTCGTGGCAGGAGAGTTTTGCTACGACCCAGGATGACAGTTGTGACACACGTAATTTGCTGTTCCACAGCCACCCGGGGGGTCCGAGTCGGCAGGCTGAGCCACTAAGGGGAGGGGTGATCCCTATCCTGGACACACCCCTCTTCATGTGGACCAGCCTTTCAACTGATGGAGAAGGCTCTGGCTTCTGCTGGTGATACTGTGCTGTCTATCCCTCCGCTCTCCTCTGGTACACTGTTTTCACAAGTTGCACCTAGCGGACACCAGGTGCAAGGGCCTCAGGACATATTCCCACAGGAAACCTCCTTTCCATTGTCTTCCCCAACTTCTCCCTCTGAGGAAGTCCACCGTAAAAGTTCATGTAAGAGGAAGCACATGGACTCCACAGAGGAGTCCCTCACTGAAGACACAGACTTTGATGAGGGGGAAGGATCCCCTCGGTCACCCTCTGAGGTATCCATTGGTGATATCCTCTAAATCCTTAAACAGAGAGGTGACTGGCAGCCCTCTAATCTGACCTCTGAGGAGTCTGTGTTCCTGCAGGCTTTTCGCGCCTGGCCCCCTACCTCCTGGGTTACTCCACCTGCCAATGAACTTGTCCGGCTCATCGTGCAGCGTGCATGGAAGGCTCCTGACACTGTCGAGGCTATTCCCCGGATGCCAGATAAGATTTTGTCCCCTCCTACTATGGATCCCCATTGGTCTAAAGGTCTTCCTGTGGATGCTCTGGTGGTGGCGGCCGCAACAAAGAAGGATCTGGCGGAAGAAGAAAGCCAGACTGTCCATCCGCCTAACAGAGTCCCGGGCCCTGGACAGGATAGGGAAGTGCGCCTTTGCATCAGCGACCTTTACTATCAGGTCCCTGAATTATATGGCACACTTTAACCAGGCTTCAAAGGGATACGATTTCCAAGCTCTCTGAAACGCTGGTGCCATGTCTGATAAGGTCTGTGACAAAGTGGCCTCTCAGCTGGCCACCATTGAGTCAATATCTAACTCTTCTATGCGACTGATATCTCAAGCATCAGAAGGAGCAGCTAGAGTGGCGGGTTCAGCTGTGGTCTTGAGATGACAAGCCTGGATGCGCTTGTGCAATTTCGCGGAACCCTGTAAGGCTTCCTTTCTTAATGCTCCCATTGAGGCCTCTTCATTGTTTGGACCCAAAGTTAAAAGCACACTGGCCAGATGTGAACAGGACGGTAAGACCCTTTCTGCCATAGGTGTCTGTTATTCTTTCCCTCAACGTGCTTTCTCCCGAAACCAAAAGAGCATGAAGATATGGTTCAAGAAATCTCAGGGTCCTTTCCGTGACAAACAGGCTGAGTTCTCCTCTAGAGGCAGAGGGGGAATCTCACAGAGAAGATGCTCCTTTCGGGGCAAAGGAGGCCCACGTAACCAGGGTTCCAGGGACTCTTTCCCTGGCCAATCCTACCAGCGCTCCTGAAGAGCAGCCAAACTCCTTTCCTCTGGAGGTGGTTGGGGGTAATTTCTCCCTGTACCCTTCTGCATGGCTAACCATCACCACCGATTCTTGGGTACAAAGGATTATAACCACAGGTTATCATATCCCCTTTGATCTTTGCCTGTCCCTTCAAAAAACCTTCTCAAAGTTCCACCCAGTCAAAGGGAAGAAGCAGCACTAGAGATAGAAAAGCTGCTAAGAAAAAGAGTCATCCAAATAGTCCCTCCAGACCACATAGGATCTGGATTCTACTCAAGACTATTTTTGGTGCCAAAGAAAACTGGGGACTGGAGACCAATTTTGGATCTCAGTGTATTGAACAAGTTTGTGAGAGTACAAAAATTCCAGATGGTTACAATACAGTCTATCCTCCTGCTTTTTGAAAAAGACAATTGGATGTGCTCAATAGATCTTCAAGATGCGTATTATCACATAAAAGTGGACAGGCCATCATGAAGATTTCTGAACTTCCATGCGGGAGCCAGTCACTACCAGTTCAGTGTACTGCCCTTCGGACTCTCTACAGCTCCCAGTGTTCACAAATTGCATGGCAGTTGTCACAGCTCACTTGCGACTACAAGGATTCCAGGTGTTTCCATACCTAGACGACTGGCTCATTTCCGCCCACCAAACATCTATTGGAAGAAGCCCTGGCATACTCTCTACTCGCTGCACAAAGGCTAGGCATAACCATAAACTGGCAAAAATCTAATCTCACCCCATCTCAGTCTACAGAATTCATAGAGGTTATCTTGGATACAAAGAACTGCAGAGCTGCCATTCCAGAGCACAGAATTCTAAGGATAAAGCAACAACTGATCCCAACCCTTTCAAGGGAGAAATCCACAGCTCACTCTGTCCTACAGCTGTTGGGTTCCATGGCAGCCTCAATCACCATTGTCCCCCTGGCCAGGTTTCATATGAGGCTTCTACAATGGCTACGGCTCACCCAATGGTATCCTTTTCAGCATCCTCTTTCAGCCAAGATTCGAGTAACCCACAGGTGCAAACAGGATTTAAATTGGTGGATGACACACAATCGTGTCACAATTGTCTTAACCTTTCTCCCCCCAGCAACCCAAGGCTACAGTGACCACGGACGCCTCCCTGATGGGGTGTGGGGGGGGGGGGCTATGTCAGGGACAGACAGTCCAAGGCACTTGGTCCAAATTGGAGGCCCAACTGCATATAAATGTTCTAGAGCTGAGGGCGGTGCTTCTGGCATTGCAAGCATTCCATCCCCTGCTGCCATCTGGGATCATTGTAATTCAATCAGACAACATGGCGGTGGTCTGGTACATCAACAAACAAGATGAAACCAAAACTTACCCCCTTTGTCGAGAGGCCATGAGGATATGGCAATGGGCGATGGCTACCAACAGTTTTCTTCTAGCAATGCACATTCCCGGGAGTTCCAACGTGATAGCAGACAGACTCAGCAGGTGCATTAAACAACCTCACAAGTGGTCCCTGAATCCCTTGATAGTGGCAGAGAGATCTTTCACTGCTGGGGCTGTCCTTGCTGTGACCTCTTTGAATCCCCAACCAACTACAAATGTAGCAACTACTTCGCCCCGATTCCCCCTCTGGGACAGTCCCCCAGGGACGCTCTAGTCCATGATTGGCCCTCTGGTCTTCTTTATGCATTCCCACCTTTTCCCCTCATTCCCCAGTTTCTGAGGAAAGCCCGCCGGTTGAAGAACAAGGTGATCCTCATAGCACCATATTGGCCTCATCAGATTTGGTTCCCCTTCCTTTGGTCTCACCTACTAGATCGACCATGGATTCTCCATCCAACCCCGGAGGTGATCTCACATCCGCAGAACCTGATTCATCCCGACTTGGACAGCCTGAAGCTCACAGCTTGGCTACTCCAATTCCCTTGATTGCCAGGCAGAATGATCTTTCTTTGCCAGTACATGACATTCTCATTGCATCTCATAAGTCTTCCACTAGAATTACTTATCTAGCAAATGGAAAATATTTACCTGTTGGCTGAAAGAAAAACAAGTAGATCCCTTCTCAGCACCAGTGTCGATAATACTAGAGTATCTGGCTGACCTTTTTCAATCGGGTCTGTTGGCCTCTACCATTAGAGTTCATTTGGCTGCAATATCTAACTTCCATGAGGGTGTCCAAGACTCCTCTCATGTCACACAAATTGTGCAAAACCTTCATAAAAGGTGTGAATCATCTGAAGCCACCTTTTAGAGAACCTATTCAACCATTAGATCTGTCATTAGTTCTACAATCTCTGACAATGCCACCCTTCGAACCAGCTTCTTCTTGTGACCTCAAATATTTGTCATGGAAAACCTTGTTTTTGTTCGCCATTACTTCTGCCAGAAGTATCTCTGAGCTTCAAGCTTTATGCATCAAGAGTCCATACTTAATTTTTCATAGAGATAGAGTGTCTTTGAGAACTAATCCTTCATTTCTGCCAAAAGTGATCTCTGAAATGTCCATTAATCAAACCACTGAATTGCCAGTTTTCTTTCCCAATCATTCAAACAGAGGAGAGCATTGCCTACATACCCTAGATATTCACAGGCAAATCCATTTTTACTTAAACAGGACTAGGTCCTCTCATAAATCTGACCAGTTATTTTTGGCCTACTCTGGACCTAGACTAGGATCTGCTGTTGCTAAGGTCATATTAGCTAGATGGTTGAAAGACTGTGACCTTCATTTATACACAACGTAATATTCCATTGCCTAGTACCACAAAGGCTCATTCGACAAGGTCGGTGGCAACTTCTGCTGCCTTCCATGCCAGAGCTTCTTTACATGACATCTGTGCAGCTGCAACTTGGGCTATGCCTCATACCTTCATCAATCATTACAAATTGGATTTGGCCTCCAGGGGAAGAGCATCTTTTGGTTCTATGGTGCTCAGGAATGTCCTTCCATGAGAGCCTCCCAGGAATAGAGGTAGCTGGAGATTCTGTCCCATACGTAAGGAATGAACGAGGATTAACAAGATCAGATAAAGAAGTTATGTCTTACCATAATGTTCCATCTGTATTGTTGATCCTTGTTTAGTCATTATGACCCTCCCTCCTTCCCCCTCCTGTGGCTTCTAGTGGATCTCACCATCCGGTTCTTAGGTCATTTGACCAGAGGTAGCCTCTACCTTCTTTTGATTTGCAAACTCAATCTGAGGTAACAGGGAGAGGGGGATTATGGATAAGAGTTTAGCTCGAGAGTTTGTAGCTGACTCGAGCTTGGAAAATGGCAGGCTCGTTTCTGAGGTCGGAACCGATACCCATACATAATGACTGAACGAGAATCAACAATACAGATGGAATGCTATGGTAAGACGTAACTTCTTTTTGTTGCAACTTTGCTTGCAACTATAAACCTGTAAAGTTTAAAGGAAAAATGTACAAATGCACAGGTATTCAGTTAAGAAGCAACACTCCGCTGGTATGGCCACCTCCATTCTGCACAGCTTTCATTAAAAATGGCTTATGGACACAACCTTTCCATGGCACTTTCACAGTTAATACCAGCACCAGGCTTCTGGGATTTGGATCAGTTTATTTTTAATTTATTTTCATTTAAGGATCTCTTTAGATTTGTAAAATATGCAAATGTCACTTCCAAAAATTTGAAAAAAAAATGTTATAAAACACTGATAGTGCATTCTTTTTTCTCACTCCTGAGCCATGCCTGCAGTATTTCATTTTCCAGTCTTAAGATGTTGGCTACAGACTATATTACCTTCAAGTCAAGCTAGTTTATTTTTCTATTACAGGGGAAGCTTTATTCTTATAGCTATAGTTGTTAGTATATTCAATTTTCTTGATGAAAGTGCTCATCATTCTATGACAAACAATCAAGGAATCCTTAACACAGCTTATCTTTTCTTGTTTTCTTACATACTAAAGAGCATAGGCAATATACATTTAATGACAATTTCTGGTCACTAGTTTTGATTACTTTGCAGCTGCAGATTTATTTTTGGAGTATTTCACTCTACTTTCTTGTAATGCATGTAGAGCAACTGCTGTTACTCCATCAGGTTTGGCTAGCCAGGACCAAGGATTTCTCCACTCAAGTCTACTATTGTAGCAGTATGTAGCTGCTACTATAGGCAGACTTTTAAACTTGTCTCCTGAAATTTAGGATATTAGCTGTGGAAAACTTCAGTTTTTCATTGCATCATTTACAAGTACTGCAGTCCACTGACTCACAAAACAAACGTATTGGACTTGCAGGTAGTACTGAAGTTTTTCATTTCTGTAAGTTAGCTTACTGTAGCTTCTATAATAAGAATTGGGAAATGTGCAGCAGTACACTGAAGATTTGGGCTCTATATAAATCACGTTTTTTTTTTAAATGATTACTACAAGCAGAACATATTTAAACATGGTCCTTTAATAACTCCATTCCCACCAGTAAGTAGATAATCAATCATCTGTCATTCATCTGTATTCAAAAATCATCAGCCATAGGCTAAATAACACAATCTCTAACGAAGAAGGATCAGTGCAGAAGACAGTGTCCTAAGCTAGGAAAGTAGCCTTTAGCAATGCTGAAATATCTTTTTCTAAGTACAGGAGGAGAATAAAGCTCCATATGAAAAACTGTGTCCAGTTATATATATAGATTAGACTGGTAGCATAGAGTAGACACTTGGCAAAACTGTAACAAAAGCTAAAGGGTTTCAGCATAGGTTGAGACTTTGAAAGACTAGTATGTGCACACTGAACAAGAGATGGAAATTATTTGGGCACACCATTTAGGAAGGTTGAGGTACAGCTGGAAAGGCAAGAGACATATGGCAACAAGGGATTAACGATTTTGACTTAAGGGAATACTTCAAAGACAGGGTGGTAGACTGCTGGCACAAACTGCAATACTCAGTGGTAGAGACCGCAGCTTAAAATGGTACAGACTAAGTTAAAATGGTGTTCATATATTCCTGACACGGAAAGAAAAGGGGGGAGCTTCATAAGGGCTGCATGCGACACTAAAATAGTAAGCGGACTTGAGTGGCCACAGGCTATGTTCTACCAGCATCCTCATAAATTCATACTTAACAGAAAACTGAGAGTGGTCAGCAGCTGTCCAGGATTTCTTCCAAGGCTAAGAGCTTCAGCTAGATTTCATTTAACAGAACTACAGAAGGTTTAAGCAGTTCGAAGCACTTCCCAGAATTCAGCTGCAGATCTGGATTGGTTTCAAAGGTACTTACCAGCTTTCTAGTACACTCTGCAAAGACAATGTATGCTGTATAGCAGGCAGTTTCGGTAGTCAGACAATGAAATGACCCAATTATATAATTTTAATAGAAAAAATGGTATTTTCAGTTTTCACATGTACACTCACTTTCCCAGGTTCCATAACCCACAGCTGGTCACCTGTTCCTATTTGGACAACAACCTCAGAAGTTCCCCTCTCCGGTGCTTTTCTTTTTTTTTTTGTTTCATCCTACCGGACATGCTTAGCCCAACAGTTGTTCTCCTGACTACTGCATTTGCATAACCTGGAACTCCTAAATATTCCCTTCAGGCTTCCTCCAACATAATACAATCACTGAGGTGGGACCTCTGATTACTCAAGGAGTCATCATTGCAGCACTCGGTAGTGCCCAAGGAGTGAGAGATCTTATGGAGGGATACGGAAGGTGGCACCTGGAAGATCTTATGGAGAGATACAGAAGGTGCCACCTGGCACTTGCATTTCTGCAGAGCCAGTCAGAATCCTTATGCTGGGGAAGTAGTTTATGCACTGATGTCAAAATGTCATGTCTCTCCGCCTGTTAAATAGGCCACTTACAAACTCCTGAACCCCCCCCCCCCCGATTAGAACTGACAGCTTCATCCTACCCACCACTGCCTGGCTGGCCATACTACTGATCAGAGACCACTCCCAAACTCAAGTCGCTGGTAGCATAGACTGATTCTCTGCTTTTGTACCATAAGAATGGCTCTTCACCCCTCCTATTTATGTATCCAAAAAAGGCATTTAACCCCAGTCTGTAGCATCTATATACCCTCCACATGGATTCTTCTACTGACGAATCAGTACCCACCCCTTCTTCATTGATATTCCCTTTCTCCTCTACTTGCCATCCTCTTAAAAATGGTGACCAGCTCTTCTTTGATGCAGGGGTCATCATCTGGGAATACTTCTCCACATGCATGGAATAAACATTTGAATTTCTTTGAAATGTATGCTACCTTAACTACAGTGATCAATCATTTCCTCCGATAATGCAACAGTTGCTGGTCAGATCACAATAAGGAGTTCGTAAGTTTATCCTGGACCCTATGTACACTCACCTTTGGTTTTGCAGTTACCTTCAAGCAGACCATGCAGCACGAAAAATGTTCTTCTGGATATTCCACTTCATTTATTACCCCATTAGAAACACTGCTGTTACCCTTAACATACAGTATTTAAGAAGATTTTACTTTCATGAGAGACAAATAATAAGTGTTAACCTTTTGCGCCAAGACAATTAGCTCTAAGTAAGCTGACTAGTAACTAAACAAGTTCTGTCACTCCCGTGCCATAAATCAGACTCCAATATGCAATCTATGTAGAAGGCCAAAAAAAGTTGAAAACATTCACACTGAGAGAGTTACATACCACTGCAAACTGGAGCAGCAACATGCAAGTTAGTGAAGAGACAAGAATTCAAATGCATCACGAAAGGGCTAACAGCACAAAGTAATCCACCACAAACAGGATACCTTAATGTGCATTAAAACATAACTTAAAGGCACTGCAACTGGAAAAAAATAACAGAAAAACAATTTACATACAGTTCTACGTGGTGAAAAACCAAAGGAGCAGGAAAGTAACTGCAGATATAAGTGTCTGGTACTTAAAACAGTACAGTCACAAGCATTTTGTTACACATTCCTACATGCTATATGAACAGAAAGTAACAGACAAGGTCTCACACAGAACTTGATCTTAGTTAAAGCAGGGTTCAAACAATCATTCTATACTACATACTCATCTGATTTCAATCTGTTTATTAAGTTAAGAAAAAAAAAAGATGGCAGTTTTGAATAATTGCAAGTTGTCTTATTTAAATTCTGTTATTGTGACGGGCCTGGATTATGACTTAGTATACCCTTGTATTACAGTAAACAAGCTTTACTCAACCTTAATAGATTACACCTTTACACTCTGAAAAGAAAGACACAACTTTAATACCATAACACAGACTAAGATGCATTACTGGTTGTGAGATGCTTTTAGAAGACTTAAGAGTTTTTATCAAATAATAATATAAAGTGGGGGCTTTTTAAGAAAATATTTTGTGCCATCATGAATAAAATGAAATAGCAACTGTTACTATATTAACTTAACATTTATAGCACAATCTTTGTAGATGTATTTCAACTAATTTAGACTCATTCGTGTTTAATGCAACACATTTATGTATGCTTATGTGAAACAACATTTTATACACGTTTATATATCATTTAATAAAATTATTTTTTGATCACTAAACCATAATGGATTCTTCTTTTGGTCAAATTCTATCCTCCAGAACACAACCACATTCTAATTTTTTACCACAATATTTATGTTTTTGTATACACTTGCAATTAATAATGGGGAATTACTTTTTCACAGTCGTAGTAGGTAGATATTTATACTTGTCCTTTGCATCTGTATTTATGTTATTTTGATAAAAGGTGGTTAGGATTTCTACTGCTATACAACACTTGTTTTTAAAGAACTGTGTGAAGTTTGTTATGCAAGTTTTTTTTTATTTGGTGCATAAAATCTTAATACCAAGGTGTTTTAAATCTGTTTAGTAATGTCTAACTTGTTACGAATGTTGATTTAGAGTTTGTGTCATGGTCCCTATCTGGAATATGGATTTCCTATGTAGTTAGCTTCTGGTGCAGATTAGTTTCTTTTTGGATTTCTACTGTGATGCACAGGTGAAACTGTTTACAGTTCTATGCATTTTTCATGCTGATTTGAGGATGTGCAAAATGCTCTCTTGCCAAATGGGTCTGGATGCATTGATGGCTAGAATGACTGCCTTCATCTCTTTTACGTTGATGACTTTTCTTGAGTTTAAGGTGTACTTGTTGCATCAATCATGAGAGTGCCTTTTTGATGTAAAGCAATAGTGGTGTGTTTAGTGCAGGGACTGGGTGTGCCAGCATCCTCATTTACCACTGTAGCTTCATCTCCCTCCCTAGTGGAGAATTAAGAAACTTTGGCTTAATGTCATTTGGCACAGCTGTGTCTTCAGCCAAGCGTACCTACTAAAACCTGAATTCCAAAGCTGCTGCTCTGTATGATTAATCTACTGCATCATAGCCACATTTAAATGGACCTCTTGGCAACCTGGGAGATGAGGTTGAACAATACAACACCTTCCCTTTCAGGTGCCTGCCCTCTTCTGCCCCAGCCTTTTTTTTTTAGTCGGGACATGAGAGTCTCCCAATACTTTTACAAATCAGTTTGGCAAGTAAGGTTCCTGAAGTCCAGGGTCGCACAGGAGTGGAATTTCTTTCCAAATCTTACTCTCCTTTGGAGCTGCAGTTGTTCCCTTGCTGGAATTCATGGACACCACAATTGGATCCACAGCAGAGTTTATGTAAAGGTATTTGAAGGAATCACCACCCTTGTAAAAGCAGTCATGTTTCCTGGGAGCAGGGGGGCTTGGAAGCTTGCTCCAAGAATGCATTTGTAAAGGCATCCTCCAAGGTTTAAGTGACTGAAGGAGGGGGCTTATGCTAGGAAGCTCTTTGCATCTTACCTGAGCCAGAGAGAATTCTTTAGCCTCCCAACTGATGTGATCCTTCTATGAAGGGTGTTCCCAAATGAGACACCCTCTGGTGTAGATAAAAAGAATAACAGATCAGTTTGTCTCGGCTGCAGTGTCACAGACAACGTATAACAAATATGTCAATAGTTGCTGTGGTTTTACCAGCTTTGACACTAGCTTTATGCTCTTTCTTTAGTAGCCTCTTCTGTTGTCTTTGCAGCCTCACCTATGGTACTACAATATTTGTAGTAATCTAATTTAATTCCACAAGGGAAAAGGTGGAAGACGTATACATTTACTTTCTCATCCCTACCAGAACTCTCAGTTCACTTTTTCAGCCCTTCCAGAAGTCAGTTCCCTGTAGAGAATAGAGTTCTTTAACATTGTTGCCAAAGTAAGTCTGATCCTGACCAAATTAAACCGTCCCTGGATGGGGAAATTCAGCCTACTTTCTTTGACACTGGGGCTATAGTGTCAGGATACTTTCAGTTTTACCTGTTATGCCCTTGGAAACTTTCCATCAGGTGACACTAAACAGTTCAGGGAAGTGACAAGTTTACCGAGTTTTATTGGGGGGGGGGGGGGTTGATGTGATTGCATGTCTTGTCCAGTGTATTGCTGTCCTGAATCATTTTTATGATTTTCCCTATTTCTGTTTCATGAAGTGAAGACCCTTCTCATCATTAAAAACTTTGGAGATATCTTCATATTTTGGATGTACTTCAAAATGTCAGGTTTGGCAAGACATTTATCACACATCTTCAAAGCCAGATCATTTGAAGAGAATGATGGGCTAAGTGTGAAAAGAGGAATGAGCACTTATTAAAAGATGGCAAATCTAACTGTTAACTGTGTGATGTCATTGGAATAGAAACTGAATTAAAATGTGATGCCTGTATTTTTCTAATTCAGACATTCAGATAGTAATGCATCTCCAAGCTACAGTTAAGCTTTGTAAAATCTGAAAAAACTGCTGTGAAATTGCATTTGCAAGATGTATGTTCTAATGTGTGACACGGGGAAGAAAACATGTATGGAACCTTTAAAAGTATAAAGTTGAAAAATGCAGTAACTTTATTTAAAGAGATGTCTTTAACTCAGGAAAAAATAACTGTCTGCATGTAACTGCAGAAGTCATAGCTGCAATTGGGAAACTCTGATTTAAAGTTGTTAAAAGAGCCAGCTACTAGCAGTAACAAGAATATGTGAAAGCCTGTGTTAAATTTCTGCTGTTTCTATTTTATATGGGAAAAAGTGATGCAATTATCTCCAGTTCCTGGGAAAGAAAAAAGGAGTTATGTACTCACCATAACGTTCCATGTTTGTTGTCCAGTATCTCGCCTTCAGTCTTGCTGTTTGTGTTCGGAGCAGAAACTCTGCTCTGACTCGGCCTATACTAAAGCTCGAGTGCTTCTACTGGCTCGAGGCTGAGTCCTATCCCATGGTGCTTAGCGGCTATTCCCCAGATCTTGTTTGAGGAAGAAGGTTCCTATATGTTCAATATCCAAAGGGATATCTGAAAACATATTGCCATAAAGATCAACAGGAAAGGGGCAAGAAGGGAATCAGACCTTATCTGCCACTTTCTGAGAATTTCCTCTAGATCCTCCAAGAGGGGGATGGCTGGGAGGGACGCAAGACTGAATGCAAGATACTGAACAACAAACATGGAACGTTATGGTGAGCACATGACTTCTTTATGTTATGTTGTCCCATCTCGCCTTCATTCTTGCTGTTTGGGACAGAGTCCCCAGCACCTTTTTCTTGGGTGGCTCAAGGGAATAAACTCCTCAGGACAGTGGAACCAAAGGATGCCCTGTTCCTGGAGGCTACATCTACTTTGTAATGAATAATAAAGGTATGAGGGTTAACCCATGTAGCAACAGCAAAAATTGAATCCAATGGAAGTCTGGATTGAAAGGCAATGGAGGTAGATACCGCTCTAGTTGAATGCCCCTTTGATTTTCCCTGGTGGTTCTTAATTGTGGGAGTCATAGACATATGTGATTGTCTCAGTAAGCCATTTGGACAAGGTAACTTTTGAGACTGCCAAACCTTTTTTATTTTCTGAATAGGAGACAAACAATTGGTTTGACTTTCTAAATTCTTTGGTCATATGCAAGTAAAAATGCAACTGTCTATGCACATACAGTTGGTGGAGATTATACTCTGCCTTGTTGCCATAGTTAGGAAAAAACACTGGTAGTTCTATATTCTGGTTTAAATTCGCTTGAAAACAAACTTTCAGCAAGAAGGAAGGATTTGTTCTGAGGGAAACTATCTTTGTGGAAGATCAAATAAGGTGGATGGATAGACAAGGCTTGCAACTCTGATACTCTCCTGGCTGAAGTAATTGCTGTCAGGAAGAGTGTTTTCCAAGATAAAAATTTTAATGAACAAGATGATGCTGGTTCGAAAGGGGGCAGAATCAAAGATGATACTAGATTGAGGTCCCAAGGAGGAGGAGGTTCTCTGAAGGGAGATCTTAACAGAAAAATACCCTTGACGAAGGCTTTGCATAGTCTATGGGACATTAGACTAGATCCTGATTCTCCCACATGATAATTTGAAATAGCAGCTAATTGAACTCGAATAGTGGCTGCTGCTGCCCCTTGATTAAATGTTTGTTAGAAATTCCAGAATTGCTGGTATAGATGCCGTAAAAGGATCTATATGTCTTTTGTCAGCCCAACAAGAGAACCTCTTCCATTTGCTTGCATAGAGATTCCTAGTCGTCTGCTTGTGCGAGGAGACTAGAATGTGAACGAACTACAGGGGACAATGCCAGAAGCCTGGCTAAGAGTGGAAGTGAAGCAGCCAAGCTGTCAGCTTCAGGGTATGGAGTGCAAGATGGAGCGCACCTGACTGATGTGTCAGAAGATCCAGCACTGGATCTAGGATCCATGGGTCCTCCTGAAGGTAGGGCCAAAGAAAGGGGAAACAAATCTGATGAGGCCAGTATGGCGCAATGAGAATTAACCTGCAACTCAACAACTTTGCTTTCTGTATAACCTTTGGAATCAAGGGAAATGACGGAAAGTCAAAGAAGACCCAGAGGCCAATCGTGAACCCGCGCATCCCTCGGTGACTCTCTCAGAGGGGAGATTAGGGCGAAGTAGTTGCTGCATTTGGTATTGAGTGGAAAAAAGGTCATAGCAAGGCTGGCCCCATTTGCAATGCGAAAAATTTGATTCGCAACTTCCTGATTGAGGAACCACTCGTGTGGCATGAGAATTGCTCTGCTTAGCCTGTCTGCTATAATGTTGGATTTCCCTGGGATATGCATTGCTGTCAGAAAGCATTGAGAAGATATCACCCATTGCCACACTCTCTGGGCCTCTCGACATAGGGGGGGGGGGATCTGGTTCCCCCTGTTTCTTGATGTACCATACCACTGACATATTGTCTGTCTGAATCGCAATAGTCCCTGTGGGAAGAGAGTCCTGAAGTGCTTGCAATGCCAGAAGCACGGCCCTCATCTCTAGGACATTGATATGCAAATGGTACTCAAGATCTTTCCAAACCCCTTGGACAGTCTTGTCCCAGATAATGCTCCCCCACCCTATCTGGGTAGCATCCGTGGTTACTGTAGCGATAGGTTGGGGAAGTACAAATGGTCTGCCTATTGTTATCTGAGTGGACTGAACCCACCAAAGTAGGTCCTCCTTGCAAGAGTGAATTATGAAAATTTCGTGAGACATGGGTAATTCCTGCATGGACCATTGGGCGAAGAGTAGCCACTGCAATATTCTCATGTGAAGTCGTGCCATGGGAAGTAGTGTTATCATTGCTGCCATTGAGCCTAGGACTTTTAGCACAAATCTTGCCTGTACTCTGTTCTTGTTGAGTAAAATAATCAGTTGACTGTGTAACGTCTGTATCCTTTCTTGAGGTAGCCTTGCCAACATGTCGTTTGTATTTAAATCTGCACTGATGAATGTAATATGCTGTGATGGCAACAAGGCAGATTTTTCTGCATTTATAGTAATGCCTAGTCTTGAGAAGAGATGGATGGTGTATAGTCTCTTGCTTTGATCAGTAGTTGCTTGGTGGTGGCAGTTAGGAGCCAGTCGTCTAAGTATGGAAACACCTGGAATCCCTGACGTCTCAGATGAGCCGTGACTACTGCCATGCATTTGGTAAACACCCTGGGGGCTGTGGCAAGTCCAAAGAACAAAGTTCTGAACTGGCCAGAAGCATAGAAATCTTCTTGAGTGCCTGTCCATCTTTATGTGGTAGTATGCGCCCTGAAGATCTAACGAGCACATCTAACTGTCTTTTCCCAGAAACGGGAGTATAGACTGCAGTATTACCATCCAGAACTTTGACTTTTTCACCGACTTGTTTAGTCTGCTGAGATCTAATATGAGTCTCCAGTCACCTGTCTTTTTTGGAACTAAAAAGAACCTTGAGTAAATTCCGGATCCTAGACGGTCTGCAGGGACTTCTTGGATGACTCTTTTTTTCTAGCAACTTTTGTATTTCTAGTGTTACTTGATCCCTTTGACCGGGTGGAATGTCTGGGATAGACTTTGGCGGATGAGGTAGACATTGGAAGGGGATGTTGTATCCTCTGGATATAATGGACTGTATCCATTTGTCTTGAGTCAAATTCAGCCAGGCTTCTGTGTACAGCAATATTCTCCCACCGACTGCCTCTAGAAGGGCCTACCAGAGAACGTATCGCTGTTGCCCTGGTTTTCCGGACTCCTTCTGCCGCATGGACGGCGACTTCCATTGTTTCCCCCTCTGCCTCTGGGGGAAGGATCACCACGAGTGTCAGATAAGGCTCCCTTGGATTTACAGAACCAGATTTTTCCGCCCTTTTGACCTTTAGAATAAGGTCTGGTAGGGGCGGAAAAACAGACTCCAGTGCAGACAGTCTTACCATCTTGTTAGCACTTGGTGAGAGCTTCTTTCACTTTCAGTCCGAACAATGATGACCCATCAAAGGGAGTGTCAATAAAGGAAGAACAGAAGGGTTCAGCAAACTCACAAAGGTACATCCAGGAATGTCTATGAAGAGCTATTCCTGTGCCTACTGCCCTGCTCGCTCCATTGGCTGCATAAGATATGAGGCGCATGGAGGAGTTAGATATGGAGGTTAAGGTTGCAAGCTGGGAATTAACCTTATTAGATAACTCCTGGGCTGTAACACCTTGCAGGGCATCTCCTAGCTCTTTTTAGGAGATCCCTCTGAAGTTGCATTAAATGTGACATATAATACAGTGACCGTAAGGTAAAGGCCGCTGAGAACATACGCTTCCCGTATCTGTCCATCATACAAAAATCCTTGTTCGGTGGATTAACAGATACAGACGTTTCAGCTAACTCCTTTTTTGTGGCCGCTGCTACCACTATTGCATCTACAGGAACCCCTTTAGTTAAATACTGCCTATCTTCTGGGGCAGTAATGAACTTATTAGGCCTCTGTGGAATGGGGTCCACTGAGTCCGGAGAGTCCCACACCTTTCAACTCACCAAACCCAGGAGTGGGTCGAAAGGTGGAGACACCCAAGAGGTGGAGGGGTGAGAGCCAAATGCCTCCAGGTATACATACTCATCTTCAGAAAGGGAAAGGTACTTCCAGCCACCCCTCTGCTTAAGGATCTCCAGGATATCTGAAAAGGAGACACCCTCAGAGGTGACCGTGGGGACCCTTCTGAATCATCTAAGTTGGTATCAGAAGTGACAGATTCAGGGGAGTCTATGTGCTTCTTCTTACACTGTCTCTTCAGAGGGACCTCCTCGTGGGATGTTCGGGCAGGTATCGGAAGAGGAGGAGCCACCCATTGTGGCTTCCTGGGGCAGTGGCTCTCTACTCTGTGGGTGATGGAGAGGTAATGAAGAGGTGGACACCAGTCCCTTAGGGGGAAGAGAGGCTGGAGCCGAAGGTGTAGCAGACTCAGTTGAGAGCACACTCTGCATCACCTTGAAGGCACAGTGGTCCTGGGCCGAAAGAGACTCCAACCCTGAGAGGCCGGGAGATCTACGCAGCACTGAGCAGGGTGGCTCTGAGGCAGATGTGGGAGCCGAACTCAAACTCACCTGAGCCAAGGTGCCGAGTGGAAGAGCCAGTTCCGACAAGGGTCCGACTCGACTCTCCTCCCCAGAGCCGACCAGGGAGTGTCTGCCCCTACGTCCCTCAATGGACGAAAGCATCGAGTAAACCGGTGCAGACGTTAGAGCCCAGATATCAATAGTGATTACTGGCTCTGGCGGTTCCAGCACGACTTCTATACACTCTGACTCAAAACTCATTCGAGTTGTAGGAGGAATCGGCGTAGTAGTGGGTACCATTGTCGGCTCCAAAATCCGATGGGCTGGGCTTGATAGAATTTCTGCTAGGGCCCGGGTCCGAAGCAACCTCTTCACTACCCGCTCCACATCATCATCCGATAGCCTGGAGGATCTGGAGGAATGACTGGAAGACTTGTGGCTACCTGCCACTGACTGTAGTAAAGGAGACACCGGCACTGAATGAACAGGCACTAAGGACGGTGACAGACTCCTTTTTCGGCTCTGCAGTGGTTCGGATGAGACAGATGGAACAGAGGGAGAACCATATTTCTCAGGCACGACAACTTTCGGTGCCAAAGAAGTATCAAATTTGGTGCAGTTTGTCGGCTCAGACACCAGAGCCAATGAAGCAGACTTGTTGATCGTGTCTGATTTTTTTGGTCTGATTTCCTTCGTCCACTTTTAATAAGCCCCTCAATATAAGCTTATTTCTCCTCTCCTGCAAGACGCTGGCACTAAAACTATGGCAAATGGAACAGAAGTCTTGAAGATGGAGTGGACCCAGACAGTACACACAACTAGTGTGTCTGTCAGTAATGGACATTTTTTGAGTGCAGGAATCATGCTTTTTGAATCCTGACTTGTGTTCCTCAGTTGGTTCCTTAGACATGCTAGCTATAAGGAAGAAAACTCTCAATAAACATTAGAACAAGCTGTAACTTTTATAGAAAGAGAAAGATAGTAAAAACAGGTACCAAAATAAAATATATACATATATTTCTTTTTTTTATACAAGAGGAGGAGGAAAGGGTGGAGGAGAAGTCTCTAAGTTAAACGACAATCTCCTCCACCGGAGGAGACGCCTCTAACTTAAATGGTGCACTCCTAAAAAGGGGAAAGAAGGAAGAAAAGGGGCAAGAATCCTCTAATTTGAACAGATTCTTGAGGAGACAACAAGGCCCAAAGAAAAAGACAGCCGCAAAGGTAAAAATACAAGGTTTAGAGAGCCTAAAATAGCACAAGGCTATTACGATAGAACTAAGTAAAACAGATAATTATTAGGAAGTAACTATTAGAAAATATATGAAATATTAAATTTTACAAGCCTGAGCCACTGAAGACTATCCTGAAGCATCAAGCGGCAAAGGAGATCTGGGGAAATAGCTGCTAAGCACCATGGGATAGGACTCAGCCTCGAGCCAGTAGAAGCTCTCAAGCTTTAGTATAGGCCGAGCTCCAAAATCAAACAGCAAGAATGAAGATGAGATGGGACAACATAACATTAACAAGTTAAACATTTGGGTTAAGTCAAGTAGTGTAAAAGTTGTGGAAACACATGTGTAAAGCTGCTCTCTCTCCAATCTGCCTGCACTGTATTCCAGTAACTTAGACATTAGGCATCAGTATTCCCTGTAAAACAGTCAAGTCAGATTAGCTAGCTAGTATTAGAGTTCTTCATTTAAGTATTCTGTGTATACAATTACTTTTCTGCTTTTTGAGCAAATGTATTTGCCTCTCTATATTTAATTTGCATTAGTACTTGCTAGCTAATTAATTTTGTAAGGAAAGTTATTATTTATTCACTTTTAAGATATGGTAATGAGTATTGATGTGTTATTTATTAACTGAAGGGGGATACTTAGCCTCTTACTCAGTCTTACTGGATGTCAGGCTGTTCATCTCCAACTGGCCAGACTGCTCTGCGTATTATCACTTGTGTTTGTTTGCATTATTTGACTACTGATCAAGAATGGCATGGTAACTGATGTACTTAGTCCCCAGCTCAATATCTAGGCTGGCTGGCAGAATTACCTTCACCAGACAAAAGCTGCAGGGAATTAGAAAATTCTATAAGCCTTACCAGGAAAGTTTGTGTGCGTGTGCGTGTGTGTGTGTGTGTGTGTGTGTGTGTGTGTGTGTGTGTGTGTGTGTGACACTTTGCTTGAAAAACACGGGTAAGACACACTGGAAGACACTAAAGTTCACAAAGAGTGGTGAGAAATGGGCCTGAGATATCAGACCAAAGACACAGCTGAGTATATGGACAGTGTGTAGTTCTAGTCTGGGCTGTGGTGTTGGAAGCCCATACCTAGGACAGCAGTACATACTCCAAGAGTGGTCTTGAGGCCAGATTATATTTTATGAACTGCTTACCAAATTAGACTTGTATACGTATTTTCTACTTTAAACTGCTGGGTGCAAGTGGTGTGACTACAAACATTCCTCTGGTGATCATCACACCTGTTTGTGGGCAGTAGGGCAGATCCAAGGACCATAAGCCCCAGTTGCTCATATATCCAGTGTTACACTGGTTGGCAGTGGTGGGGTTCAAACCCCATCTGCCTTACAACAGAGTAGTTTCTCACCAAGACAGACTGCATCAATGGAGTCAGGGTCTAAGAGAGAGGTCAGTATGGTACTACGACAGACTTGTAGAATGTGGTGTGAAATGCCTGGCCTGGCAAGAAGACGGAACCTGCACCACTTAGTGAAACATACTGAAAGAGAGAAGTAAAAGACATAGAAAATATAGGCAGGAAAGAAGCCTGAAAAAGTGATAGCTTGGGAAGTATCCACTGGCTAGGTCTGCACCAAAAAGAGACATGGGCATGGCTGATGTTGCAATTCTGATACCAATACAGCACACTCTGGTGAAGTCAGCATTGTTAGGAATAGCAGCTGTAAATTCAATGCCATTTGTCAGCTGGGTAGATGCTGGCAATACCAAGACACTGAACCTAATATTGGCGGGACCATTTAAGCAAATCAGAACTAGTAGAGGCTTGGGGGGGGTGTGACACTGATGGCACCACTGACTGAATACAAATGAAAAAAACTGTCAAGGTTTGAGACAGAGTTGAGTCTCCAAAAGGAGATAGTCAGAACAAATGCTTTACTGCTGCCACAAGTTGGCGGCAATCAATGATGAGAAACAAGAACCCATCTTAAATGGAAAGTGAAGCTAAAGTATTGGGCAGGAATCTCCTGCTGATACTATTAAGGATGTATGCTGAAGCCAAAATTACTGCAAATAAGGAGAGTCCAGAATCCTTACAAACCTCACATCCCTACACTGGCAATTGAGGCTGTGCCAGCAACGAGATGGGAATAAGAGGGTGACAAGTCAGCATTTCATCACAGGAGGGACTGAAAGGCTTAAACCAGATAAAAGATGGACAGGACCCCTCCTTCTCCCTGTTCTTAAAGTGCTTATAATCTTCCTATGAACACAAAGATGAAGTGGAATCAGCAACCCGCAACTTTACCAGCTTTTTTGGCATTAAGATATTCATTCAGTCTTCTCTTCATCACCTGCAGATGTCCTCAAAGACTTTGTAAAATGGACACCTAGTACCATGCAATTGGCTTAAGCAATGGAAGCACTGATGATGGTGCTCCTGCTGGGGAAATCTGCTTCCTGTAGAGGCGCTTATTTTTTGGTGCCATGGCTACATACTAATTAATCTGAAGCACAAAGGACTTTGTTCAAACCAAAACTCACAAAAAGAACTGAATTTCAGTTTCAAGAGCCTTGGGATCCCATAATTCAGCCCTTCATCTCCGTGGGGGTGGGGGTGTAATTTACATAAAGGGATCATACCTGGGTCACCAGATGATGGCCAGGGGACTGATGTGGTTAGCAGTCTACCATGTCCTGCAGCCAAAACTGTTCAGCATCAGATCCATATTTTATTATGTTTTCCAACCTTATCAGCTGTCTATACTAACTTGATATTTTTGCCAAAAAGTAACAGCAGTGCCTTGGGTCATAGAATCAATCTATTTCAAGACTTCTCCCTGGTGTTATACCACACAGATCTGGTAGTACACATTCATACCAAATCTACAGAGGATTCTACTGTCTGTCATACAGCAGTGCACTGATCGTAACAACTGTATTTTACCATTTTGGACTTCTCCCTATGGACAGCTAGATAACAGAAGGGTCAACTTCTGCATTTTTTTTTAATTTGTTTAATTTGGACATTATGACTTTGTGTGTCGGTCTCTTGGAGGAGAGAAATACTCAACTATTGAAGAGAAAATGCTGATAGCTAAAGCATGTCAAGTTTTAGCAGCTCAACATATGTATTTTTGGAGGATAATTCCCTACAGTCAACCTGTTCATTTCAACAAGTCTGTCAGGTTGATGATATGAACTGTTAATGAGCTACTTCCTGTAGTCCATAGTTTGATTCCTTCAGCCTCTATGTGCCTACTGTGTGATCTTGGACAAGTCACAGACAGACAGTGCTTGGGGGCAACTGAGAATATGGGCTAAGCTCCTTAATGGTCTCCTGGACTGTGTCATTAGTAACTATGAACTCAATGCAGTCTGTTTCTTCTAGTTTCTCTGGTACAACAGAGAATCTCAAGTGATGCTTTCTCTGAAGGGGAAACATAAGAAAGAGATTCTTCATTCCACATACCGATAGCTTAATCCAGGGATCAAATACTGTGGTCTGAATAAGAGACTTAATGGATGAGGTGATGGACCACTTTTTGTTACAGCAGTCCATGACGTTGAGTGCTGAAACCTGATTTATCTTTTGCAAAATTTGGTTAAGAGAAAGAAGCAAATATATATAGCAATAAAAATGAAGGCATATCAGCATGAGGAGCTGCTAATGACAAAACTGTGGGAGAAGGGTAAAGTATTATCAACTGAAGACACCAAAGTGTTTGTGGAAAATTATTACTCACCGTACAGCAGGCAGAAGAAAGGCAAGTTGATCCCCACAATCAAAATATGTTGACAGGCAGAGAGATGAAACTGAAGTTGATATATACAGCTCTCTTCAGAATATCTTTTTTTCGGAAGGAGCAAAGACATTTTTGGATGCAGAACAGAAGTGAGCCAGCAATTTGAAGAGGATTGCACTTCTCATTCCTCTGACAAGAGTACAGACCACAGACAACCTGTCAGTAGAACCTTTTCCAGTATTCCAAATGAAAATGAGTGCTCAACAGAAAAAAAAACAGCCCAGGAGCTGAAAAGAAAAAAAACACTACTACCTTGGACTTGAACTGGACATTGGTGATGAGTGGGTGAGATGAGAGGAGGTGGCTAACAAGAATATGAAAGTAGGAAATACAAAGATAAACTGTGAAGTGTAATTTCCATAAGATGCAGTGTGGACATGAAATCAATGCTTGTGTAAGAAATGGGGAAAAAAGACTGGAGTATTAAACTGGAGGAAGAACTCTACAATTCCCGCTTTGTCATTAATGTTTAGAATAATGAAGGAACTGAAGATGTAGCAAATAAAAGAAATTATTTTTTTTTCTTAGCAATATCTGCATGATAAATTTCTTGAAGTCAAGGGCATTTTACACTGTAAAACAGTTCAGTACAGGTAGCAGAGGTACTTTAAATGTAAGGTTGGTGGGAGTCTTATCAGTGACTGCTGTTAATGCCAGTTTTTTTTTTTTCAACTGTGAATTATCTAGGGTTTATACTAGAACAACAAAAGGCTAGACAGAAGTTGTGATGTTGGGTTACTACGCAGAAGAGGTTGAAGACAGCTAATCATATGTACCTGTTAAATTACAGTGGTTCTCCTGGTATTGAGCATACAGATGAAAATGTACACTAAAATCATGTAAAAATGACAGTTTCTGGTATCTGAGATAAGCATGCACTTTCTTTCTTTTTTTAATCTACCAGCAGAACTGCATAGGTTCACAAGTTTATAGAGAAGTACTATGCTAGCTGCTCTTGTGGGCCATTTTAAGCCTAGCCATTTTCCCATTTGGTGCTTGAATTAACCTATCACAGTTGATATTTGACTGGTCTGACCGGTACCATGGTTGATAATTGTATATTAACCCTAGTGAGAATAACTGGGATTATACCATAGATAACTTGATGGGACCCATACATGGGATAAAGCATTTAGGAGATGCTTCTATCTGGGGCAGTCCTGGAGTAAATTTTCTATTACCCATCCATATATCTAAGTTGCACTTTAATATGGAACAAGGATGACCTGTATTTTACGTGGATGGGCAGTCTGTACCAGAGCAGTGGTATCCTTCGAGAGATGTATTTGTTCCCCCAAACCACTCTGTTGATGTTGCAGCAGTATTTCAGATCTCTGGACTGAGTATATATGATGCCATTTGATTAGCTGATTTGCAGTAGGTCCATCAGTATTGGGTCTGAGGATGCCTTGTATATCAGACACAGGTCACCTCTTGGCAGTCTGTACGATATGGAATACAGTGAAAAGACTTTGCTGTGGTCCATTTAGGGCATACTACTTAAGCTTTGTACCTTTTTGGTAAGGTATTTTTGTGGGCATTCCAGTTGTTATGAACTGTCTACAGGCACAGGCAATTAATCAAGAAATGACTGAACCATGAACTTTGAGGCACTTCCATTGGGAAATAAGAAAATTAATACATAAAGAAGATTGAAAACAAATGAGTTATGATACACTTAATTATGGTCTACAGCTGCTTCTCTGGTTGATAAAGATGCATTCTGAGTAGCAGAAATCACTTATCTTAATCTATTCATTTAATGGTAGCCAGGGCAACATTTCTCAAGGTTAAAAATCAGTTAACAGAGTATGCAAGTTGTTTTTCACATCTGAAAGGGAATTTGAGATTTGGACAACATTCAATTGTGTGAGTGCAGGAGGAACACAGGCTCTAACATGCACTTTCAACATGTTTAAATCCAACACCAGAATGGGTAAAGCCTGTGAGTGTAGCTGTCTACTTTGAGTACTTGTCTACATATGGAGGAATACTTTCCTTTTTTGGAAAGTGTATGCATGTAGTAGCGTGTATGTGTTTACTGTGAGCTAATAGCGGCTGAGGTTAATGAAGACGAATATAGTTTTTTGTTTCTTAAGTGTTTTTATTGAAATGAAGAGTCTGGAAAAATGTGACATGGGTTCAAACAGATGAGCTGCAACTGCATAAAAGTTGTATGTTGCATAAAATATCTGTCAAGTACGTTGCAAGTTGGAAACTTATTCAAAAATTGTCATGTGGAATATGAAAAAGTAACATCACCTTATAAGAATGACTGCCTTGTTAATCATTTCACAGAATGTGAGTGGCATTGTAGGTATGGGCAAAAAGAAAAGATTAATAAATTATATTAAGAAGTGTAGGCTACAAATAGCAATATTACAGCAGACACACTTAGCATGTAAATTTGGCAAAGAAAGGATTTCAGAATGGTTATTCACTACAGTATATCAAGGACGGGTCTATATTAGAACATCAACTTTTTTAAAAACGTCGAATGTTCTAGTATCGAACCCTATTCAGCGAACGCTGACAATATCGAACATGCAGAACAGCAATTTTTTTTCCCAGGGAAAAAATTCGCTGTTCCAACACACACACGCACAACACAAACACACCAAACAAACAGCAATCCACACACATACACCTAAAATCCTACATCTAACCCTACACTAAACTGTACACACACCACTAGCTATCCACTTACCTTAACCCAAACCCTAAGGTCCGTCACTATCACACACTCACCTCACCCGCGCCCTAACTCACCTACCCCGCCCTAACTCCCACGTCCACACAATCGCACACTTACCTGACCCGTGCCTTAACCCTAACTCACCTACCCCGTGCCCTAACCCTCATGTCCACACAATCACACACTTACCTGATCCCGACCCATAACTTTCCACCACAGTGCTGAACATAGCGAAACCACAAGAATGGCCAACCAAATTCCTTCCCTAGGAAGAAATTTGGTGTTCTGCAGCTTTGCTATTTTCGGCGTTCGCTGAATAGGGGTCGATATTAGAACATTCTAAGTTGTGAAACTTCGATGTTCTAATATAGACCCATTAAGGACATAGGAAAGGGGGGTTGTAATACTGCTTGAGAGAGGGTCTTCAATAATGACAAGGGATGAGAAGAAAGGCAATTGTAGATTGGTAGTAATAAGGAATTATTGGGAGGGAAGAAAGAATACACTGAAATGTATTTATATCCCACATCAAATTAAGGGAGCCTACAACTAGTAAAACAACTAGCGTTATTAGAGATACTTTTGAAATTCTATGAACATTTGTAAAGAGTAGAGGAATGGGGAAACCAAGAAAAGACAAATGTAAATATTTATGGAAGGCTTAAATATGCAAAGGTTTGAGAAAGATACGTCTCAAGAATTAAAAGCTAAAATTGGTGGGGATTACATAAAATGGTGATGCAAAATCAAACAGGGAAGTCTCTGGGAACAGACAGTACTCCCATGGAATTCTGTAAGTTAGGCATGAAGAACGTGATAAGATCTGGAAGGTTGTGCTTAACATTTTAAAAGGTGGGAAAATAGCAGTTTGGAAGAAAGCTGTGGTGGCTGTACTACCTACAGAGGGCAAAGACCCTTTAAACCCAACTTCATATAGACCAATTTCAATTCTGAGCCAGGACTATAAATTTACGTTAAAGTGTATACTAAATAAAAGAACTAATGTATTTTCAAACTGACAGATACTGATTAATGTGGTTTTGTGGAGGGGAGGCAAACCTTTGAGTAACATTAACAAAATGATGATGATCCAGTGAGAGAAGCAGAATGCAAGACCACCCACTATTATTGGTGGGTCTTGATGCAGAAAAGGCTTTCAGTAGAATTACCTGCGATTTTATGAGAAGGGCAACAGCAGCATTTGCATTTTCTGACAGAATAATGGGGTTAAATTAGAAAGATATATGAAGCGTCAGAGGCAAAAATCAAGGTGGGGGATTCCCATCTGACAAGCTGTGTTTCAACAGAGGAACAAGGCAGAGGTGTCCTCTTTCCCCTTTCTTCTTTGTTATTTACCTTACACTTACAGACAATAGCAAAGAAAAACAAGGGACTCACATTCAAGGGTGTAACTGGTATAATACTCAAGGTAAATAGCTTTATTTACACATATATCATACTTGTTAAATCCAGATCATATTTCAGCATTGTGAAACATTTTGACATGGTTTCAAGTTTTTTTTAAGGATATAAAATAAATGAAGATAAAGTTTACAGCAGTAAACTATGCTCCTCAAACATCAACAGATTCACCAGTACCCATAGTTATAGGAACATAATAATATAAAGTATTTAGGTGTTTGGATTAAACAAGATTCGATTATGGCAGCTAAGCATACGTGGGGAGAAGCTAAACAAAAGATAACACAAAAACTGAAAAGCTGGAAGATTTTGACTATGGATTTGGACAGTAAGGTACAAGCAGTACAAATATTTCTAGTCCCTTTAATATTACACACTCAGGACAGGCATATTTTTTAATCAGAGAAGCAGCTGTAGACCATAATTAATAAAGTAATTTGGGAGTGAAAGAGGGTGAGATTTAAGTGGGTAAGTTGCTTCTCCCCACAGAAAGTACAGTTTTGTACCTACCATAAATGTAGATGTTCGAGGATCCACATTGCTGCAGTCCTTACTATTGGGTAGTCCGCTGTCCAGTCGGCCCGAATACAGAGATATAGTTACTACATAGCACAAGCAAAGCTGGAAATCAAAATGGAAAGAAATTATGCTGAAATAGGGGGCACAGCTCACTAGATCATGACCGACGCCATATCCTCAGTCTTTTCTTGCCCCAGATGTCAGAAGACCCTAAAAAGACAAGGCCCAAAATACCTGCACCAAAAATATGTACAATAAATACAAAAATATATACAAAAATATCAACATATAACCTCACCTACACAACCACCCCTAAACACAGAGGGGAAGGAGGGAGGGTAAATTGGACTGCAGCAATGTGGATCCTCGAACATCTACATTTATGGTAGGTACGAATCTGTACTATGTTCTTCGTTCCACATTGCTGCAGTCCTTACTATTGGGTAGAATCCCAAAGCAGAGGTAAGGGAGGCTGGCAAATCATAAAAAAGTAGGAGCTGACAACATGCCTTGCAAAACAGCTGTGGCAAAACCAGCCCTAGACTTAGAGTAGACAGGAAGGTGATAATGCTTAGAGAAAGTATGCACTGAACTCCAAGTAGCTGCCTCCAAAATATCCTTAGTTGCCACCCCCCTTAGAAATGCTGTTGAAGTGGCAGTAGCCCTAGTGGAATGAGGCCTAATCCCAGCTGGAATCTCCTTGCCATGATGGGAATAACAAAATGCAATGCAAAACCCAATCCACCTAGAAATAGTTTGTTTTGACACAGGCTTGCCCTGAACTCAAAGCAAAAGAAACAAACAACTGCTGAGACTGCCTAAAATCCTTAGTCCTGCTTAAATAATAACGCAATTGCCTGTGTACATCTAAAGTGTGCAAAATCTTTTCCCCTTTATTTTGGGGGTCTGCATAAAAAGTAGGCAAATGAATAGTTTGGTTTAAAGCCACACTAGAAACCACCTTAGGCATAAAGGAAGGATTAGTGTAATGATACCCTATCCTTATGGAAAATCAAAAGGGCTCTACTGCCATAAGGGCCTGCAACTCAGACACCCTTCTTGCAGAAGTAATAGCCAACAGAAAAGCAGTCTTCCATGACAAGTATTTCAATTCAGCAGTAGCAGTAGCCGCAGGCTCAAAAGGTTGTAGAGTAAGTTTTTCCAACACAAAATTGAGATCCCAAGCAGGAGTAGGAGCTCTACGTGGGGGTCTTATATTCTTTGCCCTCTAAGAAACTGCTTGAACAAAGGATGAAAACAATGGTGGGTCACAATCATAGTGAGCTGAAATTGCTGCAGCATGAATCTTAATGGAAGAGAAGGACAAACCTTTGTCCAATAACTCAGTAAGATATTGAAGAGCCACACTCAAATTAGGCTCAGAAATCTCCAAATTCTTTGCTGTACTCCAAAATAAAAATCTCTTCCATTTTCTCGTACACTTTCCTTGTACTAGGTCTTCTAGCTTCCATAATCACATTTAAAACTTGTTGAGGAAGTTGAGACCTGCTGTGTTTCAACACAGAATATGCCAGGCTGTTAGATGAAGAGAGTGAAGCTTGACATTGAGCAGATGACCGTCATTCTGAGATAACAGATGAGGAATCAAAGGTAAAGGCCATGGAGGCTTCCTTACCAGACTCCTTAGTAGTGGGTACCAGTGTTGCCGAGGCCAATCTGGAGCTATCAAAATCATCCTTGGCTTGTCTTGTCTGACTTTTAATAGCACCTTTGGAAGAAGAGGCAGAGGTGGAAAGGCATACACATGAAGGTTTTTCCAACTGAAAGACAGAGCATCCACTTTCCAAGCTGTGTGATGAAACCCCTTTGTGCAAAACTTTGGCAGCTGGTGGTTTAGTGGAGAAGCGAACAGATCTATGTCTGGAGTTCCCCATGACACTGTCAATGTCTGAAATACATGAAGATCCAGTTTCCACTGTGGGGATCCATGATTTGTCTGCTTAACACATCTGCTAAGGAGTTCTGTGCTCCTGGCAGAAACCTTGCCTGAAGAGTTAATTGCAAGCTTAGCAGTCTCCCATAAAATCATTGCTTGCCTGCATAGAGGATAAGAATGTGTTCCCCTTGCTTGTTGATGTACCACATGACAGTTGTGTTGTCTGTTAGAATCAACACCTGCCCTGGAAGAAGTAACTCCTTGAAAGCCATTAATGCAAACTGGACTGCTAACATCTCCTTCATGTTGATATGTAGATGCTGTAGTCTGGCAGGCCACTTGTCTTGTATCCACTTTCCATTTAGATGAGCTCCCCAAGCAATGTCCGAGGCATCTGTCGTTAAAATCTGACTCTCCTCTGGCGGGTCACAGAGAGTCCCTTGTTTAGGTGACATTCCTGAGCCCACCACAAAATTCTTTTTGAAGGCAAGGTATTATTTGAATGACAGTGTCCAAATCCTGGCAGTGCTGTGTCCATACATTTTGAGATACCATTGTAGCTTCCTCATATGCAGTTTGGCATTGGGAAGCACCAGAATACAAGATGCCATGAACCCTAATGCTTGAAGGACTGTCCTTGCAGTCAGCACGGACTGATGAGATAGTTGATGGAAGTAAAGTGATAGACTCTTTTGTTTGTCCGGGGTTAAAAAGGCCATCTGGGCTGCTGTATTCAGTCTCACACCCAGAAAGCACATGTCTTGAGAGGGTACTAGACTGGACTTTATTTCGTTCACAGAATACCCTAGGCATCTTAGCACTGCTATAACATATTCCAGATGCTGTAGAAGGTCTTCCTTTTCTTGAGCCAGAATCAGGCAGTCGTCCAAGTAAGGATAGATTTGAATTCCTTGTAGCCTGAAGTAAGCTATCACTGGAGCCAGAACCTTTGTGAATACTCTGGGCAGTAGATAAGCCAAAGGGCAATGCAGAGAACTGATAATGAGAATTTCCAGCTCGAAACCGCAGATACTTCCTGCAACTTAGCCTTATAGGCACATGAAGGTAAGCTTCCTTGAGATCTAAAGTTACCATCCAGTGATCTTTGCCCAGCAGAGGTAAAAGCTGTTGTAACGTCAACATCTTGAACTTGGGAATGTCCAGATAAGTGTTGAGGAGAGATAAATCCAAAATTGGTCTCCACGTGTTCCCCTTCTTTGGTACTAGGAACAGGCGAGAATAAAATCCTAGGCCCATGTCTGATACAGGGACTGGCTGAATGGCCCCCATCTGGAGTAACTGAGAAATTTGCTTGTGAGCCTCTTTTCTTTGTGGAGGAGGAACGTCTGGCATGCCTTTGAAAGGGGGCAATGTATGGAAATAAAACCTGTAACCGTGGTGAATGATATCCAACACCCATCTGTCTTGAGTAATTAAATCCCAATTTTCTTTGAAAGAGACAGTCTTCCTCCCAAAGGAGCTGCCAGGCGAGAATCTACTGGCAGCTGAAAAGGCAGGTCATTGGGTCTGTTTACGAAAGGACTGACCCCTGCCCTCACCAGAAGTCTGAGCAGGTGAACTCCTGTTCTAGGCCTAAAAGAACCTTGAGCTCTGCCCCTACCACGCCTAGACCTACCCCTAGACTGGGAATCATAAGCAGGATATGTCCACCCCTTAGCAGGCCAATTTCTACTAAACTTGGTGGCTGCACCTGCAAAAATCTTTAACAGTTTGCATAGACTTAGCTTTGTCCTCCATTTTCTTTAAAACTGCTTCCACAGGCTAACCAAACAACACATCAGACTGTAAAGGAGCATCCAAAATCCTTGTCTTAACATGCTCAGCTAAATTCTGATCCCTCAACCAGGCATGCCTGCGAAGAACAGAACTAGTGGCAGCCACCCTCGAGGAGGCCTGTACAGCATCAAAACCACATTGCAAAGAATGCTTACCCACTTGTTCAGACACATGAACCAAATCCAGCAACTCTTTACACTCAATACCTTCCGCCAAAGCATCCACCTTAGATTTCAATTGTGAAAGGAGATAATTTTGATATTTTAGCATGTGAAACTGACAATTCAACGCTCTCATGGCTAGAGTGGAAGAAGTATACACTTTCTTTCCCCACCTATCCAAAGCCCTAGCCTCTTTATCAGTGGGAACAGGATTTTTAACCACAGAGGCCTTAACACCTTTAGGCCCCTGAGAAACAGTTTCTGGGTCCGCCCTAGGACTCTTAAACAAATACTTATGAGCTTCGGGCACCCTATAGTACCTATCAGGTTTAACAGGAGCCGGAGGCAAAGAGTCAGGGTTCAGGGAAGCCTCTGCAAAAACATCTTCCACCACATGCAACACAGGAGGTATAGCTAAGGGCCTATGCTGGGGTAAAAACAAGAATTCCCTAAGCCTTTTCCTGGAATCAGAGTAATCCTGGCCTTCCCATTTAAAGTGCTCCCGCATGGAATGCAGAGTCTCTGAAAATGAGAAATCCTCAGGAGGAGAAGCTGTAGGAGTGGAATCATCCACATCAGAATCAGAATAAGGAGGATACTCCTGCAAATCTTCCAGAAGACTCAGAAGCCTCTGAACACTGTTCAAAACTATCAAACTCGGTTCCACCCTAGGCCTCTTATCAGGAGGGGCATAGAACCTCTAATCATAGTAATCAAATCTTCTGCCATTTTAAGCATATGTTTCTTAGGTACAGAACCCGAAATGCTAGGAGAAGCCCCCACTGAAGCTGAACTTGGCCTACCTCTCAAAGAAGTTTTGGCAACAGCAGGAGAGGCTCTAACTACCTTGGGAAGAGAGGGAAGAACAGTTACCTGAGAAGCCCCCTCAGCCTGGCCTACCTCCTGAGAAGGCACATCCTGTAACAGTAAAGTTTCTGCCTGAGACTCCATAGAAACACCTGGCAAAACCTCTGGCTCCACTGAGCCTTCTAAAGAACCGACGTCCGGGACTGCCAGTTCATCAACCCTAGGCTTCGCTGTTTTGTCCTTGCGCTTCTTTGGAAGCGGGCGCCGGAGCATCCGGCGGCATTTTATAATTGCAACTTCCCAAACACTAACCTGGCACAGTCTAACCTCCTCTTAATAGTGCGTTTGTTAAACCTAGCACAAGAGCGGCATCCAACAACGTCGTGCTCAGGCCCTAAACAAGGTATACACAAGGTATGGTAATCCCTATGAGGTATCTGTTTCCCACAAGAAATACAGTTATTCACTTTTTCTGACATCCGGTTAAATACTGAGGCAAGAAAACCAAAATGTTCCCCAACGGGGTACTTAGCCAACTCTGATTCGGTCTGAAACTCCGGTTTCGGAAATATTTCAGAACGCCAACCTGCACTCGCAAAACTGCTTCTGCATCGGACCATGCGGCAAAAAAGACTGAGGATATGACGTCGGTCATGCGCATTAGTACCCTGACGTACTGACGTCAGTCTAATGCGCCCTGACCGACGTCAGCCATATACTCTGGTATTCGGGCCGACTGGACAGCGGACTACCCAATAGTAAGGACTGCAGCAATGTGGAACGAAGAACATCAAATGATTACCAGATTTGAAGATGCATCAATAAGGGGGACCTAGAAGGGAAAATATGGTAAAAGAGATTATATTTCTGAAGAGATATAGTTACTACATAGCACAAGCAAAGCTGGAAATCAAAATGGAAAGAAATTATGCTGAAATAGGGGGCACAGCTCACTAGATATAGAGAGTAGGATTTTACATACAGGCTCTTAAGGTGAACAATAACAACCATATAGAATATTATATTTACAGAGGAGCAGAATATATATTGAGAGCTAAGCATGGGAATGGAAAAAGGAGATTTTACCAATGATGATGAATGTTAGTAGAAAATGGGCAAGAGAGAGTTGTAATTACTGGAGCAATTTAGCAAAGGAACCAAGGTGTTAGGAGCAAACAAACAGGGAGGAAAGAGTCAGAATGGGATAAGAACAAGCAGAAGTTGGGACTGTGTGTTGGAGGCGGACGTCCCAACCAAAGACTGATAACGGAGCATAGGCAAAGAAAATTGGATAGAGGAATGTAAAATGAAACAGCAGCTCTGGATGAATTCATAGTTGAGTCTAGAACAGAAGTTGTATTTAAAAAATGGATAATTAGGAGAGAATATAAAGTAATCCTCACTAACCATAAGAAACAACCACAAGAGGTTAGAACATACTGGGAAATGAGAATGGAAAGGCAATAAATACACAAAGGAAACTTTGAAGAAATTTGTATGGCTCCCAAATATGCAACAAAATCTAGAAAGTTCAGGATTTTTCAGGGAAGTGTTTACACGAGTATTTTTATACCTCAAGTAGACTTCAGATATTTTTTCCACAGTTAGAAATTGTTGGGAGATATAATAGGAAAGTGAGGGGGTACTTGAGACCACATTTTTGGGAAACGGAATAAGTTGCTAGATTTTAAAATTTTCCTACAGGCTATTTTGTTGGAAATGGTGGGGGAGCAAATTACTGCAACTAAGGAAATTACTCTTTTTGAGTTGGGATATACAATAGAAACAGAACTGTCCACACAATAAAGGCCCTGTGAAATTTAATGCTGTTAGCTGTCAAAAAAAATTACTAGAAAATAGAAATCAAAAACTAAACCAATTGTAGCAGACTTACTGAATACTGTAAAGGAGATAAAGATCTTTAGACTAGGCTTATAAATGCCCTAGGGCAGATAGCCTAGTATGAACCTATGAACCTGTACCCCGGGTATCACTTCTGTGTCACTGTTAGACAGAGGCACAGTATACTAACCTCAAAAAAGGGCATAGCAAAATTCATTTAAAATGGGTGGCGAAAGCCAAACACACTCTGGCTAGGGCTTATAAATGCCCTAGGGCAGATAGCCTAGTATGAACCTATGAACCTAGAAAAAAAGAGAAGGGAAAAATTACATAAAAATAAATGGAATTTGTAGGAACAATACATGCAGAATAGTGTTCAGGAGGAGGGATAAAATTTCAGTGAAAGCAAGACTTGAGCAATCTATGTGATGATAAAATGAAGACAGAAGCCATACATGTAAAATGCATAAAAAAGAAAAACAATTGTTTTCTTTTATATATATATATATATATATATATATATATATATATATATATACACACACACACACACACATTATATATATATATGTGTAAAATCTGTGTGTGTGTGTTGTGTATGTGTGTGTGTGTGTATTATTGCAGGTAAGGGTCCCAAGTGGCACCCAGAGCACAGATTTTCTGACTGCAATAGTGGGGAAATTAGACAAATCAGAGTCTCCAAAGTTGAAGGAGGAGGACCACAAATGTTAATTCCTGCACTGGATTACAGCATACCAATATCCAGGGTCATTGACTTCCTTTACTTCATACAGGAGATTCCATTATCAGGTTAGACTTTTAAAAACTATTTTAGGAAAATAAGAAGCATGTCTTGCATTGCTTTCTCTACCATAACTCCATGGTGAGGTGGCCTGTGAAGTGGGGCAATGAATCTTCAACACCAGCAGCCACTGGAAGAAGGGTCTCACTCGATGCAGCCGGCATGGACTGCATGGACCCTTCAGTCTTAGGTGTCTGCCCCTGTGGAACATCAGATATTAAATTAATTTTATGACTACAGTACTCTCTGCTTCATAAGATCTTTGGCAATACAAGGCTATTATACCAGAGGTCAAGTAAGCCTAACCAAAAGCCACTCTCTAACTCTAGTAACATTTTCAAGGAGGTCAAGGCCTGTAAGTCCTGCAGTGTACTTTTAGAGTTCTCATCCAATTGTCTAAGCTATGTCTGAAGGTAGACAGATAATCATACTGCTTGACATACAAAGGGGCTGTATTCCAAAGCAAAGGGGTGCTGAGTGACGGAATTCACTCTCCATTTAGTTTTAAATGCTCCCTGTTACAGATTCATATCTGTAGATCTAGTGTTGGCTACACCGCCTGACACATCAAAAAAAAAAAAACAAAAACAAAGGTGGTGTAGGAAAATGGGATCCCTGAAGGCATGGAAAGCAAAGGATAGCTCTCGCCTCAAAAGTCAATATAAGGTTGATGCCAGCCTTTCCTGATAGCCAAAATATTTGAATCTCATGATTCTTTGTTTCCTGTGGTCCACAGAATGTTTTGATACATCTAGTAAAATATAAGCCAAAGGGTACATTATATTCTATAATGGGTCTACCAGGGTGGAGCACAGAAAAATAGTAGCTTCTGTAGTTTTGAAAAAGATGCCCTTGGTGATTAATTGTGATACGTAGAAGGACCTTCTGACTACAGTCACTACATGTTGACCAAAGGATAGGAAGCCATCTACTCAGGTCTCTCAGATCTCTGATGACAGGCTCATTGGACAGTGGGATATCATTGATGCAGCAGCTGGTAGCAATTTGTTTTCTGAAGGAGAGGATGTTGCACTTCTTAGTATTTAGTGCGAGACCTTTTCCAGTGTACCATGTGTTAATACGTGATAGTTTCATTTGAAGGGAATTTGTATCATTTGTTGATTTGACAACTACACCCAACTTGCAGTCACTGGTGAACTTTGTGATCTTTGTTAACACTGTTGAGATCAGAGACATAAATGTCAAAAAAGATGAGGCCCAATATTGACCCATGGAGAATGCCACTGGTCACCTTTTCCTTAACTGAAGAGGCATCAACAACCCTGACCACATGCATTCTGTACTTGAAACAGTTTGCAATCCATCTTACCACACAGGGATCTATATTTAAGGTTATTAGCTTGTTTACAATCCCATCATATGGTGTGGTATCAAATGCTTTAGCTAAATATAGTTAGGCAGTCGTCCATTGCCTGCAAGATCTTTTCCTAGACATTCACAAGAATAAGGAGGCATGATCTACCCTTAACAAATCTAAATTGTTGCAGGTCGAGCCTGATTAAATTTTTAATGTCCTGGTTTATGAGGTCAGTGATGATGTGCTCTACAGCTCTGCAGACAAGACTAGCAAGGCTAATGGGTCTTTAGCTACTTGGGTTGTACTTCTGTGTAGATCACTATGGCAGTAACATGCAAGTCTGGGTACTTCACTTAAATGGCATTAATACGCTAAATGTTAGTGCTTAAACAAATATCAAGTGAGGACTGCCTTTTGCAGATGGAGAGAAGCAGATAACTCACAGGAGTTGAAGTATTCTGGGTCTTGTTCATGACAAAGTAGAAGGGATCAGAATACTGACCAATGCATGGGTTCCGGCAGTGGCAGTACTGTGAGTGCTGTACCAGCAAGTGGTGGTAAAGTGGCACTGGAGTCACAGAATGAAGGTCTCAATTTACAGGACAATCTATGCCCCCATGTTCACTTATATTCATGAGCTTTGGGAAGTGACTGAGAAGATAAACTGTATTCACTTTCTGAAATAAACAGAGGAGCCTGGCAATCTGGGAGGATCTCAGAAGATTTCTCTTTCATGTTGACAGGAGTCAGTTGTACTGGTTTGAGCATCTCATCGGGATACCACCTGGGCGTCTCCCACAGGAGCTGTACCAGGCATGGCCCACTGGATGAAGGCTTTGTTGCAAACTCAGTACACACTGGAAAAACTGTATTATTCAACTCACTTTAGAATGTCTGGTGGACCTCAAAGAATAACCTGGAAACTGTTGCTGGAGACAGGGGGGTCTGGTCTACCTTCTTTCAAATCCTGAAGAAGATGGAAGAAGAAAGATATTCATTATGAGTGATAGGAGGGTCCTTCTAATCGCCTAAATGGAAAGCCAGCATTTCCTCACTGTGGAATTTCTCTTCAGGAATGGCCCTCCCTTGAGTAAATTTACATTCTTTTCAGCTTTCCAGTCCCTGCAGGGATGGAAGACGCACCTAGTTAGTGATATGATCCTGCTCCGGTCTCATTATGGTGGTGAACTAGAGGACTGTTAGAAGTATGCTACTAGCTCTTACTCTGAAGGATGCATCCTAGGGATTTCTGTCATCTATTCCTGAGCTAATGAACTCTGACCAGAGTCCACCCCCAGTCTAATTGCAGGGAATGGCATCTCAAGTTACTAGGTCATACATTAGGACACGTGGCACTGAAATTTTGTTTCCTGGGACTGTTCACCATACCAGCAGGATTTATTGATCATAAGTTACAGTGAAGCCTCGCCAACATCTGCAGGCTATACATCACATTACCACAGACCTCTGATTTATGTTGACAGCTTGTATTAAAGGTGAGGAATTTAACCCTTAACACTTCATTGTGATGTCAATGGTAGGCCCAGAGCAGGACTTCCAGGCTCTGGCATACATAAAAATGAGCAAGTGCCCAACATCTAGTGTGTAGTTACAGCATGCTCTACCCAGCCTCCATGAGATCCCATATTTGGAGTTTGCTGAATGACTCGGGCCTCTTCCCTGTGTGAGTTCGTTAGCAATGAGTTCCTTGTCAAGACATATGAAGTCTATGAACCCAGCAGATCTTCAAGCTAATCAATGGATGGCCTGCCAAATGAAGTTTGAGCATGTTTTGACCAGCATTACCCACCCTCCCTAAGAAATAGCCAAGGAGAGGAGAGTGCAGTCATCTCCACTTGAAGTCAGCCCTTAAGGGTGTTACCCTGGAAACCTGAAGGGAGCCTCATTTTGCTACTGTAGCCCTGAAGATTGCTGACAACAGGCACAGATCTCTAGCCAACTGAAACAATTTACTATATAAGCATCCTAGGACAAATCCCTGAGTGGTCTTAGTAAGCTTCCAGTTATCTCATGGACCACATTCTGCTTCCTCCCACCTTTGAAGAAGTCTAGAGCTTTAGACAAGAATGTGTAGTGTTGTGCCATGTTGGGTTTACGGAATCCTCAGGCAGGATTAACAGTCAATGGTTATCCCATATGGTGGTGCACTGTATTCAATCCCTCCAGGTCTCAGCCAGCATATGGGTATCTCATCTGTCCTAATTCTGGTCCTCTCAAGTGGAATCAGCACAGGGAAAGTTAAGGACCTCCTGGAGTGTGGGTTAAAGTTGCTCTCTCTTGGCTTTGGCAAGAGCTGAAGTTTTGTGAATATTGATGAGGTTGCCCTTCCTTTGATATTAGCTCAATGACTGTATTCTATATGGTTCCTTCATGGAAGAAATGCTCTCTAAACACGCCCCCTCAGATTCTGGTCAATGGCTTTCTTAAAGGGAAACAGGCTTTCCATCTGTGAAGGATCCAATGTCTACTTACTAGTGACTGGTTACTTTTTAAGAAGAACCCATCATCACCCACGGCACTAGATGGAAATTCACAGTGTGGTGTCTTCAAGCCATCCTGCTGCAATCTGGAGTCCTGTTTAGCAGTGCCTGGTGCAGGTGGGTCTCTCTTGTTTTACGCAGGCCAGGAAAACTGTTCTTTGGGGGCCAGAAAAAAACAGAGCTGGATATGCCTGATCATACCCTTTGTTGAAATTCTTCTCCTCCCCATTTCTCTTCCTGTATGGGTTCATTGACATGTAACATCAGTCCCAGACTCCAGCACTCTGGAGGCAGTAAGGGCTATTCAATTTTCTGTCAAAGGGCAGGGTCAAGGAATACTTTTCCTTCACTTATTCCCAGAATAGTGTTGCTGTTTTCATGTATATCTTTGCTTTACGGTCTCTGCTACCTTGAGGGTTCACTTGAGGTCCCACTCCATAATGCGCCGTGACATTGTAAGGTAACTGGTGGATGGTTACTCCTTGGGATATTTTTGCAACCTTGTTGCGGGGGATTACATCATGGTTCTCTTACGTTTATGCTAGTTTGGCACCACCCCTGTTTAGAGGGTTGCCCTCTGAGTTTCCTCAATGTACTGAGTCTTTGCAGATGCTACCAGAAGTCTAAAGGAAGTTAAACCAATACTCACCCCTATGTGGAATAGTCAGATTCAGATCAATTGCAAAAATCAGAGGTAGAAATGAAGAAAAGCCTGGCTGAGTATGAGGCTTCTCAAAAAGAGAAGTTTGAACAATTAGTAAGGGTTAGAAGACAGAGGAAAGAGAAAACCTGAACTTTTCTGCTGTATCAGAAAACTGGAAGGAAAAGGCTGTACTAATTTTATGAAAGTAAAAATAAGAAACTGGACTGTGCTCCACATAATTAGGGTGTGTTAACTGAAAGGTCACATTGTGTATGCTCCAAATCCAGCCATGAGAAAGCAACTAAGACCTATATCAGTAGACAGTCAATCATACCACAGAAAGAGCTGTCCTAAAAAAAAAAAAAAAAAAAAAACTATGGCAGCAGAAAGGAAAAGCATTAAAAATGGAGACAAAAGAATGTGTAGATGATTATTTACTGTAAACCAGGTAGCAGAGTAGCACGCTTATTCAACCAATCGGGGAATGCTGAGGGGCAAGTATGAGATTCAAGCTGCTGTGCTCAGCTGTCTTTAATTTTTTTTTTTTCTGGAGTATCAAAGACATTTTTGATGCAGAAGGCTACAAAAGAATTTCCCTGTCAACTGTCCAGATTTTCACAGAATGTCCAGATTTTTGCCTCATATTTTTGGTCTGTTCCTCATTAAATCTGTGTTTTCTTCTGGATTTTTGTGCCAAATCAGTGAGGACTAAGTCCCTAAATAATGGCAGCCATTTGAGTTTCAAACTTCATATCCTTTAGAAAATGCATTACAATACAATACCTTTTACTCCAGCAACTTTCAAAGTTTACGACAGCAATATTTAAAATTTGTCCTATTTTTGGGGATTTGTCCTCACATTACTGACTTTGTCCAGATTTTTTGTGCTAAGAAGTTGAGAGGTATGCAAAGGAAAAAAAACGTTTATTCAGTAGAACAAGTCAGCAAGCAGCAGGGGACCTCTGCTTCTTATTCTTCTAACAAAGACCAGAGAGAGACTAGAAAATACAATCTGATTAGAAGAATTAGGAGTACCTTGGACTTGAACTAGAGACTGGTGCTGGGAGATGGAGATGATCAGGAAGACCAGCAACACTGAAATTAATAAATAAATGAGAAACTATAAAACATAAAAATCCCACTGGATATAGGAATACAGACATGAAATATGGCATTGCAAGAATAGGTGGCTGAGAACGAATGGAATTGTGCTGACTCGGCTAAATTTGTGGGAGAACTCTATCAAGAATATACCCCACTTTATTAAATTATCACTTAAGACACAGGCATATATACATTAGCAGATAAAAAAACAAACCATACGTCATTTTTTATGCATTATACATTGCATACATTTTAGGGTAGTCGCGGTGGTGCAGCGGTTAGCATTGCCACCTCACAGCAAGAGGTTCTCCAGTTCGATTCTCGGCTGGGGTGCCTTCTGTGCAGAGTCTGCATGTCCTCCCTGTGGTCGTGTGGGTTTCCTCTGGATGTTCCGGTTTCTTCCCACATCCCAAAGACATGTTGCAGGTGGACTGGACACTCCAAATTGGCCCTAGGTGTGAGTGCATGCATGTGTGCCTTCTGTGGATGGTTGGGCGCTGGGCTGGCAACTCGACACCGTAAAACTCCACTGCCAATCATGAGTTGACAGGTGATCCGCTGTGGCGACCCCTAACCGGGAAAAGCCGAAAGAAGAAGAATACATTGCATATGTTTTCTTTCTTCATAACAACTGCTGCTCCTCAAACATTATTCTGCACATATTGCTCAACAACCTCCACTTACTTCTATGTAATGTGCTCCTTTCCTTTTCTCAAGATCTTGCTTCCAGTTCAATTACAGTTGGTTTAATTTTGATTTCCATTTTCTAGTAATTGCTTTTTGGCAGCTGCAGTAAACCTAATAAGGCCTTACTATGCCTAGGCAATTCAGATCATGTGTCCCAGCTCAAAATACTCATTTCCTCAGTTACAGCAATTTGCTACTCCAATATTTCTAAAACAGTAATCTGTAGTGCACCATTAAAACTTATCACACTCCAAAAAACATGTTCCGTGTTACCACTCTCTTGCCCAGTCATACCTTCAGCACTTGCTATTTACCTGAGGAAAAGTATTTGAATTCTTCTTGGGATATAAAAATATCTATGCAAACACTTCCAAAAATCCTAAACCTTCTGAACTTTGTTGCATACTTGGGAGCCATACCTATATCCTTTCATTGTTCCTTTGTAAACTGCTTTTCCAATATCGCTTCCAAATCTTTTCTAACCTCCACTGATTCTTACAGTTCTCATGCAATAATTTATATACCATACTAATTATCCCTTTTTCAACAGCAACTTCTGCACTAAATTCCACTAAAAACTCTACTAGAGCTGGTCTTTCTCTTAGGACTCTCCAACTCCTTTCTCTTAGCCTATACTCGGATATCAATCCCTGGAAGGGAAGACAATCTCAGACCTTCAGTGCAAACTTCCACTTGGCTTCATTCCACTCCAAAACCTTTCCCTCTAGTTATTTGCTCCCAACACCTTGGTTCCCTTGCCAGTTTTGTCCAGTAAATTCTAGCCTCATCTAGCCTATTTTCTATACCCCCTACTTAGTCATCCCTATTGGCAAAATATTCTTTCTCCATTTCCATGTTGACGTAGTTCTTATAATACTTTCTGCAACTTTAGGAATATAGCACTTTGTATGGTTATTACTATTCTCCCTCTTGATCAATATCTAAAATTCTACTCTATCCTTACTTCTAGCCCCCCTCCCCCCCGATTCATCATCATCCTTTTACACTTTGATTTATAACCTTTTGCTTGTGATATGGACATCAGCCTTAACTGCATAACTCTTAAAATATCCATACAAACCATAAACCACCTTGTTCTATGTGGAGGATCACATTAACTCTTGCCCTCTTCCCCGCCCGAAAAAATCCTTCAACACTTAATTATTGTTCACAACTTCTCCTTTGATGAAAATATGCCTATCCTGTATATAAATCTAAAGAAACTAAAAACATTTTCACTGCACGTATCCTACCATAACAAAAGCAAGTGTCTCAGCTGTTGCATTATCTTTTTAGTCTTTTCCCATAAATCCTTAGCTGCCATAACAGAATCTTTTGTAATCCATACACCTAAATACTACTTCTTATCGTGTTCCCATGTATGGGTATTGCTGAACTAATATGCGGGTACATAATTTACCACTATAACCTTTGTTTTGTCTTTGACTTGAAACTGTCTCAGAATGTTCCACAACACAGAGGTGTCCCTTTCTGGATTTAACACACACACACACACACACACACACACACACACACACACACACACACACACACGTCATCTGCAAATAAAGCAAACCTTTCTTGATTACCATATCAATCATATCCTTGAATTTCTGAGTCCTTTATTTTCTTTGCAAATCACACTAAATATAGTGCAAATAACAAAAGGAAAGAGGACACCACTGCCTGATTTCTCTATTCAAATACAGCTTATCAGAGAGGAAGCCTGCTCCCCTCAATTCTTTCCAACAATCTTTCATACATTCACTCCTAATTAATGCTATTTTGGTGTCAGAGAATGCAAATGCTTCCATTGCTCTAATCAAAATCCCACCTTACTCTGTCGAATGCCTTCTCTGCATCAAGACCCACCAACAGCAGCTGTATTTTCCCACATTCTGTTCCCGTCTGGATCATCATTGTTATACTAACAGTGTCAAATGTTTGCCTCACCTCTGCAAAAATACAATGGTCCATATCCAGCAGTTTTAGTAACACCTTTGCCATTCTCTTAGCAAGTACAGATATAAACACCTAATATTCATGGTTTGAAATTTAAATGGGTATCTATATGAAGCTAGGTATGATGGATCTTTATCCTCTTTTGGGTAATACAGTCACCACTGCTTTCTTCCAAAATGATGCTGGTACTTACCTACTTTTTAAAATACTGTTAAACAATACCTTCCAGATCTTTATCACCATCTTCCCTTCTAACTACCATACTTCCACAGGAATACCATCTGCTCCTGGTGACTTCCCTGTAGACTGACCATATGTCACGGTTTTTCTCTCTTCTCTGGATACCTAAACCATTAGTTGTTGAGCCTCATATATCTTCTTCTATCCACTTGCTAATTAAGTTTTCTATAAATGGTGTCATTTGCGATTTTTCTTGGGTTCCACATTCCTCTGCTTTATACAAGTTTTCATAAAATTTCTGAAATCTCTCCATCACTATAGGATCTCTGGTTATTTTTCCTGTTATAGCTTCCCTACATATGGCAATAACCCTTTCTACTTTCCGTTTACTAAGTCACTGCGTTAAAAGTTTTTGTGCTCTGGAGTTATCAAAAACAGTTGCTTAACAGCAATTTTTCTAAACTCATGCATTTACCAAATACTCCCTTATTTTCTCTTTAACACACTGCAGTTGCTTCCTCCTTGTGTTCTGTGCTCTCCTCCCCTTACTCTACAACACTAACTTTTGTCAAGGTCTCTAAATGATTCCTATCACTTCCTAACTATATCTCTTCTCTTTTATCTCTACACTATTTTTAAACTTCAGTTTCATTATATCCCACTAACTAGCTATCCCGTCAGATGAAATTTCATTCACCCCTAATAACTCGAACAATTTCCACTACCCATTTCTTAAATCACTCTCATTTTAACAAGTAGGTGGGAAACTGCCAGGGTCTCATGTTTTACTTTATTACACTGCATTTTTATTTTAGTTTTTATCAGTGCATGATTTGTATGTATGTTGACGTTTTCAATTAAATGCACATGGCTCCTGTGAAATATAATTTCTAGCCTGTCTAGCCCAGTTACTGTACATTGGGGAATAACTAAATGTTGTCAGCATTCCTATGGAAATTTCTTCAGAAATCTATCCTCATTACATTTTCTTTTCTAGGTTCCCCCGATGCAGCCTCACTAATGCAAATGATGTTCTAGTCCCTGCTTTAAGCTGATTATTTCTCCCCAAAAATTCTTAAGCTCCATAATAGCAGTTTTTGGTGGAATATACGTATATACCAACATAAACTTCATACCGTGCCAATAAACTCTATCACAAATCTGCCATTATTGTCTACTTTTCCTTTTCTATCATAACTAGAACCCCTCTGGCAATCAGTATTATTCCTGATCTGCTGAATAGCCACCCTGAAACCCTTTCTTTGCCAAATCCACATGTTCATCTCTTTCCAAATGCATCTGCTGCAGCACTGCTATTTGCACTTTGCATTTCTTAGTATTATTCAATAATATTTCCCTTTTTCTCTTTCTGTAAGGCTAATTACATTCCAAAATAATATGGACAGAGTAGCCATTCTGATAAAAAAGCTAGTGTTCCCACCTATTATACATGAACATTTTTATGAATGTGTATTTTCACCTTTTGTCTTACAAGCACAGAAATATTTACCAGGCTGATTTTTTTGTACAGTAGTTTCTTCTCATCTCCACTTGTACCTATGTCATATTTTTAAAGACTTTTTAATTTAATAAAATCCCTCAAACAAAAGTCTAAATACATTTTTGAGAACACCCCCCCCATCCACTATTAACTTAGCTCAAATATAAAAAAGTAGGTATATTTTCGATAAATTAAGTTCAACTCTCCAGATAGGAGCAAATGCCCCAAATTGATAGTTGCACCCAGAGATTACCCAATTTAAAATTAAGGATGTTATGTGGTCCTATCTCGCCTACATTCATTACTGATGGGTTCGGAGCCGACAATCGGCTCTGACTCGGCCAACTATTTTCAAGCACAAAGTCTCTAATTGGCTGGGCTAACTGGTATCCCAGGATGCAACTCTCCCAAACCCCCAGATCTCGTTTGCCACTTGCTGTGTCAGGACGTGGTCTCGAGCTTGGCTGTGGCTAAGTACTCTTTTTTGACTAAAAAAATCTTTGCAGAATAGTACTTTTCCTGTGAAACAAAAGCTATTTTTATAGCTACGTTGTGTTGTGTCTGTGGTTTGGCCCTGTGGCAGTTTGTGGAAAGTGTGAGTAGCTTTCCTTGTGTTTGGCGGGCTAGGCCCATTTAAGTTAGAGGGACCTAGCCTTCTCCTTCGTTGTCTTGGCAGTGTTTTCCTCGTCTTCTTAGGAGCGTTTAACTTAGAGTTCCTCAGTGTACCTTCCTTCCTATTGTGTTGTGTGTGTTATTTCTGCTGGCAATGTCTAAAGAACAAAAAGAGCATAAACCCTCTGGGTTTAAGAAATGCTCAAAGTGTGCTTACAAAATGTCCATCACAGATGGGCATGCCATCTGCGTTTATTGCCTTGGCACTAAACATTTACAGGAGTCCTGCAGTGTCTGCCATTCTTTTAGTTCTAGGGTACTGCAGGAACGAAAAAATAAACTAATCTTGAAGGGCCTGGTCAAGCCCACTTTTGAAGAGGATTTAGAATCTACTTCCACTACTGGCAAATCCAAATCCTCTAAGTCTAAGAAACGATCTCCGGCTCTGACTAGTTCCTCGGAGCCGCCGGACAAGATCTTGAAAGTGGTTACTACTTCCTCGGCTCCATTATCTTCGGAGCCGCAGGAGAAGAGTTCTGTGTTGGATCCAGCTTCCTCGGCTCCATTGGCTTCGGGGCCGCAGGAAGTCTCAGTAGTGCTGGAGTCGACCTCGGCTCCGATCATTTTGGAAATGATTCGGAGCCGGTCACCCAGTGTTACTCATGAATCAATAGGCAGGAGATCCTCATCTCCTTCAGTTGCCTCCAAATCCTCTCGACTGTCTTATTTGGACGTAGATAGGGTGGTTCAGAGGATCCTCCAGTCGCCGGTGATAGCTAAATTATTTTCGGCTCCGACCCAGTCGGCTCCGGAGCCCATTCCTTTACCGGTACTGATGATTCTTCCTCCGAGCATTGTGTCATCGAAGCCGGTGTGCTCGGCACCGAGTGATGTCATTACGCCGGCTCCAATACCCCTGATGGGTCCATCGGAGCCATCATCGGCTCCAACCATTTCGATTCTTTCATCTGGTTTCGGCACTCGGGTTTCTTCGGTCAGGCCAGAGGGGGACACATCGGGACTTCTATCGGCTCAGACTCTCCCTCTTGGTGCTTCGGCTCAGGGGGGGGCCTCGGAGGTAGGTCAGTCCTCGGATTCGGGGGGGACCTACATTTGAGGCCATGAGGACAGCACTGGCCAGATCGTCAGGGACATCACTTGGATCGACCACTCCATCCCCATACACCCCGGTGAGAGCCTCTGATGCCCCCCTATCAGTGGACCGTGGAGCTCGAAGGCCTGAGGACACCCCCATGAGTGGTCCCCAACTTTCTGAGGGCCTCTCAGCGTCTGTGCCTGAGGAGCCTCCCAGGAAGAAGTTGTGCAAGAGGAAGCACAGACACCCAAGACGAGTCCATCATCTCGGATACCGTCCTCGACAATGCAGAGGGGTCCCCTAAGTCGTCCTCCAACGACGTCTCTTTCTCCGATATCCTGGAGATTTTGAGGCAGAGAGGCGACTGGTCTTCCAAGCCCCCCTCTGAGGAGGAGTCGGTATTCCTCAAGGCCTTCGGAGCTCAACCTACCGCCTCCTGGGTGTCTCCACCCTTCGACAAACTATTAGACCTTATCTGTTGAAGGGTGTGGGAATATCCCGACTCCATGGAACCTGTGCCCAGCCGCCCTAACAAGTTCTTGTCTGCTCCCCCGGTGAAAGAGTTTTTGACAAAAGGGGTCCCTGTAGATGCCATGGTGGTGGCATCAGCCACTCAGCAGGAAGTTGCCGAGGCTTCTTCCTTAGTCCATCCTCCTAACAAGGAGTCCAGGAGTATGGATCGCTACAGGAAGTGCACCCTGTCTTCAGCGACCTTTACGTTACGGTCCCTGAATTATCTTTGTCACTTTACTCGGCTCCAGTGGGATCTCCTTAAAGAGTTGGGAGATACCTTGACGGGTACCATGCCTGAGGTGCTAGCACAGACGGTTAACGCCCAGTTGTCTACCCTTGGTTCCATAGCTAACTCGTCCTTGAGGCTCATATCCTATGCAGCCGAAGGGGCGAGCAGGGCAGCTAGCTCAGGCCTTGCTCTGAGGAGACAAGCCTGGATGCGCCTATGTCACTTCGCGGAGGCCTTCAAGTCTTCCTTCATGGACGCCCCCTTTGATGGGTCCTCTCTTTTTGTACCAAAAGTGAAAGAGACCCTCACCAGATGTGAACAGGAGGGTAAGACTTTATCTGCCATAGGGGCTCATTTTTCTCTTCCCTCTAGGCCTTATCCCAAGGCTCAGAGAGGAGGGAAGATGTGGTTTAAAAAATCACAAAAGTCTTTCCCAGTCACTCAAGGTGAGTCCCCCTCCAGAGGCAGAGGTGGGGGAAATTATTCTGGAAGATGCCGTCCTACGGGCAGAGGAGGCCCCCACAATCTGGGAGACCGCAACTGCTTTCGTGGATCTTCCTATCAGCATCCCTGAAGGGTTGCCAAGCTGTGCTGCTCTGGAGCCAGTTGGGGGTCGTTTTTCGAAGCATCTTCAAGCCTAGGAGAGCATAACTCAGGATCGATGGGTGCTTCGAATAATCACCGGAGGTTATACCATCCCCTTTATTTCACTTCCTCCCTCAATCAAAAGAATCCCGGACGTTCCACCCAGTCAAAGGGATCAAGTAGCGTTAGAAATATCAAAGCTACTAAGAAAAGGATTCATCCAACCGGTTCCCCCAGACCAGATCGGATCAGGAACTTACTCAAGACTATTTTTGGTGCCAAAGAAAACAGGGGATCTGAGGCCCATCTTGGATCTCAGCCGATTAAATCACTACGTCCTGAAATCCAAATTCCGAATGGTCACTCTTCAATCCATCTTCCCATTGTTGGAAGAGGAAGTATGGATGTGCTCCATCGACCTCAAGGATGCCTATTATCACATCAAGATAAACAAGACATCCAGGATCCATTTACGCTTCCGGCTGGGAGCCAGTCACTTCCAGTTTCGAGCCCTGCCGTTTGGTCTCACCACAGCCCCCAAGGTGTTCACCAAACGCTTGGCAGCGGTGACATCTGACCTGAGACGTCTAGGATTCCAGGTGTTTCCTTACCTGGATGATTGGCTCCTTAATGCCCCCACCAGGCATCTCCTCATACAAGCCAGGGAGGCTACTTTAAATCTCTGTCAAAAGTTGGGGATTACAGTAAACTGGGGAAAATCTGCCTTGCTGCCCTCACAGCGTGCTGTCTTTATAGGCGCAGAATTAAATTTGGTTCTAATGAGGGCCTTTCTACCTCAGGAAAGAATAACTGTGTTGCAATCTCAGGTCCAGGCTCTCTTGCCCCACAAGAAGGTCCCAGCCACGTTAGTTCTTCAGTTACTGGGTTCCAAGGCGGCGACCATCATGCTAATACCCTTAGCCAGGCTTCACATGCAAGTCCTTCAGTGGCTCCTTTCAGCCCAATGGTCCTATCAAAAATTACCCCTCTCTCACCCGATTCATCTCACAGAACATTGCAAGCAGGATCTCCGTTGGTGGCTATGTCATTCCAACCTGAACAAGGGCATGAATCTATTTCCCCTTTTTCCAGCTGCCACCGTGACCACGGACGCCACCCAGATGGGGGGGGGGGCATTATCTGGGCAGAATGGTCCAAGGCACTTGGCAGGATTACAAGGTACACCTACACATCAATGTCCTAAAGATGAGAGCAGTGCTGTTAGCGTTGCAAGCACTTCAGAGTTTTCTTCCAAGCGGAACAATTGCTGTTCACTAGGACAGCATGTCAGTTGTTTGGTACCTGAACAAACAAGGGGGAACCAAGTCATATCCACTCTGTAGAGAGGCCATGAGAGTGTGGGATTGGGCAGTATCTTCCCAATGGTTCCTAGTGGCAACGCACATTCCGGGAAAATCCAATGTGATAGCAGACAGGCTAAGCAGAGCTATTCTGCTGCCTTACGAGTGGTCCCTGAACAGCCGAGTTGCGACTCGGATCTTCAGCAGGTGGGGTCAGGCTTGCTGCGATCTCTTTGCCAGTCCCCTCAACACCAAATGCAGCAACTACTTCACTCTGATCCCCCCCACAGGGGGAATCACCCAGGGACGCTCTAGTCCACGATTGGCCTCCCGGTCTGCTCTATGCTTTTCCTCCGTCTCCTCCGTTACCAAGAGTGATTCAGAAAGCCATTCGTTTGGGAAGAAAGATGATTCTTATTGCTCCACACTGGCCTCGCCAAGTTTGGTTTCCCTTCCTTCAGCGGTATGCGGTGGACGGCCCTTGGATTCTGGATCCATTACCAGACCTTTTGACTCGTATGTCAGGACAGTTACACCCCTCCCTACAATCCCTCAGGTTGACAGCCTGGCTGCTCCACTTCCATCAATAATTAGACTACATTCTTTATCGCCTGAGGTGGTCCATAATCCTTTCTTCATCACATACGTCTTCCACCAGAAAAATTTACTATAGCAAGTGGAAGAGGTTCTCCATCTGGGCTCAGTCACAAGGCCTAGATCCATTCACAGCCCCAATATCAGCGGTCCTAGACTTTTTAGCTTTGCTTTTCCGACAAGGCTCTGCTCCTTCCACCATTAAGGTACAGCTGGCGGCCATTACTAACTTCCACGTATTCCATGAGCCTGCTCTTATGAGTCATAGACTTTGCAAAGCATTTCTAAAAGGGGCCTGGTTATTACGTCCTCCTGTGTCAACACCCGTTATGCCATGGGATTTAAATCTAGTATTGCAAGCCATCACTTCTCCCCCCTTTGAGCCGGCTGCCACTTGCGAATTAAAATTTTTATCCTGGAAAACAGCCTTTTTGGTAGCCATTACATCGGATAAAAGAGTATCTGAGCTCCAAGCTTTGTCCATTAGGCCCCTGTATTTAATATTCCATAAGGACAGGATTTCATTGAGACTTAACCCATACTTTCTCTCCAAGGTGTCATCCACCCTTAATCTCCACCAGTCCATTGAGTTACCTGTGTTTTTTCCCAACTTCTCCAACAAGGCGGAGAACAAATTTCATCAATTGGATGTGCATAGACAACTAAGATTTTATTTACACAGGACTAAACAGTCAAGGAAATCAGATCAATTGTTTGTCTCCTTTTCGGAGAATAGGACAGATATCTCTGTCTCCAAGTGTACAATTTCCAGGTGGATTAAGGATTGCATTACCTTTGCTTACTCTTCAGCAGGCAGAAGCTTACCATTCTCAGTCAAGGCTCATTCAACTAGGGCGGTTTCGACTTCAGTAGCTTATCATGCCAGGCTTTCCTTAGACGACATCTGTGCTGCGGCCACATGGGCCTCTCATCATACCTTTGTCTCTCATTACAAATTGGACGTGGCATCTAGAGGCCGAGCTTACTTTCGTTCCACGGTTCTCAGGAGTGTTTTCCTTTGAGCCTCCCGGATTAGGGGAGCTAGGGACGCTGTCCCATCAGTAATGAATGTAGGCGAGATAGGACCACATAACATCAGTTAGTTATGTACTCACCATAACGATCGATATATATGTTCCATCTCGCCTACATTAGGTTTGTGTGTGTGTGTGTGTGTGTGTGGAGTGATTGCGACTTATGCAAACAAGATCTGGGGGTTTGGGAGAGTTGCTTCCTGGGATACCAGTTAGCCCAGCCAATTAGAGACTTCGTGCTTGAAAATAGTTGGCCGAGTCAGAGCCGATTGTCGGCTCCGAACCCATCAGTAATGAATGTAGGCGAGATGGACCACATACATCGATCGTTATGGTGAGTACATAACTAACTGTTACCCACCCTTAAGTGCATGCTATACTTAAGTATGAAAAACAGCTTGTATGTGCACCAGCTACCTTTAAATATAACTAAATTGTGAACTATTCTATTAAACATGATCAAGTATTAAGGCTGCTGAAAGCCTACAATCTCTTTTTCACTTCCATAATTTCAGAATATTTTTCACTTAACTGCTTGCCACTGTACTTTTACATTTTCCATTTCCCTCAGCAAAAAATGCTCAGAGCTCTCAACATTAACTGCTTGCAGCTGCAGATGACTTATTACCGTGAAAAAGAAGACAATAAGAAAAAATACAGCTAGCAACTTTTTAGATGCACGAAGGAATCTTTGAAACTACCACTTTGAACAGAATGTGAAGAATTCTCCTGACCAAATGCCTTCAGCTGTAGACTTGTCTCCCACTGAGAGTATTTAATGGACAAAAAAAGCATGCTAATATCTTTGTAGATGCAATTAATGCCACATTTTCATGGCTTTATTATTTTGTCTTACTTATCAAGCCTATTAGCTCGCAAAAAATGTTTATAGCTTAAGCCAAGGGCATTAATTTAGACCTCCACCCTTGTAAAAAAACAGGGAAATTACTATCTTAATTATATAAACAGTATAATCAGTACACTTTTAAACCCTCCCATCCAAGAAGCACATGATCATAACATATTAACAAACTTCCTTCTGTGAAACTTTTCTTCTCATTATACTGCAGACTATTTTTTACAACTAAAAAGTACCTCCTTACTTTAATACCTTTAACACATACAACAGTCACTGAAAATACTCTACATTTAAAATAACCCTGACTACACACTATACAAAACTGCTTTGCAATATAATGTGCAGTTTACATTAAAAGTTTTATACAAATATTAATAACAAAAACTGTTTTACTTAACATTTACTTCTTTTTTCCCCTTTAGTGTCCTTCTAAACATTAATGTCTTTCTCAGCCACTTTTCTTTGCAAAGTCATATTTCACAAATGCAACTAATAGTTTATAGTTGCCAATTTATTCACCAATTTCAGTTTTGCTGGTCCTCTTCCTGATCATCACCATCTTCCAGCACTAGGTTCTGGTTCAAGTCCAAGGTACTTCTAATTCTTCCAATCAACTCTTGTGCTCTCTCTCTCTCTCTCTCTCAAGGATTTTCTTTTGGAACACTGCAAAACATAAAGGTTTCAATGACAAAGTTTCTCTATGAGCTTTACTGCCTGAAGAATGAGAAGCTGAAAATCTGACCGTTTCAATCTTCAGAGAGTTTTTGAGGACCGGTGCCCCACTCCAGAAGGGAGAGAGGTGCCCTCAGAAGTCCCCTTCTGCTTGCTGGCTTACTTTTTGTTGCATAAACGTTTTATTTCCTTCTTAGTGTTTTCTGCATCAACAAGGTCTTTGATCCTCTAGGAAAAAATATTCTGAAGACAGCTGGATACAACAGCTTGAATCTCACACCTACCTCTCAACACTCCCTGACTGCTGGGATGAATTTGCTTCTCTTCTGTCTGGTGTAGAGTGAAATGATAATTTTCCAGAAACACTATCTCCAGTTTTAATGCTTTTCCCTTATGCCACAGTTTTGCCATGATCAATTTTCTCCTTGTATGATTACATGTTTACTAATACAGACCATGGCTACTTTCTCATGGCCAGGCTTAGAGCATACACTGTATGTGCCCTTTCAATTGCTAAGCCCTGTTGTGGAACAGCAGTCCAATTGCTTATTTGTGTTTTCATAAAATGAATAGTCTGTCTCCACTTTCTCTAGTACAGCTGAAAATCTGAGGTTTTCTCTGTGTGCTTTTTCTTCTCCCTCGATTTTTTTAAAATACTCTTCTTGAAAAGTCTCATACTCAAGACAGCTTCTTCATTTCTTTGTCTGATTTTTGTAGTTTTATCAGTTCATCTGAATAGCTAAAGAGTCTTTTTTCCTATCCTTTTGTTTTTGAGCAGATATTTCTTCAATGTTTCATTTATTTTTATCACCTATTAATACATTTGATTTATTTTTCTCTGATTACTGAAGTCATCTCTTGCCCCAAAGCTGAAGTTTGAACTGCTTTTTGCTGAGCAGCTGCAGGATTCTTCCCGGCTAGTATTTTCTCTTCCCCCTTTCTAATTGATTTTCTTCCATGTTCTCCAAATTTCTTCTCTGCTAACATCCAGGCAGTGAAATTAACAGCCAGTAACTGCATTGTATCAATACTGATAACTTCAGTGGCTTGTTTTTTTTTTCAGTTCCTGTTTTCACACTGGGAGAGCTGTAATTAAACTGTGTGTATCAGTGACCAGCCATCTTGAAAGTAGTCCGAGGACTACTTTGTCATTAAACAGCACAGTGCCTTTTTATGTTTAATTAAAAAAACTAGTTTTGTGACCAAAGAGTACAATATAAAGCACCATTATGCTGCAAATCATGCAGCTAAATTTGACAGCATTACTGGACAACTGGGGACAGACAAAGCAAAAGTCCCGAAACAAGTAATTTTTTTCAAACTAGCAAGCAAGAGTAGTGAAGTGGCCATGAAAGTCAGCTACTTAACAGCAAACCTGATGGGGAAAAGAAATGTGATTTTCAGATGGAAAGTTTGGCAAAGACAGTCTCAGAATATCTGCAGATATATCCTGTCCAGAGAAAAAGTCAGTGGGGAAATCAAAGACTTTCACTTCATTCCACTGCAAATGGAGTGGGGCACCGGTCCTCAAAAACTCTCTGAAGATTGAAACGGTCAGATTTTCAGCATGGTACTTAACTGCACTGATATTGGGGGCCCTCAACTGTTCATATTCATTCATGAACATAAATCTTTTTGTGTGTTACAAGAAAGTACAGTTGTGCAAAATCTTATAACAGTATATGTTCTTCTTTTCACTGTTGGAGTATTCTTCACCATTGGGATCTCTTGCCAAGGATAGCCAAATGTTCGGCCAGTACACCAAAGCTTTTAGATGTTGTATGCTCCCTATTCAGGAAGCAAGGCATAAAGGAGATGTACAGACAATTACCCAGAACTGAACTGCTTCGTTACAGAACAATCTCCATAAGGCAAAAACAGCTATGCAAATCTAGAAGGAGAAAATGTAGATGGAAAAAGGAGACTTTAGGCCAGGAACTAGGTATAAATCCCTATGTCACAAGATGGGTTGCCAACTGGCTTACTGAAAGAACCCACACTGTGAAAGTAGCAGACTCCAAATCAGACTTCAGACCAGTGACAAGTGGAGTACCACAGGGTTCAGTCCTGGGTCCTCTCCTGTTTGGTATCTACTTCTCTGAAGTACAGGCTAACACAGAAGGTCTTAGGCTAACTAAATTCGCAGATGACTGCAAACTAGGAGCCATAATTGAAACTCCTAACGATGTGGACATCCTACAAAAGGGCCTCACTAAGACAGATGCCTGGTGTCAAAGACATGGTCTCAAGCTCAATGCCAAAAAGTGCACTGACATCCCCTTTGGTAAAAACTCTGTACCCATGAACTACCACACAGGCAGTAGTCTACTTAACACCGAAAGTGTGATAAGAGACCGTGGGACACAGGTGGACAGTAGTCTCTCCTCTGATAATCACATCGCCACAGTGGTCAGGAAATCTTTCTACGTGGCACACCTCATCACAAAAGGTTTCTCATCCAGAAAAGGAGAGGTCGCTGTTCCCCTCTACTCATCACTCATTAGACCCACTATAGAGTACAACACCCCTTTTGGTATGTACCTCACAAGACATCTACAACAACTGGAAAGGCCGCAAAAATACCTCACAAAGAGGATTACTGGCCTCAAACAGATGCCTTACGCAGACCGTCTCAAAAAACTCCAGCTTTACTCCTTCACATATCGCCTACTCAGAGGTGATCTCTGCCTAACATACAAAGCCATGTCAAACCCAGAGCTGTTGGACATGCTCCACTTAAAGAAATCCCAATCCCTCCGAGCTACACGCTCTAGGGACCTAAACCTTGTCACCACAATAAACAGAACATGCTGGAGGGATAGATTCCTGTCCCAGAGACTTCCCATACTCTGGAACAGACTACCTATCTATGTTAAACAGAGCTCCTCATTAGCACTCCAAGAAAAATCTTGATGACTGGATGGGTAATAGGAAATTCACCCCAGGGATCACTTCTGTGGTTCTGCTTGACAGGGGTACAGGAAAATAATTTTCTTGGATGGCGAAAGCCAGGGTATCTTTTTGGCTAGGCTTGTATAGGCCCAAGGGCCAATAGCCTAGCACCTACCTATGAACCTATAAGGAAACAAAAACAAATCCAAAAAGAAAAAAGGGGGATACAGGGAGGAAGCAAATACTGGAAAAGTGAAGAGAAGGACATCTACTGTTATAAGATTTTACAGAATGACATAGTATAGTTGTGTATCACTTTACAGTATTCTTCACTGTAAAGAGTAGAAAAGCTCAAGAAAAAGACTGGGAAATGGAATGCTGGGAAAAGCCCCCAACAAAGACTTGCAGAATGGCTCCTGCAAAACTCGTTCTAAGGATAGAAACCAAAATCCAATTTAAAATGCTTAGTAAAGGTATGTACTGAAGACCAAGTAGCAACTTCAAGGATGGAATTCATATCCAACCCCTTGAAGAAAGCACAAGAGGCGACAGCCCTAGTGGATTGAGCTCTAACAGAAGACAACATACATTTGCCATGAAAAAAATAAAAGGAAATGGCCTTAGATATCCAGGAGGGATGTTTTTCTTAGCAACAGACAAACCCAATGTCCTGAGAAGAAAGGAAAGACAAAGCTGGTCACACTTATAAATGGCTTTAGTTTTATTCAAAAAAATACCTGAACTGTCTGCCTAAATCCAAGGTATGTAGGACCCACTCTCTAGCAGACGGAGGAGAAGGAAAAAAGGAAAGGAGTTATACTGCCTGATTCAAAGACAACCCATTAACTACCTTGGGCATAAAAAAGTATTAGTACGAAGGGACACTCTGTCCCTGTTAAAAAAAAACATGGCTCGCCACAAGGGTCTGAAGCTCAAAAACTCTCCAAGTAGAAGTAAGAGCAAACAATAAAACAGCTTTCCAGGTACAGTGTTGCACAGAACCTGAACCTGCAGGCACAAAAGGATCCTAGGTCAATTTTTCTACAACAAAATTAATGTCCCAAGGAGGAGGAGGAATAGGCTTCCTTGGGGGCCTAAGATGCAGGATGCCTTTAAGAAACTGTTTGACCTCAAAGTAAGAAGCCAAAGGTGGATTCAAGGGAAGACACGCAGAAAGAGCAGACAAATGGGCATTTACAGAAGAATAAGCCAAGCCTGACCGGAGCAACTCACACAAATAGGAGAGAACCAAAGGGACCTCCACTGACAAAGGGTCCTGGTTATTAGCATGGCAACAGACAGAAAATCTCTTCCATTTGGATGTATAAGACTTCTGGTTGCAGGTTTTCTTGCCTCCTGTAAAACCCTGAGCAAGTCCTCAGAAAAGAGGTGCCTGAAAGGGATCGAAGTCCTACCGCCCTCAGTGTCAGTTAAGAGTGGACAAGTGACGATGGATAAGTGCCCCTTGTTCTTTTTGAGGAGGCCCAGCCAGTGAGGTAACGTGTGGTGATTGCCCTTGGCCAGATGCATTAAGAGGGGGAACCAATGCTGTCTCAGACAAAAGGGAGTCACTAGCAGGATTTTTGGAGAGTCCAGCTAAATCTTCTGCAGGACTCTTGGAACTAGGGGGAAGGGCAGGGAAAGCATACAGAAACATCCCCTTCCAAGGAGGAGAGAGTGTGTCCTTCTTCCAAGCCAGAAGGCATGGCACTCTGGAACAGAAAAGAGGAAGCTGCATGTTCAGAAAGGAGGCATAAAGATCTATATGAGGAATGCTCCACTGATGGACTATGTCCAGAAACACATATCTGTGAAGCATCCATTTGTGAGCCTGTGTTTTGGACCTGCTCAAAGCATCTGCCACTAGCTTTTGCTCTGAAGGAATATACACTGCCTGAAGAGTTACCAGATAGCTGACAGCAAGATCCCAGGTCTGAAAAGCCAGCTTGCAGAGAAAGTAAGACTTTGTGCATCTATCTATCTATCTATCTTTCTATCTATCTATCTATCTATCTATCACCTGCTTCTAGAAAAATGTCTGGTGGATGCTGGACAGCCAAAGAATCCGTCTGAGATTTCTTGGCCTTCTTACTTGATGGCACCTTGGGGTTGATTGATTTTGCCATACTACCGTGGGTTAACAATTTAAGCCTATGGTTCTCTAGACAGATGGCCAGGGGGAAGACAACTGGCTTCTAAGAGTCTTGGTCACAAACACGTTAAAACTGCTACAGGATGTATGGTTATGGACAGCATCAAAACCAAAAATACACGGTTTGTGATGACCCTTATGAGGAATCAGCCTCCCACACTGACATTTTCCCTTGTAAGATCTGATCTCCAGGTGACCAAAAGAGAACAAGACCAAAAGAAAAAAAAAAACAGACCCCCAACAGGGCACTTATCTTACAGCTAGATACTCAACACAGCAAAGAGCATTCACACTGATGAGTGATGATGGCGTTTGGCCTGGCAGCAAAGAAGTCCTGAGTAACTGCATCTGAATGTCACCTTCATTTTCTACATCCTGAAAAAGGTTCACGTGTGACATAAGGTGCATACAATATCTAAACACACTGGAATACTGGCTGGACATTGGGCTATGCTTGGCAGGAGATCTCTATGGTGAAGAATACTGCAACTGTGATACAGGGCAACATCTTTTGGATACTTCTGCTATTAAAGGCACTACAACAGGTATTGCACAAATGAAGCTAGTATTGCAAACCTTTGTGAGATTTCAAAGTGATGACCCTCCCTTTAGTGAAAGGAACGCAAAGTAGATAATGATGAAGTAAGTGCCACAGGAACTCATTTGCACACCCCTGCACAATTCACCAAAGGATCCTCAGAGCCAAAACACTTGAAATGAGAGAGGTCACTGTAAACTACAGTTGTGTACACTTAACATAAATGTAGATGTTCATGGGTATTTACTGCTGCAGTATTAACCAGTGGGTTATCCATGCTGTGGTAGCCCTCAGTCGGTCTGAATACCAGAGTCAAGGTTTTGTGTGTCAGCTTCTGTCGCTTGCTGGGTGACGTCAGGTTGTCTGAGCAATAAAGGAAAGCAGACAATGCCATTACCTCAGTTTTTTGCCTTAACCAACCAAAGAAGTCCAATTTTAATAATTAGTAGTCCTAGGGTCATAGACCCTTATAGAAATCCATCTCTGTAAGGACAGTAGATATCAGGGGGAAGGAGGGAGGGAAAGCATGACTGCAGCAGTGAATACACTCAAACATCTACATTTATGGTAAGTGTACACAACTGCTGCAGTATTAACCACTGGGAAGATTCCCAAAGCGGAGAAGGGTGGAAGGTTGATAGAAACTTAAGACTGGGTGAGCATGACTTGCAGAATTGCTGAGTCAAACCCAGCCCTAGCTTTCGAGTATAGATTCAGGAGGTAATATTTGGTGAAGGTATGGACTGAAGTCCATGTGGCAGCTTCCAGGATGTCGTTGGTGGGTACCTCTATAAGGAATGCTGTGGAAGTAGAGGTGGCCCTAGTGGAATGGGTTCTGATCGTCCTAGGGGTGGTTTTCTATGCAAGTAGCAGCAAAAATGGATGCAGTGTGCTATCCATTTGGAAATGGTCTGTTTGGATATTGGTTTTCCCTGTGCCTATTTTAAAGCTGACCAAAAGCTGGTCAGTTTTCCTGAATGTCTTCATATGATCCAGATAAAATCTGAGTTGCCTGTGCACAACCAAAGAATGCAGTATCCTTTCCTCCTTATTCTGAAGGTTAGGGAAGAAGGTGGGCAAGTGTATGGCCTGGTTGAGGGTAACATCCAAAACCAGCTTTGGCATGAAGGAGGGATTTGTTCTCAGGGAGACCCTGTCTGCATGGAAGATAAATGGTTCAATGGCCATTAAAGCTTGAAGCTCTGACACTCTCCTGGCTGAAGTAATAACCAGGAGAAAGGCAGTCTTCCAAGAGAGGTACTTTAATTCTGAGGATGCTGCAGGCTTGAAGGGAGGCAGAGTAAGCTTTTCTAAAACATAGTTCAGGTCCCAGGCTGGGGTGGGCTGTCTTCCGGGAGGCCTAATATTAGAAGCGAGGGTGGGAGAACAATGGTAGGTCTGTGTCAGAGTGTGCCGAGATGGCAGAGGTATGGATCTTTATGGAGGAGGCGGAGAGACCCTTGTTAAGAAGCTCAGCAAGATAATCTAGAATAATAGGAATGGAGGGCAGATGCATGTCATTACGGAAGGAAAATGACCAACAAAGGTAAAGAAGTTACATACTTAGAAAATGACCTGTGGTTAAATGATACGTTTTTTTTTTTTTCGTGCACATCTCCAAATTATCGGACTTAATTATCAAACAAAATGGGAGGAATCAGTTGGTTAAACTGTATGAACATACAGCTGCATTCATTCAAAAGCTAGAACTGCTACAGATTAATTTCTCGGAGGAAAAAGTTTTTAACTTAGCATCCTTAAACACGTGATCTGCTGATGCAGTCAAGTACACAAAATACTATGGCCTACCACTTGCTCAATAAAGAATGCGAATGCAGGTCTGAAGACTTCTGAAAATATCACAACGAGATGAAGGTCTTTGGAGACCTATTTTATCCCTGTAGTGCTGTTGACACCATGCAGTTAGAACTCATTTGAGCTGCAACACAAGAGTGACTTGAAGAGAGCCTTCACAGAGAATACTCTGCTGAATTTAAACAGTTATTTCTGCAGAAATATACCTAAATCTTACAGAGTGAGCTAAGAAATCTACGGCACTTTTTGGCTGCACATGATGTTGTGAGCAAATCTTCAGTCTGAAGACAGTATAAAGCAAGTCTAGATTTATCACGAATACAAATCTAGCAGATGAACTTCATATTTGCAACTTCAATAGCTGGTGCACACGCAGACCTTTTGTTCAAGAACTAATGTATATTAAACATCCCATTAACTGTGATTAAGCTGAATATGTGATAATTTTAGATAACTGATTTTCAATGTTGGTCTTTTGACATGCCACTTGGGAGGGTTTTTCTGGTAAATTAAGCCTGGAATTTTATAGTTGTGGCATTTTCAGCTGCAAATACTTTTGTGTGCACTTGCACCATTATTTTTGCACTGCTAAGGGAATAATATAATTTGTTTTAAATGTGCTTATGTGGTTACTTGTAAGCTAAATGCTCACAAACATATCAAGAATGCAAACAGTGAATCTAAAACCACCAGTGTTGGATCTGTTCTTGTTCCTAGGCTAATGTAGCACTCTGCTTTGAATGAGGTAGGTATACAAAGCAGATGCATGTTAACCATGGTAATATGCCCCCCAAACCAAGAAAGGTGGACATTCATGCTCTAAACAACTGGAGCTGGACCTCTGGCAGTAATGGGAGTAAGAAATGATCATCACAAACTTATTTCAGGGGTAAATGTCAAAGAAGATACATTTAGTATAAAAATGTGTCATGCTACAGCAACATTGCTCAACACAGAATTGGGTTAACACGGTGACATTTGTTTTCTTTTGGTAAGAGATATATAACTGCTTATGTACATGAAAAGCATGACTGAAATTAAATTTATTTGAAGATTTAAACATTTTAATGTTAAAGGGACAGCCCCAGGGATTTTTTGTTTTGATTTAGCCAATGTTTACATTTCATGTTTGCCTTTCTGAGCATGCTCACCTTTGGCTGAGGAGGTTGTGGGGGAAGAGTGACTGAAGAAAGGTGTTGGCCAAATTTCATCACAAACTGCAGTTGAACTGACAACAGCTCTCCCTGTGTGCCATTCATTTACCCATTGAGAAAAGTAGCCTTTCAGGCATTTTATGACTCGACTACTGCTGCTACTCTAGAAAGCACATCAGTAATGCAAGACTTTTAAAACATTAGTAAACAGAGTTTTTTGTTTCTTTCATTTCATATTTTATTCTGTGGTGATTGTGAATCCTGGACATCTACAACAATTTTATGATGTGGGTTCTACCTACAGAAAGCATCTGAATCAGGCAAACAGTAGTGGACCCCATATTTCTTTCTTTCATGTTTTACTGTATTCTGATGTTTGAATATTAGCCTGGAGTAGTGACTTTCTGACCTGCTAATAACTGCATAGAAAGCAAGTGTGTGACAGAGGGTTGGAGCATTAGTAGACGCACTCTCCTGTCCCTTTTTCAGCTTCGAGTTTGATATGTGCTGATTTCTGAATACTACTAGACAAATGTACTATTTTTTATGAACAGGCTGCTTTGTACATCTGTAGAAGCATGAGTGATGCAAAATTTTAAAATTAGTATAGACTATGTCCCTTTGCCCTGGCACAGCTTTCTTTATTTTAAACATGAGTCAGGAGCTGGGGGCATAGTTCCCTAATCCAATGCAAGTCGGAGAGGAAGACAAATCCAAAGATTAATTTATCCTGGGAGCTGAAACAAGACGGGAACTGTGGATTTACAGGATATTTAAAAGTAAAATGACACTGTGGGTGGGAATGAAAGTGATGTCAAAGTGGGCGTAACTTCTGTCAGCTTAACTCAGACCCTAATTTTAAACACTTGGATTTGTCCCTTTAACATGACATAGCATGGTCATTGAAGGACATTTTCAAACAAATTGTACAATGTCAGCTTAACTCAGACCCGAATTTTAAATACTGGGATTGTCCCTTTAACATGACATAGCATGGTCATTAAAGGACATTTTCAAAAGATTAACAAATTGTACAATATGGTAGTGTGTCTTTGCAGAGCTGACATTCTTAGACTTAAGACTACCTGATGTCTTAACAAATGGCATGCAATCCACTAAGGTCTGATGAATAAGACGCTCCAAAACAGACTGAAATTTTGATACAAATTTAAGGCAAGCACATCTCAATTTACAGCTTCACTTTCCCTTTCTGACACTCCCACAGTCAGGAAGTACCTCCTATTCAGCATTACTTTGAAAACACTCCAGAGTTTCTTTTACTAACAGGACCCCCTCGTTTCCACTGTCATGTTACTGTAGCTAGCGCTGTCTGAAAACCTACATGGGAAAGTATCAAAATTGCTGCCGTACTGGTACTGTAGGTGACAGTGATGACAACGATGATGCAAGTAACTAAAGTCAGCAAGGGTAATTTAGAATGTTGTGTTGCATTAACTTCTGATGGCCTAGTTCCAACTGGGAAAAACAACAACATGCCTTGAAGATCTCCTAATGTGTACAGTCTCACATACCTTTTATCCAGTGTTCTTGAAAAGGCATTTAGATTATAGTAAACCTGAAAACTTTCTAAATAAATATGTAGAAAAAGTAGTAACCACACAGCATAAACAATTTTCTGTACAAAATAAGAAAAACACCATACCAGAAGTTGCAAACAAACCTTTAATCCACAGTTTAAGCAATTTTGTTCCAAAATAACAGGAACGTCATCAGAAACAAAATATCAATTTTACTTCCTGGTTTAAAAACACTAAATGGTGCCAAAAGTGTAACGAGAGCGAATGTTCCTTTAGTTTTTTTATAACTCGTTACACTTTTGGCACCTTTTAGTGTTTTTAAACCAGGAAGTAAAATTGATACTTTGTTCCTGATGACATTCTTGTTATTTTGGAACAAAAGTGCTTAAACTGTGGATTAAAGGTTTGTTTGCGATGTCTGGTACAGCATTTTTCTTATTCTAAATAAATGTTTTTTTCTTCAGGCTTAATGTAATTATTGCCACTGGCCAGGCTTATATGTTGTAGAAATTATTACATAAATTAACCTTGCATTTTTCCTAACTTACAATAAAAATAACAATGTATGGAGGCAACAATGGCTGCTAAAGTACAATACTCAAAATATATTTAATTTTTTGGTAAAACACAAAAGTGGAATTTAGCATTTTTCTCCCATATGTTCAATCTTTTACTTGTGGGAGAAGATAGTGTTAACCTAACATGCTAAGCAACATCAACTTGTTACATACCTAGTTCTATGACAAGCTCAATGGAAATAGCTAAATACAACATGCCATGATCTGCCCCTAAAATGCTGCCTTTCATACTTAACTTAGAGTAAGTCCTGTGTATGACATGTGAGACAGACACAGACAGACAGGACAAGGATCATCACAAGTACCATGAAACAGGATCAGTCTGCTGGAGTGCCAGTGGTTGCAGGGGAGTTTTTTCAGCCCATGGAACCAGTGTACTGAAACAACCAAGACTATGTCTAAGTTTGCGCATACTTTCACGTTGTTCAAATGGTCTTTTTAATGTGGTGATGGAAGTGGTGCAGGAACACGCCAAAGGAAACAGACAGAAGAAAGTGATGAAATTAATGGAAAACACGCAAATTACTAAATACTACACATTTACAGTTTTCTGCAAAACTAGTAATGAAATACTTTCAAACACTGAAGGCAATGCATTTTGCATTCTTCTGGGACTGATACTAATATACTAAAGCAGGGAGTCAACTATGCTAGCAGCAACTATTTTTAAACAAAGTCTTAAAAACATGCAACAATAATAGATGAACACTGGCTTCTTCCATAATAAAATGTCAACACAAACTTGCATGCAAACTATGGAACATAGATGACACTGCAGCAATTCAAATCAACTTGCACAATGGCATAAAGCATGTGTAGAAAATGAAAATTACAGTGCCAGCTGCACTACAATGATACTACATGAGTAGAATAGACAGCTAGAAATCTAGAGTAAACAGCATCTGTCAGTCAGAATGGCAAGTATTGAAATGGGGACTGTAGCAATAGGTAATGTTAGGAAGTATGAGGCAGAAAAGTGGAAATGAAAGCAGCACGTTCCCAAAACAATCCAAATGTTTTATTAGAAAATGATAACAGAGGTGATGAGGAGAAAAAGGAGACAGTCCCTTGCAAGACTGTTACACATGATGTTTACTAGCACTTGTCTTTGTATGTGGTAAGCAAAGATATTTTGCTCAGCAAATATGAGACAAGCAAAAACTGCCACAGCAAACCGTAAAATATATTCCCATAGTTAACTAAGCCTACACAGATGAAGTAATGGCCGATAAATTTAACAGTGTGTAGTAATATCTCCCCCAAAATGTACGCACAACTGTTTCTTGATGGAGTATTACAAATGTATACTGTGAATATGGTTAAAGAATGCACATTGTAAAAATATAGCAAATATTTTCTAGCACAAAAAAGGTTTTATGATCCACACCTTCTGGAAAATGGCAGTATTTGTGTTCATAACTTGTCAATAAGAAATTACTTCCACAGATTTTCCTGTCTGTTAAGCCACACTGCTTGCTTAACTAATGGTTAGGTTCATCTGATATGCTTACTCCAGGTTCTTCTCTGCTTTTGTTAATAACATTTCCTTTCCAGTCTGTGAACTATGTTGTTGCATTGCTACTTCCTAGAAACAGTTTTGCATTTCCACACCGAATTTTGCCCTACAGCTGAACTCAAAAGTTTCTAGCCTTGGTCTTTCTCTCCAGGAAAGGAGAGCCACAACTCCCACTTTCATTTTTGGAACCATACACTTCTCCCATCTCCCCTCAATTCTTAGAATTCTTCTTTGGGTCCTATCAGGCTCCACTACCTTGTGTCTCTTTTTTCTCAAACTTGTGAAGCTTTAATCCTGTAATAAAATTCTTTTAAAGACTTAAGCATATATTTAGAGTAGTCTTATAAAATATTTACCATTCAGTACTACATGAAGAACAAAGACAAAAACATTCAGACGGAAACTTATTAAACCATGACTACTACAACCACACTTCGACCAGACTTCTGTAGAAAAGTTGCTACAGAACACTAAACTACCTGTGATGGAAAATGCAGTCAAGTAAACCAATGAAACTCATTGGTAGAGCTACTGCATGAGACTGGCACTTTTTTTTTGGGGGGGGGGGGGGTAGCAACTAAGAAGGCTAGCAAGTGTTCAGCACTATCAAATATTATGATTAATGCTACAACAGTTTTACCCATTGATCAAGCATCATTAGTGCATTAGTCTAGGCTACTAGAACTTCAGCCACAGAGTCCCCAGATGTCATGCCCAACTTCTACAGCTTAGAACCATTCCCCCTTATCACATCAGCAGAAGCCATCTGATGGGATGGCAATATATTCATGTGTCTGTGTATATTGTATTAGATCTTCCTGGCATGGTTTGGCCTGCTTCCATACTCAGAATTCAATGTACTCATTTGGGGAGCATTACCTTTTTCTTTGATATTTTTAGAAGTTATATCTTTTGTACTGACAGACTGTAGCAGTTTTAGAAATCTGCCATACATCCGGGTCTAAAAGGAGAAGGAACACCTATGGTATACAGACCCCTTATTCGGACATCCATAGCCACTGCATTCTCTGCTTGGGGACTGACCACATTTAAATGTGTGTAGTTTTTGCCAGGGCTTCTCCTAAAACCAGTGGTAGGCAGGATTGCCTGCAACACTATTTAGTTAAGAGGCTTGAGGCCCCTTGTTGGCTGTGGCATCTGCAGGACTGTCTATGGCTTCTGACATCCTCCCCAAGAAAAAGCAAATTAAGCAGAAGTCAAAGAGGGTGTCTGGAGATGCAGTAGAGGTGTCTGACTTTCCCAAACAGTCTGACGGTGCCTGTTCAGCTGACACATTTTCTCAGTCCCTGAACCACACAACTGTTCATCTGGTGATGCCCTCATCATCCCACCCTTTGGAGGCTATCATGCTAATGGATACAAACACGACTTACTCGACTAAACCAGGGTTCAGCTGCCACAAACACCCAAGCATGGGCACATGTGGCCAAAACTCTGTTTACAGTTTCTGAAATGGAAAATATATTTACTTTATTAATTGCTTCGCTTACCAGAAAGGCTGATTATGTGCAATACTCTTTTTCAGTGGAGACCTAGAGAGAAAAGCTCAGAAAAAAACATGCAATATTTACAATCATCACATAATTCACATTATACGCCTGACCATTAACATTCTAAAACAAGCACACTAATTGGCTAGCCCAACCAGCGTGCCCGTTGTATATACCAACGGAAAAAGACCCAGACCCCCCGGACTTTTTTCCGTTGGTATATTCTTTAATTTTAACTGTTTTTCAACAAAAATAAAAACAAAATTTGTAGTCCAGACTCCGGACATACGTGAGACACCATGCAGAAAATACAAGGGAAATCAGGTGCACCAGACACATACCCGATTTCCCTTGTATTTCCTCCATTCTGTCTCTCTCCTACCCTAAACTTCCCGAACCTTTTATTTATTTTTTTTTAATTAAACAAAAAAAAAAAGAAAGGAAAATCTGAGCAATGGAGATATTCTTTTCTCCATTGCTTACTTTCCTGAGCACTGATGTACTGGGTATGCGTGTGAACGCAAGTCCCATATGCATGCGGAGTACATCAACACAAGGAAGCAGTATACCACCAGCTGCGGAAGAACAGTAATGCGCCATTATACAAAGACATTATTTAAGAAAAATAAGTATTTTTTTCATAAATAACGTCATTGTGTAATAGCAATAACCGACTCTGTGGTTGTGGTATATTAAAATTTACCTTGATCCTGATCTAAGGTCAAAACTCTTGGAACTCACCAGACAGCTAGTCAGGTGGTGAAACATTCTATCAAATGTGGATGTAGCATCGAGGACAGCAGCTATAGGTTCTGTGGTCAGACTGTATGAGTGGCTGAGGCTAGATATCAAATTAAAGCTGTTACAGCCACCCCATAAATAAGGAGCTGCCCTATGGGAACCTACCAGTGAGTGTTTAAGAAATGGAGAAAAGGGGAAAATGTATGCAGCTGTCAAACAACTTTTTCATTCCCTGTTGCTACAGCATGGCAGAATTACACCTCAAAGCCAGGTCCTTACTATTGCAGGAATGGTAAGGGTAGCCCAAAGAAGGATAAAAAAATGGCAATGGTGAGAAAGCAAGAGAAAGCTTGTTTGGGGTAAAGGATATAAATAACTGAGCATCTTTTCCTGGTTCAGTGGAAGAAGAACCTGAGCTGTCTACTGATATACAGAGTACATAAGAAAATCTTTATTAGAATGGCTACAGGAAAATAAATGTGAATGTACTGATTGATTTATATTATTCTCTGATGCTACTTTTGGAATAAAGAATGGGTTGGTTCTTGGACAGACCATGTCCTTGTTAAAGACGAAGTATGGCAGAGCAAAGGACAATGTGTGTAGAAATCCTTCTGACTGACATAAGTGCAAACAAAACAATTTTTTTCCATGATAAAAATGTCAGCTCCACAGAAGAAGCTGGCTTGAAAGGAGGTTTAGTAAGAACTCTAGTTTGAAACTGAGGTCCCAGGGAGGAGTTGGGTCTTTTACTGGTGGATGCGAAACAAATTTACCTTTGAGGAAGGCTTTATGGAGTTTGTACTAAGCCAAGGAATTATTTTGGAACACAGAATGGAAATCTGAAACAGATCCAATTCTACTTTCCTGGTAGAGTAACTGAAACCACCTTCATTATAGAGTTGAAAAAAAATTTTAAGACTTCTGGAATGGAGGCAGAATAAATGGGTCTAAGCCTTGTTCTTGTAGCCCACATTGAGAAACACTTTCATTTGTTCTTGTAAAGTTTACAAGTAGATTGCTTTTGAGAAGCAGACAAGATATGAACTACAGTCCAGGATAAAGAAGGACATTAACCATCACGGGAATTGGAGAAACCATGTGGGTCAACTTGAAGTTCTGGAAGTCTGGGTGATACTAACCAGATGGGTAAGAAAGAAGATATAATTGTAGATCTAGAAGCCAGAAATGCAAACTGAGCAGAGGAAACCAGACATAGGCCAGGGTGGGGCAATTTTGTGGCTTTCTGTAGAAATTTCACAATGAGGGGAATAGCAGTGAAGGCGCTGAGAAGTTCAGGAGGCCACTAACAAACAGCAGCATCCGATGGTGACTGCCTTTGGGGGGGAAATCAAGCAAAGTAGCTGCTGTATTTGTTTTTGAATGGGGATGCAAAATTATCAAAGCAAGGCTGTCCCTAGTAACTGAAGATCTATTGAGTTACTGATGGATTGCATTACAACTCCTGAGGCATCAGGATAGACCTACTGAGCCTGTAAGATGACAGACAGCTAACTTTTCACAGAATATGCATTGCAGCTATAAAGTGAGAAGAATCTTCTGCCTATTGCCAAAACTGTCATGGCCTCTCTGCAAAGAGGGAAGGATTTGGCTCCACCTAGCTTGTTAATGTACCATACTACAGACATATTTTCCAACTGATAATTATTCAATTAAAAAAGAAGTTACGTACTCACAATAATGTTCTATTTGTGTTGTCCATTTTCATTCTTACTCAACTGATGGGTTTGGATCCAATCCCTCGGATAAGACTCGGCCGTTGCTAAAGCTCATGGCAACCAAATACTCCTGAGCTTCACCTGTACCCATATTCCGCCAACCCCAAGTACCTCAGATCTTGTTTGCTGACTTTAGCAGAATGTCAATATTTATAGTCAAATAGGAAGAGGACTACATCCGGTCTCAATATAAAGGACAGTCATGTCCTATAACTACATGGCAAGTTCATTTTTGGCGGCTGCCGCTATGACCATGGCATCAATGGGCACCTCTTTCCCCAAAACTGCTTGTCCATGGGTGGTGCCATAATCTTATTCTGGTCTCCGAGGTAGAGGTTCAATGGTATCAGGTTCCTTCCACACCCGCTGAGAGATCAACTCAATAAGCAGATCAATAGGCAGAATTCACCCAGGAGGCAGATGGGCGAGTACTGAATGCCTCCAGGAATACAGACTCCTCAGATGAAGGGTTGCTGGGCGTCCAGCTACCTCTCTGTTTAGGGATTTCAAGGATGTCTCCAAATAAGGCAACTTTAGGAGGTGACTATGGGGACCCCTCACCTTCATCAAAATCCACATCTTCTGTGATGGACTCCTAGTGAGTTTAGGTGCTCCCTCTTGCACATCATCTTCTTCCTGTTAGGGACCTCTTCCATGGGATGATCTGGAGAGGTATCACAAGAAGAAATCAAGATTCCCTTGTGGGGCAGCCCGGGGTCTTGGTACTGGCTAGCCATGTGGAAAGATTTGGTGAGACTCTGAATGCTGAGACGTCAGGGTTCAAGATCTAGGATCTGAGGGGGTTGGATCCATCCATTCTGTCAAGGTGGAGAAAACTCTCTTCACAACCTCAAAAACAGATTGCCCTGAAGAAAGGGAAGACCTCTGACCCAAGAAGGCAAGCTTCTGGACCGTGGCCCTTCCCCCACTCCGAAGACAAAATTCCCAAGGTGGAAACTGGAGTTGAGCTGTCCAGTGTTGAGGCTTGAAGCACAGCGATAGCTCTGAAAGCTTCGGAGTCAACTGCAACACCTCGGATCTGAAAGCTCTCCAGATCAGACAGGATCACAGTGCTCAGAGTAAGCTTAGGATCGGAGGACGCAGCATTCCTTGGATCCAAGCCACATGGATCTAGGCAGATAGCACCCATAGACTCTAGACCACTGAAGAGGTAACAAGAGGAACTTGTAGTGGGGGTGTAGTAGTGGAACAGACCTCCTGACCCAGAGGGTAGGAGCATAGGGAACACCCATCTGACCATGCACTAACAGGATTTTTCTCACCACTCTTTCCACATCTTCTTCTGTAAGGCTGCTGGAAGAATGAGTAGGCAAGACTGAAAGAGACCTGGGTCTTTCCAGAAAAGGCAAGGGTACCCTAGAGGGTACCAGATCCATCAAAGGTCAATATTTAGTCCTTGGTAGTACAATAAATTTAGATGGACTGGCAACAGCCAGGTCTGAAGAAGACTGTCTCAGATCTGATGAAGTCGGAGCCATCAACTTGTTTCTTTGGATCTGAGAGCATCAGATCAGATGATTTCAGTGTTTTCAGATTAGAGGTTGAAGTCTGATCTCCGTTGATCTTTTTTTTTTTGGGAAGACTGCAAAGCTAAAGATGATGAGGAAGCCTTTTGGGACCCTGTTTTTGTCTTAGATTTTAATTTTGGGAGACTTGTCTCCAGATATAGCCTCTCCGAAAGAAGAGGGTAAGAGTCCTTTCAAGATTAACTTATTTTTGCATTCAACCAGAGCCCTGGGATTGAACACATGACATATTGAACAGCCCTACTGTAAATGAAAATGCCCTAGACAGCATACACATAAGGTTTGCACATCCGAAAATGGATTAAGTCGACATTTTGAACATTTTTTTAAAGCCAGCAGGCCCTTTCCCCACCATATTCAAAAAAATGTCAGCACTAAAAAGTTTAAGTACCTTAAATTTTAACTTTTTTTTTTTTTTTTTTTGTGGGGAGACAGGGAAAGGAAAGAAAAAGAAACTACCAACAATGGTAGAAAGAACTACAACTACTGTAGGTTAGCAACAAAAAGCATACTAATGATAGTATTCAAGAAACACTTAAAACAGTAACAGAAATATAGGACAGGTAAGGGAAAAAACTGAACATTAAAGATTTCAAAGGCTTTTTTTTAAGAAAGAAAACAGAAATGTAGACTTATAACAAACGCTCGAGAGTGACTGACAAACAAGTCTTTCGCTGAAAGTGGCAAACGAGACCTGAGGTACTACGGTTGGTGCATTATGAGCAAGGGAGAAGCTTGAGAGTTTTTTGGTTGACACGAGCTTTAGCAACAGCTGAGTTGGATAAGAGGAATTGGATCCAAACCCATCAGTTGAGAATAGAATGAAAACTGACATAAGATTATATTGTTTGATTGAATAATTATCACTCCTGGGGGGGCCTCAGGCTCTGAAATTCCTGCAGTGCTAGGATAATCACCCTCATCTCCAGGATATAGACATGTAGATTGCCCTCTGTGTCCAAATTTCTTGGCTCATTCTCCCCTCAAAAGGCCCTCCACTCCAAAGAGTAAGCACTCATTGTTACTGTCACTGACAGAGCTGGTAGTACAAACAGTTGACTGGAAGAAATGGTTGGGGAATATCAACAACCATCTTAGATCAACTCTGCAGAGCTAGGTTATGTGAGCTGGTGTTGATGAGTGATCTGACAGTTTATAGGGTGTGGGTTTGGTTTAATGGTTAAGGTCTTCCCCTCACAGACACAAGGTACAGGGTTTAATTCTGACTTTCGGGTACTGGCTAGGCTTAAAATGGCCCTTAAGTGCAGTTAACTTAGTATTCACTTATGAAATGCCTTCTATGAAAAAGTTGGGACCACTAGGTAGAGAGCATCCACTGCAGTATCTTCATGTGAAATCATGCTAGAGTAAAGTACAGTTGTGTACACTTACCATAAATGTAGATGTTAGAGTGTCTTCACTGTTGCAGTCATGACTGTAGGGTTCTCCCCTGCCGGCAGGCAGTCCTCGGTCGGCCAGAATCCCAAAGTCTGGGTCCGGCGTCGGCTGCTCAGCCATGCTCCCTGACGTCAGAGCGCCAGGAGTACAAAGCTGACAGCCGACGCCATGTTCTCCAGTTTTTCTTGCCTCAGATATCAGGTGTTCCAAAATGAGTAAGATCCCATACCCTTTGCAAATACACCTCAGAAGAAGGGTGAAGAAGGGAACCACACAAAAGAAAAAAATAAGAGGGGACAGGAGGGAGGGAGCAGACTGCAACAGTGAAGACACTCGAACATCTACATTTATGGTAAGTGTACACAACTGTACTATGTTCATCGTGTTTCACTGTTGCAGTCATGACTGTAGGGTTGAATCCCAAAGCAGAATAAAAGGGAGGTGGTCATAAAGTAGAGGGGGCGGCTAAAAGGCCCTGCAAGATTGCAGAAGCAAAGCCTGCCCTAGACTTAGAGTAGAGAGGTAGATTGTAGTGCTTAGAAAAAGTATGCACTGAACTCCAAGTTGCAGCTTCCAAAATGTCTTTGGTAGGAACTCCCCTGAGGAAGGCAGCTGAAGTGGCAGCAGCCCTGGTAGAGTGAGTCCTTATACTCCCTGGGATTTGCTTTCCATGGTGTGAATAACAAAATCTGATTCCATGAGCAATCCATTTTGAAATGGTCTGTTTTGAAATGGCTTTACCTTGGGAACTTGAAGCATAAGAAACAAACAATTGCTCTGATTTCCTGATGTCCTTGGTTCTGTCCAGGTAAAAACGTAGTTGTCTGTGTACATCCAAGGAATGCAAGATCCTTTTCCCCCCTATTTTGAGGACTGGGGAAAAAAGTTGGCAAGTGAATAGTCTGATTTAAAGCCACTTTGGAAACCACCTTAGGCATGAAAGTAGGATTAGTCCTTAAAGACACCCTATCTTGATGAAAAATAATATAAGGTTCCACAGCCATGAGAGCTTGCAACTCCAAAACTCTCCTGGCAGAGGTAAGAGCTAACAGGATGGCTGTCTTCCAAGATAAAAACTTGATGTCAGATGTGGCAGCAGGCTCAAAAGGAGGTAAGGTGAGTTTTTCCAAAACATAGTTGAGATCCCAGGCAGGAATGGGTGGAGATCTAGGGGGCCTTAAGTTCTTTGCTCCTCTGAGAAACTGTCTCATGAGCTGGTGGGAAAAGATTGGAGGGTCTGTATTATAATGAGCAGAAATAGCAGAGGCATGTATCTTTATGGAAGAAAAAGAGACCCTTATGTAAGAGGTCTGTAAGGTAAAGTAAAATCAGAGGAATGTTAGGAATAAGAGGATCCGAATCCTGAGCCTGCATCCAGGTGCAAAATCTTTTCCATTTTCCTGCATAAGATTTTCTAGTGCTAGGACGTCTGACTTCTAAAATGACATCCATAACCTGCTTGGGTAGGAGAGAATGAATCATAGACCCTGGATTAACCAGGCCGCCAGGCTGAGAGTTTTGACATGGGAGTGCAGAACCTGACCCTGGTGTTGGGACAGAAGGTTCGGAGTCTGAGGTAAAACCCAAGGGGGCTCCAGAGAAAGGTTTTTCAGTGTTGGGTACCAAAACTGTCGAGGCCAATTTGGGGCCAGCAAAATTATCATCTTGGGCTTGTCCTGTTTGATCTTTAATAACACCCGTGGAAGAAGTAGAGGCAGGAAGACATACCCCGAGAGGTTTCTCCAACTGAATGATAGTGCATCCACTTTCCAAGCTAGTTCATGGAATGTCCTGGTGCAAAAAATCTGTAGTTGATGATTGAGGTGGGATGCAAAGAGGTCTATATGAGGACATCCCCAGACTGCTGTAATCATCTTGAATATTTCGGTGTCCAGCATCCATTTGTGTGGGTCCGACAGGTTTCTGCTCAGACCGTCTGCCAGGAAGTTGTGCTTCCCTGGTAGAAACTGAGCTTGAAGGTCCAGTTTGCAAGCTAGATCTGTGTTCCATAGATTCATGGCTAGTCTGCAAATGGGATAGGAATGTGATCCCCCTTGCTTGTTTATGTACCACATAACTGTGGTGTTGTCTGTCCGTATCAGTAGTTGTCCTGGTTGTAGAAGATTCCTGAAGGCCAATAGAGCGTTCTGAATGGCTAACATTTCCTTTAAATTGATATGCAGGTGCTTCTGATCCTTTGTCCAAAGGCCCTGCAGACAGTTGCCCTGCAAATGGGCTCCCAATGCATAATCTGAGGCGTCCGTGGTTAGTATCTGACTGGCTGGAGGCAGACTGAAGGCTTTCCCTTTGTTTAGAGTACATGCCTTGGACCACCAAAGGAATTCCTTTTGAAGACAAGGCAGGACGGTGATCTGTATGTCTAAACTGTGGCAATGCTGAGACCATACACTTTTTAGGTACCACTGTATTTTCCTCATATGTAGTCTTGCATATGGTATGAGAAGGATGCAGGAGGCCATGTAACCCAAAGCCTGCAATAATTTCCTTGCAGATAGCCGAGTTAATGATGCCAAGGTTTTGAAAGTTGAAGCCAGCTGTAAAGTTTCCACAAAAGAAAAATCCTCAGGGGGAGAAGCTGAAGGAATGGATTCCTCAGCATCAGAATCCTCATAAGGAGGGAAAGAATAATCCTGGTCAGAAGAAGAAACTGAAGAAATAGAAGCCTGATCAGAGGAGTCATAATACAATTCCTGCCTTGACCTTTTATCTGGAGGGGGATGTGAACCCCTAATCATAGTAAGTAAGTACGTTTAGAAAAAATTGTCAGGAGTCAGCCGACCGGCACTTGCGAACTGCTATCACCGCACGGCAAGAAAGACTGGAGAACATGGCGTCAGCTGTCAGCTTTGTACTCCTGGCACTCTGACGTCAGGGAGCATGGCTGAGCAGCCGACGCCGGACCCAGACTTTGGGATTCTGGCCGACCGAGGACTGCCTGCCGGCAGGGGAGAACCCTACAGTCATGACTGCAACAGTGAAACATGATGAACATCCATGATGACTGAAAAAAACATCAGACGTAAGATTCTGACAATCAGTGATGCTGGTGGAGTGCATTTCTTTAACAGTGCTTGAACTGTAGCTTTGATAACTCGAGTTCTGCTTGGGGGAAGACACTGTCCAAAGTCTTGTATCCACATGGCAATCAATAACCGTAATTTCTTATGCTGACTGAAGACATGATTTTTTTGTGTTTTACAGAAATACCTAAAGATAAGCAGAGTTGTAAGAAGTAATCCCAGGCTGACAGTATGTGCTCTGTGGTTGTCATATCAAGGAGACAATTGTCTAGTTATGGGAATACATGGATCTCTGAGTCAGAGATGTGCTGTCATGCACTTGGTGAACACCCAGGGAGCTGTGGTGAGACTTAAAGACAATGCCCTGAACTGAAAATGATCTGCCTCAAGTGGAAGCAGAGGGACCTTCTTGATGCCTTTGCAATCTTGATGTGGAGGTCAGGGCAAAATTAGATGCACTGTAATTATTTTGACTAGGGTCATTTTCACATAAAGATTTAGTCCACTGAGATCCAGAGGTCACCTGAAGTTCTCATTCTTTGGTACAAAAAATAATTTGTAATAGCTTCCTGACCCTATGGGGTCTGGCAACTCCTCTTGAATGGCACTTTTTTCGAAGAAGACTGAAGCATCTCTCTTTTTGCCACTCTGAGCGAACTGAGTGGAACATCTGGAAATGGATATAGCTGGGGAGATGGGAAAAGAGAACGTTATACCCTCTGGATATTATTTTCAAACTCTGCATGATGGCCATCCAGTGGAGATGCACGAACCTTGACTCCCTCAGGAGATAGTCAAGAAAGCCTTCAGCAATGTTGGTATGTTTGCCAGAAAAGGCTCCTCAAAATCCTTGGTTTTGCAGACCTCTGTGACCTCTTGGTTGGAATCCATTCAAGTGGACTCCTCTGCTACAGCCACTCTGTCCGAAAAAGAATCAAAAGAATCAAATGGTTGAAGCTGGGGTTTCCTAAATCATAGACATTCAAACCCCTTCTGATTTCTGGTAAGGATCTTTGAGGGATCACAAATCTAACACCCACGGCAAACAGCGTCTTTTCTTGTTCACAACTCAATCTTTCACTGCAGTCCCAAATACTGTGGAATCATCGAAAAGGACATTGGAGAGAGATGACTTAAAGGTGTGTGCAAAACTGCAAAGATGAAACCCAGCATACCATCTTAGGGTGATTTCTGTGCCTGCCACTCTGTCAGCTCTAACGGTTGCATTATGAAGTAGGTGCATGGACAGGTTAGTAATGTTCAGCATGGTACCCATAGTAGTTTATAGCGGTTTCTTTGACTCAGCAGTGGGTGGCTTGCAGAAAGAGTCTCAATTCCATTCAGCTTGATCATTCTGGAAGCAATTCATATGTGTTGTAATTTAGCAGCCTCAGGTCTGAAGTGCCCAAGGTGTATAAATGTACTTCATTTTAGCCAGCATTCTAGATTCTTTGTTAGGCAGATGGACAAAATACAGTTGTGCAAGTAAACATACAAAAGTAGATGTTAACATGATCACTGCTGTAGTAGCATAAGATACATTGGTTGTATCCCGGTGGGGATACAACAGACGGACATCTTCCAAAGCTTCAGAGCACCTCCCATGCACCCAAACCATTATTCAGTTCAGACTGAGACGACAAAGTCAGGACTGAATATCAGAGCTTCCATGCCAAAAGAGGGAGGTTATCTAAAGCACTGAGGAGAACAATGATAGGAAAAGAAAAATAAATGTACACATCCTAGTGTACATACATATAAAAATAAGGGGGACGGAGGAAGGGAGCAGTTATAGCAGTAGTGAGCATTTTAACTTCTAATGTTATGCTAAGTTTATTCACACAACTGCACTATGTTCTACATATTGATCACTGCCTAAGCTATATGGTTAAATTACCATAGCTTAGACAGACTGGGAGGAGGAAGGATAAGGGTACAGAAGACCCTGGAGAATGGCCCCTAGCATATCCTCTTGTATTGGTGATAGAATCCAGTTTATAGTGCTTTGAAAAAGTATGCACAGGGGACCAAGTTGCTGCTTCTAGAATACTTCTAGAAACCAACTCTTTACAAAAGGCCACAGATTAAACCAAGTTTTGTTGTGATGGGAGTAACAAAATGTAATAACACGAGACAATCATTTGGAAATAGTTTGTCTTCTTCTTACCTTCACAAAACTTCACCTCTGGTTTGGCACCTATGTCTCTAATGGACACAGGCAATCTGTAAATGGTTCATCTCCCAGGCCCCTACTTGTAAATGTTTCATCTCCCAAACCCCTGATTAGACTTATCAAGGGTATCAGAACTTGTCAGAGATTTGGGATGCATGGCTAGGCTTAAAAAGGTCCTTGTGGTCATTAGCTTAGTAAACACCTATGAACCTATAAATGAACTGACCAGAAGTTCTAATAGATTATGTTCTTTCAAGACAGTATCTGAATTGTGATATCCAAGGAATGAAATATCCTCTCTCTTTCACTTCTAGATTCTGGAAAGAAGAAAGGGAGATGGATAGTCTGGCTTAAAGTAAACCTGGATTCCTCTTTAGGCATAGGAGGAGGATTAGTTATCAAAAAAATCCTATCTTATTGAAAAATTAGACAAGGTTAACTCAGCATAAGAGCTTGCAACTCAGATACTCGTCGTGCAGCGGTCAGGGCAATGCATAAGATTTTTTCAATTTCAAGAACCTCAAATCAGCCCGATGATCTTGTTCAGATGAGAGTTAATTTTTCAAACAGAAAATTACGATCCCAAGAAGAAAATACCTGCTTTCTAAGAGGCTTCATATACAATAACCCTTTCAAAAACATTTCATACCAGACTACACTAAAAGAGGGGAATCCAAGGGCAGACATGCTGAAATGGTCAGCAAAGGAACGTTGTTAGACGAGTAAGACAGGCCCACAGGACAGTAACAGAAATAATGCAGAACAAGAGAAACAATAGCCCTGAAGGGGTGCTGATTCTTTTCGTGGCAATAACTAGAAAACCTTTTCCATTTGCTAATACACACCTTTATTAACACCTGTTGATTTATTAATTGACTACATCGTGGTGAGATCAGGTTTCTGCTTTTTACCTGTTGCACATCCTCAGGAAAAAGTGCCTTAAAGGTGTTAAAACTATCATCCAGGTAGTCAGCTGCAGATGCTTGGGGTCAGGACAGATCAAACACCCCTGAACTTGTGTGAGTAAATCCAGTCTATGAGGAAACGTGTGGTAATCATGCCTGGTCATTTTCAGGAGGAGGGGGGACCACTGTTGCCTGAGCCAGAAGGGACTCATCACAATTATTGTTGGGGAGGCTTTCTGAAAATTCAGATGTGCCTTGGATGTTAGTGGAAAGTGTGGAAAAGCATACATCCTAACATTCCTGTCCAAGAAATAGAAAAGGCATCTGTCTTCCAGGTCTTCTTGCATGGAATCCTGGATAAGAATGTTGCTAACCAATTGTTTAAAGTTGAGGAAAAAAATATTTATTTGAGGCGCTCCCCACAGATGGATTACATTTTTTTTTTATTTATTTAACATTTGTTTACTGGGAAAGTCCGACTTGGAATGAGCCAATTTTCAGTGGAGGCCCAGGGAGAAGCACTCCAGATGCATGTCTTTGTAATGAGGGAGAAAACCCACACAAAGCAGGGAGGGCATGCAGACTTTGCACAGAAGGCACCCCCAGCTGAGAACTGAACCAGAGACCTCTTGATGTGAGGTGACAATGCAAACTGCTGCACCACTGCACTGTCTTAAAAGAACAACGGATTCAAGCTTCCATTCATGAGGATCTGTCCTGTTCTTGCTCAGAATGTCTGTCACACAGTTTTGCTCTGACAGAATCCAAGATGCCTACATAATGAGACTGTGCTGAAAAGGTATATCCTAAGCTACCATGACTAGCCTGCACACAGGGCAAGATCTGCTTCCCCTTGCTTATGTAGCACATCACTGTGGTGTTGTCTGTAAACATTTGTAGAGGCCCAGGGGACCATGGATGACAGAGTTGAGACCATTTATGACAGATAACATTGCTTTTATGTTTTGGTCTGTCTTTGCTGTTCCAAAGACTCTGCATTTTTATGACCATTAGCAATGCTCCCTACGCAAAGTCTGAGGAGTCTGTAGTGACTGCAGTGCAGCAGGAGAGGAGAATAGGAGCCCTGGATTCTGAGAAATTTGGTGTCTCCATCACGAGTGCCCTTTTCACAAACCCCAAAAATGGAATCTGAACAGTCAAGGGATGCTGATGGTGGGAACCACAGAAATTTCCGGTAAAACCGTATCCTTCTCATGTGCGGTCTTGCAAGAGGTATGAGTATCATAGATGCCATGAAATCAATAATCCCGAGGAATTTTCTTGCTGAGTCAGAAGTTTAAGTGGAAAACCAGAGGAATATAGCCAAATACAGATCTATTTTCTCTCTGTGGAAGAAAAGCTCTTTGAAGTGAAGTTTCTAGCAGACGCCTAGGAAAACAATCTTGTGAGAAAGAGTCATAAAAAGCTTCTAGCCTAAGTAGGAGATCCCTTCTGACACTTTGAAAAAGACTGTGCAAAGATAAGGAAGTAGTCTAAATAAGGAAAAATGTGAATAGCTTGCAATCTGCAGCAGGCTATCACATGAGACAGACACTTTGTACACACCTTTGGAGTAATAGATAGGCCATATCATAAGGCAGCAAAGTGTTATGTGATCTACACACAGAAAACTTTAACATTTGAAATCTGAATCGATAGGAATGTGAAGACAAACATCTTTTAAAACTAAGTTAACTAGGGAACACAAATTGGGAATACGAGGTAACAAGCTGTGAAGTGAAAAAGTCTTTAACTTTGGGCACATCGCAAAGCTGGTTCAGAAAGGAAAGGTCCAGAACTGGTATGCAAGAGGCTTCTTTCTTTGGACCAGAAACATCCTTGAATAAAACCCTTCCCCTAAATGAAGAGGAAAAGCTTCTATCACCTCCTGAGTCAGCATATGCTAGATGACAGGAGAGAAATGAAGAGTTCAGTCTGGCGAAGGAGGTGGAATCCCCAGAAATGGAAGTAGACACTCCCACTGACATCTGAACCCTTAATGGATTACTCTCAGAACCCATCTGACTAAAATAATCTGTTGGCTCAGAAATAGAGGTTCAGATATTCTGGGAGAATTAAGGGACTGCCAGAATGGGAAGGGGTGGTGAGTCCCTTATATAGCCATTCAAACTTAATAGACTATCCTTTGCTCTGGGTAGTTCCAGCTTTCTTCTTGGAGCCACCCTGTAACTGCTTTTAAATATCTGATTATCACCTTATTTCTGAGACTGTTTTTTACTGGATACTGAAAAAGGTGAATTGAATCACTTGGAAAACTTAGAGAAGTAGGGCTGAAAATTTTGAGCGATTCCTTGAAACAGTTTCCCTCTCTCATCAGACTTTTTAATGACGTCTACAGCAGAAGGTCCAAAAAAAAAAAAAAAAAAATTAGTTCTCGATCTTATATCTGAAGAAGAATTCAAAATTTCATTTCTGACACCCTCTGGGAGGTTTTGAGAATGCAGCCAGGGTAACCTCCTCATAACCGTTCCAGTGGCAGCAGCCCTGAAAGTGGTATCAGTAGATTTATATGCAAATTTCAAACAATGGGTAGTCACCTGAGAAACAGAAGAGGCTAAGCTACACAAAGCAGATTTCTCCTTATAAGAGATAACAGATGCCAAAATATTCCTCATATTCTAGCAACTGGCAAGCATAAACTTAAATATAAGAGTTTTACAGATGAGAATTCTAAAAACAAGTTTTGCTGGACACACTTTTTCCCAAACTTATCAGAAGCCTTCCCCATCCTTGTCAGATAGACAGGGATTAGTATTAACCAAATCTTTAAGCAGCAGCTGGGTTTACTAAACAATAGCTGCTGGGTCTGACCTGGGATGATAGTAAAAAAAAACTTAAAAAATCGAGTTACTTTTATATAAACTATCTGCTTTTTAGGGATAGCAGGCTGTCAAGAAAAACATCTACTAAACAGACAGAACATGAGGAACAGGTGTAAGTTCTAGAAATTCCAGTAGTAACAAACTAACATTTTCTCAATGACTGAGAAACATCACTGTTGTTCCACTGAAACAATTGATTAATTCTGGAAATAGTCTCAGAAAAAAAGAAAATCCTTCAAAGGTACTGGCCAAAGTCACACACGCCTCAGAATCCGAGTCAGTAGGCTTTGGAGACCTAATCTGTCCCTTCACTCATTTTGTGGTTCAGTCTCGAACCTTTTCAGAAAATGAAGAATCCTTTTTTTCTTTTACCAGACCCAGCCATACAGGATGGGTTAAAAGCCTGAGCTAAAACCTGAGCAAAGCCCAGGAATTTACTCCTGTCAGAGTCACCGTGACAGGAGATAACATATGTTTACATTTTTGTTTCTTTTTGACAAGTATTTTTGAAGAAACAGCCCTACAGGTGTCAGCAATTCCTTCCACAGGGAAGGGAATAATTTTATGGCTAAGAACAGAGGAATTCCCTGCCTGTTCTCCTAGTAAGATTAGCTCTCCCCCACTCTCAGAGGACATGCATATTCCTCAGTCTATGATCACCAGTAAGAGCAAAGGAAAGGTATGAGTGGCTCGAAGAACCAGCTTTGGACACAGCAGTCGTTCACCTGCAGTTGAGGCATTTTATAAGCCTGCTGTGGTGGCAAAGGCTGGTTAGAAATCTTTTTTTTTCTTTTTGCAGCTGGGAGAAGGTAGAATCAAGGAACCAGAAGGTTGTTCCATGATTAAGCTGAAAAAGGTGCCTGATTCACAGGCAAATCTAGCAGCAATACTCAATAAGACCCGATAAAATACTTTAAACATTTACTCCAGCCTCAAAATGCAAAATAACAAGTTTTCCACAGAAAATGTAGTTTAACAACTTATTCCCACAAATGTAAAAGACAAAAACTAATGCTCCCATTTAAAAGTGAACAAAGGTCACGTGACAGTCAACAAACACATTTTTCCTAGCTTAAATAAATATATTTTTCAGAAAACATAAGTTTTCTCTCACAAAGTAAAGTGGAAGTTATCTCTCTAGCAATGGAACAGCTTTAACAGACTGATCCTTGAAAGTAGGCGGAACAGCATTCCCTTCATCGGCAGGAAAGCTCGAAAGGGCTTGACTATCAAACCTGTCAGCTCAAAATAGAGGATTGGGCACATGGAAGGTGGCTTGAAGCTTTGGAAACGGGACAGCTGTTACATCCTTAGTGATAAGAGACCTTGGGACCCAGGTGGACAGTAGTCTCTCCTTTGATGGTCACATCGCCACAGTGGTCAGAAGTCCTTCTATGTGGCACACCTCATCATAAAAGGGTTCTCATCCAGGAAAAAAAAAAAAGAGGTCATTGCTCCCCTCTACTCTTCACTCATTAGACCCATTATAGAGTACAACGCCCCTTTTGGAATGTACCTAACAAGACATCTGCAGCAGCTGGAAAGGCCACAGAAGTACCTCACAAAGAGGATTACTGGCCTCAAACAAATGCCCTATACTGACCGCCTCAAAAAACTCCAGCTTTACTCTGTAGCATATTGCCTACTCCGAGGTGATCTCTGCCTAACATATAAAGCTATGTCAAACCCAGAGCTGTTGGGACATGCTACACCTAAAGAAATCCCAATCCCTCCAAGCTACACGCTCTAGGGACCTAAACCTTGTCACCACAATAAACAGGACATGCTGGAGGGATAGATTCCTGTCCCAGAGACTTACTCTGGAACAAGCTACCCATCTATGTCAAGCAAAGTTCTTCATTAGCACTCTTCAAGAAAAATCTTGATGAGTGGATGGGAAATAGGAAATACACCCCGGAGATCACTTCTGTGTGTCTGCTCGACAATGGCACAGGAAAATAACTTTCTTGGGTGGCGTAAGCTATGGAACCTTGCTGGCTAGGCTTACATAGGCCATTGGGCAGATAGCCTAGTACCTACCTATGATATAACCCATATAACTTAGGCTACTACAGCAGTGATCAATATGAAGAACATTTGCTGTTTAATAAGCCAACTCTCTTTTGGTGGCAGGTGCGACAACAAAAGTCCACCAAATAAATGTTAGACCAATGCTGCCCATCTTTAGGTGGATGCATAACTTTATTGGGCTTGTGTGGAACTGTCTTTGTATTATCTGGTTAATGCCACTCCTTTCTGGTGGCCCAATCAATAAGACAGTTGGCAGGAGAGACCACCCAACAGGTAGGGGCCACAGAACATAAGTCTCCAAAAGCATTTCTTCATCATGAAAGGGTGGGTCATTTCACCAAGATCCTCTCTGTCATCAATTCAAGGATCACACTAAAGGTGGCATTTATGAGAGGACTGTAGGGAGTCCCTTAGCTTATCCAAACCAGTGTCTGATAAAATGTTTTGCACATTTTCTTCCTAAAAATCCTCTCATGGCTAATCTGAATCCCCTGTGAACTCTGAATGAACTTGCAAAGGTTCCTTGAGACATTCCAGTCTACTCTAACACTAGGAGTCATGACGAATAGGCTGAAGGGCTAACAATAAGGTGTCAGGGGCTAGAGCCAGTACTCATGGAAATTCAGACCGTCACCTATGAGGGGAGGCTATCATTCTCTCCACAGCCTTGAAAGCCAACCCCAAATCCATCAGCATCAAGGATACCTGTCCTGAAGCTGTGTCAGTGGTACACAGGAGAGATGCCTGAAAATCTACAATTCAGATGGCTTTGAGATGGAGACTGATATTGATGTGTCAAAGGTTGAGGATTCCGACACCACCAAGGGTCAAGTGAGTTGGCACCAGGGATGGTGCAGACGACTCGGCATACAGCACACCATTCTGAGATCCAAATGACTCTGAAGGTCTCTGTATCAAGTGACTTGGATGCATGGATGTCAAAACCAAAGTAACAGTCCCTGTTGAAGCTGAGCAGACAGAGTCAGGGAAGTGACTCAGCTCCAAAGTCCCTGGGGTCAAAACCTAGACTAAAGGAGCCAAGAGTGGTGAGGGTAAGCCATCTGGATCCACCTCTTGAAAAAGAAAGGGATGGTAACACCCATCTTGATATGCACATTCAAAAATGCCATCATTGGTTCCCAGTCAGTTTCTGTGGAGCTCTGAAAGGACCTAGCAGACTTTAGAGAAGATGTAGAGGGAGGTCTGGAACACAGAAACTGGACAGTTCCCTCTCAGAAGAATGCCTACTAAACCGTTTCACTGGAGACTTGCCCCTGATAACTATTGTCTCGGAGACCGGGGTAGGGGTGGGGGTGGGGGGGATTCTGCACTGCTGCCAGTTTTGGAGATTGTGCTTTCTCCTGTCTTGGAACATTAAGGGCAAAAGATGGCCCTTCTTTTTCTGGCTTTCTTTTCTCCATGATCTAAAAAAGAAGTGTACCATACTACCAATGGAGCAATTTAAACAGCAACAGTACCGGTAGGAAAAATAGTACACAGATTCAATGTTAAGACTACAATTGTAAGTTCAGGAGACTGAAAAGAAGTTGAAGCAGAAAAACAGAATAATTAGTTCAGCATATTTTTTAGCACCAAAATAATGGTAGGGATTTTTCTGTTATTAATTAAAGTTAAGTCTTTAAATACATTTGTAAATGTATTTCCAAATCAATAAAGGGAAGGAACACTTAAGCTAAGATGCAATGGACTGTCCTTTCACTATGGCGGCAAATACGATTGGAAGTTAATGGCACAAGGGAATTATGGATGGAAAATTCTGAAGGAGCACATGACTAGCAGATGGCCAGATCAGATTCAATAAATGGCCCATTACCCAACAGTTGGATCACATGGACAGATGAAATAGGAGCTAATAAACTCTCCAACTCCTCAAAAACAACCTACATGCTTTTTAATACCAATGAAAAACTGAAATCTACTAATGCAATCAGCATCGCTGATCTAAAAATAAAACACAAATACATTTCACAAACAAAAATACATGGGATTTTGAATGGATCACTTGCTGTTAGGGAGCACAATGAAAACATGACGAATAAAGTAACTGCCAAATTGCAGCATGCCATTCCATTTCAAATCACCTCACTCCACCATCAAGAAAAGTCACAGGAGAGCAAATATCTGTAACTAAAGAAACAATTCTTTTTGAGCTGGGATGTAGGATCTGGATTGCCTATACACAGTTAGACATTACTCAATTTAACCCTACTGGCTGGCAAAAAAGCAATTACTAGAAAATGGAAATCAAAATGTAAACTAACTGTAACTGAAGGACTGAATACAGTGAAGGAGACAAAATAACTGGATGTGGGATCTTTAGAAAAAGGGAGGAGTAAATTACTTGGAAATAAAATAAATGGAATTTGTGGGAATACTGCATGCAGAATAATGTTTAGGAAGAGTGAGTTTAAAGGATGTCAGGCATTGAGCAATTTATGTAAAAGCTTACTGTTAGAAAGAAAGAAAACATATGTAATGCATAATGCATAAAAGTGAAAAATGTTAATATGATTTCTTTCATTTTTTATTAATGTATGTGAGCCTGGGGGCTGGGGATTTATAAATGTACACCGTGTACATCTTCATGTACACGTTGTGGTAACCTTTTGGAATTCAGGAAGAGCCCTAACATGGTGATGCACATTGCTTTAAGTAAGAAGATATGCAGCACCGTGTGAGGTTGGCTCCAAGTCCATGCTGTATGCAAATGAGGCACTCCTGGGGAGAGGCATATACTAATTACCCCATGTTCCTTCTCTCCTGGAACCACCTACAGGAAGGCATATCTTTCCAGCACAATTCAGGAAATTGCATGCAGATGTAGATTAGCATGGCTGGCCCCATAACATCAGGATTTTGTCCGTGTTCACTTACTAAAAATTAAAACAGTTCAGGTATTGGGGGTGGGGTGGGGGACACACAACAGCCACAACAGATAACAGAACTAGCATATTTTTATCAACCAGAGGAGAAGTTGTGGATAGCAATTAATAAAGAGTTGAATGATTTTATATGGGAGGGAAGATGGCAAGAGTCAAGTGGGATAAGATGATTCTTCCAGAAGAACAGGGCAGATTGGGATTACCCAATCTGAAGGGTTATTTCAGAGCTACACAGTTAAAGCTGCTATACATAGCACAAGCAGAAATCTATAATTCAAAGTGGAAAGGGATTATGATGGGGGGGGGGCATCTCAAGAAACAAGGAGAGACTGGTATTTTGGATGTAGATCTTTAAGGTGAATAACTATAATCACACAGATTATTATATCTATAAAGTACAAGAAAGTATCCTAAGAACCAAGTCAACACAGGAATGGAGAAAGGAGATTCTGCTGATAGGGGTGACTGCAATTAGGGATAAAGAAAATAGTTAAGAGGGGGCTGGAATTTATTGGAGAAAACTGGCAGAGAAACCAAGGTATCGGGACCAAATAACTAGAGAGGAAAAGACGACAGAATGGGAAGACGCCAAGAATTTATTTGGACTGCAGGTTAGATATTGCCTTCCCTATCAAGGATTGATATCAGGGTATAGTCAAAGAAAAAGAAATAGGGGGTCCTAAATGAAAGACCAGCACTGGTAGAGATTTTAGCAGAAGCTGCCATTAAAAAAGGAATAATTAGTAGAGCATACAAAACATTGTATGATAATTATAAGAATCAGAGGAGATTAGAAAGGATTGAGAAGAAAGACCAGATAAGCAATTCACAAAGAAACAATGAAAGGTTATATGTGCGTGTCCCAAATATATAACAAAATCTACAAGATTTAGGATTTTTGATTGGAAATGTTTGCATAAATATTTTTATATCCCAAGGAGACGCCAGAAATGTTTTCCTCATGTAGACACCAAATGTCGGAGGCATGATGCAGAAGAAAGAGGTAAATGGGAACATATTTTCTGGGAGTGCAGTGAGTTGGCAGCCTTTAAGGATTCCCTGCAGGATGCACTGTTGGAAATGCTGGGGGTGGGTAGATTGGTCTGACGAGGGAGACTACTTGTCTGAGCTATGATACAGAATCGGAATTGCCTAGAGATAGCAAGGCCTTGCTTTATTCCAATAATGATGGCTGCCAAAAAGCAATTACTAGAAAATGGAAATCAAAATCTAACCCAACTATAACAGAAGTAGTGAATACAGTAACAGCGATAAAACAACTAGAAATGAGATCTTTAGAAAGAGGTAGGAGCAAACTACATAAGAAAAAAATGGGGATTCTGGGAACAATACATACAGGGGATGACTGCAGTTTAAAAGAAGGCAGAACTTAAAATAAGGTATGTAATGTTTGACTGCAAATGATTGGGTAGATAACTGATGTATAATATTTACAACTGGGAGTGTGTCAGTATGGTTTGTGATATAAAATGTTTGCAACTAGGATTGTGTTGGTGTGGTTTGTTTTCATTTATATAAATGTATGATTGCCTGTGTCATAAATGACAGTTTAATAAAGATATTTCTTGTTTACAAAAAGGGCAAGAATTGAATAACTTATGCAATGTTGCTTATGTTACATGATATATAGCAATATAAGTGAGTACAATGTTTGTAAACGTGAACTGTTATACAATGTATAACTTTTATATAAATGTAAATTTGCCTATGTCACAAGTGATAATTCAATAAAGGTGTTTAACAAAAAAAAAAAAAGATAACAGAACTGTATCTTAACAGCACCAACAGTACAAGCATCGGAAACTCTAGCTATGAAGCATACTACACTTGTGCCATGATGGCACTTCACCTAGTATGTGATTAAGGGGTGGGGGGACACTAGTCATGAAGCATATTACACTTGTGCCATGATGGCACTTTACCTAGTATGGGATTAAGGGGTGGGGTACACTACTCACCAGGTACACAACACTTGCACTGTAAGGTCACCTACAGCAGTATGGAGATTGAGAGGTGGGAGATGCAATATTCACCAGGGAGGAATGTAAACTCTTGTGCCATAATGACAGGTACACTAATCCAGGGATCAGGGGAACAGTTCACAGGGACTGTGATGTGTGTGTCTGCATTTCAATATGTATTTATGAATGCAGGAGAGTGACTGGGGGGGGGGGGGGTATACGGGACTGTGATGTGGTTTTGTGTTTGAATGTGTGTACTTGTGTGTGTGTGTGTGGGGGGGGGGGTGTCCATGGCTGCACAATGTGGCTACAGCAGTGAACTACCACGACATGCAGATCAGCAATGATCTACACATTGCGGTACTAACTGCAATCCACAGACTTGCAAATTAGCAGTTAATGAGATGTTTCCTCATCTTGTTTTACATGTCTCTAAATCACAAAATATAGCATTGTGGTTGCAGGGTGTATGCTCATGCTAGGCCCTTTAATGAATACCAGGGTATGTCTTAAGTGACAATTTATAAAAGTGCTAATATAAATGAAAAAAGTCCTGGCCACAAACAAGCTAACCATTAAATCTGAGTACAGACTACCTTTAACAGCATCACATTAAAAACAATTCAAATTTATATGCAGCAATTAACAAAATAGAGACGTGGGCTTGTCACTGTTTGGATGGTGAAGGGTAACACTCAGGATTACACTCATACACACCTTCATCTGATAAAGACACAGATGTTATTAAACATTCAATCATTCAGTAGCATTTATAATCTAGGATTATTGTGAATCTGTGCAAATTTGAACAAATTAAATTAGTTTGTATTGCCTCAAAAATATCAAAGCATTAGCAATTCCTCATTATTTATATTGTAATAATTTCTGCACTACTTTTTTTCTTTTTGCGTTTCTTTTTGTCAGCCCAAACTAATTTACTTTGCTATAATTTACAAACGTGCACAATGATCCTAGATTAATACTACTATCAGACTGTAATGCTTGTAGTTTTTTTCTTATGTTAAGTTACTTCTCCTAAAAGAGCAATTTCATCATGAAAATTATTCTGCCACATGTTTATTACTAAGCCATATGTATTTAACTAAGCACACTGTCGACGATGTTCTCTGCTAAATGTGGCCTGGGTTGTGGCTGAAAACAGTCTCAGGACCAGCCCATCTACTTGTTAATAAATAAGATGTAAAAACAAATACATTTTTGGGACATGTTAAGTGGAAAGACAAAAAAGAAGCTTCTCCATTATGAAGGAAAGAACATATCCACCATCAACTCCCCTTGCCTTTCTGTACTAAGTATAGAGGGGAAGAACCACATACTCCTGACTGGCTTAATGTTCAATTTCCTAAGTATAGGGTCTAGTGTGGGGAAGGCTATGTACAAGTGGGAGATTGGGCAAATGGGAGTTCAAGCACTTCCTTTTTTGAAAAAGTGGCAGCAAGCAGGTGTGTTGCAAGCAAATGGCAGCGAGTACATGTAGTAGATCCCTCCCAGAGCTTATTCTTAGAGGACAACTTTAGCCACACCATACACTGCAGAGTTTCTGCCCTAACTACATCATCAGTGCAATCAAAAAGACATCAGCCCACAAAGGAACAAGTCACGATAAGAATTTTAACTTCTGCATTGAATTTTGAAGGGCTGAAAGCATTTCCATATTGCTAATCCAGACTGCAACCTTGTTAGGTGAAAGATAGTTGACTGATCATGACCCAGAACACCATCATGCTCACTCTGCCCATATCTTAGATTTCTCATCAGTTGGTCAGGACTTGTGATCTCTGGGATTTATGCAGGACTGCAAAAAATCATAAAGGTGCTAGCCCTAGGATGCTTGTATAGGTTCTTGCACCACTCAGATGGGGCCTGTAGAAGGTACCTACCATCTTAAAAACAAAAGCGGCAGTTTTTGGATGCCTGGCAGCTGCAAACATGATATCTTGAAGCAAAATGCTCAATGTATGGGATGACAAAGGTCACTTCCTTCATCAGACACTCGTGTATACAATACTGGGAGGAGGATAAGGAAGCCATAGACCAATGCACGAAGGATACCATTAGGCTGTAGTTTTTTTCCAAAGTAGGGGTCACCTGGGAAGAAGTCGAGACCCATTTGTAACTCTGTGTCATCTTGGCTCCTTCAGTCTCCTAGGTGGCTAGAGAGAACCATCTTTCCTCCACAACTACTGCTTCTCCTCTGTCCACTGGTGGTTGAGTTTTTACTTGGTGCTGACTCACCTGGCACTGGTGACTTTGGTACAGGTCCTTTTGGTGCAGAGTTACTAGAGATGAGGTCATCACTACTGACATGTCGATGCAGAGAGAGGCACCAACACTCTCAGGACCAATCACAGTTTCAACACATTTGGTATTCCATTCCTTGGTACCAAAACCCCTCTTGGTATTGGGCCTAGCCATGATCCAGGCAGACACTGCCCATCACTTTGATAATGACTTTGGTGACAATATGGATGGTGGCGCTGACTCTTGGGACCACCAGTCTCAGCACTGATTATTGACACAAGGGAGTCCGTTCCAAGAACATCCACTAGGTATACTGCTTTAGAACTGGCACCCTCTAGTACAACTCAATCTCTGTACACTACACAGTCAGGAGCCTTGCATTATTCATCGCTGTCCCAGCAGAACACAGCACAGAAAGTACAGTTGTGTGCACTTACCATAAATGTAGATGTTAGAGTGTATTCACTGTTGCAGTCATTACACTTGGGTTATCCTGCTGGCAGGCTACCCTCAGTCGGCCTGAATTCCAAAGTCTAGGTCCAGCATCGGTTGCTGTCGTCTCTTCCCTGACGTCAGAGCGCCAGGGGTATAAAAGATGCAGCCGATGCCATTTTCTTCAGTTTTTCTTGCCCCAGATGTCAGGTGCCCCCAAAAGGGTAAGCTAAAAATATGCCAATAAAACATGTATGCACCAAAATATATTATACCTTCATCTACAAGCAAATACACCACATAGGTTGTATAGATTAGAGAAAAGCAGATAACTTCCAGCAAAGGTATGGGGGATGGTGGTGGGTAACCTGGACTGCAACAGTGAATACACTCGAACATCTACATTTATGTTAAGTGTACACAACTGTACTATGTTCTTCGTGTTTCACTGTTGCAGTCATTACACTTGGGTTGAATCCCAAAGCTATGGTTGGGAGGCTGGAGCTAAATAGCATTAGGAGCAGCTATGAGGCCCTGTAGAACTGCAGTGGCAAAGCCTGCCCTGGATTTAGAGTAGAGTGGTAAATGATAGTGCTTTGTAAAGGTGTGCAGTGAACTCCAGGTAGCAGCCTCTAAAATGTCTTTGGTTGGTACTCCCTTGAGGAAGGCTGCTGAAGTGGCTGCCGCTCTGGTTGAATGTGGCCTAATGCCCTTAGGCACTGGCTTGCCATGTTGTGAATAGCAGAAACAAATGCAGTGGCCTATCCACTTTGAAATAGTCTGCTTTGAGATAGCCTTTCCTTGTAATCCTGCAGCATATGCCACTAGTAGTTGCTCTGTCTTCCTGAAAGCTTTGGCTCTGTTCAAGTAGAAGCATAGCTGTCTATGTCCAAAGAATGCAGAATTCTCTCCCTCTTATTCTGTGGGTTTGGATAAAAAGTAGGCAGATGAATAGTTTGGTTAAAGGCCACACTGGACACTACCTTAGGCATAAATGTGGGGTTTGTCCTCAGAGAAACCCTCTCTGGATAAAAAATGATACAGGGTTCCACAGCCATGAGTGCCTGTAGCTCTGAGACTCGTCTTGCAGAGGTTATTGCTAGGAGCAGAGCTGTTTTACAAGATAAAAACTTTATATCAGCTGTAGCAGCTGGCTCAAAAGGAGGCAGGGTGAGTTTTTCCAAGACATAATTGAGGTCCCGTGCAGGTATTGGTGATCTCCTTGGAGGCCTTAAGTTTTTGGCTCCTCTGAGGTACTGCCTTAACAAGGGCTGAGAAAAGATTGGTGGCTCTGTATTGTAATGAACCGAAATTGCAGAGGCATGAATTTTAATAGATGAAAAAGATAGGCCTTTATCCAGCATCTCAGTTAAGTATTGCAAAATCTGAGGAATATTTGGTACAGCTGCGTCAATTCCTTGTGCCGGATTCCAAGCACAGAATCTCTTCCATTTTCCAGCGTAAGATTTTCTGGTACTAGGCCTTCTGGCCTCCAAAATGACATCCATCACAGCTTTAGTGAGAGGTGCGTTTTGAATGACTACATTATCCGCCATGCTGCCAGTTTTAAGGTCTTTAGTTGGCTGTGAAGGATCTGATTGTTTTGTTGGGATAGTAGATGAGGTATCTGAGGCAAGGTCCAAGCCAGGCATTAAGACAAGTTCCTTAGGATTGGATACCAGTACTGGCGGGGCCAGTCTGGGGCAATCAATATCATCTTTGGCTTCTCTTGTCTGACCTTTAGGAGTACCTTGGGGAGGAGAGGCAGTGGAGGAAAGGCATACACTGCTAAGCTTTTCCAGCTGAAAGATAGTGCATCCACTTTCCATGCTTGTCTGTGATAAGTCCTTGTGCAGAATCTTTTTATTTGGTAGTTGTGGGGAAGAGGCAACTAGATCTATATCCGAGCATCCCCATTTCCTTGCTATCATGCTGAAGACTTGTGGATCCAATTTCCACTCGTGGGGGTCCATGAGGTTTCTGCTTAGTTCATCTGCCAATGTATTTATCTTTCCTGGCAGGAATTGTGCCTGCAGATGTACTTGGTAAGTCAATGCTGTGTCCCACAAAGTCACGGCTAGTCTGCAAAGGGGGTAAGAATGAGTGCCTCCCTGCTTGTTTATATACCACATGACTGTGGTGTTGTCTGCCTTTATCAGCAGTTGTCCCAGATGATGTAGGTCCTTGAAGGCTGTCAGGGCATTCTGAACAGCTAGCATCTCTTTTTGACTGATATGTAGATGCATTTGCTTTGTGGACCATGTGCCTTGAATACATCTTCCTGCCATGTGGGCCCCCCAGGCACAATATGATGCATTCGCTGTTAATGTCTGCCTGGCTGGGGGTAAGGTGAATGGCTGTCCCTTGTTCTGGTGACAAGCCTTCACCCACCATCGAAACTCCTGGTGTAGGCAAGGAATGAGGGTAATTAATGTTTCCAGGCTGTGGCAATGTTGAGTCCAAACACTTTTTAGGTACCATTGAAGTTTCCTCATATGCAGTCTCGCATATGGAATTAGTAGAATGCAGGATGCCATGAAGCCCAAAGCCTGCAGAATTTTTCTTGCAGATAACTGGGCCTTTGTTACCAACAGGTTGAAATAGGTAGACAGTTGCCTTTGTTTGTCTGGCGGGAGATAAGCCATCTGGGCAGTTGTATTTAAGCTTGCATCCAGGAATATCTCTTGAGAGGGTACACATTTTGATTTCTTTTCGTTGACTGTGTACCCTAGGCCTGTTAGAAATCTCTTTACAAATGCCAGATGCTGTAGTAGAATGTCCTTGTTCTCTGCTTGAATGAGGCAGTCATCCAAGTAAGGATATATTTGAATTCCTCTGTCTGCAGAACGCAATTACTGGTGACAGGCACTTTGTGAAGACCCTGGGCGCAGTAGATAAGCCAAAGGGCAGTGCAGAGAATTGGTAGTGCATTGAGCCAGCTTTGAATCTGAGTTATCTTCTGCATGTTTGTCTGATTGGGAGATGCAGGTATGCCTCTTTTAGGTCTAAAGTCACAAGCCAAGCCTTCTTGCCCAGCATGGGCAGAAGTTGCTGTAGAGTCAACATTTTGAATTTTTGTATGTCCAGCTATGCGTTTAGAATAGATAGGTCCAGTATTGGTCTCCAGGTCTTGTCCTTTCTTGGTACCAAGAACAGTCTTGAATAAAATCCTCGTCCCTGCTCTTGCTCTGGTACTTGTTGAATGGCCCTCATGTCCATGAGAGATGAAACTTGTTTTTGTGCCTCTGCCCATTGATGTTCTGGCAGGTCTGGCCAACTGCTTGTCCTTGGCAGGGTATGGAAGTGAAACTTGTAGCCTTGTGACACTATGTCTAGGACCCATTTGTCCTGGGTTATGTGCCAATTTTGTGAAAAAAGTGCTAGTTTTCCCCCTAAAGGTGCTGCTAGAAGATAAGTGCTTGGTGCAGGCAGGGGGAAGTCATTGGGACTGTTTCCTGTATGGCTGTGATTTGTCTTCTCCACTTTTGGAGGTAGAAGCAACCCACTGTTCAAACCTGTACGAACCTTGGGGCTGGGATCTGCCTCTTGGGCGTCTGTATCTGCCCCTTTGTGGTCTGTCTGACACTGGAAAGGACCAATTGTTTGTAGGACAGTGTCTGCTAAATCTTGGAGGCTGTACCTGTTAGAAATCTTTAACCGTTTGCATAGATTTAGCTTTGTCCTCCATTTTCTTTAACACCTCTTCTGCTTAAACACCAAACAAGGTATCATGCTGTAATGGAGCATTTAATAATTTTGCTTTGATATGATCAGGCAGATTTTGTTCCTTTAACCAAGCATGCCTCCTAATGACAGAACCCGTAACAGCGGCCCTGCAGGAGGCCTCCAAAGAATCAAAACCATATTGCAAAGTATGCTTTCCAACTTGTTCAGCTGCATGCAATAAATCCTGCATTTCTTTGTTTTCTGCACATTCAGAATTTATCAACATTTTCTATTTAAGCAGTGACATAATATATTGCTGATATTTGAGCATATGAAACTGACAATTTAAAGCCCTTACAGCCAAGGTAGCAGAAGTGTAAATCTTTTTTCCCCATCTGTCCATTGCCCTAGAATCCTTATCGGGGGGGGGGTAGGGTTTTTTGCAGTGGAAGCCTTGACCCCTTTAGGACCCTGAGAGACAGTTTCTGGGTCAGCAGCAGGGTTCTTGAAAAGGAATTTGTGAGAGTCAGGAACCCTGTAGTACCTGTCCGGCTTAACAGGAGCTGGAGGTAAGGAGTCAGGGGTCAGACTGGACTCTGAAAATACATCATCTACAATGTCTAAACACAGGTGGAATAGCTAGGGGCCTGTGTTGTGGTAGTAAAAGAAAGTCTCTGAGCCTTTTCTTAGATTCTGAAAAATCTTGGCTCTCCCAGTGGAAATGCTCCCTCATGATATGCAAAGTTTCCCCGAAAAAGTAATCCTCAGGAGGAGAGGCTGAAAGGATAGATTCTTCAGCATCAGAATCCTCATAGGGAGGAAGAGAGTATTCCTGATCAGAAGAGCAATCAGATGAAATGGAAACCTGATCTGAAGATTCATATTCTGTCTCTCCTAGGCCTTTTATCAGGAGGGGGATGGGAACCCCTGATCAAAGTAATTAAGTCTTCGGCCATTTTGAGCATCTGTTTTTTGGGCATGGAGGACTGTCCATGAGGCTGTTGTACTTGTCTCTGTCTTTAAAGGTGCTTTAGTCTTTGCCTTTGAAGCTGGAGTCGTTTTAATGTATAATTGAGTAGGTCTGAAAACACCCTCGGAAGCCGATGCCTGCTCAGCAGCTCCGGACCCATCTGAGGGAATAGTCTCCGAAGGTCCAATACCTTGAGCTTCCAGCGGCCTAGTCGACTCCACGTGGGAGTCGGTAGCGGCCTGCAGGTCTAAAGTAGCGGGCATCAGGGGCTGTGAAGGTGCCTCACTGAGAACCGGCGACTGGCTTAGAAAAAGCCTCGTCGTCGGTTTTGGACCTCGGATGCCGGTCCTTTTCTTTTTCTTTGCATTTCTTGTGAATTCCGGTAGTCATATGGCTATCCGACGACATCATATAAGTAAATCTTCTGCCAAAATAGTGTAATGCAAAATTGTACCACCGCTTAATAGTGCGTTGGTTAAATCTAGCACAAAACTGACAACTAGCAATGTCGTGGTCAGGGCCTAGGCAAGGAATACAGTAAGAATGAAAGTCCTTATGAGGTATTTGCTTCCCACAAGAAATGCAATTATTAACTTTTTCTGACATCGGTCTGGAGCAAGAAAAAGGTTTCCCCAATGGGGTACTTAGCTTTTAATGACGACTTTGGATCTGAAATTCGAACACGAAAATCTCAGGAGTCGGCCGACCGGCACTTGCGAACTGCTTATGCTTCGGGCACCGCACGGCAAGAAAGACTGAAGAAAATGGCGTCGGCTGCATCTTTTATACCCCTGGCACTCTGACGTCAGGGAAGAGGTGACAGCAACTGACACTGGACCTAGACTTTGGAATTCAGGCCAACTGAGGGTAGCCTGCTGCCAGTAGGCTAACCCAAGTGTAATGACTGCAACAGTGAAACACGAAGAACATCAGTCTCATCAGATCCCAAATGTAAGGGGAAGGGTCCTCTCCTGAACATACAGACTCCACCCCAAGCACTCCAATGAACAGTATGCGCAACAGGTGAGCACATAGGCTCTCTCCCACTTCAGCATTAGATCTCGACCAAGGGGAGGCCTTCCCCAGTCCCCCCCCCCCCCCCAGAAGACCACAAATTCAGAGAAGGCCATGAAATTATGGTATGCAGGGTATCTTGGCCTACTGCAACATCACCCCTGAGGAAGAAATCCTAGAGGTACTTTAGTCTGACCTGTGTACAACTTGATGGTTCCTCTTCCAGACAGAAAGGTTGATTTTGCTGCACAAAGAGCATGGCAGGAACCAAATATAACTAAGCCAATACTCCAGAAGCCCAACACGATCCTTCAGTCCCCCAAAGACAGACAATACTTAAAAAGGGGTAAAGCTAGGAGGCTGAAACTCTACAGGCATACTGGGTACTATGCACCCTGCAAAAGGGCACTGCAATCCTGGCATAACTTCTTTCACTATGACCGTTTACTATTTTTAGCTCCAATGTTGTGTCAGCGACCATCAAAAGAGAGGCTTCTGAAGAAGCATAAATGATCCATCCTCCAAAAAAAGTTTCTAGGGCCACAGATCACTTTGAAAAGTGAGCATACATGTGGAGTACTTTTAGCTATCTACCAGAGCCTTCAACTACTTGGAGCATTTGACCAAGATTAAGCATGCTCTAGTATACAAAACCCTGGAGAACCTGAAAATGTCACCACTTTGTGAATTATGCAAACAGATGGTGACAATTAACACCACTGCAATGCTCTCTCTGTTGTTTTTACACAACGCATCAGATGAGACAGCAACAGTGGGGTCAGGCATCTCCATGAGAATGCATGCTTGGCTCACAGATTTGTGGAATACTTTAGGACATCTTTAACTAATGCCCCCATATGATGGGTCCTGTCTATTCAGATCCAAAAGGAATGATAAACTGAACAGAGCAAATAAGGTTACTACTCTGCAAAGGTCCTATGCTAGGAGCCAGAAGGGAGTAAAAAACATATGGTTCAAGAAAGCCCAACAACTCCAGTTTGGGTAATATACCGATAGGAATGCCCATGGATGCAGGGTTTCTTCAATGGATTCTTCCCTAGAAGCACAGAGGTGTTCAGTAATAATAGGGGTTTCATAGTCCTTTCTCCATCAATGAACAGCAGAACCCTTAAGAACTTGACTGACTGTCCACCTGCGGATGCAGCTGGGGGGGGGGTCATATCACCCCACATCTAATCACTAGTTGGTCATTATGCATGAGAAATGGATGAGGGAGATTATATCCAAGGGCTAACCCATACCCTGACAAAAGAGAGAAGGAATAGGTGAGGTCTCAAGCCTCTTACGAAAGAGAGCTATCCACCCCACCAGAAAGACAGGATCCGAAGTTTACTCCAGGTGCTTCTTGGATATGAAGACAGCGCAGAATCTCAGACCAATATTGTTATCTCAGCTGCCTAAACCTTTATGTACAAAAATGAAATTCCATACTGTAAAGGAACAGTCAATCCTTCCAAGTCGATATGTGGGAGACTGGATTGCTCATTCAACGTCCAAGATGCTTATCTACACACAGAGAGCAAAGGTGTCCTAGAGGTTCTTTTTTTTCAGGTAGGAAACAGTCATCCCTGGTTCTGAGCCCTGCCCTTTGGTCTCACCACAGCCCATAGGGCATTCACCAAAGATATGGTGGCATTGGCTGCTTACCTAACACTGCTAGGTATGAAAGACATTCCCAAACTGGATGACTGCCTCATAACTGTACTGAAAGGTAGTCTTTTCTAAGAGCAAAGGACTATTTACTCATTGCACGTCTTTGGGGAAAATGATGAACATTGGGAAGTTATGGCTGGAACCATCACAAGCTCTAATATTCATCATCTGCCATCTGGACACCAGATTGAAGTCATCCAGCCTCACACCATACAGAATCTCTCCAAGCCAAGCTGCAGTCAGACTTTTATTACAGAAACTGCCAGTGACATTTGCTTTATGTTCATGTTACCCTCTGCCAGACACCCCTACAGAGTTTTGCAGTGAACACTGAGGGTGCAGTGGTCTGAACTAAATAACTGAGTCAACCAATTTGAATTTCAAAAGCTTTCCACACCCATCTGCAGTTGTCATCAATCATCTAAACCTGACAGTAGGATGCTCTTTCCTTGCTCCACGGTGGTGGTCACCACAGATGCATCTGCCTTATGGGGGTGAGGGCATTGTCTGGGACAGAAGGTCTAACGGATGTGGAAACAGCAAGAGGCCAACTTGTACATAAATATTTTGAAGACAAGGGTGGTCCTAGGTACAGTGGTAGACCTTTCAGGACCTCTTTTCCTGAAGTGCAATTGCTATACTCTCTGAAACATGCCTCTGGTGTAGTACATCAACAAACAAGGTTCGAGATCCTGTCATGAAACAATAAGCACATCAGAATGAGCTGTTAATTCACAGCACTTTCTGACTGCAATGCACATCCAGGACAACCCAACTCTTTAGAAACAAAACTAATCAGATGTTTTCTGATACATCACAAGTGGCCCCTAAACATGTCTATAGCCAGGATGCTTTTCCATCACTGAAGGAGACTTTGCTGTGTCCACAAACACCAAATGCAGCAACTTTTTTCTCCTTAATCCCTACACAGGGATAGGCACCCTTGGATGGTCTAATCCACCTGTGGCCACCAGGAAACGTCCACACATTTCCCTCCTTACCCTTTATGAAGAAGTTCCTCAAGAAAACCGCAAAGCCAGAATAATCCTCATTGCTCCATTTTCAGACCTTTCAGTAGTGGTTCCCACTTCTACGGTTTTATCTTATAAGCAGAGCCCTCTTTCTGGATCCTCATCCAGTACTCCTATTTATCCATGTGGCAAAGTTCTCATGGATAATTAAGATCTCAAACTAACCACATGATTTCTACAATTCCTGTAATGACCAGGGAACAGGCATGCCTAGCAAAGGTCGCCCAGACCTTAATGGCAACACAGAAGCCATTTACCGGAGGACTGTACAAGGGCAAATGTCAAAGTTTCCTTAGAGAATACATACATTCATAACTTTGATCCCTACAGTTATTCTTTTCCCTGACTGAAATTTTTGATAAAGTTTGTAGGTTTTCAACAATATAAGCTCATCTCACAGCTATTTAAGTCCTTCATCAAGGATTCAATCACACTTTTCAGGCTTCTCAGTTTGTGAAGTCTTCTTGATAAAAGTTTACTTAAAAAGCCTCCATTCAAAGACCCAGACACATGGACCATACCTTTGAGATAGAAAAACTAAAGTGGACCCTTAGAGCTCAGGTAAACCCCAAATACCTTACCCAGAAGACTTTCTTTTTAGCAGCCCTCACTTCTGCCAGGAGGGTATCAGTTACACTCCTTACCTTTCATGCCTCCTTGCACATTTTTGATTAAGACAGTAACCCTCAGAACTAACTCAGCTTTTAATGCCAAGGCTAGCATCTGCATACCATCCTCAGTCTATAAATCTTTTGGTCTTCTTTCCCCAATATTCAAATACAGAATAATATTAACCACACTACCTTCATGCCCGCAGACACCTATGATTTTATCACTATCATATTAAGAAAGTAAGAAAAGACAATCGTTTCCATCATTTGCACCATGCAAGCTAGGACAGCAAGTGACAAAGGTCACACTGTCCGAATGTAGTGTGTACTGCTACTCATCTAGTCCAAAAACTTTTCCAGGCAAGCCCAGAGCCCTTTCTACCAGAACACAAACTACTTCATCAACTTAGTACAAAAATTTATCACTTAATGACATTTGTGTTACGATAACATGAGTTTTGAAGCATATTTTCACTAAGTACTATAAGCTGGGATGTCATCTCAAGGCAAAGAGCATCCTTCGGGATTACTATACTCCAAAGTATTCTGTCAATATGCCACACAAGCTCTACTGTTGGGAACCCTTGCAAAAGTTAGACCAATCACAAACTTTTCCATGTTAAGAACCTCAAATCAAGCCAGATTAGCTGGTTCAAATGGTGTAGGTGGTAGCTTCTCTAACAAGAAATTAAGCTCCTAAGAAGGGGTCACTATTTTTCTTGAAGGCATGAAAATGCATTAAAAGAACAGGATCCATGGGTAGACATGCTGAAATGGCTGACTAATGAACCTTGCTAGAGGAATAAGAAAGGCGAGCAACTAGCCCTGAATGGGTGCTGGTTATGTTGTTGGCACCAACTAGAACACCTTTCCATTTGCTAATATATGATTTTCTAGTAGCAGACTTTCTTGCTTCCATTAGTATCTGCTGCACATCCTCAGTAAACAGTAGCCTAAAGGGAATTGAGACCCTATTATCCAGGCAGTCAACTAAAGTTGATTGAGGCCTGGGTGTATCATTGATCTTCTGTGAGTAGAGCCAACCTAAGGGGAAGCTTGTGGCAATTGCCCTTCACAATTTCCAAAAGAAGGGAGAACCACTGCTGACTGGGCAAGAAGGAATTCACCATAATGATCTTGGAGGACTCCTCCTGAATCTTCAGAAGTACCTTTGATATCAGTGGAAAGGGTGGAAAAGCATACAGGAACATGCCTACCAAGAAAAAGAAAAGGCACATGTCTTTCCAGGCCTTCTTGCCTGCAATCTTGGAGCAAAATCTTGCCAGCTGATTGTTCAGAGGAGGCAAATATGGCCTACTTGAGGACTCCCCACAGATGGGATAGATCCCTAATCTAGTTTCCATTCATGAGGGGTCTACCCTTGCCCTAATCAGTTTGTTAGCCACACAGTTCTGCTCTGACAAAGTGGGAAGCATGTCAACCCAATGAAGGCGATTTCAGTTAAAGCAAAGAAACAGAAGCTTGTTTGTCGAAACCGCTTTTGAATTAAGTGCCTTCTCCACTGTTGTGTGACCTCAAAGTTCATATATACAATTCCAGAGTGTGTGGGGGTGTCCCCCCTAACATGGGGGTGCAGGTAGTTTTACCCCCTTAAAAAAATGTTTCAATAATCGCTGGAGGCATTTTCGATGAACTGGTTTCAGTTTACTTGCATTTGTCGAGACTGCCTTTGATGGACTGACATGAATGTAACAGAATGTAGGAAGCTTTTAGAGTGAGATTGTACTGTGAAGCTATATCCCAAGCTAACATGACTAGTCTGCAAACTGGGTACAGGCTGGTTCACCTTATTTAATGATGTACTACATGACTATGGTATTGTCTGTAACAACTTGAAGAGGTCCCGTGGACCAAAGATGATTCAGAGAGTATCTTTTACACTTAGCAATAACAATTCCTCTGAAATAGCTACTCATTTTAACATGCATTTTACAGAAAGCATTAAAGCCCTTACTAACGGATTTTCCACTTACCAATCCTGACATGCCCTCTCCTAAGACAGCAAACACCCCATGTTTCACCCTAAAATCCATCCAGACCTCCTACAACAAATTACTATGCTTTAAACTGAAAATTTGTTCTCCTTCAGCAGATAATCTCCCAGCATAATACCTCAAGCTAGCTGCCAGTTCCATAGCCTACCCTGTGTCTATCCTAACAGATCTATCAAGTAATCATATGTTCTTTCACTTTGGAAAAAATTCTTCATCATCCTCCTTCATGAAGGAGGAGCCACATCTGATATAACCAGTTTCAGAGCTATTGCCATATTATCTCCTTTGTCACAACTTCTGGAGAAGTGCATTCACAAACTACTTGAACTTATCCTACAGGAAAAGCTCCTAACCCCTACCATAGCATGGTTTTAAACTCACACATAACAGCCTTATTAACCTTTACAGATACTATTATCAAAGCCAGAGACAGATTGTTTCCTCTGTATTCCCTGATCTGTAAAACTTTTGATATAGTTTCTCAAAAAAACTCCCCGGTCAGCTTTCTGCCTAGGGCTATCACAATCCACAGTAGCATGGTTTAACAATTACATAAATGATAGATACCAATTAAACGACTCTCCACCTTTTCTTCCTTCCTGTCAATACTGGTATGCCATAGGGCTCCATTCTCGGCCCTCTATTCTTCAGTATATTCACCAACAATCTACATAAATCCGCTCAGCAAGCTTCACTCATACAATATCCTGACAATTCTACCCTTACATGCACTTCAATTAATCTAATACCTCTTCAGAGAATTACTCAAGAAGCATTTAACTCTGTTGAAAGTTAGCTACAGGATAACCAGCTGCTACTAACTTCCCCCCAAAATTAAATTACTTCTCTTTTCCAAAACTTCATTTCTATGAAAAAAACCCACTTTAAAACTTATTCCTTAAATAACACAATGACTGAAGTTATTTCACATACAAATCTACTTGGCATGACAATCAATGATGATTTTATATTTGATTTATATATCCTCAAAAGTATTAAGAAAATCTATCAAAAACTAGGTACCCATCACAGAGTAAGAAATTCCTTACAAACTCTGGCAAGGTAACTCTGGCTACCACTTGACTCTTACCCTCTCTCCTATACAAAGTCCCATCATGACTGATCTACAAGCCTCATTAGTTCTAAACTTGAATGATGCCACAACAAAGATACCAGATTTGTCTGCAAAAAAACTTACCAGACCCACCACTGTTTAACACTAAAAACAGTTCAATGGTTCGAACATCCTCACCACCTACCTTGTATCCAGTGTATCTTAACCCACAAACTGTCTATACCCCATTTGCCTGCCTAACAATTAGACTTTCTCCAATTCTATCTACCAAACTGTCCCCTTCAGTCAAATGATAAACTGCTTATCATTTGCAAACAACAAAGGGCTTCTGGGGTCAGTCTACTCCAATAATGTAACCAGAACGTGGAATAAATTCCTATATAAATCAGGTCTATCTCACTCATCTTTTCATATCACTACTAAGACTTTGTCTCCTGGCTTTGCCTCTGTTCCTCATCTGGGACATAGCTTCTCCTAACATCCTTCCTCACCCTTTTATACCTCCCTTTTAAGCACAAAATCACTTAACCTTTTTATCTCCTTCTAATACTTCATTGTATTGTGGTACTTAAACTTCTACATCTACTTCTAATTAGCACAACCAAATTACTACTCCATCGTCACTTCTCTATTAACACTTAAACTTGCGTATCCCCTCTAACACCTCACTGCAACGTATTTCTTAAATTACTCCTACCTGTCTTATACATCACCCATATATCCATAAATTCTCAATACAAGACTGTATATTAATGTTTGTGTAAATTTTACTACACTGACTACTATGCTATGTATAAACTGTAAATGCATTATAAAATTTGTTAGTATAAATACTGGTTGCATTAAATTTGTTACCTTGGAGCTATTCTCCACGGGCCTCTGCTAAAAAAGGGCACCTGTGGCCAGTCAGACTTTCCTGGTAAGCAAATATCAATAAATAAATGTATGTTCTTGTTTCTGAAACAGCTCATAATATTTTCTGAGGGACTGAGAAACTTCATTATTCTCTCACTGAAAACACTGGGACATTCTGGAGCCTGAATCAGAAATCTGAGGAGAAAACCCTGTATCTGTCCCTTCATCTTCCTGTTCAGATTCAGAATCTTGAAGCTGAACAGGAAAAGAAGCATCTCTCTTTTCTTTTACCAGAAACTATGTTATAAAAAGAATAAACAACCTGAATTAAACTCTGAACCATACCCAGTAAATTACTCCAGTCTATGAAATTCCAGGAGGAGCAGATACATGTTTAGCTTTCTGTTTCTTTTTGACAAGAAAAATGGGGCCAACAGTGTCATTAATGGCAGCAGCAGCAGCTTCCCTAGGGATGGGTACAACATTCTGACAAAATAGAGAAGCCTTCCCTGTTTCTTCTCCCAGGACCTACAAGAGTGGCTCTCCCTTGCCCAATGAGTGGATCCCGACAGCCACAGAGAATGTGGCTAACTCTTTGTCCATAGTGGCTGTAGGTGACAAACCAGAGGGATCTGGGATAAAGAAGAGTGTTGAGAGGTACAACTAATGGCCACAGCAAAATCAGCCACCTGCTGCCGAGACAAACTGCTAGCTTGCTGTGGTGGGAAAGAGTTTTTAACTTTTTTTTTTTGTTTTTTGTGACTGGATGGACAGACAGTTTGTTCCATGGTCAACCCAAAAATGGTGCCTCTTTCCCAGGAAAACAAGCAGCAAAAGCCAGTAAAAGTTTTGCCTTTAAAAGTTACTTTTTCATACAAAACAATAATACAAAGCACATTAAAAGAATTTGTCAGCCCCAAAAAAGTACAATTAACAAAATTTCTCCATAGACAAAAATGTTTTTTAAATACTCTACAACTTTTAAACTGACAGGAAAAAAGAGCTTTCCAGTTTAAAAGTACAATACAGTCTTGTGATAGTCGGTTAAAACACAAACTCCTAGCTTTAAAATAATTTTCCTGAACAGGAAAGTGTTATTAAGCAAACAATTTTTTATTAAAAAGGAAAATTTTCCCCCCAAATGGACCTTATCGGCTCAACAAAGGAACAACCCAAACCTCAAAGGAGCATAGTCTTCGGCGGCAGAAAAGCTCTGAAGGGCTTGGTGCCCAAACCTGTCTTTTTAGTCAACTCAGCTGGAGCTGTTTGGGTGGTTGGAAGGTGCCCTGAAGCTTTGGAAGCTGGCCAGCTGTTATATCGATAAAGTAGTGATCAATATGAAGAACATTGCTCCTATATGCCTTTCCACTGATTTCCAAGGTTCTTCAAAAGATCCAAGAGGACTCTTTGTGATGGTGACTACCTTTTGGCCAAGGTAGCAGTGGTTCTTTTCAATCTAGCCATGGAAAACTACCTTAAGCTTCTCCACAGACTGGACTTACTCACACAAAGGTGGAGTTAAAAAATTAAGCCATTGTGAATACAGTGTAATACAGATAGGATACAATTAAACATACATGAAATGGTATTGTGCAGAGGTCTTTCAGTTGCAGAAAATCTTAAGGTTTTTGCCTTAACCAAATGCATATGTTGCAAAACTAGACAGGAAAGCAGTATGAATATCCAAAAAAAAATTCTTAATATGTTTAGTAAATTATGAATTTAAATTCTATCATAGAAACCTTATTTTAAAAACAGCCAGGTGCCTTGTTTGAATTTTTTTAATTTTCATCCCAACAGAACTACACAATACTATAAATTATGAATTAATAACTCAACTCTAGTGTTAGAACTAGATTTAGGTTTAATAATGTAAATAAAGACATTTCAAGAGGTATGTTACCTTGATTTACTATTGAAAGCTCAACACTTGGAAGATTGAGTTGACCAACCTCTCCTCAAAAGGTGGCATGCTGAATACTGGCATACCCAAAAAAATACACTGAATGCCAAAACTCCAGGAAAAAGCACGAACACGGGGCTGGAAGGGGAGCAAGTTCAGACAGTCAGTAATGTTATTCCACATTCTGACTGTGGGCATGTACGATTCTCACAGCTTGACTTGACATGTCAAGTCTCAAGCATTTGATTGTAAACTGTTATCTCATATGATAAATAGTTAATTCCTAAAGACAGAGATTTTCAATGTGTTCAGATACCTGAAGATAAAGTAAATGGGATCTATCCTGGTACCTACAAAGGACAGATGTAGGCATGCATGTCCCAGCTCTGAAAGTTACTGCGATAACAGTTATAACCATGCTCAAAGCAAGCTAATGGGCTTAAACTGCACCCAGCTTAAAAATTTAAAAATAAAATTAAAAAAATGATATTAATACAAAGTGATTACACAAATTAGGTAACACAGAAATCTAAAAGTAAATAAGATCTTTACTTTTAAATAGTCATAAAAAGTCTGATATCTAGATCTAATCAATGGACACTTATCAAAACTGTTCAAAATTAATTCATGAAATTTGCTACATCTTGATACAAAGATCCAAAACAAAAAGAAAAAAAAAATTATAGGATTTCTGACTGGGGAAGAGCTCTCCTACACCATCCATTCCTATTATTAATGTGTATTAACTCGATGATTATGCAGTCATAAAAATGAAACAGTCTAAAGTATGTGAAACTGAATAAATCCCCTAATCTATAACAAGACCTCAGCTAATGGGTCCCACTATTTGAGTTTTCAATGAGATGACTCATCACAATAAGATGACCTGCTTCCAAAGTCTGAGAAAGCAAATGCAAGAGTGAGAAATACACAAAGATACACACACACACACACAAGGCCATAAAATGAAGCATTCCAAAAATATGTCTGCAGAATATGGGGTATACATCTTGAAATGCAATGACCCAGCAACAGCAAGCTGCATGTCATGTGGTACACCAGCTTTGTATACAATCATTCCAATGACCGACCTCATGAAGGTTAGATCGTATCCGCAGACTCGTAGTGTAATTTACCCACTATCCATAGAAGTAAATAAATATCTGCAGAAGTGAAAAATATATTATTTTCACGAATGGTGCCACAGTGAAAATTTAAGACACTGTTAATGTGATCAGTTACAATTCATTGAAAAAAACATTATACCAATGAACTACAGACACAGATCAAAATACATTTTAACCCCCTCTGCATCCCCATTAGAGACAAAACCCCCACCACATACAGTTTGTGTACATAAACCAACTCAGCAGTTGTACAAAAGTGGAGAGAGGAACAACTGCCCATTATAGTGCAGAACAGTCTTACACAAACAGCAGCCCTCCGTGCCTACACATCACAGATACAAACTGGAAAAATAAATCTATCCATTTATGTTCTGACAGTGAGAACCCAAGCAACTGGCCATCAGTCTCATGTAGAGAAGACTTCAAGAGTTTGTGTGTTTGGAAGTACAGAACTATAATTTCTAGCTAGAAAGGGAAATTAATAGAAAACTGAAGCTGTAGATCCAGGAAAATGACTTATTCCTCTGGGCATTTCTGCAAAAATCTGGAGAGTGGAGAGGTATGATTTGATTAAAAGTTCACAGATAACTTTTCAAAAGCTGTGGATATAAGCAAACCAAGTGAAATTACTACTACGTAATTAAAATAATTAAATAAGGGATATGTGTGTATAATAAAATCTAAGTGTAAGAAGTTTAAAATAAGTAGCACTACTGAACATGAAAGATAAAGACATATGACAATTGGTTCTGACAAAAATCAGGAAACAAAGAAATGCTCCAGCCTCATGTACAAGGGGTGGCAAGAGAGGTGAGTGGATGAGTTGCGTTGCTTTCAATAAATTCTATAAAATATGTGCTAGAAAATAGCACTTTTTCGAAGATTTGTAAAAGCAAAAATAAGTGTGCTCCGAAAAATATACATGGTGCTGAATGGAAACATGAAAATGAGCTGCACTAAAAATACCTCTTGCGGGCACTGCAGGAGTGAAAACGGTTTGATCCAGTGAACTATGAAAATGTCTGACATATCAAGACAAGAATGTATGTCAAACTGCGAGGAAGAAATGCTTACAGCCAATGACATATATGCTGCATAGCAGAAACAGATGCAGAGTACAATATTTTGAAAATATCTGCACAAAATGTGTACATATTAACATATTTCGGCCAACAGGTGACACCATTCAGCCAAAAAACTGCTAAGTGAAAACAAAAAAAAAGAACCCAAGATCATCCTTTAAAACGCTGTACTTAAAGAAGTTGATTCTCCTAAAGGTGTAGTGACTTTAGCTGGGACTTGTAAGAGACTAGGAACAGTACCATGAATTTATAGTGCAAAATCAAAAGAGGGTATGTGTAACAAATTACCCAGACAGACGTCCTGGATATTGTGCATAGCCATAGCAATGATATCCTGCAAGACTATACGGATTCATACAATGGCTTAGAAAGTACATCAGGAGAAAAATCACAAAAATAAAAACTACTGTCTGACTTGGGTACTTCTATACAAGAACATAATCCATTTGTGGTCTGAGAGTTTTAAAGTTGTACATTCATTCCTCTCATAAGCAGCTGTTTGATTTCAATTTTCTTCTGCTTAATAGACACTGCAAATCTGCTATGTAGCTTAGAATCTAGTTTTTTTCTTAAATCTACCAACTCACCACATTCCAAGAAAATATGTTCCCAATTATCTCTTTCTTCCCCATCACACCTCCAACATTTACTGTCTGCCTAAGGAAAAATTCTCTGGAGTCTACTTGGGGTATAAAAATATCTATGTAAACATTTCCAGGCATAAATCTTCCAGATTTTGTTGCATATTTGGGAGACATACATATATCCTCCCATTGTTTCTTTGTGAATTGCTTATCAAATCTCTCTTCCCAATCCTTTGTAACCTCCTCTGATTTATTCTTATAGTTATCATGCAATATTTTATATGTTCTACTAATTATTCCTTTTTAAACAGCTTCTTTTGTAGATTCTATTAAAAACTCCACCACTGCTTGTCTTTTGTTTAGGACCCCCCCCCCATTTCTTTCTCTTTGCCTATACTCTGATATCAATCCCTGATAGGGAAGGCAATATCTAACCTGCAGTCGAAATAAATTCTTGGCATCTTCCCATTCTATCATCCTTCCCTTTCTAGTTATTTGCTCCCAATACCGTGGTTCCTTTGCCAATTTTCTCCAATAAATTCTGGCACCCCTCTTGTCGATTGTCTGTATGCCTAATTGCAGTCATCCCTATCGGCAAAATCTCCTTTCTCCAGTCCTGTGTTGGTTTACTTCTTAGAATACTTTCTGCAACTTTATGGATATAATATTCTGCATGATTACTGTTATTCTCTTAAAAGGTCTGCATCCAAAATATCAGCCTGTCTTTGTCTCTTGAACTTCCCCCGTGTTTCATCATAATCCCTTTCCACTATGAATTATAGTTTTCTACCTGTGTTATGTGTAGGAGACTTAACTGTGTAGCTCTGAAATACCCCTTCAAATTGGATATCCCAATCAAACCTGTTCTACTGGAAGAATCAGTTTATCTCACTTGACTGTTGCCGTCTTCCCCTCACAGATAAAGTCCTTCAGCTCTTTATTAATTGCTACGCACAACTTCTCCTCTGGTTGATAAACATAAGCCTGACCTGTGTATAAGAATATTCTTCTTTCGGATGCTCCCGTTAGGGGTCGCTACAGCGGATCATCTGTTTCCATTTCTTCCTGTCCTCTGCATCTTGCTCTGTCACACCAACCATCTGAAAGTCCTCTCTCACCACATCCATAAACCTTATCTTAGGCCTTCCTCTTTTCCTGTTACATGGCAGCTTCATCCTTAGCATCTTTTTCCCCAAAATACTCTGCATCCCTCCTCAGCACGTCCAAACCAATGTAATCTTTCCTCTCTGGCTTTGTCTCCAAACCTTCCAACCTGGGCTGACCCTCTAATACACTTATTCCTAATCCTGTCCACCCTTGTCACACCCAGTGCAAATCTTAACATCTTTAACTCTGCCACGTCCAGCTCTGACTCCTGCCTTTTTGTTAATGCCACTGTCTCCAACCCATATAACATAGCTGGTCTCACTACCCTCTTGTAGACCTTCCCTTTCACTCTTACTGGTACTCGTCTGTCACAAATCACTCCTGACACTCTTCTCCACCCACTTCATCCTGCCTGTACTCACTTCTTCACCTCTCTTCCACACTCACCATTACTCTGAACTGTTGATCCCAAGTATTTAAATTTATCCACCTTCGCCACCTCTACTCCCTGCATCCTCACCATTCCTCTATCCTCCCTCTCATTCACACACACATATTCTGTCTTAGTCCTGCTGACCTTCATTCCTCTTCTCTCTAGAGCATATCTCGACCTGTGACCTGTGTATAAGAATAAAGGGACTAAAATGTTTTAATTACTTGTATTTTACTATCCATATAACAAAGCTCCCATTTTCTAAGTTTTTGTATTATCTCTTGTTTAGTCTCTTCCCACATATCCTTAGCTGACACACTAGAATCATTTTTAATCCATACTCCAAAATATTTCATTTTATCATGTCCCCATAACTATGGGTATTCCTGAACCAGTTCATGTGTGGGTAACATAATTTACCGCTGTTGCCTTTATTTTAGCTTCATTAATTTTGTATCCCAAAAAGATCTGAAACTGTCTCAAAATGTTCCACAACATTGTAATGTCTTTTTCGGGTTTTGTCAAGTACACAATAATATCTGCAAATAAAGCCAGCTTTTCTTGACTACCATACCAATTATATCTTTGAATTTCTGAGTCCCTTACTTTCTTTGCCAATGGTTCTAAACATAATGCAAACAATTAAGGGGGAAAGAGGATAACCCTGCCTCGTTCCTCTGCTCAAGCAGAAATTATCAGAGAGGACCCCACCCACTTTACTTTTCACCTCCAATCCCTCATATATTCTCCTAATCAACATATTTTTTTTCAGGAAATGTAAATACTTCTATTGCCATGCTCATAAAGTATCAGCTAACTCTGTTGAATGCTTTATCTGCATCACAACCCACCAACAATGGTATTTTCTTAGTCTGCTTCCCTCTGGATCATAACTGTTCTGTTAATGTTGTCAAATGTTTGCCTCCCCTCCACAAAACCACACTGACCCATATCCATCAGTTTTGACATTACTTTTGCCATTCTGTTGGTCATTACAGACAAACACTATATTCATGGTTCAGTATTAAAATGGGTCTGTATGAAGCTGGATCTGATGGATCCTTACCCTCTTTAGGTATTACAACTACTACTGCTTTCTTCCAGGATGGTGGTACTTCTCCTCTTAAGATACTGTTAAACAAAACCCTCCAGATCTTTATCATTTTTTTTCCCTCCCAGCTTCCAAACTTCCACAGGAATACCACTTACTCCTGGGGGACTTTCCTGTAGATTGGTTATACATCACATTTTTTTATCTCATCTCCTCCTATCCTAACGGTTAGTAATGGAGCATCATCTACCTCTAACCCTGGCATATTTAATTCTTCCACAAACATTTCCATTTGTATCTTTTCTTGATTTCAATATTTCTCTGCTTTACATAGACTATCATAGAATTTCCGAAATATTTTTAGTACCTCTACAGGGTCTCTTGTTACCTTCTTTGTTATAGGCTCAATAAGTTTGCTCACAACCTTTATTACTTCCTGTTGCCAGAGTCATTGTGCTAAAAAGTTTTTGTGCTCTAGTGTTGCTGTATAAAAAAAAAAAAAAAAAAAAAAAAAAAAAAAACAGTTTCCTAACAGCATATTATCAAGTTAATCCCTTATTTTCTGCCTAGCATTCTGCAGTTGATCCTCTTCTTGTTCTGAGATTCCCCCTATTCTGCAATACTATAACATTTGTCAGTTCCTCTAAATAATTCTTGTTGCTTCTTTTATTTCCACCCTATTTTTAAACTCCACCTTAATTTTATCCCATTTCCTAGCTATGTTTTCAGAAGAAATTTCTGTCTTCTCTTAACAGCTCCTGAATACTCTCCACTACCTATTCCTTAAATTCCTCTTTCTTTAACAGATAGACTTGAAAGCGCCAGTGTCTCATTTTTATTTCATTACCCTGTGTTTTTATTTTAGCTATTATTACCACATGTTCTGAAATAGTTATTGGGTGGGTATCAAGACCTTCAATTAAATGCACATGTTCCTGTGAAATGTAAATACTGTCTAGCCTAGCCCAGTTTTTATATTTTGGGGAATAATATGTAAATTCACTCTGAACTCCTATTACTGAATTCATACCTTCCATGCCAAACATTTCCATAAATTTCTTCAAAAATCTACCCTCCTTTGTTATATTTTCCTTTCTGGGCCCCCAGACACATCTTCACTGCTTCAAATCAAATTCCAGTCCCCACCTATAAGTAATACTCCTTGCTGTATATGGATTATTTCTCCCAGAATTTTCTTAAGCTTCATTACGGCAGTTTTAGGTGGAATGTAAATACATGCCAGTATAATTCTCCTCCCTTGCCAGTAGCCCCTTAGCACTAGAAATCTGTCATTATTATCTTTTTTTTTTTATCTTTTAGCACTATTGGAGCTCCTCTTGCAATTAATACAAGTACTCATCTTTTCCTTTGTCCCGGGTATTCCACTGAATAACCATCCTGAAAACCTTTATCAAATTCACATGTTCAGTTCTTTCCAAGTGTGTCCCCTATAATATAGCTATTTGGACTCTACATTTTTAATATAGTTGACTGCTGTTTCTTGTTTGTATTTATCTGTGAGGCCATTTACATTTAAAGACATTAAAGAATCACCATCATTGTTGTTCCCACCTTTTATGTATATGCATTTGCGCAGTTCTGTGCTTGTATACAACTCAGCAAAGCTCCTTGTGGTGTCCTGCAGAGTACTACAAGCAGCAGAGAGACAAAAGGGCGACTTTCAACCGATTAAGTATTTTTTTCTCTGCATTTTTCCTGTTACTAAGTTCGCCGAACAAGCGATTTACTAGCATTTCTGTGCTCTAAAAAGCTATTTTTGCTGCATACTTTACTATTTTTTGCTGTTTGCACTTTTAAAGTCATTTAAGTTGTTTTTTTTGTGTTGTTTAACTGTTGTAGGTACACACTCAAGTGTGCTAGCCTGTTCTAAGCATTTAAAGTGTTTTTTGTGTAAGTTTACTGTTCTTTCTGCAAAAAAAGAAAAAAAATATTCTTGTTTCCCACCTTTTCTAAGCTAGTCTAGTCCAGTTTTCAGGTTCTGCTGAACTCAGGGCTGTGGTACAAGTTCCTGTGTTGCCCACATCCTTACTTGGATAGGAGGAAGTTTCTCTGTTCACCAGTGAGAGTGGGGCGCTTTGAGCAGCCTATCTGTCCCTGGAGGAGTGGTTTCAGCCCAGCAACTAGTAGTTTATTGGCTGTTTTGGGATAATTTCTAGCTCTTTCATCTCCCTGCTTTAAAACCCGCATTTGCATGGTTTTGTGCGGCTTTGCGTACCGAGCAGCATCGGTTAACTAGGGTTATACTATTCCAGGCTCCACGAAGTCTGATCTTCAATTTTTCTCTTGGAATTAATCAAACTTTCAATTAAAGCACTCTAACCTTCCTTTTACAGTCCAGCACTTGCTCTAAGCTCTCAGTAAGCACTAATAAACGCCAACACTCCACCCCCCCTTTACTATACAGTAGTACAAGGCTCCCCATTCGTCCCTACCGGACAATCAGCAAATCAGTTTATTTATCCGTACAGGCATGTCCAAAGGGCAGTTTCAGGTATACTCTCCAGTCCAGCTGGTGAATCTGGGAATCTTGAGGCAATGTTACAATTGCCTCATGTACACAGACAACCCTCTCCTCCTTCCAACAAACACACATGTATGAGAGATGCAACTATACAGCCAAACTGGAAGCCAAGCTCTCTCAACCCAAGGCTGGAACAGTCAGGAGGAGAAGGGAAAAGTACAGTTGTGTACACTTACCATAAATGTAGATGTTAGAGTGTCTTCACTGTTGCAGTCATCACTGTAAGGTTCTTCCTGCCGGCAGGCAGTCCTCGGTCGGCCAGAATCCCAAAGTCTGGGTCCGGCGTCGGCTGTTCAGTCATGCTCCCTGACGTCAGAGCGCCAGGAGTACAAAGCTGCCAGCCGACGCCATGTTCTCCAGTTTTTCTTGCCCCAGATGTCAAGTGCCTAAAAATGAAAGCTAATAGTAAAAACCAAAAAATAACATACCACAAACCCCATAGCCTGTAGCAAATACACCTCAGAAGAAAGGTGAAGTAGGTAAGCACACTAGTGAAAGTATAAGAGGGGACAGGAGGGAGGGTAACCCAGACTGCAAGAGTGAAGACACTCGAACATCTACATTTATGGTAAGTGTACACAACTGTACTATGTTCATCGTGTTTCACTGTTGCAGTCATCACTGTAGGGTTGAATCCCAAAGCTGAGATAAGGGGTGATGGTTATAGAGAGGAAGGGGCGGCTAGAAGGCCCTGCAAGACTGCAGAAGCAAAGCCTGCCCTAGACTTAGAGTAAAGAGGGAGATTATAGTGCTTAGAGAAAGTATGCACTGAACTCCCAAGTTGCAGCTTCCAAAATATCTTTGGTAGGTACTCCCCTGAGAAAGGCAGCTGAAGTAGCAGCAGCTCTGGTAGAGCGAGTCCTAATTTTTCCTGGGATTTGCTTTCCATGATGAGAGTAACAAAATCTGATTCCATGAGCAATCCATTTAGAAATGGTCTGTTTTGAAATGGCTTTGCCTTGGGAGTTAGTTGCATAAGAAACAAACAGTTGCTCTGTTTTCCTAATATCCTTGGTTCTGTCCACGTAAAATTGTCTGTGTACATCCAAGGAATGCAAGATCCTTTCCCCCTTATTTTGTGGATTAGTGAAGAAAGTTGGCAGGTGAATCTTTGATTTAAAGCCACTTTGGAAACCACTTTAGGCATGAAAGTAGGATTAGTCCTTAAAGACACCCTATCTTGGTGAAAAATAATGTAAGGTTCCACAACCATGAGTGCTTGTAGCTCCGAGACTCTCCTGACTGAAGTCAAAGCCAGTAGGACAGCTGTCAGTTGTGGCAGCAGGCTCAAAAGGAGGCAGAGTGAGTTTTTCCAGAACATAGTTGAGGTCCCAGGCAGGTATGGGTGGTGTCCTAGGGGGCCTTAAATTCTTTGCTCCTCGGAGATATTGTTTCAGAAGTGGATGCAAAAAGATAGGAGGATCTGTATTGTAATGTGCAGAGATAGCTGAGGCATGAATTTTTATGGAGGAGAAGCATAAACCCTTATGTAGCATGTCTGTTAGGTAAAGCAAAATCAGAGGGATATTAGGAATGAGAGGATCAGAATCCTGAGCATGCATCCAGGTGCAAAATCTCTTCCATTTACCTGCATAAGATTTTCTAGTGCTAGGCCGTCTAGCTTCTAAGATAACATCCATGACCTGTTTGGGAAGGGAAGGATTAATCATAGATCCTGAATTTGACAGGTTGCCAGGCTGACAGTTTTGACATGAGAGTGCAGAACCTGGCCCTAGTGCTGGGACAAAAGATTGGGAATCTGAGGCAAAATCCAAGGTGGTTCCTAAGATAGATTCTTCAGTGTTGAGTACCAAAATTGACTAGGCCAATTTGGGGCCAGTAAAATCATCATCTTGGGCTTGTCCTGCTTGATCTTTAATAACACCCATGGTAGAAGGGGTAGTGGTGGAAAGGCATACACCTTGAGGTTTTTCCAACTGAATGATAGTGCATCCACTTTCCATGCTAGCTTGTGAAATGTCCTTGTGCAAAAAAATCTGTAACTAGTGGTTGAGGGGGGATGCAAATAGATCTATGTCCGGGCAGCCCCAAGCTTCTGTAATCATCTTGAATATTTGGGTGGCTAGCATCCACTCGTGTGGGTCTGACAGGTTCCTGCTCAGGCTGTCTGCCAGAGTATTTTGTTTCCCTGGCAGGAACTGAGCTTGTAGATCCACTTTGCAAGCTAGAGCTGTGTTCCATAGAGTCATGGCCAGTCTGCAAAGGGTGTAGGAATGTGAGCCCCCCTGCTTGTTTATGTACCACATAACTGTGGTGTTGTCTGTTTGTATCAGTAGTTGTCCTGGTTGTAGAAGATCCATGAAAGCCAAGAGGGCATTCTGAACAGCTAACATCTCTTTTAAATTGATATGTAGGTGCTTCTGATCCTCTGTCAAAAAACCTTGCAGACCCTTTCCCTGCAAGTGGGCTCCCCATGCGTAATCCGAGGCGTCCGTGGTTAACACTTGGCTGGCTGGAGGTAGACTGAAGGCTTTCCCTTTGTTGTGAAGACATGCCATGGTCCACCAATGGAATTCCTTTTGTAGGCAAGGCAAGACAGCAATCTGTGTGTCTAGACTGTGGCAATGCTGGGACCATACACTTTTTAGGTACCATTGTATTTTTCTCATATGTAGTCTTGCATTTGGTATGAGAAGGATGCAGGAGGCCATGTAACCCAAAGCCTGCAGGAATTTCCTTGTAGTTAGCTGAGGTATATAAGCCAAGGTTTTGAAAGTGGAAGCCAGCTGTAGTTTTTTTTCGGATGTCAGGAATGCCATCTGGGTTGCTGTGTTCAAAAGAGCACCCAGAAAAGTTATCTGTTGTGTGGGTGTCAAATTTGACTTTTTTATGTTCACAGTGAATCCCAGATACTTGAGAAGATTTTGAACAAATTCCAGGTGCTGGAGTAAAACATCCTTGCTGTCTGCTTGAATAAGGCAGTCGTCCAGATAAGGGTAAATTTGAATGCCCTTGAGTCTGCAATAAGCTACTACTGGTGCCAGGCACTTGGTGAAGACCCTGGGCGCAGTAGACAAGCCAAAGGGCAGCGCAGAGAATTGGTAATGTTTCAGGCCGGCCTTGAACTGGAGGTATTTTCTGCACTCCTGTCTGATAGGGATGTGTAGGTAAGCCTCCTTTAAATCCAATGTCACCATCCATGCATTTTTGCTCAACACTGGCAAGAGCTGCTGTAGAGTAAGCATCTTGAACTTTGGTATCTCCAGGAAAGTATTTAAGACCGACAGATCCAGGATGGGTCTCCATGAGTTTTGCTTTCTGGGAACTAGAAAGAGCCTTGAGTAAAAGCCTTGCCCTGTCTCTGATTGTGGAACCAGTTCTATGGCCCTCATAGCCATGAGGGAGCATTGTCCGAAGGTCCTGCCTCGGACCATTGGTGTTTTGGTAGGTCTGGCCATCTGTTTGGTCTTGGCAAGTTATGAAAGTGGGATTTGTAACCTCTTGAAACTACATCCAGAACCCACTTGTCTTGGGTTATGTAAGTCCAATTTTGTTGAGAGAGAGAGAGTTTTCCTCCTAGAGGGGCTTCCAGGAGAGAAGTTCCTGAAGCCATGCAGGGGGAGTCATTGAGCCTGTTTTCTATATGATTGAGGTCTGTCCTCTCCACCCCTGGAGGCGGAAGCACTCCATTGTCTAGGTCTGTAAGAGGTCTGTGTTTGAGGCCTCCCTCTGGTGCGCCTATATCTACCCCTCTGAGACCTGTCCGAGCTGGGAAAGGACCAATTTTTTGTTGGCCAATTTCTGCTAAATCTAGGGGGCTGAACTTGTAAGAAATCCTTAACCGTTTGCATGGATTTTGCCTTATCCTCCATTTTCTTTATCACCTCTTCAGCCTTGGGCCCAAACAAAACATTATGCTGAACAGGAGCATCCAGTAACTTTGCTTTCACTTGATCAGGTAAGTTTTGTTCCTTTAACCAAGCATGTCTTCTAATGACTGTGCCAGAGGCAGCCGCCCTGCAAGAAGCCTCCAAGGCATCAAAACCACAGTGTAAACCATGCTTCCCCACTTGTTCAGTAGCATGCATCAAATCATGTAATTCCTTATTATCTGCACATGCAGAAATGGTACCTAACTTTTGTTTCATAACAGACAGTAGAAATTGCTGATATTTTAGCATATGAAATTGGCAATTTAAGGCCCTAATCGATAAAGCAGCAGAAGTATACACTTTTTTGCCCCATCTCTCCAAAGCTCTGGAATCCTTATCTGTCAGAATAGGGTTTTTAGCAGAGGCAGCCTTAACCCCCTTAGGGCCCTGAGAAATGGTTTCTGGATCAGCAGTAGGATGTAAAGGAACTGGTGGGAGTCAGGGACCCTGTAATATCTGTTGGGTTTAGCAGGGGCTGGAGGAAAGGAGTCAGGAGTTAAATTAGCCTCAGAAAGGGCATCATCCACAATATCCAAAATAGGAGGAATAGCCAGTGGTCTATGTAGGGGAAGAAGAAGAAAATCCCTGAGCCTTCTCTTAGATTCCGAGTACTCCTGTCCCTCCCAGTGAAAATGTTCCCTCATGTCATGTAAAGTTTCCCCAAAAGAAAAATACTCAGGGGGAGAAGCTGATGGAATAGATTCCTCAGCATCAGAATCCTCATAAGGAGGGAAAGAATATTCCTGTTCAGAGGAAGACACTGAAGAAATAGATGCCTGATCAGAAGATTCATAATCCAACTCTTGCCTTGGCCTTTTGTCTGGAGGGGGATGTGAACCCCTAATCATGGTAAGCAAGTCCTCAGCCATTTTTAGTAACTGTTTCTAGGATTTGGGTCCCGGATCAGAAGAGGCCTGGGCTGGTGTCTTAGATTTAGGAGTCTGTCCTTAGTTTTGCCTTTATCAGAAACTGTGTAGGCCTGAAAACCCCCACGGAAGCCAGTACCTGCATAGCGGCTCCGGACCCATCCGAGGGAGCATTGTCCGAAGGTCCTGCAGCTGGAGTGCTCAAAGGCCTAGTTGGCTCCTCGTGGGAGTCCATTTCGGCTATCAGTTCTGAAATGGCCGACGAAAGGGGCTGCGAAAGCGCCTCACTGACGACGGCCGAACCTGAAGCTGGCTCTGCTTGTATAATGTCGTCTGATTTGGACCTCGGAGGCCTGTCCTTATCCTTGCGTCGTTTGTGAACTCCGGTAGTCGGAAGCGTGTCGGACGACATTTTATAATTAAATCGCCTACCAAAGTAGTGAAAAGCAAAACTGTACCTCCGCTTAATCGTACGTTGGTTAAATCTAGCACAAAACTGACAACTAGCTACGTCGTGGTCAGGGCCTAAACAAGGAATACAGTAAGAATGGAAATCCTTATGAGGTATTTGCTTCCCACAAGAAATGCAATTATTAACTTTTTCTGACATCAGACTGGAGCAAGAAAAAAGTTTCCCCAACGGGGTACTTAGCTTTGAGAAGAAGTAAGTGTTCGGATTGAAGCACGAAAAAATATCAGGAGTCAGCCGACCAGCACTTGCGAACTGCTTTCACCGCACGGCAAGAAAGACTGGAGAACATGGTGATGGCTGGCAGCTTTGTACACCTGGCGCTCTGACGTCAGGAAGCATGACTGAACAGCCAACACCGGACCCAGACTTTGGGATTCTGGCCGACCGAGGACTGCCTGCCAGCAGGAAGAACCCTACAGTGATGACTGCAACAGTGAAACACGATGAACATCACTTGCACCACATTACCAGTCTCACACACACACCAGTCATATCTGCACCAGCAAACAACACACATAAATACACTAAAACATACTCGGAGGCTCTAAATAAAATCTGCCTAAGCAGCAGAGACCTCCAAAGCAGACATTCAAGCAACCTCCACCCTCTAACAACAACAACGTATCACATACTTCACAAAGTCAGTGTGCCACGCAACCACAGCCCCTACGGCTAAATAACGCACCCAATGCACTAGTAATAGGTGACTCTATTGTCAGGCACACTGACGCTCCACTCACTAGACTGAAAAAGGAGAAGGTTACTGTAAGCTGCCTGTTGGGTGCCAGGATCCGCCACATGACACAAGCACTCAGGTCACTCCAAAACAAGTACAAATATGACTCTTTCTTTGTACATGTTGGTGTGAATGACCTGAGACGTACCTCCCTGGACTACATGAAAACAGACAGAGGAGCTCTCTGATCATGAAGCCCAGGCCGGTATGACCCTGACCCGGAGTAGCATCTTGCCCTCACAAAAAATGATGCCACAGTATAAAGAAAAAAATGATCAGTTTTAACAATTGGCTAAGCTATTGGTGTCATTCAAAGGGGATCCAGTGTCTGTCAGCCTGGGATGACATGCTCGACAAGCCACGCTGCTTCGCCAGAGATGGATTGCACCTGTCGCACTTAGGCTTTCGAATACTGGCCAAGGCTCTTGCCAGCCCCATAGTGCCATTTTTAGGCAAGGCTCAAAAGACAAACCCACCTCCATAAACAACACAAGTAACCAAAAACTGAGGGTAATGCTACTCAATGCCAGAAGTCTAAACCTCAAAATGCACGCACTCGAGGCACTCCTCAACATGGAGAAAATCGATATCTGTGCAGTAAGAGAAAAGTACAGTTTTATACCTACCATAAATGTAGATGTCCGAACTGGATAGCATCTGCAGTCATAACAACTGGGTTGTCCTGTCGTCAGGCAGCCCTTCAGTCGGCCGGATTCCAAAGTCTGGGTCCGGCTTCGGCTGATGTCGCACTTCACCCGACATCATCTCTGTTGGTCTTCGGGTATAAAGGCATCAGCCGACGCCATTTTCCTCAGTGTTTCTTGCCCCAGATGCCAATTGCCCTCTTGGAAGGCTAAAATTTGGATGAATGCCAATGTTTCCAAAAAGGTAGAAGACAAACACAAAAAATAAGTATGTATGTACATATATACAAACAAATACACCATAAGAGACTCCCCCCCCACCAGCTAGCTATTAGGAGGGTAAACACCCTAGGAGTACCACAGAGGGGAAGGAGGGAGGGTAATCCTGACTGCAGATGCTATCCAGTTCGGACATCTACATTTATGGTAGGTACAAAACTGTACTATGTCCTTCATGGATGCATCTGCAGTCATAACAACTGGGTAGAATACCATAGCCAACTAGGGGAGGAGGAAAAACTAGATTATGGTGTGGTGAGGATCCCTTGCAGTACAGCAGTGGCAAACCCTGCTCGGGATCTAGAATAGAGAGGTAAATTATAATGCTTGGCAAATGTATGCACGGAGGTCCAAGCAGCCGCCTCAATAATGTCTTTGGTTGCCACTCCTCGTAAGAAGGCTGTGGTAGTGGCTGTTGCCCTTGTAGAATGAGGCCTTATGTTCTGTGGAATTGGTTTTCCATGGAAGGAGTAACAGAATCGTATGCAATTTCCTATCCATTTGGAGATTGTCTGTTTGGAAATAGCTTTTCCTTCTCTTCCTGTTGCATAGGCTACAAAAAGCTGGTCAGTTTTTCTGCTACTTTTTGTTCTGCCCGGGTAGTAGCGTAGGTGTCTGGGTACATGCAAGGTGTGTAGTATGCGTGCGCCGCTGTTTTGTGGGTTGGGAAAGAAGGCAGGTAGGTGGATTGCCTGGTTTAAGGACACTCTGGATACCACCTTAGGCATAAATGTAGGATTAGTCCTCATGGACACTCTATCTTGGTGGAAGATTAGGAAGGGCTGTACTGCCATTAGGGCCTGAAGTTCAGAAACCCTCCTTGCTGAGGTTATTGCCAGAAGGAAAGCAGTTTTCCACGATAGATGTTGTAGGTCTGCTGTTGCTGCTGGTTCAAAAGGTGCGAGTGTCAACTTTTCTAGCACAAAGTTCAAATCCCAAGCTGGCAATGGTGGTTTCCTTGGAGGTTTTACATTCTTGATTCCTCTGAGGAACTGCCTGAGTAAAGGATGTGAAAAGACAGGTGGATCAAAACTGTATTCTGCTGATATAGCTGATGCATGTATCTTGATGGAGGAATAGGACAGGCCTGTATGTAGAAGCTCTGCCAAGTACTCCAGAATGTTAGCCATATCTATATTTGACACATCTTTTCCTCTTTCAGTACTCCAGATGACAAACCTTTTCCATTTTCCTGCATAATTCCTTCTTGTTGAAGGTCTGCGGGCTTCTAGGATAATGTCTTTAACCCTTTGGGAAAGTTCTGGATTAGTTGCTGCTATGTGATGTTCCATGCAGTCAGTTGCAACGTTCTTAGGTTCGGATGCATGATGCTGTAGTTGTTCTGAGTTAACATCAAAGGCATCAGGGGTATTGACCACAAGTTGCTCCGAGACATGCTTCTCAGCAATGGGTACCAGTGTTGTCTTGGCCAGTTTGGAGCTATCAGGGTTATCCTTGGACGTTCCTCCTTGATTTTTAGTAATACCTTGTGTATCAAGGGAAGAGGAGGGAATGCATATGCTGTTAGGCCTTTCCAGCTGAAGGAGAGCGAATCCACTTTCCATGCCAGTGGGTGGAATGTCCTTGTGCAGAATTTTTTGAGCTGGTGATTGAGAGGGGAAGCGAATAGATCTATCTGAGGCATTCCCCATTTCTTTGAGATGGTTTTGAAGATGTCCGGATGTAGCATCCATTCGTGGGCATCCGATGTGGTTCTGCTTAACATGTCTGCTAGAGTATTCTCCTTTCCGGTACAAACATTGCCTGTAACTGGATGTTGTAGCTGAGTGCCAGGTTCCAAAGCTCCAAAGTCATTCTGCATAGGGGTATGAATGAGTGCCTCCCTGTTTGTTGATGTACCACATGACTGTGGTGTTGTCTGTCCTTATCATCAAATGGCCTTCTTTGAGAAATGGTCTGAAGTTTTGGATTGCCAGTTTTACTGCCAGCATCTCTTTTAGGTTGATGTGCAGGTGAAGTTGATCCTGGGTCCACAAACCTTGTACGCATTTGTCCAACATGTGAGCCCCCCATCCTAGGTCTGAGGCGTCTGTTGTGATGGTCTGATTTGCTTGACAGCTGCGAAAGGGCAGTCCCGGGTTTGACTGGCATGCTTGAGCCCACCATAGGAACTCCTGTTTTAAGCATGGAATTAGTGGAATTTCTGCTTCTAGGCTGTGACTGTGTTGAGACCATAAATTCTTTAGATACCACTGCAGTTTTCTCATATGTAGTCTGGCATGTGGGACCAAGATTATGCATGATACCATGAAGCCCAAGGCCTGCAGTACTTTTCTTGCTGTTAACTTGTTCTGTTTTATTAGAGCCAAGAAGTAAAGAGGGAGTTCTTTTTGTTTTTCTGCAGTTAGGAATGCCATTTGTCTTACTGTGTCCAATTCTGCGCCCAAGAATGTCCTTGTTTGGGATGGTATCAGCCTTGACTTTTGTAAATTGACTGTGTATCCCAGTGCTTGTAGCAAGTAAATGACCCTTTGTAAATCTGTTGTCAGCTTGCTCTTGTTGTCCCCTTGTAGCAGGCAGTCGTCCAGGTATGGGTAAATTTGGATTCCCTGTAGTCTGCAGTGGGCGATTACTGATGCCAGGCATTTTGTGAATACTCTGGGCGCAGTAGATAAGCCAAAGGGCAATGCTGAGAATTGATAATGCTCTGATCCTGCAAGAAATCTGAGGTATCTTCTGCATATTGGTCGAATGGGGACGTGCAGGTATGCCTCCTTGAGATCTAGAGTCACCAGCCAACACTCCTTGCCCAGCATGGGAAGAAGTTGCTGTAGGGTCAGCATTTTGAATTTTGGGACAATGATGTATGTATTTAAGGTGGACAGGTCGAGAATAGGTCTCCAACTTTTTTCCTTTCTTGGAACTAGGAATAGTCTGGAGTAGAATCCTTTTCCTTGTTCTGTAATTGGCACTCTTTCCACAGCTCTCATCTTTGCTAATTGCATTATCTAATGTAACCGATAAAAATAAAGAAATATACGCTAAGGCAACACGTTCCAGCAAGAATAAATAAAATAAAACTCAATATCATAAACGGAACGTGAAGGCTTGTGCAAGGTTCTAAATGTCAAATCTCCGTGATATCACCAGCAAGGTATAAGCAGCAAAGTATAAGTCCACAGCAGGGCAAAATCCACCTCATATGAACGACACCATACCAAACGATAGTAACAGGAACGTTCTTTATTTACAGATAGTAAACTCAGTAAGCGCTTTCACCATACACGGCTTCCTCAGACTGTAACAAGCATTCTAAAACCACAGTCTTTAAATACATCTCATGCAGGTCTAATCAATTAATCAATCAGCATGTCATAAATATTTAAAGAGGCCATCAATATGTAAGCCCTATATAATATATATAACTCTCAACTTGGGGGAGTGTATTTTAACATTTGTATTTTATATATGTTTTTAATATGTATTTATGTTTATATAGTCTATCACACAGGTATTTATATTATACAGTAGTTTCTTATTTATTTAGCAACGTTAGTTTTAGTATGTATTGATTTTGTCTTTCAGTTAGTATTGTAGGAGCACTAGATAGGGCTTACATATTGATGGCCTCTTTAAATATTTATGACATGCTGATTGATTAATTGATTAGACCTGCATGAGATGTATTTAAAGACTGTGGTTTTAGAATGCTTGTTACAGTCTGAGGAAGCCGTGTATGGTGAAAGCGCTTACTGAGTTTACTATCTGTAAATAAAGAACGTTCCTGTTACTATCGTTTGGTATGGTGTCGTTCATATGAGGTGGATTTTGCCCTGCTGTGGAATTGCATTATCTGTTGTAGAGCTTCTGTTTTTTGATTTGGAGGTAGGTTTGGTATTCCTCTTTTGACTGGTAAAGTGTGGAAGTGGAACCGGTAGCCTTGATCTATGGTTTGCAAAATCCACTTGTCTTTTGTGATGTAGTGCCAGTTTTTCGAAAATAAGGTTAATTTGCCGCCTAATGGAGCTGCTATTTGTTCCCTGGTAGGCGGATTTAGAGTTAAGTCACTGTGATTGTGTTGTTGTAGTGGCAGTGGTTGTGTCTGTGCCTCTGTTATTACCTTGCCACTGTCGTCCTCTATAGGCACCTCCTCTGGATTGGTTTCTGCCTCTGGGACGTCTATTCCTGCCCCTTTGGGATCTTGTGGAGTCAGGAAAGGACCAATTTTTGGCAGGCCAGTTCCTGCTAAACCTTGGTGGCTGAACCTGCAAGAAATCTTTAACTGTTTGAACAGATTTTGCCTTTTCTTCCATTTTCTTCATTACCTGCTGGGCAGGTGTACCAAACAAACTGGTCTTATCCATAGGAGCATCTAATAACTTAGCTTTAACATGATCCGGTAAGACTTGTTCTTTTAGCCATGCATGTCTTCTTATCACTGTGCCAGTCATGGCTGACCTAAATGAAGCCTCCAGTGCATCATAGCCACATTTTAAGGAATGGTTACTAACCTGTTGTATGTTATTTACCATTTCTAATACATATTTCTTATCGACAGAGTCATCAGAGGATAGCTTTTTAGTTAACTGATCAAGCATAAACTCTTGGTATTGTATCATGTGAAACTGACAGTTTAAAGCTCTAGCTGAGAGAGTAGCTGAGGTGTAGACTTTTTTGCCCCATCTGTCTAAAGACCTGGCTTCCCTTTCAGAAGGAATAGGGTTTTTTGCTGTGGCCGAGGCTACTGCCTTAGGACCCTGGGATATAGTTTCGGGGTCTGCAAGAGGGGCCTTGTAAAGGTGATGATGAGTGTCTGGTACCCTGTAGAATCTATCTGGTTTGGCAGGGGCTGGAGGTAGAGAGTCTGGTGCAGAGCAGACATCATTAAAGGCATCGTCCACCACAGAAAGGACAGGAGGTATAGCTAAGGGCCTGTGCTGTGGAAGATGCAGAAAAGTCCTAAGCCTTTTTCTGGAATCTGAGAAATCCTGCTGCTGCCATTGGAAATGCTCTCGCATGGCATGTAAGGTTTCCCCAAAGGAGAATTCTTCTGGTGGGGAAGCAGCTGGAATGGATTCTTCAGCATCTGAGTCTTCATAATTGGAGAAAGGAGCCTCTGGCTGGTCAGTTATGTCTGAGTCATCGGCTGAATCATCCGAGGACACAGGCTCGGGGGGCTCTGCCCTAGGTCTCTTCTCTGGGGGCTGAGAGGCCCTGTCTGGGTGGGATTGAGATCCCCTAATCAATGATATTAAATCTTCTGCCAGAGTAAGCATTTGTGAGCTAGATGTGGGCCTGGTTGTAGGGGGTTTGACAGGCACTGCTTTAGTAGATTTGGCTGCTTTAGCCCTGGCAAAGGCCTTAATGGACATGGCTGCTGGGGGCCTAGCAGCACCACGTGCTGGGGTAGAGACATCCAATGGAATGGTGTCTGATAAGTCAGTAGCAACCACCGTAGTGGATAAAATTTCTGAGGCCGATTCAAGTGAAGTAGCAGGAGCCTCAGTGGTAGTCATAGATTCAGCTGTACTTTGATCAGTTTTCGGTTTCGCCGAAACCGATACACTCGCGATTTGCTTAACCATGGTTTCGGCCGAAACCGTGGACCGCGAGTGTCGGTCTTTTCTTTGCGTTTTTAGTGATTTGGGAAGTCGGAGGATCCGGCGGCATAATATACACAAAATCTGAGCGAAAAACTGTTCAGCAAACTCCGACCGGCGCCTAAGCGTCGTCGGGTGAAAGAAGCACAGGCCGAACAGGCTGCTACGTCGTGGGCTGGGCCTAAACAAGGCAAACAGTAAGAGTGGAAATCTTTATGAGGTATTTGTTTCCCACAAGTTAAACAATTATTTACTTTTCTGACATCGGCTGAGGCAAGAAAGAGTCCCGAACGGCGTACTTAGCTTTAGAAGTGTTCGAAGTAGTATTCGGTAGTAGTAATCTCTGGATCCGACCCACGGGCACTTGCGAACAGCTTCTGCTTGGCCGCGGCAAGAAAGACTGAGGAAAATGGCGTCGGCTGATGCCTTTATACCCGAAGACCAACAGAGATGACGTCGGGTGAAGTGCGACATCAGCCGAAGCCGGACCCGGACTTTGGAATCCGGCCGACTGAAGGGCTGCCTGACGACAGGACAACCCAGTTGTTATGACTGCAGATGCATCCATGAAGGACATCCTGGTTCAAGGCTCCAGGCAGCACCCCAGCACTACCAGGCTACAACTCATACCATACCTTTCGGCCCCAGAACCCGGACTGAAATACAAAATGAGGGGTTGTATCCATTTTCATAAGGGATACCCATACCTCCAGGTTAGTAGCACAGCATGAGGCCTCGGAGACCATCCATGTGCAACTAATAGTGGGCAAAGCTGCTTTTCAGATAGTAGCTTGCTACAGATCACCCACCATGTCTCAGGACCCCCACTCAGCATTCCTGAGAACATTGGAAAATATGAAGATCCTACCAAACACCATGATAATGGGTGATTTCAACTACCCAAACATTGACTGGGAAAACTACTCAAGTACAAACTCCTTTGGCCAACGCTTCCTAGAGTTTATAAACTCAAACGCCCTGGAACAACTGGTCACCATGCCCACAAGAGGCGACAACATATTGGACCTGATAACCACCAACATGGGAGACCAGTGTTCCACACCAGAGGTAAACCCCTTGCTGGTAAGATCAGACCATAAACTAATCACAATGGACATCCACATCCCGACCCCACCCCCAGTCAAGGAAACCACTGTGAAAAACTTTTCAAGAGCAAACTTCACACTTCTTAAGACTGAGGTGGAAAGTTTCAAAGCCCCCTTGCTAAAGGATAATGCTGCCCAAACCGCAGAATCCTTTACAAATGCATTCTATGAGCACCTACAGGAATGCATGGATCGAGCCATCCGAACTAAAACCAAGACTCACTCCTCCAAAAAGAGGAAACCAGTCTGTTGGTCCCCGGCCATAAACAAGCTATACAACAGGAGGAGGAAAGTATTACATGATAAAGTAAAATCCCAAAAAGGAAAGGCATCCCTGATCAGTATTGGCAAGAAACTACAATCCCTCAAAATCATCCAAGGCCAGTTTCGAAAGAAAAATTGCCAATGACTCTAAAGATAATCATAAAGCCTTCTTTAGCTATGTCAAAAACCTAGGTAGCAACTCTCAGATCTGCTCTGAGCTAGTGCAAAATGGCAAAAAATACACGGAACCACCTGACATTGCCAACATCCTGGCCCAAGTTCAGTGCAAACATTACCCCCCCACCCACCCCTAAAAGGGCCCGTGTCCATCCCAGAAGAATGTAGAGCCCCAGACATCACAGACACGCAGGTGAAAACAGCCCTCTCCAAAGCCAAAAACACAGCATCAATGGGACCAGATGGCATCCCAGGCTGAGTCTTACACGAGCTCCAAAATGAACTAAACCCTCACCTAAATTCACTGTTCAAACTCAGCCTTATCACAGGCTACGTACCCAAGGAATGGCATACAGCGACAGTTATCCCGCTCCACAAAGGTGGTGCCACGACAGATCCTGGGAACTATCGCCCTATAAGCCTGACTAGCCTGGTCTGCAAATCTATGGAGCCCATCATCATGGAACTCATAAACAAAGACATTGGGAACCTCCAGACACTGGACCCTACCCAATTCAGCTTTGTTAAAGGCAGATCCCGCCTCCTAAACCTAGTTGACTTATTTGAAACAGTTACCAAGGCCATAGATGAGGGAAAGGTAGTTCCACACGGCCTACCTAGACCTCGGTAAGGCCTTCAACACCATTCCCCACTCTGGCATTATAGATAAACTCACCCACCAGCTTGAACATCAACTCCTATGTTATAAGATGGGTTGCCAACTGGCTCACGGATAGAACTCACATGATCAGAGTTGCGGGTGCCATGTCCGACTCTAAACCAGTTACAAGTGGCGTCCCACAGGGCTCAGTCCTGGGACCCCTCCTGTTTGGTATATACCTCTCTGAAGTACAGGCAAGCACGGGAGGACTATGGCTGACCAAGTTCGCTGATGACAGCAAACTGGGGGCCATAATAGACTCTCCGGCTGACACAGACATCCTCCAGAAGGGTCTCACGGAAACAAATTCCTGGTATCAGAACCATGGCCTCAAGCTAAATGCCAAAAAGTGCATAGTCATCCCCTTTGGGAAAAACAAAGTGCCCATGAATTATCACATAGGTGGTAATCCACTAAGTACGGAAGATGTAATTAGGGATCTGGGGACCCAGGTAGACAGCAACCTCTCCTTTGATAATCACATTGCCAAAGTGGTTAGAAAATCCTTCTATGTAGCCCACTAGATCAAGAGAGGTCATCGTGCCCCTCTACTCATCACTCATTAGACCCATAATAGAGTACAATGCCTCATTTGGGATGTACCTTACTCAACACCTGCAACAGTTGGAAAGACCACAGAAGTACCTCACCAAGAGGATGGTGGGTCTCAAACAGATGCCCTATGCAGCTCGACTAAAGAAACTCCAGCTCTACTCGGTTGCTTACCGCCTGATCAGAGGTGATCTCTGCCAGATGTACAAGGCCATGTCCAACCCAGAATTAATGGACATGCTCCACCTCAAGAAAACCAAATCTCTTAGAGCCACACGCTCCAGCGAGCTAAACCTCAGCACAACAATAAACAGGACATGCTGGAGAGACAGATTCCTGTCCCAGAAACTTCCCTCGCTCTGGAATAGAATCCCAATTTATGTTAGGCAGAGCCCTTCACTGACTCTCTTCAAGAGAGATCTTGACGAGTGGATGGGAAATCATAAATTTACCCCTGGGATCACTTCAATGGCCCTGCTAGACAGAGGCACAGGAAACTAATTTAAAAGGGAGGTGAAAGCCGACACATTCTGGCTAGGCTTATAAATGCCCTTGGGCAGATAGCCTAGTACCTACCTATGAACATATTTTTTGTTAAATGTCTAATTCCAGCTTTTGTGTTACATGCATACACTGGTAGGTTGAACTTTTATGCAGTTGTTTCTTGTCATATACATTTGAGCCTATGTCACATCTTACAAAACTTTTTGTTTTATTGAAAGACCTCAAACAAAGAAAGCAAAACAAACAAACACAGCCCCAATAGCCCCCCTAAAACCTATTAATACTAACACACAAAACTATGTACACCTTCAAATACTGAAGTTTAATCCTCCTAACAGGAACAAAAGTCCCAAACTGAAAGCCACATTTACAGACTTAAGTTAACCTAAAAGAAAGGTCATCCATGCTAAACCGCATGGTGCAGCCTGTGTTTCTACTAAGTGCTGATTGGTTTTGTCTGATCTTTATAGCTCTTTCAGCTGGGAAAACATCTGAATGTTTTCAGAAAACATTAACTACCTTGGGAAAGCCTCTGGGATGCTTTCTGATAACATTATCTACTTTAGAAACCCCCTGAATGCTTTCAGAGAACATTATCGCCTAGACAATTTCTCTTTACTTTTCTTTTTTTCTTTTCCACAGCCAATCACTCTCCACCAGACTGTATCCAGTTTCTCTTTAGCAGATGGTCTCCATGGAGACATGGGAACCAGGCAGCCTGGAAACACGAAGAGCAGCTGCAGAATTGTTACTGAGCATACATGTATTTGCTAGAAAAAAGGTTCATTGTATTCAATGTTCTTTTTCATTTGCTTGCTCTCGCTTAAAACTTGTTACTAAATCAATCTAAGGTATTTACTCCACTCGTTGCCACATGCAAGAATGAGAAAAAGCACATTAATTTTTCTTTTATCATGCTTTTTAACCAGGTCTTTTTATATACATTGCAGTGCCTACATTTTTTTTAAAACAGGAGAGAGAGAGAAGGGAGAAAAAAAAAGAAAAACAGCAGCACCTGTTTACAATCCCCATTACACTTACAAATAACTGAAAAAATTACTTTAAAGCAAGTAAAGAAAACCACCTGCCACAAAACTGGTAGTATTTAAGAAAAAAATATTTACTTGCAGTTAACTTTCTCCTCCTCTTCCCCTACCCAAAACACTTTCTGAACATTAATGACATGAAGTAGGGCATATGGTTTAGAGTCCCCCACAAGTACAACAAATTATGAAAAAGTCCAATATTTCTGGATTTTCATGTTCTGTCATATTTCACATATATAATTATTGCACTGTAATCCCATATTAAGTTGTTGGTTTTATTACTGTTCATCTCCAAAATCTTGTCTCTGCTTCATTTCCAATGTACTCTCAATTATTCTAGTCAAATCTTGAGGTCCCTTCCTTCTCTCCAAATATTTCCGTTGAAAATTTTGAAAAGGTTTCACAGGTACAGACCCCTCTGTGGTCTTTATTACCAGAACAAGAAGCAGACTCTCCTCCTGTTTCAAAGCTTACTTTTTGTTGGACAAACTTTTGTATTTCCTCCATAGCATGTACATCTCAAAAAATGATTTTGTCCCTCCAGGGAAGAATACCTTGAAGACAGCTGGGTACAGCAGTTTTAATCTCACACCTGCATCTCAACATTCCCTGAACAGCGGAAATAAACTTGCTCCTCTTCTGTCTGGTTGATGGGTAGTCATTCTCCACAAACACTCTGCTGTCACCCACTTTTAGTACTTTGTCCTTCTGCCACAATTTTGTCAGAATCAACTCTTCCTGCTGGTAAGAATGCATCTTTACTGATAAAGGTCTAGGTTGCTTTCTTATAGCCAGGTTTGGAGCATACACATGATGTACCCTTTCAGTTAGCTCCTCCTGCTGTGGAATACCAGTCCAGTTTCTTATTTGTACTTTCATAAAATTAATGCAGTCTATTCCTTCCAGATTCTCTGGTATAGCTGAAAATCTCAGGTTTTCCCTACGTGCTCTGTCCTCTAATTCTATTATTTTTTGAAACATCTCTTCCTGAGCAGTCTCAAATTCAGCCAGCCTTTTCTTTATTTCAAACTCTGATTTTTGCAACTTCTTGTATCTTCCTGTAGGTTAGTGGAAGTCATGTCTGAAGGTTGCATTGCTTTTTGGTGAACAGCTGCACAGAACTGTCCCCAGTCAGTGTTTCTTCCTCACTTTTTGTAGCTGTTTTTTCCAGGTCTTCTGTAGTTCTTTATTCTTGGCATCCAGTCAGTGCACTTACTAGCTAGTTACTGAAATTTACCCATAAACACAAGTCTACTGACCTTCTCTGCTGAGTTTCTGTTTTTACACTGGGAGAGCTACAAACAAGCTCCTTCTCAAATGTGTAGCCATCCTGAAAGTCTGATTCATTTCAGCTTTGAGCTCTCTAACTAGGTTAGTCAGCACTGAGCTATCTCAACTTTGGGACTTGAAAAACCTCACTTATATAGTGACGCAATTATCTTTCTGAGCCACCTTTCATCTGGACTGCAGTGTAGATGACCTTGGTTCTTGCTTATAATAAAGTAACTTGTTACTGTTTCGATTAAGCTATAAATGTTTGTCTGCATTCTGCCCCTAATGTTTCTCATCAACAGTCGATGATGGCCATATGAAAGCTTGAAGGAAGCTGGACTTCTTTAGGGCAACCAATCTGCATACTTATTACTCATCACACCAATAAAAAAAATCACATGCGAAAAGACAATGTTCTTAAAAAGTGAGATTTGTATCACTATGAATTATCCAACCACGCTCGTTTGGACTGTTGATAGTCTCTGCATCTCAATGAGTCTGACTGTTCAAGTAGCCTTTTCCTCCTTTCACTGTGGAAGCCGCACAATTTTCTGCAGATAAGGATGCCAAAATCAGTCTCTTCCTTCCTCCAATTACATGTTTTGAGCTTTGCCATGGCCTTGCTACAGTATCCCTGGATTTCTGTTACTCTACGATGAGTCTACGCATATGGTTTCATCCATACCATTCACTAACTGTATTCTGGATCCTGGTCTTACATAACTTTTTACAACTTTCTTAAAGATTCTAGGTCTAGGGATTTTCCAGCATGTGAGACTTTCCCTGTGGACTGGAGCATTTTTAATTCCATTAAAGTATGGCCTTTTTTCTCCAATCCCGAAGGAACTTCAATTAGATCCATGCCACCTAGAAAACTACTGTCCTTTCTCTAACCTTCATTTTGTTGGTGACATTATAAAGAAACTGGTTTATGGGCAATTGTAATTCTATCTGATATCTCATGATCTCTGAGTTTCTTCAGTCCAACTTTAGATCTAAACATAGTACTAACACAGCACTTTTAAAGGTTCACAATTCCACATTAGTGGTGAAGGACTGTGTGTTATTGTCCCCCCCCCCCCCCATTAGTCTTCTCTGATCTCTTGGCAACATCTGACGTTAAGGAACACAGGATCACTCATGAGTACCTGCGTAACCTCTTTGGTATTTCTTCCAGTCCTAGCATTGATCACCCCTTACTACACAGTACATACTGAGTGGATGGTTGCAGGTCTAGATTCCCTCCTCAACTAACTGATGCTAAATCTAGCAAAGATGTGGGGATCCCCTTCTTCCTATACTTCCTCTATTTTTAGGATGGGAATATGACAAAATTCACTCCTGGACTGTTCCTAGATAATAAGCTAAAAATAAAGGACCAGATGTCAGTTGTTATATTTTCATCTCAGGAACATTGCTAGACTTGAATCTGATACCACTGTCAGGCTACTGAAATGCTCTATACCTTGGTCTCGTCAACTGTAACTTTGTTTGCCTGAAGAAGGTGTAGAATGTACAACAGTTTGTGGCTAGAGTGCTGACAGGAAAGGCTTGTTAGGATCATTTATGAACAGATAGCCAGTTGTTGCAGAGTCATTTTTAGTATTTTAATTGTTATGCATCAAGTTGTACTTGAACAGGTTTCTATCTGCTTTAAGGAGCTTCTGGTTATTTATGCCTAAGTCTATCAACCCCAATCTGACAGTAATTTCAAAAACTCATGGGGCCAATGCTCTTACACATGTTGGAAAACAGTCTAAAAGGTTCTATAATGTCATTGCCCATAGCATACTGTGAAGTTCCACTAAGTTTAAAGTCTTCCATTGCTTTGGAATGCTTTATTTCATTTTGGAGTCCATTCCATAACATGATGGCACATTCTGTAGATGAGTACATTCCCTCAATAGCATTTCATCTCTCCATAGTTTTTTTTTTAATTCAGATTTTCACAGATGTGTTCCCTTTTATAAATTCCAAACAGGTAACATATATTTACCTCAAAAACTCCTGTATATTAAGATGCAATATCTCCCATATTCTCCTATATGACAGCATGCACACCAGCAGTTTTTTCATAGTCTAATGTTGTAATTATCAAACTGGAACCCTATAATCCTTTGTTCATCTGTACTACATTTTCTCAAGCAGACTTATTGAGCATTTTTACAGAGTTTCTAGAATGGAGTGCAATATTCTAATTTTTTATGCTGGTATATTCTTCTGGCATCTGGTTCAGAAAATTAAGTTTCTAGCAGTTGGCTTAGTGGATTAAGGAGCTCTTCCTGTGGTTCAGTGGTTCAAGGTTTGATTCCCTCAGCTTCAGTTACCTAACTATGTGACTCTGAGCAAGTCACTTAACCAGACACCACTCCCAGGCGGAGTCTGACAAAGGCCATGGAGATTAGTGCTCTACCCAGTAAACAAATGCAAATAAAATAAAATAAAACAGAATGGTATCTTCAGGGATAAGGACTTGCCTTCCAGCAATTTCAAACTAGCATCAGCCTTGCAGCTTCCAGACACATTTGACTGACATGCATTTTAAAATTCAGCTGACAGGGTATAGTTTTAATATAATGTGACAGTTTTTAGCTGCTCTTTCCCAATACATATCCTTTCTTATATGTATGTCTACAAATAGCATGTGTAGATTTATTAACAGTGGGTGCCAGATGATTCTGAACCAGCCAGTCAAATCCAGTTATCCAAAACATTTTGTAACAATTTTTTACCTGCTTTTTTAACTACACTTTTGGCCATTTTATCATTACTTGCATATCCACACCCCTCCCAAGTGAGTGTAATTTAGTGTTCAGCAATAGCGGGGTTAGTCTGGCTGCTTATGGCATATCAATATCCAAGCTTAACTGTAGTGCTGACATGAGTGCCTATTTGTACTTGTCACCTTCTGGCTGCAGCTTTCTCATTTGGTACAGTATGTCCCACAGTATTATATATTTGACTTGTTTATAAATATTATGCCAACTTACAACCTGGTATCTACCAACTTTGACAAACAATCCCCAAAACAGAGGTTTATATTAGTTGAAAGACCCTACCTGAATGCAGACTGAGAGATATCTGTATTCCCTGTCCTAATTAGATGCTACTCCTACTCCTTTGATTATTTAGCACAAGTCTTACAGAATTCACTAATTTACCATCTTTTGACACATAAAACAGCCTCCACCTAGGGAAAAACTGATAAAGATCAGGAAAGGTTTTGTTTAATAGTATTTCAAGAGGAGATGAAGCAACAACATTGTGGAAGAAACCAATGGTGGTTGTAATACCTAAAGAGGGTAAAGACCCATCAGATCCAGCTTCATACAGGCCCATTTCAATCATAAACCATGATTAGAAAGTGTTTATATCTATAATGGCTAAAGGAATGGCAAAGGTGATGACAAAATTGATAGTCATGGATCAATGTGATTTTGTGAAGGGGAGGCAAACATTTGACAGAATTGGTTGATGATCCACACGGGAGCAGAATGTAAGAAAATACCACTGTTGTTGGTGGGTCTTGATGCAGAGAACGCATTTGAAAGAGTAAGCTGGGAGTTTAAGCAGGGCAGGGGAAGCGTTTGCATTCCCTGATAAAATTATAAGGTTGATTAGGAGGATATATGAGGGATTGGAGGTGAAAATTAAAGTGGGTGGGCTCTTCTCTAAGGATTTCTATTTGAACAGAGGAACCAGGCAGTGGTGGTCTCTTTCCACTTTGTTATTTGCATTATATTTAGAACCACTGGCATAGAAAATAAGGTATTCTGCAGTGGTGCAGCGGTTAGTTTTGTTGACTCAAAGCAAAAGGTTCTCTGGTTAGATTCTCGGCTAGGGTCCCTTCTGTGCGGAGTCCGCATATCCTTCCTGTGGTCGCAGGGGTTTCCTCCCACACTCCAAAGACATGCAGCAGGGGGATAGATACTCTAAAGTGGCCTTAGGAGTGTGTGTGTGTGTGTGTGTGTGTGTGTGTGTGTGTGGTATGATCAACTACTGCAGCAGGGCTAGCCACCTGCAGGTGTAAACCTTGGCCCTAGATGACTGTCACTATTAAAGTGACACCCAGACCCCATGTACAAAAACTGGGGAAAAGGGGTTGAAGATGGACGGATGAACCAGCATGGTAGTCAAGAAAAGCTGGTTCTATCTGCAGATGATATTACTTTACACCTCAGAAAAGGAAATTTCAGTGTTGTGGAACATTTTAAGGCAGTTTCAAACTTTATGGGAAACATTAATGAAGCTAAAACAAAGGCAATATCTGTAAATTATGTACCCACAAACAAACTGATTAAGCAATATACAGAATTATGGGGACATGATAAAATGAAGTACTTAGGAGTATGTATTAAAAAGGATTCTTGCGTGGCAGCTAATGATATTTGGGAAGAGATTAAGCAGAAGACAATGCAAAAATTGAGAAATTTGGATTTCTGTTATATAGATATGGATAGCAGGATACAAACAGTTAAATGTTTTTGGTCCCTTTAGTTTTACACACAAGTCAGGCATATTTTTATTAACCAGAGGAGAAGTTGTGGATAGCAATTAATAAAGAGCTGAAGAATTTTATCTGGGAGGGGAAGACAGCAAGAGTCAAGTGAGATAATTCTTCCAATAGAACAAGGCGGTTTGGGATTACCTGATTTGAAGGGGTATTTCAGAGCTAAACATTTAAGACTTCTATACATAGCACAAACAGAAACCTACAATTCAAAGTGGAAAGGCATGATGATGAAACGGGGAAGCTCAAGAAAGAAGGAAAGACTGAGATTTTGGATGCAGATTCTTAAGGAGAACAATAGCCATATAGAATATTATACTCATAAATTAGCAGAGTTTGCTCTGGGAACTGAGCCGGCACAGGAAGGGAGAGGGGAGATTCTGTCGATAGGGATGATTGTAATTAGGGATACACACAATAGGCAAGAGGGAGCTGGAATTTATTGGACAAAACTGGCAAAAGAAGCAACGTATTGGGAGCAAATAATTAGAGAGGGAAAGGGAAGAGGCAAAGAATTTATTTGGACTGCAAGCTAGAGATTGCTTTCTCTATCAAGGATTGATATCAGAGTACTTAGGCAAAGATAAAGAAATAGGGGATCCTAAGCAAAGATCAGCTTTGGTACAGTTTTCAGTAGAATCTTGAACAGAAGCTGCTGTTAAAAAAGGAATAATTAGTAGAGCATATAAAATATTGCATGAGAACTATAAGAATCAGAGGAGGTTAAAAAGTATTGGGAAGAGAGACTGAATAAGCAATTCACAAAGAAACAACGGGGGAGATATATGTACATGTCCCAAATATGCAACAAAGTTTAGAAGATTTAGAATCTTTGCTTGGAAGTGTTTACATAGGTGTTTTTATACCCCAAGTAGACTCCAAAGAATTTTTTCTCAGGTAGACAGCAAATGTTGGAGGTGTGATGGGGAAGAAAGAGGTAATTGGAAACATATTTTCTGGTACTGTAATGAGTTGGCAGACTTTAAAGACTCCCTGCAGACTACTCTGTCAGAGATACTGGGTGAGCAAACTGGTGTAACAAAGGAAAGGATCTTTTTGAGCAATGATACAGAATCTGAAAGTACAATTGTGTATACTTACCATAAATGTAGATGTTCGAGTGTTAGCACTGCTGCAGTCTTCACCGTTGGGTTATCCATGCTGTGGTAGCCCTCAGTTGCTCCAAATACCACAGTCAAGGTTTTGTGCATTGGCTGCTCTCACTTGCTGGGTGATGTCAGGTCTTCCGAGCTATAAAGAGAGTAGGTGACACCATTACCTCAGTTTTTCTTGCCTTAAAAACCAAAGAAGTCCAATTTTAATAAATATTAGTAGTCCTGGGATCAGATACCCCCATAGGAATATGTGTCTCTCTAAGGACAGTAGATATCAGGGGGAAGGAGGGAGGGAAAGCATGACTGCAGCCCAACATCTACATTTATGGTAAGTGTACACAACTGTAATATGTTCTTCGTTTCTCATTGCTGCAGTCTCCACCATTGGGAATATTCCCAAAGGTGGGGAGAAGGGTGGAAAGTTGAAATAAACTTAAGATTGGGAGAGAATGCCCTGCAGAATTGCAGAGGCAAACACAGCCCTAGCTTTTGAGAACAGATTCAGATGGTAATGCTTGGTGAAGGTGTGGACTGAAGTCCATGTGGCAGCTTCCAGGATGTCCTTGGTGGGTACCCCTCTAGGAAGGCTGTAGAAGTAGAGGTTGCCCTAGTGCAGTGGGTTCTGATGGTCCTAGGGGGTGGTTTTCCATGCAAGGAGTAGCAAACCTGGATGCAGAGTGCTATCCATTTGGAAATGGCCTGCTTAGATATATGTTTCTCTTGTGCCCCTGTTTTAAAGCTGACCAAGAGCCAGTCAATTTTCCTTAATGTCTTTGTACAATCCAGATAAAATCTCAGTTGCCTGTCAGCATCCAAAAAATGCAGTATCCTATCCCGCTTGTTCTGAGGGTCAGGGAAGAAGGTGGGCAGGTAGAGAGCCTGGTTGAGGGTAACAACCGAAACCACCTTAGGGGATGGTTCTCAAGGAGACCCTGTCTGCATGGAAGATAAATGGCTCAATGGTCATTAAAGCTTGAAGCTCTGACATTCTCCTGGCTGAAGTGATAGCCAGGAGAAAGGCAGTCTTCCAAGAGAGGTAGTTCAATTTTGAGGATGCTGCAGGCTCGAAGGGGGCAGAGTAAGCTTTTCTAAAACACAGTTCCGATCCCAGGCTGGGATGGGCTGTCTACTGGGAGGCCTGATATTAGAGGCTCCTCTAAAGAATTGTTTGATAAGAGGGTGGAGACCAATGGCTGTTCTGTATCAAAGTGTGCCTAGATGGCAGAGGCATGGATCTTTATGGAGAAGGAGAGACCCTTATTAAGAAGCTCAGCCAGATAATCTAGAATAAGAGGAATGGAGGGCAGATGAATGTCTGCCCCCTTGGACTGGCTCCAGGAGCAGAATCTTTTCTATTTTCCAGCGCAAGTTTTCTGGCTCTGGGCCTTCTGGCTTCTGCCTGCTTAGCACAGAGTCCTTGTTGGTTATGGTAGAATAAGCCATGCTGCGAGCTTGAGTGTCTGAAGATCTGGGTGCAGCATTGCCCCCCCCCCCGGATAGCAGGTGAGGTATCAGAGGTAGCTGCCAGGGGGATGGAGCAATAGGCTGCGCAGCAGTGGGCACCAATAATGTCTGGGGCAATGACTACTGCTTTTCGTTTTTCCTCCCTTATCTTGATTAATACTTTTGGAATGAGAGGAAGAGGTGGGAATGCATACACAAAGTGGGTAGTCCAAGGGAAGGTCAAGGCATCGACCTTCCAGGCCAGGTGATGGTACTCCCTGGTGGAGAATTTCTGTACTTGATTTAAATGAGAGGCAAAAAGGTCCACCTGGGGGGAGTCCTCCATGTGTGGGTAATTTGCAGAAAAATGTCTCTGTGGATTTGCCATTCGTGTGGGTCCAGCAGGTTTCTGCTTAAGTGGTCTGCTAGGGTGTTGTTGATGCCCGGTAGGTATTGGGCTATATGATGTAGTCCCATGGATGAGGGTGCTAGACACAGGTTCATGGCTAGTCTACACAGGGGGTAAGATTGAGTCCCTCCCTCTTTGTTGATGTACCATATGACTGTGGTGTTGTCTGTTTTTATGAGAACAACCCCTGGTTTCAGGTGGGGTTTGAAGGATGCCAGACAGTTTTGCACTGCTATTATTTCCTTTTGGTTCATGTGCAAGGGTAGTATTTGAGCGTCTCAGAGGCCTTGGGCGCATCTGCCTTCGTGAGTGCCCCAGGCTATGTCCGAAGCAGCTGTAGTTAAGGTTTGGTCTGATGGATGGAGGGTGAATAGAAGGCCTTTGTTCAGAGCACAGGCCTGGGTCCACCAGAGGAACTCTGATCTTATGCAAAGGATCACAGGCAGGGAGGTGTCCAGAGGTTGAGTGTGTTGACACCATAGGTTCTTTAGGTACCACTGAATTTTCCTCATGTGCAGTCTGGCTAGAGGGACCAGGATGATGGATGAGGCCATGTACCCTAAAGCTTGCAGGAATTTTCTGGTAGAAAGCAGGGTTTGGGAGGCCAAAGTAATGAAGTATTTTGGTAGGAAACATTGTTTTTCTGGGGACAGAAATGTCATTTGCTGTTCTGTGTCCAGTAAGGCTCCCAGAAATATGATCTTCCTGGTAGGTGTCTGTTTTGATTTCCTTTCATTGATAGTGAACCCCAGGGGGTGAGAGTAGGGTTTTTACAAATGAGAGGTGCTGCAGGAGCAGTTCCTTGCAGTCTACCTGGATAAGACAGTCGTCCAGGTAAGGGTAAATCTATACATTGTTTTGCCTGCAAAAGGCAATGGTAGGAGCTAGACATTTGGCGAATACCCTGGGAGCAGTAGATAAGCCAAATGGCAAAGCAGAGAATTGAAAGTGTAATGATCCTGCTCTGAAGTGCAGGACATTTCTGCATGATTCCCTTATTGGGATGTGCAGGTAAGCAACCTTTAGGTCTAAGGTGACCATCCAAACTTTGTTTGGCAGCATTGGTAGAAGCTGTTGTAAGGTAAGCATTTTGAATTTTGGGATTACCAGGAAAGTATTGAGAAAGTATAGGTCCAGAATGGGACGTCAAGTTCCCTCTTTCCTGGGATCAAGGAATAATCGAGAATAGAATCCTTTTGCAACTTGCTCTGAAGACATAGGTTCTACTGCCCCTAGGGCTATTAGGTTTTGCATTTGTTTTAGTGCTTCTGCCCACGGGTTTGGAGGTAGGCCTGGGTACCCTCTTGGAGGTGGTAGTTCTCGGAAATTGAATTTGTACCCCTGAGCAATGTTTCTTAAGACCCACTGATCTTTTGCTATAAAGTTCCAATTTTCTCTGCAAAGAGATAGCCTTCCTTCTAGCTTTTGGTGTGGTGGAGGCAGGCAGAGATGGTACAGGCAGTCAGTGAGAGTTTTTAGCATACAGGGTTGTTTTTGAACTCCCTGCTGTAGTGTTAAGAGGGGGGCCACTGTTTAGTTCTTTGCTGGCCCTGAGTTTGAGCCCTGGTGGGTCTGTCCCTATGGGTTTTGCCTTGTGCCTGCTTGTTTGGTGCAAGAAAGGCAATGTTTAGAGGAAAATTTTCTGCTGAACCTAAGAGGTTGTACTTGAAGGAAATCTTTAAGAGTCTGCATCGATTTTGCTTTGTCTTCCATCTTTTTAAGTACCTCTTCAGTTTTCTGTCTGACCAAGCGGTCTTTGTCAAGAGGTGAATCCATGACTTTAGCTTGGACATGATCAGGGAGAGGATGGCCCTTCAACCATGCATATCTTCTGATAACAGATCCTGTCACAGCTGCCCTGCTAGAAGCTTCTAGGGCATCAAATCCACAGTGCAAGGAGTGCTTTGCCACATGAGATGACGAGTGCAGTAATTCTGCTATCTCTTTACTATTGGCAAAATCTAGTAAAGCAGAAATTTTCTGTTTCAAAAGTTCCAAAGTGTGCTGTTGATATTTTAACATATGGAACTGACAGCTGAGAGCCCTTATAGTTAAAGTTGCAGAGGTATATACTTTTTTTTACCCCATCTGTCTAGGGCCCTGGATTCTTTGTCTGAGGGAGTAGGATTATTTGCAAAGGTAGTCTTAACTCCCTTAGTCCCTGAGTAATCACCTCTGATTCTGCTATAGGATTTGTGTAGAGGAATTTATGTGAGGCAGGTACCCTGTAGTACCCGTCAGGTTTTCTGGGGGCAGGTGGAAGGGTGTCAGGAGTAAGGCTTGGATTCTTGGTAAACATCATCTACCACTTCCAAGATGGGTGGATGGCCAGAGGCCTATGTTGGGGTAGGTCCAGAAACTCTCAGTATTTTCTTGGATTGAGGGAAATCTGTTGATTCCCATTGAAAGTGTTCCCTGAGGGTGTGGTGGGTTTTCCCAAAGGAAAAGTCCTCTGGAGGTGATGCAGAAGGAATAGATACTTCTGCATCTGAGTCTTCATAGGCAATAAGAGGATTTTCCTCTTCAAAAACAGAGGAGTCACATCCCTCTGAATCTAAATCTGAATGGATGTCTGGTGTGGAATGGAGACTTTTTGCTGTTTTCTTTGGAGTGTGTCTAAGTCTGGCCTGAAGGGTATCCCTCGGTGTCATTGGTGTGTTAGTCGGAAGAGAGGGCGAAGGGCTTGAAGTGAAATCCGAAGTGTGAGTGGTATCCTTGGAAGCTGGTGCCTTAGTGACTCCGGACCCAATCGAGGGCAAGACAGGCGAAGGCTTGTTAGACTATGCAAACATCTGCAGCTTACAGGACTCCTAAAGGGTCTCAGTAGAGGCCTGCGAAGTAATCGAGTCAGGCATCAGGGGCTATGAAAGCGCCTCACTGAATTCCGAATAACTGATGACCCATTTAGCGGTGGTGTCATCGGAAGGGTTAGCCTTATGTAGTCTGTTTCTATCCTTATCTTTATGTTTTTTCGGAAGATCTGTGGTTCGCTGATTGACGGATGCCATATCGGTAATCAGAGATGGAAGATGAAAATAACTGGCCACAAACAGAGCTCTACGACAAATAATTCTAGCATTAAAGAGGGCACAGAACTGACAGTGGGGTATGTCGTGATCTGGGCCTAAGCAAGTGACACAGTAAGAATGGAAGTCTCGGTGTGGTATTTGCTTTCCACAGGCGAGACAGTTACTGACTTTTTCAGACATCGGTTAGTGAAAGAAAAAGGAAGGATCCCCAACGGGGAACTTAGCTTTAGACGTTTTCAGCTGAAGTTCAAAATCTGGAAACAGCTGACCGGCACTGTTGCAAATTGCTTCTGCTATGGGCTCCACAACAAGAAAGACTGAGGTAATGACATCGCCTGCTCTCCTTTATAGCTCGGACGACCTGACGTCACTCAGCAAGCAACAGCAGCCGATGCACAAAACCTTGACTCTGGTATTCAGACCGACTGAGGGCTACCACAGCATGGTTAACCCAGTGGTGAAGACGGCAGTACTGACAAACTAAGAACATCTGTGTAGACATAGTAAGGCCTTGCTGAGTCTAACTATGGTGCTGCCCAAAAAAGCAATTACTGGAAAATGTAAATCAAAGTCTAAACTAGCTGTACTAGAGGTAGTTAATATAGTAACAGATATAAAACAACTGGAATTCGGATATTTGGAAAAAGAGTAGGAGCAAATTACACAGAAAAAAATGGGAATTATGGGAACAAGAACAATACATGCAGAGGAGGAGAAATGACATTTAAAAGACGGCAGAATTTGAATGAACTATGTAATGTCTTGACTGACAATGACTGGATAGATTATAAATGATGTATAATGTTTGCAACTAAAATTATGTCAATATAGTTTGTGATGTATAATATTTGCAACTGAAATTATGTCACTATGCTTTGTTTTCATTTATATAAATACATGATTACCTATGTCATACATGATAATGTAATAAAGATGCATCATGTTTAAAAAATTAAAATAAAACGGTTTCCTCCTTTAACAGATTTGTAAAATACATCTGTTCTGAAGAGTACAGCTTAAAGTGCACAATACTTATGGAACTGACATTTTCTGCTGCATTTGATACAACTGCCGCAAAATGATTTACATTTTTAATTTATATTTGTCTAACTGCTGCTTCGTCTTTGCTTTTATGTTACTGTACATCCCATGGCTTCAACCACACTAATAATTAAAGGCTATAGACTGCTTATGGAAAAATGTGGAAAAAGTGAAACATTCAGGCAAAAAAGATGTTTTTGTTGTAGTGATTAGCATGCATCAAAGCAGACTGCTTTCTCTGAGTGAAATCCTAGTGTTTACGTAATTTACTACTGTAGGCTTCATAAAGAATCTAAACAAAAAACATTCATAGTTCTGAAACAGAACCCTTAAAAAGAAATGCAGTCTTCAGGCAGTAAAACTTTCCTCAGAGATCAAGTGCATCTGACCACACATAAAATCATGCAAGCTGCAGTAACAAAAAAAAATTTAATCATCATCCAAGTTTACATGGGTGTTAAGTACCATATCCTAACGTTGCATGTGTTCTGTGGTGGGTACGGTTGTTGATTCTAATGTTGAAGCTACCTCCATGGCCAAATGTACCCTTAAATTTTACAATCAGATACTAAACATTAACTCAAACTGTAGTAATGTAGAAGCCCAATAAAAAAATATTTCTCGATATACATTCTGTAGACATTTAGTACACATTAATTTCATTTGAACTTTTTTATTAACTTAAAAAGTTAATACTTGTTTGACTACTACAAAATTTCAGAAATTTTTGTCCCATCATAAAAGTAATAAATTGCTTACCATTATCTAATGTCACGCAGCCTACAAGGTATTTATAATTCTTAACATCACTATTAAATGAGAGCTTTTTACCTGTCCTGCTTGCTCTCCTGTGCAGCTCGAAGTAGCTCTTGAATATTTTTGGTGATTTGCTCTGTTTTCCGAATGACATCCTCAGTGCTTGGCACAGATGAATCGGGCTCCAAACCAATAGAATCCAGTGTAGGACTAGATCCCTCAGTTTGCCATCCAGTAGTCTTTGGATTGCCTATTCGAAAAGTTCTATAAGCAAACAGAAATAGTCAGTGAAGACAGAAGACACTGATGTACCCCTTTAGAATGCTCAGCTAACTTCTTTACTGATGCTTAATGATAGACTTTTTAAACAACATGTACCTGCTTGCCATAGTTTTTATAACTAGCACATATTTGCACTGCAACAGAATCCAACTGTGTGATGAGAAATTTTATAAACTGATAACTATGTACACATCCAGTACTTGCAACTTCAGAAAACCATTACTGAGTCACAGGGAGTAGATGATTCACAGAACTATGGCCACTAAGCATAAGCAGTTAATGACTCAGTATAGGCTGTTTACACTTAACACCCTCCCTTTCCCACATCCCCCACTGCTGCAATTTGCAATCTAAAAATGAAAAGAAATCAATGCTTGGTTACAAAGCAAATGACATTGTGTAACACCAGCTGTCTAATAATCTCACTGTAAAAGTGTAGATGCTTAAATACAGACATAACTGCTGCAGTGCAATTCATCATACATGGGAATTAAATGCAGGCAGACTTTTAGCCATCGGACTACTTTAGAGCTCTGGGCATCCCTGGTTTAGCCTGGGCCCCTACCAATATGGAGGACGTCAGCAGGATCCCTGTTAAAAAAAAAGGCAGAGCGGCCACTATCATCTTATTTCTCTTTTTATGAAAAGGGGACAGGCAGTCCTCAGCAAGGATAACAGAGAGTAGAGGCTTGAGGGCAGGTCTGGGCACTGGTCCAAAAGGATAGAACCCTCCTGTCCAACAAAGGAAAATTGGTAGAAGGCAGGAAATGACAGCAAGAGTCCCAAATTGAGAGTTCCTAACCAGGACAAAAGAGGGCTGGAGGGGGTGTCTGTACAACAACACTGATCCCTCTATTCAAACTTCAACTGCCATGATGAGCATATGGGTTCTGTGTCTGCACAAACCCAAAGTGGCAGCTTTCCAGAACTCAGAATCCCCTCCCTCTGACTCTTGGTGGAAGGGATTTGCCCCTCCTATCAGGGGAAGCCTAACTCCTGCTACAGAAAGTCACTTATTTAGGCTTTTAGTGCTAAGTATGAAGAACCACAGAGAACCAGAAGCAATAATTGCCTGAAACCACCCAATCAGCAGCCATAAAACACAAACAATTGAAGCCAACCAATAGCAGAATAACAATGGATGCCATCGAACTACATATAAAAAAAGAGTGATGGCGTATGAGTGCTGCCACTCAAGCAGTGCGAAATTCAAATATCTTGTTACAGAAAAGTAGGACTTGCACAACTGTAATATGTTCATCATTCACACTGCCTCAGTGGCATATGGGTAGATTTCCAAAGCTTATTCTACATGGGGAAAGATAAGGATCCAGGAGCCCCTGGAGAATGGTTCTCATAAAGCCTATTCTAGAACATGAGAAAGAATCCAGTCTGTAGTGTTTTGTAAAGGTATGAACAGAGACCCAGGTTGCTGCCTCTAGAATGCTTCTAGAGTCCACTCCTTTCCACTATCCACCTGAAGAGGATAAGGCTGTAGTATAATGTAAGTTAACGTTGCCTGGACAAGCTTTATCATGGTGGAAATAACAAAAAGAGAACAACAGAGGACAACCAATGAGCAATTATTTGCTTACAGACAGGCTGATCCTTCTTAAACCCAAAACAGGAAATAAACAGCTGTTTGGCTTTCCATAAGTGCTTAGTTCTGTCAAGGTAGTACCTGAGCTACCAGTGCACATCCAAGGTATGTAGAATCTTCACTCCCTTGTTTTTAGGCTCTGGAAAGGAAACTGGGAGATGATGGCTAGATTCAAGTGAATTCAGACATAACTTCTGGCATGAAAGGAGGATTTGTGAATAAAACAACCCTGTCCTTGTGTTAAATCAGAGAAGGTCTACCATTATTGATAGCCTGCAGCTCAGGGACTCACCTTACAGATATCAGAGTGATAAGGATAACAGTTTTCCAAGTGATGAACTTCAAATCAGCTTTTGAGAGGGACTGAAATGTAGCACTGCTTTCATAAACTGTTGACCACAAAGTGAGACACAAGAATATCATCTACGGGCAGAGAAGCTGAAACAGTGCCAGATGTGCATTGAGAGATGCATAAGATAAGCCATTGTTGAGTAGCTCACATAACTATTTTAAAACCAGAGACACAGACACCATACCAGGCCCTCTGATATTGGTTAGGCAACAGCTAGAAAATGTTTTCCACTTCTAAACATAAGATTTTCTAGTTGCAAGTTTGCCTCCTTCAATACCTGCTGCACATCCTCAAGGCACATGTGCCTAAAAGGTATTAAGACAGAATCACCCAGGCTGGTGCCTAAAAGGTATTATAGGTTCATAGGCTGGTACTAGGCTATCGGCCCCAGGGCCTATACAAGCCTAGCCATAACAATTCCCTGGATATTTTTTCACACAATATTTACTTCCCTGGACCCCGGTGTCTATCAGGGTGACTGATGTGATCCCCAGGGTGAATTTCATCTCTCTCATCCAATCATCAAGGTTCCTTTTGAAGAGGGCCAAGGAGGTGCTCTTGCTTGACATGTACAGGCAGTCTATTCCAGAGTATGGGGAGTCTCTGGGTCAGGAACCTATCCCTCCAGCATGTTTTGTTCATTTTGATGACGAGGTTTAGATCCCTGGAGCATGTGGCTTTGAGGGATTGGGATTTCTTTAAGTGGAGCATGTTCAGCAGCTCAGGGTTTGACATGGCCTTGTATGATAAGCAGAGATCGCCTCTGAGTAGATGATATGCCACAGAGTATAGCTGGAGTATTTTTAGATTGTCAGTATTGGGCATCTGCTTTAGGCCTGTGATTCTTTTAGTGAGGTATTTCTGCGGCCTTTCCAGCTGTTGCAGATGTCTTATGAGGTACATACCAAACGGGGCGTTGTACTCTATAATGGGTCTAATGAGGGATGAGTACAGTGGGACAATGACCTCCTTTTTTCTGGACGAAAAGCCCTTGGTGATGAGGTGTGCCACATAGAAGGATTTCCTGACTGTTGTGGCGATGTGGTTATCGAAGGTGAGACCACTGTCCATCTGTATCCCTAAGTCGCTCATCACACTTTCTGTGTTTAGTGTACTGCCACCTATGTGGTAATTCATGGGTACATGGTTTTTCCCAAAGGGGATAACTATACATTTCTTGGCATTAAGCTTCAGCCCATGGCTCTGGCACCAAGCATCTGTTTCTGTAAGGCCCTTTTGTAGAATATCCACATCATTTGGGGATTCAATAATGGCTTCCAGTTTGCAGTCATCTACGAACTTTGTTAGCCAGAGTCCCTTAGTGTTAGCCTGTGCTTCAGAGAAGTAGATGCCAAACAAGAGCGGTCCCAGGACTGAACCCTGAGGTACTCTATTTGTCAATTGTCTGGATCTGGATTTGGAGTCAGCTACTTTTACAGTCTGGGTTCTGTCAGAATCATCCAGGCTGGTGCCTAAAAGGTATCAAGATAGAATCATCTAGGCTGTTAGTAGCAATTGCTCTATATTGGGGTGCACCAGTCACTTCTGACACTGAGAGAAAAGATCCAGAATGTGAGGAAATGTGTGGTAATTGCCTTTGGCCAATGCCAATAAAAAGAAGAAAAACTTTGCCTGGGCCAAAAGGGGTCACCACAATGATCTTTAGTAGTCCTTTCTGAATCTTCAAAAATACCTTGGGTATTCATGGAAAGGGTGTTAATGCATAAAGGAACATTCATGTCCAAGTGAACGAGAATGCGTCTGCCCTCCAAGCATGGCTGCAGGAAAGTCTCGAGAAGAATTTTTCCAAATGTCTGTTTTGAAAGGAGGAGAACAGAACTGTTTGAAGTGCTCCTCATATCTAGACCAAATCCAGACAGTCCTCTGTCCTGAGCTTTCACTAGTGAGGGCCCATCCAGGATCTACAAAGTCTGCCTGCCACCGTGTCTTACTCAGATGGGAGATATGAGACCTGAAGCATCACAGAATGCTGCAAAGCTAGCTCCCAGGCCATCATTGCCAACCGGCAAAGAGGGTACAACCTTGTACCCCTGTGTTTGCTCACATACCACAAGACTGTGATGTTGTCTATGACAAATAAAACGGGACTTGCGTGAAGGTGGTGAAGAACGTTTAAGGCCTGAACCACTACTAACACTTCTTTGATGTTTATGTGCTTTGTAGAATTTGAAAAACCCCATTTACTTTGCATCTTGGACAGTGCTCCCAGTGAAAAATCTGATGAAAACATCTGGACGGAGTAAAACGGGGTCTGAAGGGAGAAGGATAAATTTGGAATGAGAGACCAATTGGTCCCCCCCAACACACACTAACACTAGCTTCAAAAATTCCAGCACTGGTACCTAGAACTCTAAGAGACGCAGGTGCTGGGTCCAACACTTTTATTTTTTTTTTTTTTTTTTTTTTTTTAAGTATATATCCATTCAAAGAATTAAGTGAGTAAAACCAACACACAGTCCAGCCTCAAAAACAGATGAAAATAAGATAAACTGTTCAGTAAAATAAAACTTTACTGGAATAGATAAGCGCATTTGCAATATAACTTATTGCTTCATTAGAATGTCATTCACTAACAAGATATCACACGACATAAACCTAATATAACCAACCAAATACAAGTAACATGAACCCAACTCTCCAATCAAATAACTTGCATCATTACAAAGCAATTCTCATTAAAACAAACAAATAAAAAAAATACAGGTTCAAAACAGATGAAGCACTAATGTATACCTCTCATTTTTAAAAATGGTTTTAAAACAATTGGATCATTCAATCCCCTGCCCCTATCAGCACACATTCTGATAATCCATTTAGCTTCAACAGATTTGGTGTAAGTTCTAACATCACCCTTGCAATCGCTTTCTTTGAACACATCCAATACCATAAATTTAAATGTATGATCTCTACCCATATGTTTGACATGTTTTGCCAGGCATTATTGGATGACAAAATCCTAATGTGATAAATATGTTCTTTTATCCACTGCCTCAGTGCCCTATGCATTTTACTCAAGTAAAATGCACTACAGAAAGTACAGTTGTGTACACATCATAAATGTAGATGTTTGAGTGTATTCACTGTTGCAGTCATCACACTTGGGTTATCTGCCTGCAGGTAGCCCTCAGTCGGCCCGAATACCAGAGACTTAGCATTTCTGTGTTGGTTGCTGTCGCTCCAGGACTGATGTCAGGTCGTCAGGGATATAAAAACAGGCAGCCAATGCCATTACAATCAGTTTTTCTTGCCCCATATGTCAGAAGCCCCCCAAATAGGGAGCTAAGTTATGGTGGGGAAAACACCACCAGTAAAAAGAAAATACCAATACCCTTGAAGGGGGTGAGTAATAGGCATAGAGAGGAGAGACAGTGAGTGAGACAAGGGGGCTGGAGGGAGGGAAACCAGGACTGCAACAGTGAATACACTCAAACATCTACATTTACGGTAAGTGTACACAACTGTACTATGTTCTTCGTGTTTCACTGTTGCAGTCATCACACTTGGGTAGATTCCCAAAGCTGAAGAAGGGTGGAGGCAGTCAAGAAGAGTTAGGGCTGGCTAGTGTGCCTTGCAAGACTGCTGTTGCAAAACTGCCCTGGATTTGGAAAAGATAGGCAGTGGTAATGCTGACTGGAGGTATTCTCCTTGAAGGCAAACTAGCCGAGACGTCAGAGAACGAATACATGTTCATTTTATTGGGTCACTGGTTTGTGGTTTTATTTCCTGACTGTCTGCCTGAATCAGCCAGTCGTCCAAGTATAGGTAAATTTGTATATTTCTCTGTCTGCAGTAAGCAATAGCTGGAGCCAAGCATTTTGTGAATACTCTGGGAGCAGTGGCTAAGCCAAAGGGAAGTGCAGAGAACTGATAATGCATAGATCCTACCCTGAAGCGTAGATATTTCCTGCATGACTCCCTTATAGGGATGTGCAGATAGGCTTCTTTTAAGTCTAGGGTGACTAACCAGGCATCTTTGGCTAGCATAGGTAGAAGCTGCTGCAGAGTGAACATTTTGAATTTTGGTACCACCAGGAAGGTGTTGAGAATTGAAAGATCTAGGATTGGGCGCCAAGTGCCCTCTTTTCTGGGTACCAGAAAAAGTCTGGAATATAATCCTTGACCTATCTGTTCTGCAGGAACAGGTTGAATTCCCCTTACAAACAGCAGGGATTGAACTTGGTTTTGTGCCTCTGCCCACTGGTTTGGAGGAAGGTCTGGGAACCCCTTTTGGGGATGGCAGTGAGTGGAAGTAAAATTTGTACCCCTGAGATACAATTTTGAGGACCCATCTGTCGTTGGTGATGGAAATCCAGTTTTTTTGCATGAAGGGCAAATTTTCCTCCTAGGGGCACCAGCAGTTGGGCAGAGGTGGGGAGTGGAGTTGAGAAGTCATGGGAATTCTTTCCATAAGGGAGTGGCTTAGCACTCCCTGCTTTAGAGGTGGAGGCATTCCATTGCTTAGATCTCTGCAATATTCTGGGAATGTAGTCTGGGGGGTCTGTTTCCCCTGGGTCTAGTTTGAGATGGCCTTGAGGGGGCTGGAAAGGACCAATGTTTTAAGGGGCAATGCCTACTGAATCTAGGAGGCTGTACTTGCAAGAATTCTTTGACTGTCTGCATAGATTTAGCTTTTTCTTCCATCTTTTTAAAACCCTCTTGGTGCCAAACAGATTGTACTTGTTCAAAGGAGCGTCTAATAACTTTGGTTTGACATGGTCTGGCAAGGTCTGCTCCTTAAGCCAAGCATGCCTTCTCAGTACAGAACCAATGACTGCTGCCCTGCAAGATGCTTCTAGGGCATCAAAGCCACACTGCAATGTATGCTTGCTGACTTGGCTTGCAGAATGCATAAGCTCTTGCAATTCTTTATTTTCTGCACAGTCTGTAAAGGTAGCTATTTTTGCTTAATAAGTTCCATAATATGTTGTTGATACTCCAGCATGTGAAACTGCACTTCAAAGCTCTAATGGCGAGAGTTGCAGAGGTATATACTTTCTTACCTCATCTGTCCAAAGCTCTGGAATCCCTGTCCGAAGGGGTGGGATTCTCAGCTGTGGTTGCTTTGATACCTTTAGGCCCCTGGAAAATGACCTCTGGGTCAGCAGTAGGATTTTTGAAAAGGAATTTGTAAGAGCCATGTACTCTGTAGTACCTGTCTGGCTTCCAAGGAGCAGGTGGTAAGGTATCAGGAGTAAGACTGGATTCCATAAAGACATCATCAACAACTTCCAGAACTGGGGGTATTGCTAAAGGCCTATGTTGTGGCAAGTCAAGAAATTCTCTGAGTCTCTTTTTGTACTGAGGATAGTCTTGGCATTCCCAATGGAAATGCTCTCTTAAAGTATGTAAGGTTTCACCTAAAGAAAAATCCTCTGGAGGAGAGGCAGAGGGAATTGATTCCTCTGCATCAGAATCCTCATAAGCAGATAAGGGCATGTCTTCATAATCAGAACCCTCACAGTCTTCGGACTCTTGGTCTGTTGAAGCTGCTGGGGACTGATCTCTTTCTCTTAGCAGAGTTAGGCTGACTTCCCTAATCAGCATAATAAGGTCTTCTGCCATTCTAAGCATTTGATGTTGTGGCAAGGGAGCAGGGGAGCAGGTGCATGCACTTTGGTCGTCAGTTTTCTAGGCGTAGCGCGAACCTTTGGGCTTAGAAACTCAGTAGTTTTAGACAGAACTGAAGTCGTTGGTTTGTGTCGAACATTGATAGAACGAAGAACTTCCTCAGAAGCTGGTGCCTGCTCAGCGGCTCTGGACCCATCCAAGGTAGACACATCAGCAGGTTCCATAGTCTAAGAAGAGTCCCGCGGCATACAGGATGCCAAACTGATCTCGGTAGAGCCCTTTGAATCCACTGAAGTGGGCATCACGGGCTGTGAAAGCACCTCACTGAGTAATGGCGAACTGGTGACTAGCTTAACGGAATCATCGTCGGCAGCTTAGGACCTGTGCGGTCTGTGTCTGTCTTTATCCTTACGTTTTTTCGGAATATCGGTAGTCAGATGGCTTAACGAAGCCATTTTGGAATACAGAGATCGAGAACGAAAGTATTTAGTGACAAAAAGGGCCCAACAACGAATAGTTCGGGCGTTGAACAAGGCACAAAAAGTACAGTTGTGTACACTTACCATAAATGCAGATGTTAGAGTGTGTATTCACTGTTGCAGTCATCATATTTGGGTAGATTCCCAAAGCTAAGTATGGGAGGAGGAATTTAGATAGCATTAGGGCCAGCTATAAGGCCCTGCAAGACTGCAGTGGCAAAGCCAGCTCTGGATTTAGAGAAAACTGGCAGATGGTAATGCTTGGTGAAAGGATGTACAGAACTCCAGGTAGCAGCTTCTAGGATGTCCCTGGTAGGGACACCTCTGAGAAAGGCTGTAGAGGTAGATGCAGCCCTGGTTGAGTGAGGTCTGATCCCCTGTGAGATAGGTTTTCCATGGTGCTTGTAGCAGAAATGAATGCAATGGTATATCCATTTGGAAATGGTTTGCTTTGAAATAGCCTTCCCCTCTGCTCCTGTAGTAAACGCCACCAGTAGTTGGTCAGATTTCCTTTGAGGTTTAGACCTGTCCAAGTAGAATCTAAGTTGTCTGTGCATGTCTAAGGAGTGCAGTATCCATTCCCCTTTGTTCTGTGGGTTAGGAAAGAAGGTTGGCAAATGAATAGACTGATTAAGGGCCACACTGGACACCATCTTGGGCATGAAGGAGGGATTGGTCCTGAGGGACACCATGTCTGCATGAAAGATGATGAAAGGCTCCACTGCCATGCGGGCCTGTAATTCAAATACCCTTCTTGCTAAAGTGATTGCTAAAAGGAAAGCTGTTTTCCAAGAGAGGAATTTTAAATCTGCAGTGGCAACTGGCTTGAAAGGAGGAAGGGTGACCTTTTCCAATACAAAGTTAAGGTCCCAGGCTGGAGTAGGGGCTCTCCTGGGTGGTCGTAGACTTTTGGCCCCTCTGAGGAACTGTTTAAGCAGTGGATGGGAGAAGAGGGGAGGTTCTGTGTAACAATGAGCTGAAATGGCCGAGGCGTGAATTCTGATGGAGGAGAAAAGACAGGCCCTTGTGAAGCATCTCAGTTAAGTATTGTAAAATCTGAGGTAAATTGGGCACTGCTGTGCTCATCCCTTGAGACTGGTTCCAGGCACAGAATCTTTTCAATTTTTCAGCATAAGATTTTCTAGTACTAGGCCTCCTTGCCTCTAAAATTATATCCATCACTGGTTTACTGAGGGATGGTAAAGGAGAGATTAGGTAATTAGCCAGGCTGCTAGGTTCAGTGTATGAAGCTGAGGGTGCAGAATCTGGTTCTCCTGCTGAGACAATAGGGTAGGAGTTCTGAGGCAGGTGCCATGGGGTACCAGTGTTGGCGTGGCCAATCTGGTGCAATCAAAATTGTCCTTGGTTGGTCTTGTTTGATCTTTAGTAGCACTTTGGAGAGCAGAGGCAGAGGAGGAAAGACAAACTGATAGTTTTTTCCAGCTGAAAGAGCATCCACTTTCCAAGCTTGTTTGTGGTGAGTCCTAGTGCAAAATTTGTTCAATTGATAGTTCTGGGGGGAGGCAAACAGGTCTATATCTGGGCTCCCCATTTCCTTGTCAACATGTTGAAAATCCTTGGTTCCAGCTTCCACTTGTGTGGGTTCATGAGGTTTCTGCTTAGTTCGTCTTAGTTTTCCTGGCAGGAATTGAGCTTGTAGATGCACTTGGTAGCCCAGGGCTGTGTTCCACAATGCCATGGCTAGTCTGCATAGGGGTAAGAATGTGTACCCCTCTGCTTGTTTATGTACCACATAACAGTGGTGTTGTCCATCTTTACCATTAATTGTCCTGGAAGAATGTCGTCCTTGAAGGCGGTCACAGCATGCTGTACAGCTAACATTTCTTTTTGATTGATATGCAAGTGCATTTTACTTGGGTTCCATTTGCCCTGAATGCACTTCCCTGCCAGGTGAGCCCCCCCCATGCACAATCTGATGCGTCTATTGTTAAGGTTTGGGCGGCAGGGGGTGGTGTGAATGGCACTCTTGTTTTGGAGGCAGGCCTCTGCCCACCAAAGAAACTCTAGGCGCAGGCAAGGTATGATAGGAATCATTGCTTCTAGATCCTGAGAATGTTGACAGCATAGGCTTTTTAGATACCATTGTAGTTTCCTCATATGCAGTCTTCCATATGGAATCAGAAGAATGCAGGAGGCCATGAACCCCAAGGCTTGTAGTATTTGCCTTGCAGATAGTAGGGTTTTTGTGGCCACTTGTTTGAAGTGGGTTGTCAAATGAATTTGTTTCTCTGGCGTGAGGAAAGCCATCTGGGAAGTTGTATTCAAGCTTGCTCCCAGGAATATGATTTGTTGACAGGGTACCAAGGTGTGATTTCTTTTCATTTATGGTGTACCCCAGACAAGTTAGCACCCTTTGTACAAAGGCCAGATGATTCAAAAGTATGTCCTGGCTTTCTGCCTGAATTAAACAATCATACAGGTATGGGTATATTTAAATATTTCTTTGCCTGCAAAATGCGATCACTGGGGCTAGGCACTTTGTGAAAACCCTGGGCGCAGTAGATAAGCCAAAGGGCAGTGCAGAGAACGGGTAGTGATTGTAGCCTGCTTTGAAGCGTAGGTTTTAAATAGAGTGTTACCATCCAGGCATTTCCTAGCATAGGAAGCAACTGGTGAAGAGTCAGCATCTTGAATTTTGGAATCACCAAAAGGGTGTTTAGAGTAGATAGGTCCAGAATAGGATGCCATGATTTGTCTTTTCTGGGTACCAGGAAAATTATTGAGTAGAAACCTTGTCCTTTTTCCTCTTCTGGTACAGTTTGAATAGCCTTTATGTTTAAAAGAGAGAGTATTTGCTTTTGAGCCTCTGCCCACTGATTTGGGGGTAGATCTGGCCAACCTTTTGGCTTTGTAATGTGTGGAAATTAAATCTGTATCCTTGGGACACTATATTTAAAACCCATTTGTCCTGAGTAATGAATTCCCAGTTTTTGGCCTGCAGACCAATCTTTCTCCCTAAAGGAGCATTCAGTTGAGAAGTGCTTGGAAGTTTTAAATCAAGTCATTGAGACAGTTTTCCATAGGGGGGAGTCTTACTACTCCCAGATATGGAAGCGGAAGCCCCCCACTGCTTAGTCTTGTGCGTACCCTGGGACTGAAACCTGGGATTTCTGCTGTGTCTGGGTTTGGATTGAGAAGGCCTGGAAGGAGCCGGAAAGGACCATTTCTTAGAGGGCCAATACCTACTAAATCTAGGAGGCTGAACTTGTAAGAAATCTTTAACAGTTTGCATAGATTTAGCTTTATCTTCCATCTTTTTAAGAACTTCCTCAGCTTTGCTGCCAAACAGGCGGTCCTGATTTAAGGGAGCCTCCAACAGTTTAGCTTTAACATGATCTGGCAAAGATTGCTCCTTAAGCCAAGCATGCCTTCTGAGTACAGACCCAGTGACAGCAGCCCTGCAAGAGGCCTCTAAAGAATCAAACCCACATTGCAAAGTATGTTTTCCAACCTGTTCTGCAGAATGCATTAAACCCTGTAATTCCTTATTTTCAGCAGAGTCAGGAATCAACATCATTTTCTGTTTAACCAATCCAATAATATGTTGTTGATACTTTAACATATGAAACTGACAGTTTAAGGACCTAATGGCCAAGGTTGCAGAAGTGTAAACCTTCTTACCCCATCTATCCAGTGCCCTGGAGTCTCTATCAGAAGGGGTAGGGTTTTTGGCAGTAGAGGCCTTAATGCCCTGTGAAATAGTCTCTGGATCTGCAATAGGATTTTCAAAAAGGAACTTGTGAGAATCAGGAACCCTGTAATATCTGTCAGGTTTCCTGGGAGCAGGAGGCAAAGAATCAGGGGCCAAACTAGATTCCAAAAAGGCATCAACAATGTCTAGTACAGGGGGTATAGCTAAAGACCTATGCTGAGGCAAGAGTAAGAAATCCCTAAGCCTCTTTTTCGAGTCAGAAAAATCCTGGCTTTCCCAGTGGAAATGCTCCCTTAGTGTGTGCAAAGTTTCACCAAAAGAAAAATCCTCTGGGGGGGGGGGCAGAGGGAATAGAGTCCACTGCATCAGAATCCTCATAAGTAGATAAGGGTAAATCCAGATCAGAAGAATCAGAAAAATCAGAATCCTGGTCAGAAGATTCATAAACAATTTCAGTCCTAGTTCTCTTAGAAAAGGGTGGTTGGTTTCCCTGTATTAAAGTTATAAGATCTTCACCCATTTTTATCATTTGTTTTTTAGGCATAGAGGCCTGAGCATGCAGCCTGGGCATCAGTTTTCTAGGCATGGTTCGAGGTTTAGGCCTTAAAGAAGAAGGAGGTGTCAGTTTAATATACAAGTCGTTGGCCTGAATACACCCTCAGAAGCCGGTGCCTGCACAGCGGCTCCAGACCCATCCAAGGTAGAGACATTCGCAGGTTCCACAGTTGAAGCATCTTGCGGCATACTGGACTCCGAATGGGTCTCAGTAGAGGCTTGCGAATCAGAAGTAGCGGGTATCAGGGGCTGCGAAAGTGCCTCACTGAGTACTGGCGAACTGGCGACTGGCTTAGGAGAAGCATCGTCGGCAGCTTTGGACCGAGGCGACCTATGTCTGTCTATCTTTCCGTTTTTTTTTTTTAATTCTGGTAGTCGGATGGCTTACAGATGACATTCCCAGATAATTGAACTGACAACCAAAATATTTAGAGGTGAAAATATACCAACAGATAGTGCGTTGATTAAATAAAGCACAAAGCCGACAGCAAGGTACGTTGTGGTCAGGTCCTAGGCAAGGAATACAGTACGAATTAAAATCTTTATGAGGTATTTGCTTTCCACAAGAAATGCAATTATTAACTTTTAGTGATATCGGTAAGGAGCAAGAAAAAGTTTCCCCAATGGGGTACTTCGCTTTAGTTGAAGACTTTGGTTCTGAAACTCGAAAACAAAACTTTCAGGAGTCTGCCGACTGGCACTTGCGAACTGCTTCTGCTTCGGGCACCGTATGGCAAGAAAGACTGATGTAATGGCATCAGCTGCCTGTTTTTATACCTCTGACGACCTGACTTCAGTCCTGGAGCGACAGCAACTGACGCAGAAATACTAAGTCTCTGGTATTCCGGCCAACTGAGGGCTACCTGCAGGCAGATGACCAAAGTGTGAGAACTGCAACAGTGAAACACGCAGAAAGTACAGTTTTGTACCTACCATAAATGTAGATGTTAGAGTGTATTCACTGCTGCAGTCATTACACTTGGGTTATCCTGCCGTCAGGCGGTCCCGCAGTCGGCCAGAGTTCCAAAGCCTTGGTCCAGTGTCGGTTGCTGTCGCTTCTTCCCTGACGTCAGTGCACCAGGGGTATATAAGATGCAGCCGACGCCATTTTTGTTCAGTTTTTCTTGCCCCAGATGTCAGGTGCCCCCAAATAGGTAGGCAATACATATTGCTAATAAAACATACATAAAAAGTAAAACCAAAACCTTCAGTTATCAGCAAATACACCACATAGGTAGTACAGGGTAGAAAGGTACAGATAAGTCCCAGCTAAGAAAGAGGGGATGGAGGGAGAGTAACCTGGACTGCAGCAGTGAATACACTCGAACATCTACATTTATGGTAGGTACAAAAAGTACAGTTTTGTACCTACCATAAATGTAGATGTTCGAAGATCCACATTGCTGCAGTCATAACCTGTGGGTAGTCCGCTGTCCTCGGTCGGCCCGAATACCAAAGTGTTAGGCTGGCGTCGGTCATGGTCGCTCAGATCTGACATCAGTACGCCGTGGTACTAAAGCGCATGACCGACACCATATCCTCAGTCTTTCTTGCCCCAGATGTCAGAAGGCCTTAAAAAGAAAGGCCATAGCCAAAAATAGAAGAATACCCAATCACAAAAATAGCAACAAGAGATACACCACAAACCACACAGCCACCCCAAACTACAGAGGGGAAGGAGGGAGGGTAAATTAGACTGCAGCAATGTGGATCTTCGAACATCTACATTTATGGTAGGTACAAAACTGTACTATGTTCTTCATCTCACATTGCTGCAGTCATAACCTGTGGGTAGAATCCCAAAGCAAAGGTAAAGGGAGGTCGGTAAAATCAAATAGCATTAGGAGCTGCTAACATGCCCTGTAAAACTGCAGTGGCAAACCCAGCCCTAGATTTGGAATAAAGAGGAAGATGGTAATGTTTAGAAAAAGTGTGCAGTGAACTCCAGGTAGCTGCCTCCAAAATATCCTTAGTAGCTACTCCCCTTAAAAAAGCAGTAGAAGTGGCAGTAGCCCTAGTGGAATGAGGTCTGATTCCAGCCGGAACCTCCTTACCATGATGAGAATAATAGAAATCAATGCAATGCCCAATCCACTTAGAAATAGTTTGTTTTGAAACAGGTTTTCCTTGAGACCCCAAGGCAAAAGAAATGAATAACTGTTGGGACTGCCTGAACCCTTTAGTTCTGTTCAAATAATAACGCAACTGCCTGTGAATGTCCAAAGAATGCAAAATTTTCTCCCCCTTATTTTGGGGATCAGCATAAAATGTAGGCAGATGAATAGATTGGTTTAAGGCCACATTAGAAACAACTTTAGGCATAAAAGTAGGATTAGTACGTAGTGAGACCCTATCCTTATGAAATATCAGGAAAGGTTCAACTGCCATTAGAGCCTATAATTCAGATACCCTTCTAGCAGACGTAATGGCCAACAAAAAAGCAGTCTTCCAAGACAAAAACTTCAACTCTGAAGTAGCTGCAGGTTCAAAAGGAGGTAAAGTGAGCTTTTCCAACACAAAATTGAGATCCCAGGAAGGAGTAGGAGCTCTACGTGGGGGTCTTATGTTCTTTGCCCCTCTAAGAAATTGCTTGAACAAAGGGTGAGAAAATAATGGTGGGTCACAGTCATAGTGAGCAGAAATGGCTGCAGCATGAACTTTTACAGAGGAGAAAGACAAACCCTTGTCTAATAATTCTGTAAGATACTGAAGTGAAACACTGAAATTAGGCACTGAAACATCAAAGCTCTTTGTTTTGCTCCAAAGAAAAAATCTCCTCCACTTATCAGCATAAACTTTCCTTGTACTAGGCCGTCTGGCCTCCAAAATGACATTCAAAACTTGTTGAGGAAGCTGCGACCCCCCCAGGGTCTAAAACAGAATACGCCAGGCTGTCAGATGCAGGGACTGAATCCTGACATTGCGGAAATGATTGCTTGCCTGGGACAAAAGGTGTGGAATTAATGGCAAAGGCCAAGGAGGCTCCCGTACTAAAGTCCTCAGCAGAGGGTACCAGTGCTGCAGTGGCCAATCTGGAGCTATCAGAATCATGCAAGGCTTGTCCTGCCTGACCTTTAGGAGCACCTTGGGAAGGAGAGGCAGAGGGGGAAAGGCATAAACGTGAAGGTTGTTCCAACTGAATGATAGAGCATCCACTTTCCAAGCTTTTGGGTGAAACAGATTTGTACAAAACTTTGGCAGTTGGTAATTCAGTGGAGAAGCGAACAGATCTATGTCTGGAGTCCCCCATGCCACCGTCAACTGTTGAAAGACATGAGGATCCAATTTCCACTCGTGGGGATCCACCATCTGTCTGCTCAAAACATCTGCTAAGGAGTTCTGTGCTCCTGGCAGAAACCTTGCCTGAAGGGTGAGGTGCAAACTGAGAGCAGTCTCCCACAAAATCATAGCTTGTCTGCAAAGAGGGTACGAATGGGTACCCCCCTGCTTGTTGATGTACCACATGACTGTTGTGTTGTCTGTCTGAATCAACACTTGTCCTGGGTGAAGTAAATCCTTGAAAGCCATCAATGCAAATTGGACTAACATCTCCTTCATGTTGATATGCAAATGTTGTAGTCTGGCAGGCCACGTGTCTTGAACCCATTTTCCATTGAAGTGTGCTCCCCAGGCCATGTCTGAGGCATCTGTCGTTAAGATCTGACTCGCCCCTGGTCGGGTCACAGAGAGTCCCTTGTTTAGGTGACATTCCTGAGCCCACCACAAAAATTCCCTTTGGATGCAAGGTATCATCTGAATGACAGTGTCCAAATCGTGGCAGTGTTGAGTCCATACACTTTTGAGATACCATTGTAGCTTCCTCATATGCAATTTGGCATTGGGAAGCACCAGAATACAAGATGCCATGAACCCCAAGGCTTGAAGGACTGTCCTTGCAGTCAGCCTGGACCGTAGAGACAATTGTTGGAAGTAAAGGGTAAGATTTCTTTGTTTGTCCGGGGTCAAAAATGCCATCTGAGAAGCTGTATTCAGTCTCACACCCAGAAAGCACATGTCCTGAGAGGGTACTAGACTGGACTTTGTTTCATTCACAGAATACCCTAGGCACCTTAACACTGCCATAACATACTGTAGATGGTGAAGTAACTTGACTTTGTCTTGAGCCAGAATCAGGCAATCATCCAAATAAGGATAGATTTGTATCCCCCTTAACCTTAAGAAGGCTATCACCGGTGCCAGGACCTTTGTGAACACCCTGAAGCAGTAGATAAGCCAAAGGGCAATGCAGAGAACTGATAATGTAAAGTCCCAGCCAGCAGGAACCTCCTGCAGCTGGGCCTGATAGGAATGTGAAGATAAGCCTCTTTGAGATCCGAAGTTACCATCCAGTGATCTTTGCCTAATAGAGGCAGAAGTTGTTGCAAAGTTAACATCTTGAATTTTGGAATGTCCAGGTATGTGTTGAGAATAGACAAATCCAGAATTGGTCTCCAAGTGTTTCCTTTCTTTGGTACAAGAAACAGGCGAGAATAAAATCCTAGGCCTACTTCTGACGGAGGGATCTTCTGGATAGCCCCCATTTTGAGAAGTAAAGAAATCTGTTTGTGAGCCCCCACCTTTTGCTGAGAAGGAACGTCTGGCATGCCTTTGAAAGGAGGCAAGGTGTGAAAATAAAACTTGTAGCCTCGATGTATAATGTCCAACACCCATTTGTCCTGAGTGACTAAAAGCCAATTTTTCCTGAAATGTGCCAACTTTCCTCCCAGAGGAGCTGCCAGACAGGAGGGATCTGGCAGCTGGAGATACAGGTCATTGAGTCTGTTTACGAAAAGGCTGACCCCCTGCCCTCACCTGAAGATTGTGCAGGGGAACTCCACATCCTAGGCCGGAAAGAACCTTGAGCATGAGCTCTGCCCCTAGACTGTAAATCAGAAGAAGGATAAGCTCCATCCCTTAGTAGGCCAATTTCTGCTAAACTTAGGGGGCTGCACCTGTAAAAAATCCTTAACTGTTTGCATAGACTTAGCTTTGTCTTCCATTTTCTTCAAAAATGACTCCACAGGAGAACCAAACAGAACTTCAGACAGGGGAGCATCAAAAATTCGAGCTTTAACATGCTCTGACAAATTCTGATCCTTAAGCCAGGCGTGCCTACGAATAACTGATCCAGTGGCAGCCACCCTGGAAGAGGCCTGAAGAGCATCAAAACCACACTGCAAAGAATGCTTACCCACCTGATCAGAGGCATGAACTAAATCCTGCAATTCCTTACACTCAATGCCCTCTGCCAAAGCATCTACCTTAGATTTCAACTGACTTAGGAGAAAGTTCTGGTACTTCAGCATATGAAACTGGCAATTCAAAGCCCTCATTGCTAGAGTGGAAGAGGTATACACTTTTTTACCCCACCTATCCAAAGCTCTAGAATCTTTATCCATAGGAACTGGATTCTTTACAATAGAAGCCCTGACACCCTTAGGTCCCTGGCTAATAGTTTCTGGGTCAGCTCTCGGGCTTTTATACAAATATTTATGAGCCTCAGGCACTCTAATACCTGTCTGGCTTGACCGGGGCAGGAGGCAAAGAATCAGGATTAAGGGAAGCTTCAGAGAAAACATCCTGAACAACATCCAAAACAGGGGGTATAGCCAAGGGCCTATGCTGTGGTAAAAACAAAAATTCCCTAAGTCTCTTTCTAGAATCTGAGAAATCCTGACCTTCCCACTTAAAATGCTCTCTCATGGAATGCAGGGTTTCAGAAAAAGAAAAATCCTCTGGGGGGGAAGCAGAAGGACTAGAATCCTCTGCATCTGAATCAGAATAAGGAGGAAAATCCTGAATGTCTTCAGCCGAAGACTCCGAGTAATCTGAAGAATGCTCTAATCCTTCCACCTCTGGCTCCACCCTAGGCCTCTTATCTGGAGGAGGCAAAGAACCCCTGATTAAGGTAATTAAATCTTCTGCCATTTTCAGCATATGCTTTTTAGGTACAGAACCTGCAGAACTAGGGCTGACGCCAGAGGAAGACAAACCAGGCCTGACCTTGGAAGGTACCTTAGAGACAGAAGTAGAAGGCCTAACCACCTTATGCAAAGGAGGGACTACAGAAACCTGAGAGGCCCCTCAGCCTGACCCGACTCCTGAGAGGCCACATCCTGCAAAACTAAAGGCTCCCCCTGAGACTCAGCTGAAACCTCGGCTGGATCCACAGATTCCACCGTGGTTTCTAAAGAACCGGCGTCCGTAACGGACGACTCATCCTGTTTGGACTTTAACGATTTTTCCTTGCGCTTCTTAGCGGTAGCGGGCGTCGGAGGATCCGACGGCATATTGTAATTACACCGCTTACCGAAGACAAGCCTAGCACAATCTAACCTGCGTTTAATGGTGCGCTTATTAAATCTAGCACAAAAGCGACACCCGACTACGTTGTGCTCAGGCCCCAAGCAAGGAATACAAAGAGTGGTAATCCCTATGAGGTATCTGTTTCCCACAAGAAATACAATTATTCACTTTTTCTGACATCCGGATTTAACTGAGGCAAGGAAAGACAAAAATATTCCCCAACGGGGTACTTAGCCCAACTTGGTCTTTGGTCTGAAACTCAGAATACGAAAATTTCAGGACGCCGAACGGCACTTGCAAAAACGCTGCTTCTGCTACGGACCATGCGGCAAGAAAGACTGAGGATATGGCGGTCATGCGCTTTAGTACCACGGCGTACTGACGTCAGATCTGAGCGACCATGACCGACGCCAGCCTAACACTTTGGTATTCGGGCCGACCGAGGACAGCGGACTACCCACAGGTTATGACTGCAGCAATGTGAGATGAAGAACATCTGTACTATGTTCATCATGTTTCACTGCTGCAGTCATTACACTTGGGTTAAATCCCAAAGCTGAGGTAGGTTGGCTGGTTCTATAGAGGATTTGGGGTGGCTATGAGGCCCTGCAGCACTGCAGTGGCAAAGCCAGCTCTGGATTTAGAATAAAGAGGCAAGTGATAATGTTTGGTAAAGGTGTGCACTGAACTCCAAGTTGCAGCTTCCAGGATATCTTTGGTAGGTACTCCTCTAAGGTAGGCAGCTGAAGTGGCTGTTGCCCTGGTGGAATGTGGCCTAATGTTGCTAGGTACAGTTTTCCCATGCTGTGTGTAGCAGAAACGGATACAGTGTCCTATCCACTTTGAAATGGTCTGCTTTGAAATAGCCTTTCCCTCTGATCCTGCAGCATATGCTACAAACAATTGCTCAGTTTTCCTGAAAGCTTTTGTTTTGTCCAAGTAGAAACATAGCTGTCTGTGTATGTCCAATGAATGCAGAAGTCTCTCCCCTTTATTCTGGGGATTTGGATAAAAAGTTGGCAAGTGGATAGTTTGGTTAAGAGCCACACTGGAGACCACTTTTGGCATAAATGAAGGGTTTGTTCATAAAGAAACCCTGTCTTGGTGGAAAATGATGAAAGGCTCCACTGCCATTAGTGCCTGTAACTCTGAGACTCTTTGTGCTGCGGTTATTGCCAGAAGCAGAGCAGTTTTCCATGACACATATTTTAATTCTGCTGAACTGGCTGGCTCAAAAAGAGGTAAAGTTAGTTTTTTCAAGACAAAATTAAGGTCCCAAGTTGGTGTTGGTGCTCTCCGGGGCGGTCTTATGTTTTTAGCTCCTCTGAGGTACTGTTTTAACAATGGATGAGAGAAAATAGGAGGGTCTGTGTTGTAATGAGCCGAGATGGCAGAGGCGTGGATCTTAATGGATGAAAAGGATAGGCCTTTGTCCAGCATCTCAGTTAAGTATTGTAATATCTAAGGAATATTTGGGACAAGAGGGTCAAAGCTTTGAGCCTGGTTCCAGGCACAGAATCTCTTCCACTTTTCTGAATAGGATTTCCTGGTGCTAGGCCTCCTGGCCTCCAAAATGACATCCATAACAGCTTTAGAGAGAGGTGTTGTCTGCTTGACTAAGGAATCTGCCATGCAGCCAGGTTTAAGGTTTTGAGCTGGCTGTGCAGGATCTGATTGTTTTGTTGAGTCACAAGATGCGGAATTTGAGGTAAAATCCATGGTGGGCCTTGAGCTAAGTTCTTTAAGATTGGGTACCAGTGCTGGCGTGGGGCAATCAGGATCATTTTTGGCTTTTCTTGTCTGGCTTTTAATAGTACCTTTGAAAGGAGAGGCAGTGGTGGGAAGGCATAAACTTTTAGGCTTTTCCAGCTGAACGACAGAGCATCCACTTTCCATGCTTGTGTGTGGTAAGTCCTTGTGCAAAAATTCTGCAGTTGGCAATTCATTGGGGAGGCAAAAAGATCTATGTCTGGGCTCCCCCATTTTTGTGTTATCATGCTGAATATTTGTGGATTTAATTTTCACTCGTGAGGATCCATAATGTTTCTGCTTAAGTCGTCTGCCAGAGTATTTTTCTTTCCTGGCAGGAATTGTGCTTGCAGATGAACTTGATAGGTTAGAGCTGTGTTCCACAAGGTCATGGCTTGTCTGCAGAGGGGATAAGAATGAGTGCCCACTTGCTTGTTTATGTACCACATAACTGTGGTGCTGTCTGTCTTTAGTAATAGTTGTCCTGGATGCAGAAGGTCTTTGAAAGCTGTTAGGGCATTTTGTACAGCTAGCATCTCTCTTTGATTGATGTGAAGATGCATTTGGTCTGCGGCCCACTTGCCCTGAATACATTTTCCTGCCATGTGTGCTCCACAGGCGTAATCCGAAGCATCTGTTGTTAGAGTCTGCCTGGCTGTGGGTAGAGTGAAAGGCTGTCCCTTGTTGAGGTGACATGCCTGTGCCCACCATTGAAACTCCTGTTGTAGGCAGGGAATAAGTAGTATTACTGCTTCTAAACTGTGACAGTGTTGAGTCCAAACACTTTTTAGATACCATTGTAATTTCCTCATATGCAGTCTGGCATATGGTATTAGTAGTATGCAGGATGTCATGAACCCAAAGGCCTGCAGAATTTTTCTTTCTTCACATGGAAGGCACCGCAGCAGAGAATCGAACCAGAGAACCTCTTGCTGTGAGGCGACAATGCTACCGCTGCACCACTGCACTGTCCATACAGTTTTAAAGAAACAGCCAAAACATTTGGAATCTCATCCTTAATAAGATCCTAACTCTGCCAATCTCTAGTGAAGCTCCAGTGTGCTTCCAGTCAAATACATCTGTAACCCTAGCTACCATCTGTGGAAAGGTGAACACTTGCTTGGGTTTTTGAATCTGTTTACTTTCTGAAGAATCAGACTGGAAGGACTACTGTGTATCAAGAGTTCTCATCAAAATCTTTGGCATAAACTGATCTTTAGACAAAGCAGCTCCATAGTCATTCTGAATAGGAGCATAGTCTTCGAGATTAGATGACTGTAAAACACACTTAGCTAAGGAAACATCAGCCATATACATGGTAAAAACATTACTATCTGTCGTGTGGTGAAGTTTCTCTTCTTTTCTTCCTTAGTGTAAACTACACTAGAGAACACAATGTCTGGGGACAGAGTATTACATCTGGCAAGGGGTCTCTTACCCAGGACCTCTCTTGCACCTAAAGGATTTAGTTCTCCTGTACCTGAACCAGGTACTGGAACAGCCTTGAAGGATGTGTCTGAACCTTGTACCACAGGGCTGCCGACTCACAGGTCAGTGAGCTAGCTTAACGCAACAACAGATTCACAAAATGTAACGTAAGGCATGTTTTTGTTAATTTATTTTTCTTTTTAGATTAAACTGGATGGGAAGGGAGCATCCATATCAGGATCTACCAAATTAGTTGAACCCCCCTCCATTAAAATGAATAATACAACACTATTAAAGTCTGAATAACGGCAGTATTAATAGAAAATATGAACTATGTTTCTATATGCAAATAGGGCAAAGCTGCATAAAACGCAGTTGCAACAGTTTAAAATGTACTAAGCCTTGTTCTATAACCTGCACAGTGTAGTAAACTGCAACACACACCACAGTACCAAGTAAAATTCACTTGTCCAAATAGTATCAAAAAATCAAACACATGCCCTTAAACAGAAAACTTTCAAAACAGCATAAATAAGCACTGATGGAAAAAAAATAGTACAGTTGTGTACCTACCATAAATGTAGATGTTCGAGTGTATTCACTGTTGCAGTCATTACACTTGGGTTATCCTGCTGGCAGGCTACCCGCTGTCGGCCACAGTTCCAAAGTCTAGGTCCGGCGTCGGTTGCTGTCGCCTCTTCCCTGACGTCAGTGCGCCAGGGGTATAAAAGATGCAACCAACGCCATTTTCTTCAGTTTTTCTTGCCTCAGATGTCAGGTGCCACAAATAGGAAGGCTGTAAAAAAGTATGCCAAAAGGCATGCGTGTAGTAAAATAAAAATTTTCTTCATCTACAAGCAAATACACCACATAGGTTGTATAGAATAGAGAAGTACAGTAAAGTCCCAGCATAGAAAAAGGGGGATGGTGGGTGGGTAACCTGGACTGCAACAGTGAATACACTCGAACATCTACATTTATGGTAGGTACACAAATGTACTATGTTCATCGTGTTTCACTGTTGCAGTCATTACACTTTGGTAGAATCCCAAAGCTGAGGTAGGGTGGCTGGTCCTAAATAGGGTTAGGAGAGGCTACCCGGCCCTGCAGAACAGAACTGCAGTGGCAAAGCCTGCTCTGGATTTAGAGTAAAGAGGTAAGTGGTAATGCTTGGTGAAAGTGTGCACTGAACTCCAGGTTGCAGCTTCTAAAATGTCTTTGGTTGGTACTCCTCTGAGAAAGGCTGCTGAAGTGGCCGCTGCTCTGATAGAATGTGGCCTAATGCCCTTAGGCACTGATTTGCCATGTTGTGCATAACAAAAGTGAATGCAATGTCCTATCCATTTTGAAATTGTCTGCTTTGAGATAGGCTTTCCTTGTGATCCTGCAGCATAAGCTACAAAAAGTTGCTCAGTTTTTCTGAAAGCTTTTGTTTTGTCCAAGTAGAACCGTAGCTGTCTGTGTATGTCCAAAGTGTGCAGAAGTCTCTCCCCCTTATTCTGGGGATTTGGATAGAAAGTTGGCAAATGGATGGTTTGGTTAAGAGCCACACTGGAAATCACCTTTGGCATAAATGTTGGGTTTGTCCTCAGTGAGACCCTGTCCTGATGAAAAATGATGAAAGGTTCCACTGCCATTAATGCCTGTAACTCTGAGACTCTTCTTGCTGATGTTATTGCTAGCAGCAGAGCAGTTTTCCATGATAAGAATTTTATATCAGCAGTGCTGGCTGGCTCAAAAGGAGGCAGAGTGAGTTTTTCTAAAACAAAATTGGGGTCCCAAATAGGTGTTGGTGCTCTCCTTGGGGGTCTTATGTTTTTTGCCACTCTGAGGTACTGTTTTAGTAGTGGATGTGAATAGGCGGTTCCGTATTGTAATGAGCTGAAATGGCAGAGGCATGGATCTTAACAGATGAAAAGGATAGGCCTTTGTCCAGCATCTCAGTTAGGTATTGTAAAATCTGAGGAATATTTGGAACAAGTGGTTCGAGTCCTTGTGCCTGGTTCCAAGCACATAATCTCTTCCATTTTTCTGCATAAGATTTCCTAGTGCTGGGCCTTCTGGCTTCTAAAATGACATCCATAACAGCTTTAGAGAGAGAGAGATGTGGTCTGAATGGCTATATTATCTTCCCTGCAGCCAGATTTAAGGTTCCGAGTTGACTGTGCAGAATCTGATTGTTTTGTTGAGTCAGAAGATGAGGAATTAGATGGCCAGGCTGGGCCTTGAGACAAAGTCTTTAGGATTGGGTACCAGTGCTGGCGTGGCCAGTCTGGGGCAATCAGGATAATTTTTGGCTTCTCGTCTGACTTTTAGGAGCACCTTGGAAAGAAGAGGCAGTGGAGGAAAGGTATAAACTGTCAGGGTTTTCCAGCTGAATGATAGCACATCCACTTTCCATGCTTGTGGGTGATAAGTTCTTGTGCAGAATCTTTGTAGTTGACAGTTGTGAGGGGAGGCAAAAAGATCTATGTCTGGGCATCCCTATTTCCTTGTTATCATGCTGAAGACCTGTGGATCCATGAGATTTCTGCTTAGTTCATCTGCCAGTGTGTTTTTTGTTCCTGGCAGGAATTGTGCCTGCAGATGTACCTGATAGGTCAGGGCTGTATTCCACAAAGTCATGGCTTGCCTGCAGAGGGGTAGGAATGTGTGCCCCCTTGCTTGTTTATGTACCACATAACTGTGGTGTTGTCCGTCTTTAGTAATAGTTGTCCTGGATGTAGTAGATCCTTGAAAGCTGTCAGAGCATTCTGTACAGCTAGCATCTCTTTTTGATTGATGTGAAGATGCATTTGTTCCTTGGGCCATGTGCCCTGAATACATTTTCCTGCCATGTGTGCCCCCCCAGGCATAATCCGATGCATCCGTTGTTATTGTCTGCCTGGCTGTGGGTAAGTGAAAGGCTGTCCCTTGTTGTGGTGACAGGCCTGGGACCACCATCGAAACTCCTGTTGAAGGCAGGGAGTTATTATTGTTTCCAGGCTGTGGCAATGTTGAGTCCAAACACTTTTTAGATACCATTGTAATTTCCTCATATGCAGTCTTGCATATGGAATTAGTAGAATGCAAGATGCCATGAAGCCCAGGGCCTGCAGAATTTTTCTTGCAGGGAGCTGGGTCTTTGTTGCCATCATTTGAAAGTAATGAGTCAGTTGTCTTTGCTTGTCTGGCGTGAGATAAGCCATCTGGGCAGTTGTATTTAAGCTTGCACCCAGGAATATTATCTTTTGAGAGGGCACTAGTTTTGACTTCTTTTCGTTTACTGTGTACCCTAGGCAAATTAGCAATCTTTTTACAAACGCCAGATGTTTTAGTAGAATGTCCTTGCTCTCTGCTTGAATAAGGCAGTCGTCCAAGTAGGGATATATTTGAATTCCTTTTTGTCTGCAAATTGCAATTACTGGTGCCAGGCATTTTGTGAAGACCCTGGGCGCAGCAGATAAGCCAAAGGGCAGTGCAGAAAATTGGTAATGCATTGAGCCAGCTATGAATCTGAGGTATCTTCTGCAAGATTGTCTGATTGGTACATGCAGGTATGCCTCTGAGGTCCAAAGTAACTAGCTAAGCCTTCTTGCCTAGCATGGGTAGAAGTTGCTGAAGTGTTAACATTTTGAATTTTGGAACATCCAGAAAAGTATTTAGGATTGACAAGTCCAGTATTGGTCACCAGGCTTTGTCCTTCCTGGGTACCAGAAAAAGTCTTGAGTAAAATCCTTGTCCCTGTTCTTGATGTGGTACTCTCTGAATAGCTCTCATATCCATGAGGGCAGCAAGTTGTTTTTGTGCCTCTGCCCATTGGTTTTGTGGCAGATCTGGCATACCCTTTGATTTTGGAAGGGTATGAAAGTGGAACCTGTAACCCTGAGAAACTATATTCAGTACCCATTTGTCCTGGGTGATTATGTGCCAATTTTGTGAGTAAAGTGCTAGCTTTCCCCCTAAGGGTGCTGCCAAAATAAGTGCTTGGCATCTGTAGAGGGAAGTCATTGGGACTGTTTCCTATAAGGTTGTGATTTGTCTTCGCCTCCTTTGGGGGCTGAAGTACCCCATTGTTTAGGTCTGTAGGAGCCTTGGGGATGAGATCTGCCTCTTGGGCATCTGTATCTGCCTCTTTGTGGCCTGTCTGACACCGGAAAGGACCAATTTTTTGAAGGCCAGTTTCTGCTAAACCTAGGTGGTTGAACCTGTAAGAAATCCTTCACTGTTTGCATTGATTTTGCTTTATCCTCCATTTTCTTTAACACTTCTTCTGCCTTAACACCAAAGTATCATGCTGTAGTGGAGCATCCAATAATTTTACTTTAACATGTTCAGGTAAACTTTGTTCTTTTAACCAAGCATGCCTTCGAATGACAGAGTTAATGAATCAAAACCACATTGCAGAGCATGCTTTCCCACCTGTTCAGGCAATAAATCCTGCATTTCCTTATTGTCAGGACTTTCTGAGTTTGTAATCATTTTCTGCCTGCACAGTGGCTCCGGACCCATCTGAGGGAATAGTTTCCGCAGGCCCAATACCTTGAGTTTCCAGAGGCCTAGATGACTCCACGTGTGAGTCGGATACGGCCCGTGGCTCTGAGGTAGCGGGTGTCAGGGGCTGCGAAAGCGCCTCACTAAGAACCGGCAAACCGGTGACTGGCCTAGAAGATGCTTCGTCGTCAGTTTTGGACATCGGATGCCTGTCCTTTTCCTTGTCTTTGCGTTTTTTATGAATTCCAGTCGTCGGTTGTTCCAACGGCATTATATAGTTAAACCTCCGGCCAAAGTAATTTGAAGCAAACTCAAACTGATGCTTAATAGTGCATTTATTGAATCTAGCACAAAACCGACAACTAGTGACGTTGTGGTCAGGGCCTAGGCAAGGAATACAGTAAGAGTGAAAGTCCTTATGAGGTATTTGCTTCCCACAAGAAATACAATTGTTAACTTTTACTGACATCAGTCTGAAGCAAGACAAAGTTTCCACAACGGGGTACTTGGCTTTATTGTAGACTTTGGTTCTGAAACTCGATTTTGAAAATCTCAGGAGTCGGCCGACCGGCACTTGTGAACTGCTTTTGCTTTGGACACCGCACAGCAAGAAAGACTGAAGAAAATGGCGTTGGTTGCATCTTTTATACCCCTGGCACACTGACGTCAGGGAAGGACCTAGACTTTGGAACTGTGGCCGACTGCGGGTAGCCTGCCAGCAGGGTAACCCAAGTGTAATGACTGCAACAGTGAAACACGATGAACATCTCCACAGAAAAATACAAATAAAGTAATCTGCCTAAATAGTGATTTAAAGATAAAAACAGTTATAGTAGAATTAAATCGTAAGTAATCACAAAAATGAAAAAATTAAGAAATGCAATATTTTCCTGCCAGAACTTCAAAATGAAGCAGATAAACAATAGAAACAACAGTCCCTGCATGAGGCAGTCCCTTGTGTTCAACTGACACCAAAAAGGTACAGTTGTGTACAGCTGTGAAAAATCTTACCATAACAGCAGATGTCCTTCTCTTCACTGTTACAGTACTCTTAGAGATCCATGTAGAAATGGTGCGCTTAGAAACAGACAAACCTAGAGATCTGGTATGAAAGGAGACAAAAAGTTGCTCATACTTGCAAATGGCCTTAGTCTTATGCAAACAATATCTAAGCTGTCTATGCAAATCCAAGGTGTGAAGAACCTTCTGACTAGCAGACTGATTAAAAAACAATTCATTAACCACCCTAAGCACAGAAGGATTAGTACGAAGAGACACACCTCTCTCTCTATGAAAAACTAAAATAGGAGGAATAGCCATAACAGCCTGGAGTTCAGACACTTTCTTAACTGATGTAAATGCCTAAAGAACAACAGTCTTCCATGTACAATGCTGTAAAGAAACTGAAGTTGCAGGCTTAAAAGGAGTCCGAGTCAATTTTTCAAGAACAAAATCAAGGTCCCAGGAAGGTGGAAAAGGCCTCGTGTGAGGTCTGATATGAAGGATGCCTTTAAGAAATCGTCTAACCTCAAATCTAAAGGCCAGAGAATGAGTTAATGGCAGACTAGCAGAAACAGCTGAAAGGTAAGCTTTAACAGAAGAGTATGCTAACCCAGCACGGAGCAATTCACAGAAATAAGACAGAACCAGAAGAACCTCCACAGAAAGGGGATCCTGGTTATGAGCAAGGCAGGCACCAAACAGAGAACCTCTTCCACTTGGGCATACAGGATTTCCTGGGTCCCTGCAGAACCCTAAGCACATCCTCAAAAAAAAAAAAAAAAAAAGTTGTCTAAAGGGATCAAAACCCTATCACCCACAATATCAGATGAAGACTGGACAAGTGAGAATGGATGAGAGACCCCTTGTCTTGTGTGCGTAGGTCCACCCTGTGAGGTAACTTGTGGTGACTGTCCTTGGCTAGGTGCAGAAGAAGAGGGAACCAATTCTGTCTGGGCAAAAATGGAGTCACCAACACGATTTTGGGAAGTCCTGCTCTATTTTGTGCAGGCCCCTCTGAATCACAGAAAGGGGAGGGAAGGTGGAGAGAAGCATCTGCTTCCCAGAAAAAGATAATGCATCCACCTTCCAAGCCAGAGGACTTGGGATTCTGGTGCAAAAAAGAGAAAGTTGTCTGTTAAAAGGGGAGGCAAAAAGATCTACCTGAGGTATACCCCACTGATGGACTACATCCAGAAACACATCGCTGTGAAGCATCCATTCGTGAGCCTGTGTTTCGGACCTGCTCAAAGAATCTGCCACTACATTTTGCTCTGAAGGAATGTACAAATCCTGAACAGTCACCTGATACTGGCCAGCTAGCTCCCAAACTTGAAGAGCTAGCCTGCAAAGAAGGTAGGACTGTGCACCCCTCTCCTTGCTTGCTGATGTACATCACTGTGGCATTGTTTAACGATTTTGAATGGTCCTGTAAGAAAAAGGAGATGAAATGTCTCCTTGATATTTATGTGGTTTGACCTCTGATGAGGGGACCAGAGACCCTGGACCTTGATTGGGAATGAAAGAGGCTCCCCACCCAGTGTCTGAGGCACCCGAAAAAAGTTCCTGAGAGGGAACTGGGTGCTGAAAAGGAAGTCATGGTTTGAGAGACAACTAATGAATCCCGCCATTGAAACATGAGCTTGAGGCATGGAAGAAGAGGGACTATAAAATCTACAGGATGATCGTGTTGGAGCCAAACTGTCTTTAGGAACCATTTTAGTTTTCTCACATGAAGCCTGGCAAGAGGTAGCATAAAAATGGTGGAAGCCATGAATTCTAGTCTCCTTAAAAACTCCCTGGCTGCAACTGAAACCTAAGGAAGAAGGGATTGAAAAAAGGTGATTAGAGAAAAGCCTTTGGAGGAGGTAGGAAAGTCAGCATAGGGATGGTCTGGAGCCTGCAACTGAGAAACATGATCCTAAAAAGGAACCAGGATTGACGTCTGGAAGTTTATTGTAAGACGCAAACAGTACAGTGCAGGTGCTGAAGCAAGGTCTTGGGTGAGGAAGGCTGAATGAGTAGATCGTCCGGATAAGGAAAGATCTGAATCCCCTTCATCCTGCAAAAAGCAATCACAGGAGCAAGGCATTTGGTGAAAGCCCTTGGGACAGTAGAAAGGCTAAAGGACAAAGCAGAGAACTGAAAATGCAAGAAGAAACAGAGAAATGCAAAAACTTCCTCAAAAGGGGATGAATTGGGATGTGAACATAAGCATCCTTGAGATCCATAAATACCAGGAAAGCCTGGGGAAAAGCGGAGGAAATAGGGTTTGAAGGGACAACTGAAAGGAAGGGATCTTCAGAAAGGTTCTCAGAGAGGTCCAGAATGGGTGTCCAGGTGTCCTCCTTCCTTCCTCAGAACTAGAAACATTCTGGAATAAAACTTCCTTCCCTCCTGGGAAGGGGACACAACTTGAATGGTGCCTTGAGCTAGAAGGCCTTGAAGTAGTTCTGGGAAGAAAGGAAGCTGTTCCTGAGGAGGCTGAGTGATGCCTAGAAAAGGAAGAAGAGATTTCCACACCCCTGATGAATGGCAGACAGAAACCAAGAGTCTTAAGTGACCCTTAATCAACTGGGAAGGGCCAGGAAAAGATAAGGGATAAAGGAACCTGGCTCAGAAAAGGGGAAGCAAACAGTCACATAGAACCTGGCTTGTCTTGAAAAGGAGGTTTCTCAGAAGTGGGAGTCTTTGCAGATTTAGCTGGAGGGACCGGCCTAGGATCTTTCTTACCTTTGGGAAAAGGGCGAGGCCGTCTACAAACAAAAGCAGATTTAGATAGATAATTCCTCTGGACCTTATGAACAGGTGAAACAAATATGCACTTCAACTCCTGTAACACCTTACCCTTATCCTGCAGGGACTTAAAAGCTCAGCAGCTGCACAACCAAACAGGAAGTTATTATCAAGAGGAGCATCCAACAGTTTATCCTTAATATCATCAGATAAAGGCTGAAAACAAAGCCAAGAGTGGCATCTCAAGACAGAACCAAAAGCAGTAGCTCTAGAGGAGGCATCAGCTGCATCATAACAACATTTAATAGAGTGGTGGGCTACTTGAGAAGTACAGCCCAGTAAAAGGAGGGCCAAGGCCTTTCCTTCAAAATCAGGAAGGTCTGAGATAGCCTTGGAAACCAGAGAAAGAAGGGCTGAAACATACCTGGTCATATCAGTCTAGTTAATATCCCGAAAGGCCAAAGTGACAGCAGTATATACCTTCTTGCCCAGCTGTTCCATAGCTCTACTTGTCCTTGTCTGAGAGAAGTACTTTAGTAGAAGGTAAAAGATTAGAGGGTTTGTCAGAACAGGCAGACATTACAGAAGGGTCAGCAGAAAGACATTTGTACAGAAACGTGCACTCCTCAGGCACTGTCAGGCTTCTTAGGGCCTGGACGTTCAGAGTCCAGGACCACAGAAGATGCTGAAAAGGTGTCCATAAGGGCATCTAAGACAGGAGGGACAGTAGAGGGCTTAGGGGAGTCCATCTGGAGGAGCTCATAATACTTCTTTCGAATGTTAGAAACCTGAGAACAATTCCATTTAAAAAATTCCATCATATGACAAATAGTGTTCCCAAAAGAGAGTCTGGACTAATAGAGTCTTCCTCCTCAGAGCCATAATCCAAGGGAGAAGGGACCAGAGAGGAATATGCCAAAGACTCTTCCCCAGAATCCAAGTCCTCATCAGAGGAGTCCTGCTCCCTGGGTCTCTTGAGTGGGATAGAGAGCGCCAAGGGAGTGCAGGTACAGAAACTCCTTGGGGAGACTTCAAGCCCATCAATGCATTAAATAACCCCTGGGTAAAATCCTGCCATTCATTCTGGGAATCTACAGGAGTAGGGGAAACATGTTTTTTTTTTTTTTCTTTTGAGGCATGTCTACCATAAACATCCTAGGAGGTCCAGACCCTTGCCTACATTCAACTAATGTAATAGGAATCTCCTCCTGAAGAAGTATCTGTGGAATCTCCCTCAGACCCACTGAAATGATCAGCCGAGGTTCCCCTTAAACATTCAGAATGGACATCTGCAAATCCTTCAAGGAGATGAGAGAAGTTGGATCCATGCCAGCCACCAATACGGTTGAGGCAGACAAATCCAATGCAACAACCAGGCGATCCTCTGGGCTTTCACAAACCTTGAGAGAGATGTCTAGGGAAGGTGGGACAGCAGCCAAATCAGACCGGACTCTTTTGGTCTTTTTCTTGGCAGGAGGCTGACCTTCAGGACGGGAAGATTCTACCACATCATCCTGCACCAACAATTTAAGAGGTTTGTTCTTCAGGTAAATGGACAAGGAATGGAGATGACTAAGTAGGGTCTTAGGGACAAATGCTTGGCAAATACAACACTTCATATGGTCATGAGAAGCACCCATCAAACAGAAGAGACACTGCTTGTGACTATCTTTATTGGGAATCTGCCACAGACACTGACATTTTCCCTTTATGAATGACATGTAAACCCACAACACTGAAAAAGGAAGAAAAGATAAGAAGAAACCCCAATGGGAAACTTATTTGAAACACTGCTCAGTAACCAGCACAGAAGTAGAAGTGTTCAGACCAACAACAAATAATGGCATTTGGACTAGCAACAAATAAGTCTGAGGTCTGTACGACTGTATGCCACCTTCATGCCCTACACCTTGAGCAGAGAGCATACACATGACATATGATGTCTACAAAATCCTAAGGTTTTGATATATTGACTGGATGTTTGGCTACCCAAGGCAAGGAATCCCTTTTGTGAAGAATACTGCAACAGTGATATGGAAGAATATCTTCAGCTTCCCAGCAGAAGACATAAAACACTTAAAAAAAGAAATAAACATAACTGCTTAAAAGCAGTATTAATCATACAAACAACACAGTAGTAAGTTAGAATTCCCAGAGAAATTAACAGCAGCAGTATGTGTGTGCATGTGTTAACTTTAATTTTAATGTATTTGCTAATTACATATTTCTCTAGAAGCCTGGTATCAAAGTACAGCGCAGCCTCCTTGGCCATTAATTTGTTTAACTGAGCAAAGCGACCATCTGTGCTTGCATTCCCCTCCAAGTTCCAGGGATCATTGGTAGTAAATCTTTTATCACGTTCCACTACCATGTCCTGAAACAGCAGGGCACTAGATGCAGAGCTTCCACTATTAGACATAGATGAAAAAGTTCAATAATATCTATACAGGAATACTTCGATCAAATTGAGAACAAAAAACGGCTAGCTGGAAAAGTACGGCTTGGATCCGAACAAGTATATAAAAAAAAACGATGCAAAAAAAAAAAAAGTATATACTAAACACACCAAACAGCCATAATTTATCCAGCGAAATTCTCTCTTTATTTCCTCCTGGTACACCAGGTACACCGCACCGCTTTCAAGGATCACAATTCAATGTAGCATAGTAGCAGTATTTATATAAACATTAATTGGATCAATTAATCAATTCATTACATAATTTAATTACAAAAAAAGGAGGGAAAAAAAGCTTCTAACATATTTAAAGTGATCTTCGTATATTTAAATAAATATTCACATAAACTAAGTATATTTTATACTAGTTATATTATTTATTAAATAATATTATATATATATGTTGCAAAGGTGACAATATTTGTGATAGATTACTGGAGCTAGAGACTAGGATGATTTTAAAGTTCAATACTTTAAAACCTTTTGGACTTAATTTGGAATTAGGTATATGATAAATTGATGGATTATTTAATATGTCAGGAATATTTCTTGATAATAAATTATATAAAATGTTTATACTTTTATATATAATATTATTTAATAAATAATATAACTAGTATAAAATATACTTAGTTTATGTGAATATTTATTTAAATATAGGAAGATCACTTTAAATATGTTAGAAGCTTTTTTTCCCTCCTTTTTTTGTAATTAAATTATGTAATGAATTGATTAATTGATCCAATTAATGTTTATATAAATACTGCTACTATGCTACATTGAATTGTGATCCTTTGAAGGCGAATTGCTGAGGTACCAGATCTTTTGGGAGGAAATAAAGAGAATTTCGCTGGATTAGGTATTGGCTGTTTGGTGCGTTTCAGTATACTTATTTTTGCTTTTGCATCGTTTGTTTTCCTAACAAAAACATGTCTACTTGTCTCAGGCTTCTGAGTAGAGAAGATGATAGAAACTACCCTTTCTCAAATGCAAGATTTTTAGCAATTATTGGAATTGGAGAATTCAGGACATAAGATCTGGATGGTATTTGTAAGCAGGGAATGACAGCAGCATTTCAAAAGTCACAGATATAGTGTCTTCTTGCAAAGAAATAGGCTCAGCAATACAAACCACATTTGTCGGGGGTGGAAGGGAGCCCAAACCAGTCTGGCTTTCTGGGCAGAGCTCATAATCAAAGGAAATGGGTAAAAATCATAAAGGAGTCCAGCTGACCATTTCCGAGGAACAGCATCTCTGGCCTGACCTGGAAGAGGAATCAAGTACAATAAATGTAGAAAATGTAAAAAGACTGCATAAAAGATGGCCCCAGAAGGGCAATATATCATTGTCACAGAACAATTCCTAGGATCATTCGTGATGCAACAAAAGATTAAAATAAAGCAAGTCTGTCAAAGAGCTGGCCTATCTTGATATGTATGCCACTAGTTGAAATTATTGTAAATTGCTGACCCATTACCACACTTCGAATGACTCCTGGCTAAAAGGATATGAATTAATCCCTCCCAATTTGCTGATGTACCATACAAAAGCCTGTTATCCAAATGGATGGAGATGACATCTGTAAGGCCAGCAAGATCAAAAGAACTTTTCTCATTTCTAGAACATTTTTGTGAAGATAATACTACTGACCTGACCAAGCAAATAGAACAGTCTGGGCACTGCAAAGTCCCCTCAACCAACCCTACAGCAAGCTGCAACACAATGACTGTGGGTTGATGTGTCCAAAGCTGAAAGAGAATCCCATACCAAAAGGCTAGTGGGATCCAACCACCAATGCAGAAGCATTCAACACTGAAGATTCAAAGTGGGTATAAAAGAGGACTGAGATGTTGGGAGCACTGCACCACAAACATCCACTTTGTAACTAGTGTGCAAAACCTGGCATGAGAAGCATAAAAGTTGAACCTGTTACAATGTCTAAGGTTTCCAAGCAATTATTGCTGAAGCAAACCATACTGACAGAATGGTTTGCTGAAGAGGTATTTATCATCCTATGTAAGAAAAGCCTGAAAGAGTAGTGTTTAGTATACATCCTATGGATGCAAGTCCTAAAACTGGTAGTAAGTGGCACTTGGCCAAATTCTTTACTACACCAAGGGAATTAAACAGCTTCAGTACATATTCTGTTTTGTTCTCCATGAGATATCTGGTAGCAAAAAGACAGTCACCCAGGCATGGGAAGTCTTGACACTAGGTAGTCTTACATAAGTGCATTTGAACACCCTTGGGGGGCACAAGCGAGTCCAAAAGTTAATTTGATGCGCTGATGCATCTTAGAAGACGAAAAAAGCAAATATAATCTCCATCTGACAAACAAAGAAGGGTAGCTTATGTTAGGATCATTCAAAAGATCTTAACTGGAATAAATCTATTTAAGCTACTAACATCTAGAATGGGCTTAGGTACTTGGCTTCCTTTTGTATCAAAAAGAATCTGGAAAAATATCTTAAGCTTTTCGGATCTTATGAATAGCTCTTTGTCTGAGGAGGTTCAAGACATTTCTTCTTGCCACATTTCTATTGGGATACAATGTCCAACAAGGGTACCGATGGGATTCTGGGAGGAAAGTGAGAGAGAGTGATATAATCTCTGGATATTATTAACATTATTCACCTGCCTTTTGAAATCTTTCAAGTCTACAGGCGCAATGAGTACTGACCACTGACTAACACATATGGGCAAAATCTCAGGACTGCTGCTGTCTGCCCTGGGACTGATAGCCTCCTGGTGATTGCCAAGAACCATAATCTCTGGACCTTAGATGGAGAAGAATGTCTCTTTCCCAACACTCTCCTGCAGGTGCAGCTGCGGTGTGCCATCCCTTAACCATGTTTAGCAAAGTATAGGTTCATAGGTGTATATACTTGGCTAATGGCCCTGGAGCCTTTACAAGCCTAGCCCATAGGATTGCCCTAGCATTGTGCCGCCCGACCTTAGTTCCCAGTGCCTCTGTCAAGTACAGCCACTGGAGTGATCCCCAGGGTGAATTTTCTATTTCCCATCCACTCATCAAGATTTCTCTTGAAGAGGGCCAGTGAGGTGCTCTGTTTGACATGTATGGGAAGTCTGTTCCATAGTATGGGCAGTCTCTGGGTTATGAACCTGTCCCTGCAGCATGTTCTCGATTGTGGTAATGAGGTAGAGGTCTCTGGAGCATGTGGTGCGGAGGGATTGGGATTTCTAACAGAGCTGGGTCAGACATGGCTTTGTAAGTCAAGCACAGATCGCCTCTAAATAGGCAATATGAGACAGAGAATAGTTGGCGTTTTTTTTAGTCTGTCCATACAGGACAAGTGTTTAAGGCCTAGGATCCTCTTTGAGAGTTACTTTTGCGGCCTCTCCAGTTGTTGCAGGTGTCTAGTGAGGTACGTGACAAATGGGGCATTGTACTCGATGATTGGCCTAATGAGCGAAGAGTAGAGGGAGACAATGACCTCTTTCTTCCTGGATGCAAAACCCTTAGTAATGAGATGTGCCACACAGAAGGACTTTCTAACCACAGTGGCAATGTGGCGGTCAAAAGAGAGGTTGCGGTCATCCTGTGTTCCCAGACCATTGATGTGGTAATTCATGGGAACTGGGTTTTCCCCAAAGGGGATAACATTTTTTTGGCATTGAGATTAATGCCATGGTTCTGGACACTAGTCATTGGTCTCAGTGAGGCCTTTTTGTAGGATGTCAACATCACTTGGGGAGTTAATAATAGCTCCCAACTTGCAATCGTCTGTGAACTTTGTAAGCCAGAGTCCCTTCATGTTGGCCTGGACTTCAGAGAAGTAGATACCAAACAGGAAAGGACCTAGGACTGAACCCTGCGGGACTCCACTCGTGACTGATCGGCAGTCTGACTTGGAGTCAACTACTTTCAAACTGTGGGTTCTACCTGTAAGCCAGTTTGCAACCCACCTAGTGATCTAGGGGGTTGATGTCTAGCTTAGTGAGTTTTTCTATGATTCCTGAGTGGGGAATGGTATCAAAGGCCTTGGCCAGATCAAGATAGGCTGTATAAACCACCTTGCCTTCATCCACAGCTCTGGTGACTGACTCAAAGAAGTCGGAACAGGTTGAGCAGGCATGATCTACCCTTCACAAAATCAAACTGTGTGGGATCCAGAGTTTGGAGATTCCCTATATCCTTGTTTATTAGGTCCATGATGATGCGTTCCATAGCTTTGCATATCAGACTCATCAGGCTAATGGCACGATAGTTCCCAGAGTCTGTAATCGCGCCTCCTTTGTGGAGAGGGATGACTGTAGCAGTGCGCCATTCAGTACGGACAAAGCCTGAGGTGAGGGCTGTGGTTGAACAGGGCACACAGGTGAGGTGCTAGTTCACTCTGTAGTTCATGTAGAACATAGCCAGGGATATTCTCAGGCCCTATAGAAGCTGGCCTTGGACAGTGCTGTTTTAACCTGTGCAGCAGTAATACTGGGTGCCTGGCAATCTACTGGTATTGTGATTGGTCCTTTGGAGAGGGAGAGAGGGGTAAAGTTGGCACTGAATCTGTCGGCCAGTATATTGGCAATATCTGTTGGCTCGGTATAGCAGGTACCATTGTGCAGTAGCTCAGAGCAAATCTGGGTATTGCCGTGGAGATTCTTTACATAACTATAGAAGGCCTTGTGGTTGTCTTTACTATTTGCTGCAATCCTGCTTTCACAGCTAGCTTTAGAGGATATGCATGTTCTGCAGCTTATTAAAATCAACAGTGGAGAATGAAATATGCCTACAGTGGAACTAGTTTTCTGATGAAACATTCAGGCTCCTCAGAAGGGGAATCTAAAAGTGCTACCCTAGTTTCCTCAACAAAAAATGTGAGTTGCATCCAACAATGTCTATGTTTGACTTTGTCAGATCCTGTTGCTCTGGCCAAACCTGCTGCTGCACTGCAAACACATACCATAAAGGCTGCTCATGTTTACAGCAGCAGTGGACTGAGTGTTTTAACTTTTCATTTTGTGGTCCATCAGGTAACTACTCCAGGGCTTAGTGCAATGCTTCAGCCAGGGCCCTATGTAAATATACCGTGTGTGTAAGTTAGTTCAGCACCCACAAGGGTCATGTGACAGACAATTCCCAACTTTGTCCATCATCCTGGACTTCCAGCTCCCTGCCTGGTGAAAGAATAACTGGATTCAAAGTTATAGGAGACTTCTGCAGGGACACTGTAGAGACTGCAGTGTCTACTGTGAGAGTCTCTACTCAGGTAGGATATACCCCTGGGACTGGAAAACTCTGTTCACGTTCTCTGGTCCAGGAGCATTCATATCTGGGTTGTCCCCATGCAGCTCAGCCCACAAAGGTGGGACCATCAAGGAGTACTCCAGGATGAAACTGTACTGCTGCAAGAAAGCCACCCTCTCTCTTTTTACTGCATTAAATGTAAATACTTCCTAAATCAAAGGTCTTTTAGGAGAAGAGGAGAGCTGGTGTCTCCTTCCTCATCAATGTCCTTTTTCCAGGAATTCACATGGGATTTAAAATGCATTATAATTATAGCATTTTAAAGGGAGGGGGGACTTGGATTACAAAGATTTGAAGATTCTAAATTTGTTTAATAGATGACGGTGTAAGAGAAGACCCATAAGTCCTAGGTAAGGGAACAAATAACTGCTGAGTCTGCCACTGCACAGATGCCTGGTAAGGAGTGCCTTTAACTGATTTAAATGCTCCCATAAAGAAGGGCCAGAGGCACAACAATAAATGTTAACTGGAGGGAACTCAGAAGCAAATGGCAACAGGGTTGTACATTGTGTGGCTCAGGGGTCTACTGTAGCCAGCACTACTGTAAGTGAAACTGAAAAGAGCAAGAAGAATATAAGCACTTGAAGAGACATTGTTAGTGGCAGAAAGGCAGACACGTGAAAATATGAAATCAGTAAGAGTGCTGCTAAGGGTACAATGTTGACAGTGATGTCAGAGGCTCAAATGTCAGCAATGACAAGACAGTGCTGGCAGTCTGGATTAACCAAGAGGCCAGCTAAACAGCCATGGGCATCAAGAACATCAATGACAGACCAAACAAATCTCCTGGAAGAAAAATGAAATTTCCTCAGCAACCCAAGTCAGAAAGGATGAGATGCAGCTTCAGATCTCCAGGCTTGTATTTTAATCATGACTTTGGCAAGTTTTTTTATACTTTAATCCATTCAAAATCACAGACAGAAAAGACTCAACTGTATCTGTCCTGGAGCAAACAGAAAAAGTCTGAGAAGTAGAAACTTACAGACTTCAAGTATCTCAACAGACTCCACAGTACCTTTAGTATCATTAACAACAATCTTTGGATCTCGAGGCCCCTGAGATGTCTTATCAACTGATTTAGGCATAGTTACAAAAGGTAGAGCAGGAGAAGGGAAAACTTGTTTTCATGAAATGCTGAAGCTATACAACCCTTAACAGCTAAAATACAGTTTGGACTTACTACCACATATGAGGACTAAAGGCTCACTGGATTTCTACTGTACTTGGACAGTGGACATTACTTTAGGTATCAAAAGTGACTGAAAGAGTTCGAGGACCTAAACAGTATGAAGACTGGTTTACTTATTTGTATTTGTTTCCTGACGTAGTCCAGCTGGATCAGCAAAAGTAAACCCCTTTTCAGTTGGGGGCTCAAGGAGAAAAATGCCATACGCTAATATGAAAAAGGCAAGGTACACAAATGAGAAGTTACAGAATTTGCCCTAGTAAAATAATATAGTAGAAAGTAAGTTTATTAACAGACAGTTGCAAAGTTTGGGGGTGTCCTCTCTCCCCTTTGTTATTTGCATTATACTTAGGACCATTGGCAAAGAAAACAAGGGACTCAGATATTCAAGGATATAATTGGTATGGTGTTCAAGAAAAGTTGTCTATCTGCAATTATTATTTTGTACCCGATGGAACCATAAAAGGACATCTCAGTGTTGCAGAATACTATCAGACAATTCCACTTTTGGAGGGATAGAAAATTAATGAAGAATTACCATCTATAAGCTATGTACCTACACATGAATTGGTCCAGCAATACCCATATTTATGGAGACATGATAAAATGAAGTATTTAGGAGAATGGATTAAAAATGAACTGGTTATGGCAGGTAAGGATAAGTGGGAAGAGAGTGAACAAAAGGTAAGACAAAAACTGAGAAACTGGAAGCTCTTGTCTATGGATATGGGTAAGCAGTAAAAATGTTTTCAGTCCCTTTAGTTTTATACATAGGTCAAGCATATTTTACCAACCAGAGAAGTTGTGGATAGTAATTAATACAGGGTTGAAGGGTTTTATTTGGGAGGAAAAGAGAGCAAGCATCAAGTGGGATATGCTGATCCTCCCAACAGAGCATGAACTTAAATTTTCTGATTTGAAGTGTTATTTTAGAACTACACAGTTAAGGCTTTTATACATAACACAAACAGAAATTAACCATTTAAAGTGGAAAGGATGATGAAGCGGGGGGGGGGGGGGGGTGAGTCAAGAAATAAGAAAGAATGGGATTTTGGACACAGATCCTCAAGAAGAATAACAGTCATACAGACTATATTCATAACATAGGGATGCAGAAAGCTTCTGCCGATAGGGATGACTGCAATTAGGGGTGTAAAAAATGGACAAGTGGCTAGCATTTACTGGAGAAAGATGGCAAAGGAACCAAGATATTGGGAATAAATAATTAGAAAAGGAAAGTAATAGAATGGAAGAGGACATGAAGACAATTGGATTGCACATTAGTGACAGCCTTCCCTATGCGGGACTGATATCAGCGTATAGACTAAGAGAAAGGGATAAAGGAATCCTAAATGAAAGGCCTGCAGTGGTTGAGTTTTTAGATGAATCTAGAAGAGAAACTGCTGTTAAAAAGGATAATTAGTAGGGCATATATAATATTGCACAATAACTATAGGAATCAATCAGAAGAGGTTGAAAAGATTGGGAAGAGACATTAAATATGCAATTCACAAAAAAACAATGGGAGGACATATGTATGGCTCCCACATATGCAACAAAATCCAGAAGGTTTAGGAATTTTGCCTTGAAATATTTGCATAGCTACATTTATACCCTCGGCAGACTCCCAAGCATTTTCCCCAGGTAGACAGCGAATGTCGGAGGTGTGATAGAGAGAAACAGGTAACTGGGAACACATGTTTTGGGAATGTAAGGAGTTGGCAGATTTGAAAAATCCCCTACCCAGTACTCTGTCAGGAATACTGGGTAGGCAAATGAGTTTTAACTATGGAAATTACTTTTTCTGAGCTGGGATACAGGATCTGAATTGCCTAGACATAGAAAGGCCTTGTTAAGTTTAATACTGGTGGCTACCAAAAAAATCAATTACTAAAAAATGGAAATCAAAATCTAAATCAAACTGAAGTAGTGAACACTTTAGCAGAAATAAAGGAACAGGAAGTGGGATCTTTAGAAAACAGTAGGAGTAAATTACATAAAAAAGATGGAAATTATGGGAACAATATAGGCAGAAAATGTTTTGGAGGAGGAGTGAGGTTTAAGAGAAGGCAGGTATTGAATAATTTATGTAATGTTGCTTAGATTATAGGATATATAACAATATATGTCATGTATAATGTTTGTAAATATGAACTTGTTAATACAGTTTGAATACTTCAACATAAATGTAAGTTTGTGTACGTCACAACTGATGTTTCAATAAAGGTATTTAAAAAAGTTGCTAAATTTGGATAATCCCACAGATTTGCAATTGCATTGATAAATTTCACAATTACATATAACTGCAAACAAACAGAGTTACTGAAAGATATCATAAGCAGTAAAAGTGCCCATTAGTAGGGGGAAGGGCCCAGCCAAAGGCACACTTTCTAAACAAGAGTTTAGGCATTATGTGATAGCGTGCTTACACCCTGCGGTGTAGAGTGAAAACAACTCTGACTGTAAAGCTGTTGAGATTTTTGTTCTTGTGACTAAATTTAAGTTTCCACCAAAGTAGTGAGGTACCCTGGGGTTTTGTACCTCTGACTGTACTCGAAATACAGCGAAGTAGAAATGGAGAGTTGGGCCTAGCTCTATGGCACAGAGGGATGCAGCTCTGACTGTACCAGATGATCAGAGTTCAAAAAGCAGCTTCGGCACTGAAAAATCCAGCCAGGGAGGATAAAAATGGAGCACTCAACTTGGGGGGGGGGGTGGCGGTTCTTTGTGGCCAATCTGCTCCCATGCAAGTACAGGTTAGTGCAGTAACAGGTGTTGTGATGGCAGGATGTGGACCTGGTTCTATGAAGCCTGTGATGGTAGCTCTCATGCCTGTATGTGTGGAAGCATGCATATGTCTAGATGAGGGTGCAAGTAGTCCCTAGGTTGACACAGGTGCTCATATGTCAGTTACCAGAAAAAGGTCCAAGGGGCAATAGAAAAACACTTCCAAAACCAATATTTTCCAGGATGAATGGTTGCAAGGGACAAATGATACTGAGTAGTTTCCCAGTCTGAGGGCCACTAGGGTCAGTCCTGAAACATGATTAGCCTTGGTCTTCATGAAGAAGCCAAGCCTTTAGGCTGCAGGGATAAGTATGTTCTCATACAGCAGATGGATGGAAGAATTAAGCATCAGCAGAGGGCAAAGCACTTACACGGTTGCCTAAATGACAACCCTCTGGTCATTTCTTGCTTGGCTGCAGGCAGGATCCCCTGTACCTGAGGATAAATGGGCTTCAGGCCTACAAGCAGGAGGGCTTGATGGCTGACAAGCATAGGGAGGGAAAAGAACATGAGTTTGAAAAGAAGGGTGCATGATGGGAAGGAGGAGGGCTTCAGGTAGTCTCAGAAAGTTTTATCTGTTGAATGGTCTAAATGCCTGTGGCATCAGTCCAATAGGTCAGCAAAAATGGACCCCCTTTTAACAGATCTGTTTTCCAATCTGAAGCCATTGCAATAAAATTATGACCAATACAATTTCAGAAAAGAAGCTCATAACATATCACAGGCCAAAGACTATTTTATTTGAAAAAAAGGTATAGCAATGCTTACATCATTTAACATGTGGTAAATCTAGTGAAGTGTATAATTTCTGCAATAATAATCTTGAAAATAAACTTCAGAGACTTTCCATCCATTTTGTCAAAGCTGTTCAAGAAATGCTCAGAAGTAATTACTATTCCAGAAAGTATATAATAGAGGAAAATGGAGAGAAATGGGCAGAAGAGTTCTTGTGGAGCAAAATCTAAAAGGGAAGAAGTGGTGCTAAAATCTTTAACTAACCAGCCAATAAAAGGCCCAGGCAAAGAAAAAACTTCCAAGGACCATTTGTTTTAGTTTATCACTGTAGTAAATTGAGTGTAATTAAGGGTGCTATCCATTGACAACAGAAGATTTAATTGTGACATTTTGGCAATCTCAGATTCATGACCTAGGGTCAATTTGTGGAAGACGTGCAACACTTCATCCATCACGCAGAGATGATGTTTATGTACAGATCAAGCTGTTGAGACCCAAAGAAATATTTATCCTCTTAACAAATGTATCCATAGTCCTAGACTGTGGATGTAAAGAAAATGATATCTGTTTAAGACTAAAGAAGGTAAAAGAATAAATACTCAAGGATCAGAAACAGGATTATTAAACAATCCTTGACAATTTTGGAACTCTGTTATCTGTATGTGCCTCTTCTAGAGTTGCACAGATGAGGAATACAGTTAAGGGAAAGCAACTTATAAAATAAGTCCTCAACAGGAGGAGAAAATGCATTTGTGGAGTCTTTCCAAGAACTATTATAGCTTTTTATGAAGAAAAGACCTGTCAGATATGTTACTTAACAATATGACATCCTGTAGGATATTTATGCAAAAGAAATGTTGACTACAGAGCTGCAAAGAGCGACACCTCTGGTCATCCTGATCTGGCTCTGCACATGTAGCACAAAACAGATGAGACAAAGGGGAATATTTAGTGTCTTCCAGTAGTGGTAAGTGCTCCTAAATGAAATCTAGACTTACAAGGATTTTTTTTTGTGATACAAGCAATGCATGTATAGGGCAGAAGAAAATCTTCAAAGAAAATTTCTTTTGTCATGGTTATTCAACCTGAGAATGCTTTCTCTTGGGATGTGACTTGGAAATGGTCAAAATTTACTTTGATGTAGTAACTGGAATTGTAGCCAGTCTTGGTACAAACAAGGGAACTGGAACACCAGTTGTATCACTACGGGTAAGGGAATAAAGAGGAATAGACAGTAAAGGGCTTCTTTAGAGGTACCATCCTCTTTCGGAGGAATCAATTTTTTTTTAAACAAGAAATATCTTTATTAAATTATCATGTATGACATAGATAATCATATATTTATATTAATGAAAACAAACCATATTGACATAATTTTAGTTGCAAACAATATGCATCACTTGAAATCTATCCAGTCATTGTCAGTCAAACATTACACAGCTTGTTCAAATCCTGCCTTATTTAAACCTTGTTCCTCATCTGCATGTATGGTTCCCACAACTCACATTTTTTTCTATGTAAATCCCTCCTATCCCTTTCTAAAGATTCCAATTCCAGTTGTTTTATCTCTATTACAATATTCACTACTTTTAGTAAAGTTGGTTTATACTTTGATTTTCATTTTCTAACAATTGCTTTTTAGGCCAACACCATAATTAGACTCAACAAGGCCTTACTACGTACAGGCAATTTAGATTCTGTATTATAGCTCAAAAAAATAATTTCCTTAGTTACACCAATTTGCTCACCCAGTATCTCTAACAGAGTAGTCTGCAGGGAATCTTTAAAGTCTGCCAACTCATTACACACCCAGAAAATATGTTCTCCATTACCTCTTTCTTCCCCATCATACTTCCAACATTTGCCATCTACCCGAGGAAAAATTCTTTGCAGTCCACTTGAGGTATAAAAATACCTATGTAAACACTTCCAAGCAAAGATTCTAAATCTTCTAGACTTTGTTGCAGATTTGGGAGACATACATATATCCTCCCAAAACTGTTTCTTTGTGAATTACTTATCCAACCTCTCTTCCCACTCCTTTCTAACCTCCTCTGATTGATTCTTATAGTTATCATGGAATATTTTATATGCTCTACTCATTTGTTTCTGTTCTAGATTCTACTAAAAACTCTACCAGTGCTCGTCTGTCACTTAGGATCCTCCTATTTCCTCTATCTTTGCCTATATTCTGATATCAGTCCAAGATAGGAAAAGTAATATTCAGCCTGCAATACAAATACATTCTTGGCCTCTTCACATTCTATTACCTTTCCCTCTGTATTTGCTCCCAACACCTTGGTTCCCCAATAAATTCCAGCCCCTCTTGCCTGTTGTCTGTATTCCTAAATTGCAGTCATCCCTATCGCCAGAATCTCCTCTCAATTCCCTTGTTGACTTAGTTCTTGGAACACTTTCTGCTACTTTATGAATATAATATTCTGTAGGCTTATTGTTATTATTCTTAAGGATACACATCCAAAATCCCATTCTCTGCTTGTTTCTTGCACATCCCCTGTTTCATCATCATCCCTTTCCACTTTGAATTATAGGTTTCTGCTTGTGCTATGTATAGGAACCTTAACTGTGTAGCTCTTCAATGCCCCTTCAAATTGGGTAACCCCAAACCACCTTGTTCAATTGGAAGAAACAGCTTATCCACCTTGACTCTTGCTGTCTTCCCCTCCCAGATATAATCCTTCAGCTCCTTAACTGCTATCCAATACTTCTCCTCTGCTTGACAAAAATATGCCTGATCTGTGTATAAAACTAAAGGGACTAAACATTTTAACTACTTGTATCTTACTATTGATATCCATATTCCAATTTCTCAGTTTTTGTATTATCTTTTCTTTATTCTCTTTCCACATATCTTTAGCTGCCACACCAGAATCGGTTTTAATCCATACTCCTAACTACTTCATTTTACCATGTCCCCATAAATATGGCTACTGCTGAACCAGTTTCTGTGGCTACATAACTTACAGCTACTGCCTTTGTTTTAACTTCATTAATTTTGTATCCCTAAAAGATCTGAAACTGCTTCAAAATGTCCCACAACTCTGAAATGTCCTTTTCTGATTTTATCAAGTATAAAATAATATCACCTGCAAACAGAGCCAGCTTTTCTTGACTACCATACCAATTATATCCTTGAATTTCTGAGTCTCTTATTTTCCTGCCAATGGTTCTAAACATAGTGGAAATAACAAAGGGGAAACAGGACACGCCTGCCTGGTTCCTCTGCTCAAACAGAAATTATCAAAGAGGAACCCGCCCACTTTAATTTTTGCCACTGATCCCTTGTATATTCTCCTAATCAACCTTATAATTTTATCAGGGTTGCATGAATCAATGCTGGTGGTTCCTACAGGAGTACAGAGGCCGGCAGACTCCTCACCTTCTGATTTTTTTGGGGTGCTGTACCACACAGGTGAACCATTCTGATGGACTAGCACCATGATACTGTCTTCAACCGGATTACCCTCTAAAGAATTTTAAATTTTCCTATTTGTCTTTGTGTCATGGCAGACTATTTCCCAATAATTGTCTCTCATGCTATTACGTTTGTTATGCCCACCACAACAAAACAATTCTAGGCAGGGTCAAGGCTCATTCTACCAGGGCTTTTTGGAAAAGGATGGATTCTAGAAGTACACTACAAACAGCAACTTGGTCCTCTGTGCACCCGTTTAAAAAACACTATAAACTAGATTCCTTCACCAAGTCTAAGACGGGCTTTCCTAGAACTATTCACCAGGGGATCCTGGAACCTCAATCCTTCCTTCTCCTCCCTCTCAGTCTAAACTACAGTAATCTACCCATGTAGCTAAGGCTATTGCAGAAGAGATCCACATGATAAACATATTACAGCTGCATAAGTAAACAAACTATAACATTAGATATTCAAATGATTACTACTGCAAGTAGCTGCTCCTTCCTTCTAGCCTCCTTATTTTTGTATGCCTTTTATGGCACATTGTGGTCCTTTATTTTATTTCCAAACACTGTCCTTGTTAGAGCATCAGCCTCCCTCTCTCTGTTGACATGAGCTCTGAAGGGCTTGGTGCCCTCACCTGACTTTTAGTCAGCTCAGTTCAAGCTGACTAAAGGTTTGGGCATGTGTACAGTGCCCAGAGAGCTTTGGAAGCTGTCCAGCTGTTATATTAGCAGAATATAACACACATAGCTAAAGCTACTGCAGCAGTAATGCAGTATGATGAACATGGTCGGTTCCCTGATCTGGCTCTGCTCACTTCTTTAGTAAGGAGGAGAACCAAGCCCTAAGCCAAAAAAAAAACGTCTTTAAAAATGTAGGAAACAGCTTTCTCCAACATAAGACCAAACTCAAAGCGCTGAAGCAAGAGCTTTAGCCTTGACTGCAGGAGCTGTCCCTTTCACCAGACACTAGTTCTGCTTCTAGACAGAGTTAACAAATACGACCTTGATCAAACAGCATACAATATCAGTTATTTTCTCACAGGCACTTTCTGCCTTCAACAGTTTTAACAATTTTCAGTGTGCAACTTATATTTTAGTTTTGCCACACATCTTTGCCCATATTTTATATATTCACCTGCATTTAAATGACCATCTTTACTCAGTGTTTCAACTCCATCGCATTTGAAATAAAATCTCCCTATTCATTTGGCCTAACTCATCTGTAACTAACTTCAATGTAAGCTGCATTCCAAAAGCAACAGAAACAAAATAGGTAAGTCTGCAGCCTGGTAACAGAAGAAAGTATAACCAAAAAGCCTGCATTTTCAGATAGATAACTTTTCACTGGTATTTTCTTATTTTAATAGCTTTAAAACATCTTTCAGTGTGCAGCTTATATATTTAGTTCATAGGGGTTTACAAGGCTAACAACCACAAGGGCTGTTTAAGCTAAGCCATGCATCCTAAATCTCTGACAAGTTCTGATACCCTTAATAGGTGTCAGCAGGGGCTTTGGAGGTGAAGCATGTACAAGCAGAGGCCTGGAACATGAACCATTTATAGGCTGCCTGTGTCCATTGGAGACAGGTGCCAAACCAGGGGCGAATATTGTTAAAACCACTGAAAGCAGAAAGTATCTGTGAGAAAATAATGGATACTGTATGTTGTTTGATCAGGCTCATATTTGTTATACCAATCATTCTTGCCTACACATATATATTGTAATTTAAACTACCGTCCTCACTCAATATTTCTACTGCCTTGCTTTTTAAAGAGCCTTTTTAATATATTTGTTTCAACTATCGGAAGCAAACAATTTACATTTATTTTCTCTATCCCTTCTCCGCTGTCAAAGAACCCTTAATGGAAGACATATTACACAGTCTACAGCTTGAATACAAGTAGATCTTTCACAAGACAGCATGCAATTAGACCATCTCCAGTTAGATATAAACTTTCATTTTTATGTAAAACTTATGTTTTACAGTTATCTTAATCAGTTACTTAGTTACTTTCTTGTACTAGAATGCAACGCAAGTTATCTCAAAGATCCTTGTCTGTGTAAACAAATATTCAGTTTCCATACTGTTTTCATTTGCTGATTCCAGTGCATTTTTTTTTTTTACATTAACCTCTCAATTTTTTGAAAGCTCATATCCTTTGTTTTAGCAATCATTTTCTTTTGGAAAACAGGAAAGGGTCTTAAGAAATCTTTTCTCCTGAAGTATCCATAATTTGCTTTTTAGTATTTGTTGACTGGTTACGTTTTCCCTCTTTCTTTTCTCCCTAGTTCATTATTTTCTTTTTGCCAGTTTATACTGTGCCCGTGTAGGGTCTGTGTAGGCTTTTAGTCCAAATGGGTAGAAGACAAAGTCATGCAGGATACATACAGCCTGAAACCAAGTTGTATTTCTCTGCAGAGTCTTATGGAAGAAAGAAAATCATTTCTGCAACACTGTGTTTGTAGTGAAGTCTTTATCCACGTAGACTCTTTTTCCAACATTTCTTCCATAAATCAAAATAATTTCCTCTCTTAGCTGATACATCTACAGTTTAATTAATATAGGTCTCCGCTGCTTTCTCTGTCTAAAATTAGGAATATGTATTACGTGTGCTCTTTCTATTTTAATAACAGAAATACCAGTCTATGTGTAAAGGCATTTTCTCATAAAAACCTTTACAGTACTTCCCTTTGATTTGTTCTGATATTGCTGTAAAACACAAGTTGTCTCTGCAAGACCTAGTCTTGATTTCAGAGAATTTCTGTGCCATTTGTTCGCATTTTAGTTTTTTTAGTACTAATACTTCATCTCTTTTTCAGCAGTTTACATACCAGAGTTTTCATCTGAATGCCTGGTTAAAACATTTTCTACTTATTGCAGTTTTCTATTTGTTTCTGTGTGTTCCAACAGGGAGCCACTTATCTTGAAAATCTCTTGAGTGCATTTGGTCGATCTTTCTCTCTAGGGTGACTGATGATTTTCTCCTTAGGCTGCCATTACCAGCTGCTTCCCCTCTTCTGTTAAACACTGCTTTATACCCTTTCTGAGATTTCAGAGTTATTCTCCCTTTAAGTTTTCATAATCTTTGATGACCTTTTGAATATCACAAACACTTCAACTATCAATTTCTTTTTGATACGTAGCAGTACTTTGCAGGTTTTTGTTATTTTTAATGGTACTCAGCCAGAGCTCTGTTTTTGGCTGCTCATACTACCATCACAATCTTGTAATCTTTTATCCACAATACTTCTTGACAGGAAATTCACTTCACTACTAAAACTCACACAGCCATTACCCCCAAAACTCAAATCTAGTCCTAAATTAATCAAAACAAAAACACAGACTCTAAACCTGAAGTCACTAACTTTTACAAATATTGCAGTATTCAGGTTTAACCACAAAGCACTCTAGTCAAATACAGTTATACAAATGAAATTTGACCAGGACTTGAGGCAACTGCCCTTGATCTGGTAGCGTGACATGTACAGTGAACCCCGATACAATAATACAAGAATACAGTGAGGTATTCAATAAAAGCAGTCTAAAGAAATAAGTCCGTAAAACCTAAGAAAAGAAAGACAATAGAAAGAGGATATAGAAAAGTCAGGACTAAATATTTATTGCTAGTATAAATAATTTGCAAAAACACAAAATAACTTTATTCCCCAGAAGAAACAATGTCAACATACTAACAGTTTGAAGCACACAGAAGAAAAAAATCTGTCACTTGCCAATCAACACTTTATCCACTACAGTATAAACCTAAATGATTTGGAACCTCTGGCAAAGGACCTATATGAATAGGCAGCAGAGGAGACCGGAGCTGTAAGAAAAACATGCCAGAATAACATACTCCACAAGGTAGGGGCTACAGAACAGATTACTCTCAGTTATCTCAGTGCTACACATAACAGCTGCTAAAGATACTAAGGAGATTTAAAGCTTTCATGCAACTTGCACCTGTGAAGTAATTTGTTGGGCCCAGACATTTCACTTAGAAGATCTGATGAAGAATGAATGGAAAAATATGTTTCATATCTGCAGTTTTACTATAGTTTGTTCAACTTGATATTCCTTAACTGCTACACATAAAAAATGACAGAGTAAATAAGGACACTATTTTGTAAGAATTTAGCAACACCGCTTGCAAAGCAGTAAGATTGCTTACTGCATCTTAAGCATGGATAACAAGTTTTTCACTGTACAATGAACAGTAGTGGTCAACAAGCAAGTGCAGATTTAAGTGGAAGGAAGTTCAATACATTATACTGACAGTTTAGGATAGACAGTGGATAGCATTGGCTTTAGTCTAACTGCAGTACTTACAACTACATGTATATACTACTATAAGCTGCATATGTGCAATTTCTTGTACAATACATCTCCTACACATGATTTCAGAGTTACAGAACTGCCTTGTACCCAGGGCTGAAGAGGGTCACTAGAACAGATAATTTAGCCACTAGTCAGAATAAATTAAACGGTTAAGTATTGCAGATAATTTTGCTAACTACAAAACAAAAGCATACTAAATTAATGTAAATTCTGCAAAGCCAATCATACAGTGTAATAGAATCAAAAGTACGTTTAATTAGCACAAATATGTTACCAAAATTAAATTATGCATACCCAAGATCTTCCAGATCAAAGTCATTTGAAGTGTTGTCATAATCACTGTCAGGCATGCTGTTCTGGGTGTCAATTTTTGACGTCTAAAAAAATGGCAGTAATACAAGTTATTTCTAAAAAAAATCCCATTTACAGTCATAGTGCAAGTGGCTAACAATTTCAGTAATAAATGTTACCTTTATGTTTACAAAAGTAATCATCAGGATCCAATGCACATTTCTAAAACTCTTCTCCAAAATACAGAGTTTTAAAGAGAAAAAAAATATATATAATGCCATGGATCCAATGCAAAATCACCAGCACTGACACAGTGTATAATGAAAAGTATAATAATCATGATATAGAGCCATAATTTAATATAAAATTATGATGACTCTAAAATATGAAGCATTCATCATTAAAATATCCATTGCACTAAAAAAAATCTAACTTTGCATATTTGAAAATGTATTTCATTAATCTTTCATTATATTAAATGTTCAGAATTTTTTCTAATGATATTTTACATTTTTGTAAACACCAATTAATATGTTTTCTGAATAGACTATTATGATTACTACAGATTAATATTTACAACTTTAATACTGTGGTATTTCAAAAAAATTAAAAATTAAAAAAATAAATATATGCAACTTCAAAATATGCAATGTATACTCAATATAAGCAGCCAAACATCTGCATGGATAGAAGAGTTACAAATGGCATAATTTCAGAGTATTAGTTGCAAACCATTAACCTTTACTAAACAGGGCTGCAGTGTCTGTAAGAAATCCTGGAATACTTAACTGTTCCTGATGCCAATTTGCACAAAAAGCTGCTGGCAAGTAAGGGTCGTCAATCTCAAAGTGTTTACCATTCTTCTCTATCTGTACCAGCAGTATGCATCATTACTGAACCTTTTAATGTATTTTTCATTTCTTTATTATACAAGCTTTTCAACAACAGCCAAAAACTGAATATACATATCAAAACAAAATTCAATGATCCCAAATAAAAATGTTAAGATTCAATCACTGTAAGCTAGGGGCAGCAAGTTTAATACAGACTAAAGCAGACTACGCAGCAGTTTCTGTCAGCACTGCCTTAATGAAAGTAAAATAAATACCTCATTTTTCAACAAGGTATTAGTTTTGACTGCTTATGTTAAATGCAAGTAAATAAGCATGTCAGTAGACAATGCTATATTTACTGATTAAAATATTTCCCTTTACAGAAAGCATGCAGATCAACATGCATCTGGAATATGCAGAACCCTTTAACCCAACCCTACCACCAAATAAATACAGTGTACAATACACACATACAGAAATACATTAAAACATCCTTATGATTACCAAGTAAAGCAAATATATGCCTACCCCTACCACAACTTCTGTGCATAAGGGAAGGGAAGGAAAGTACTTTTCACTACAGCACCTAAAGCAGAGATCTGAATTGGGCTGCGACTTATGCTTGCCATTTGCACGTTCATAGTTAGTGAACAAAATTAGTGAAGAATGTGCATAAGATTTATATAGCATTCAATGTGCAGCAACTACCCATGTGACTGTACACTTCACTGACCAATGTATATTTCCACTGGCATCACCACTTCCTGTATCAAAATAATAATTTAACAGCACAATTATCAGTTTATACTGTCACAAAATTCCCCACTTATAAGCAGAGTTGTCATGCACCAACAGAATGGATCCACTACAGTTGCAGACACCCCTACTCCATGTGCAAATATGAGTGAAAGGGGGTTGTGGGTGGATAAATTCTGCTGTAAACAATGTGCTAGTTAAGGAAAAATACATGTAACTGCCTACACCTTCTGTTTCTACCATTCATACTTTAGCAGATAAAAAAGATCTGCAATTTAATATATGTGTCATGTGCACAGAGAGAACACGTTAGTGCTTTTTCAGCTTCTGTTATGTTAAGAGCTCCAAGGAGGTAACGCTGTTTCCTGAACACGTCTTTTCATAAAGTAAAGCCAGTGATATCTTTGGTGAAGTGTAAGCAATCTCAGCAAATATGAAAGGTTAGTAGCTATGCTTTTTTTGAAGCTGCTGGTTAATAGTGTAGGATTAACTATGACTTGCAGCTGCTGGTTCTGTTGTTAAGACACAACACATTTACGACACTTATGTAAAGCAGCCCTTCAGTTTTCTCTCAATCGAGAAATAAGATCACTACAGGTTGGAATATTCCTGTTGAGTGAAAATATTAAAATTGTTAATACCCACATCTGCCATTCTAGTTGTACTCAGCTTGTTTTCTGAATAACTATCTTTCTGTAGGCTTTGTTTACTTCTAAGTAAGAATGGCAGAAAATAAAACACATTTTTAAAAATAAAAAGTAACAGCAACAATCCTGTTAGAATTAAGAAAAAGAAATACAAAATTTCATAAATGTATTCCTAATTGCTTCATCACATATCTGTTGCAGCAAGATCACAACTTTCTTGTTGATGTACACAGATTGTTAAAATAGGAGTACATACACGAGTACTGAACGTGTGCAAGATTTAAGAAATTTCAATATACTACTGCTAGAAATGCTGCAAATACATGCTCTAAAGCCAGCCAACAGCCAATCTATTTCACGCTAATACATTTTAATAAAGGTTTATACATACAAGATGAATGAAGTGAAAACAATACGTACAGTTATATAAAATGTTATAACCACTACAAACAATCTGCTGTTAAAACAGAAAAACATGAAAACAATAAGAAGCAATGCGCATGATATTGTGAATGCAGCCATGGTAATATGATGTGATAGGATGAAAGTAAATGGAACACTGACTATGTAATGTGGCATTATGGTGGTAAATGGAACCATGGTGAAGCAATCTGATGAAAAAGTCATGCAGGAATGCAGGATTAAGAGATGAGAAGGAAATATTAAAATAGATAATGCTGTGGCTCCCTGGAGATGGTGACTTCATCCAGAGAACACAGCAACAGAGAAGGTACTTAACCCTTCGCGTAGTATTCTCATCCCGTGACCAGGAAAGCGTGGAAGGGAAGGAAGGCAAAGATGAAGAGGAAGTCACAAATGTACTCCTCCCAATCTACACAGGGAAGAAACAACAGGCAAACAAAAGAACAGTGTAAATGTAAAACAAAAACAAACTCAAACAAAACAAAATAATAAAATGCTATACTGTAGGTATGCCACATACATTTCTGTGTAGCCTCCAACCCAAGAAACTGTTGCATAATGACAAAATTACTTACCAAAAATCACAGAAACACAGATTCTGTTAGCAGATTACAGCTACTTTGACTATGGACATTTTTTACTTCATATAAGAAAGGAGAAAATATTGTTTTTAGGAAACTAGCAGCCCACATATCACCCAGGCCCTCACCAGAATTGCCTTATATTTTTCTCTTTTTAACCTTCTCCCTATATATTATTCTCTAATCCTGCAATCTTACTTTTCATTTGTATTTCAAGCACACAATAATGCGCTTTATGTTAGACATGGATGTAAGAAGATCATACTTGTAGAAACTAGTATATCAGTGTAATGGTTATAGAACTGATTATATACAAACCATTCTGTTTTTTTTTTCAGAATTTTATTTTTATTGCCTCTACTCTCTATATACATTTTTTCTCAGCAGCTAGGTACAATAAAATAATGAACACAACAGACCATATGATAAAACTGACCCACTTATTTAAAACTTTAACAGGTAAGCAATTTGGTACATCTGTAAAATCTCCTATGAACTCTTGACAAATATTATTATAAGCTAGCCTGCTGTTCATTAGTGCTTAACTACTCTCAATGTTAATAAAGGCTTAGCAGAAATTCTCCCAGTAAGCTCCAGGAGTTGGTACGCACTTTGTAAAACTTAAAAATGAGTGCAATTAGCTCAAGTAAAACATTAAAATCACCCCTCTTAAATTATTATATGACGCTTTCAACACTTGAAATTTAAAACATACAAAACCTATACAGACCAAAAAAAATGCCTCCACGAAGAATTATCATTCTTCTCAGAACTGGCATAATTATGCTTGGATATTCAATCTTGAAATCTTATTTTCTCCATATGATATGCACAACACCCTTCACAAGCTGCCAAATACTCAATTTCCTGTGTGCTGCAGGTCAAAATACACAGAGAAAGTGTATTTCTTGCCACTGAAGAGATGCATCAGAAATTGGTTTTCTCTATATGTTTACAACACGTACAATCCCACAAATAAAAATTGCCAAGTTATATACCAATCTTTATGCTCATTCTTCTTTAGTATTTTACCTGAGTTATTATGTTTCTCATCCATAAAACTAGATAATTTATCATTAACCTTTAAGAGATACCAAACCTTTGTGGGCTAGTAAAAACACACAGATTTCTACCTATATTTTTTGTTATCACAAGCATGGCTATTGAAATTTTTAGTGCATTAGTACTACATTTTCAACTGTGAATGCAAGTTTCATATTCAGTGCTAGGGCATCTCTAGATGCACACTATTAAGATGCTTGGTTTTCTCACTGGTATATTACCTGTCACTGAAGCAGAGGCATACCATTCTGAATAGCTTCATCTTCTTATGCAGTCTGGACACGCTTAAAAACTGACTTTATCAAATTTTGTTTCATAAAGTACAGCCACATGCTTTAGCATCATGTTCTCATTATCACCATCTTGTATAAACAACCAAGTCATATGTAAAAGCTAGGACATTATTGTTTCTAACAAAGAAACATAACATTCTGGAGAGTTCTGGTATGATCCCCAAAATCTAATCATTTTTTATATTTTTCCAGACTGGCTGTGACAAAAAAAACCCCCCAAAAAACTATAATATGAGAACAGAATATTGCATGCACACTGCTTAGAATGAAAAAGAGTAGATCTGAAAACAGTAACTGGCATGCCTAGTCTTGGTTTCCACATTCATCTGCTTTATAAAAAAAACACAATATTTCTAAAACATCTCTAAAAAATCTCTACAAGATTTCTGGTTAGTTTTCTTGTCACAGGTTCCCTGTGTTTAGCAATAACCCTTTCTACTTTCAGTTGCCAAACACATTGCGCTAAAAGTTTTTGTGCTATGTAGTTGCTATTAAAAAATAGTAGCTTAACAGGAACCTTTCTGAACTCGCGTATATTACCCAAATACTCCCTTATTTTCCCTTTAGCACTCTGCAGTTGCTCCTCTTGTTATGTCTGATGCTTCTTAGTCTGCAATTCTTTCACCTTTGTCAGTCCCTCTAAATAATTCCTAACACTTCTTTCCAATATCTCTATCCCTTTTATTTCAACCCTACTTTTAAATTATACTTTTATTTAATCCCACTCACTAGCTATCCCTTCTGAAGAAATGTTTATCTTCCCTAATAAACTAGAAAAAATGTCCAATGCTCATTCCTTAAATGCTTCTTTTTTTAGGAAAGTGCCAATGTCTCATTTTTATTTTATTCCCTTGCATCTTTACCTTTGTATTTATTAGTGCATGATCTGAAATAGTTACTGGATGTATGTTTAACTAAATACAAATCTTCCCATGAAAATATAAATTCTATCTAGACTAGCCCAGTTCTTGGGGAATAATACATAAATTATGTCTATTTACCACACTACCTAATTTACATCTTCTACACCAAATATGCTCATATTTTTCAGAAATCTACCCCTTTTTTACTTTCCCTTCTAATTCCGCCGTACATCCTCACTATTGCAAATCAAGTTCCTACTCCCATACAGAAATAATATACACTACTGATTATTTCTCCCAAACATTTTAAATTCCTTAATAGTATTTTTTGGTGGAATATGCCAGCATAATCCTCCTCCCTTTCCAATAGCTCATTACTACCACAAACCTACCACTACTAAATTTTTGTTCATCTTCTATCACTACTGGAGACCCTTTAGCAATTAGCATTATTGCTCTCCTTTTCCTTTGTTCCTGATATTCTGCCGAATGTTCATCCTGGAATCCTTTGTCAAATTCACACACTTATTTATATCCAAATCTGTCTCCTGCAACAGTACTATTTACACCCAACATGTTTTAATGTAATTCAATACTCTACTTTTTGTCTACACCTGTAAGGCCATTTGTATTCTATTATAACATTATCAGAGTAGCCATTATAAAAGGAAACTCTCACTCCCACCTGTTATACATGACAATTCTTCTGAACGTGTCTTTCCAAATTCTGGCATACTTGCACAAACTAATGTTTGGCAGACTGATCTTTTAAGCAGTTGCTTCGTCTCATCTCCATGTGAACCTATATTACATTTCTTTCATGACTTTCTGCTTCAGTAAAAACCATCAAAGTTAAATAAATTTTCTGAACCCCGTATTTCCTTTTATCCTCGAACAAATAAAATTATGTACATTTTCAACAAATGACGTTTATTCCTCCACATGGAAGCAGTTGACTGCACACATGTGCACTACCTTCTCTGAAATTAAGGTTAACCATGTTAAATCGCTGTTACAGCCTGCATTCTCAATTACACGTATTGCTATCTGTACTTTTGTTACCTGTTACTCCCTTCCCACATATCAAAAACAGCTTACATACTTTATGTAATATTAACTTTAGCCCCAAGAAAAAGTTCACTGGCTACCTTTTTAATAAAATAACAGATGCAAGAAATATTTGTAAATTTTACTCAGAACACAACGTTATGACTTCCCTTGACCAAGACTTCTTGTCTACTACTGAACATCTTCTAATGGAAAAAAAACAAGCTAATAACTTTGCAGATGCAAGAAACCTAGTATCTCCCATGCTTTTCATAATTTTGTTTTGCCTTTCAAGTCTATTTTCTTTAGGGAAAAAAAAATAACTTTTCTACAACTTAAACTAAGGACGTTAATCTAGACATCCACTCTTGCAAAAATAGGAAATCTCTATCTTGATTTTACATATATCAATACACTTTTATATCCCATGCCAGATCAGAACATAATAATAACTTTAACTAGCTTCTGACCAGTCTTTATCTTCTTACAGTATAAAGTGGGAGGTTGGCATAATGGTTATACTGTTTACCTCACAGACACAAGGTACAATGTTTGATTTTTATATGGGGTAATTGGCTAGGTTTAGAATGGCCCTCAAGGGCAGTTAGCCTAGTGCTATACTATGAACCTATTATTTAGGATTGGGGACTGGTGCAGTGCTTAAGGTGTTGAACTCACAGTCACAAGATACACGGTTTGATTCTCACCTTTGAAAGGAAATTGGCTTTGTTTAAAATGGCCCACTACGGCAGCTAGTCTAGTACTTGCCTATAAATCTATGAACCTATAAAGCCTATTTATCTTGTAACTAAACAAATCGCTTTAACATCTACAACAGTCACTGATAAGACTCTACCACCTCATATTTAAAATACCTCTGACTGCACACTGAGTTATTTATATGAATACTAAAAACAAAAGCTGTTTTATTTACAGTTACTGCTTCATTCACTTCAGTGCCCTTCTAAACATTAATGACATAAAAGTGCAATATATGCTTTACAGCTCAAGAAAATTCCAGTCTTTCTGAATAACATTTTCTCAAAACCATATTTCACATGTCTTTTCCTGTAGCAAGTGTAACTGATGCTTTATAGCCTACCATGTGTTAACTAATTTTAGCATTACTGATCGTTCTTATTATCTCCATCTCCCAACATTAGTCTCTGGTTCAAGTCCAAGGAACTCCTAATTCTTCTAGTCTGCTCCTGTGCTTTTCCATGTTTGAAACATTTTCCTTTGAAACAATGTAAAAGGTTGCATCGGCAAAGTCTCTCTATGGGCTTTGTTGTCAGAAAAATGAGAAACAGAGATCCTTCTACTTGCTGGCTCACTCTTTCATGGATGATTTTTTTTACTTCCTCCTTAGCCTCTTCCGCATCAAAAATACCTTTGATCCTCCAGATAAATATTCTGAAGACAGCCAGATACACCAGTTTGAATCGGTTCATTAGATTAGTACTAAGCTAACTGCCCTTGTGGGCCATTTTAAGCCTAGTTAATTGCTCTATGCGAGGATCATACCCTGTACCTTGTGTCTGTAAGGTAAACAACTTAACCACTATACCATCCTCCCTCCTTCTCACATGTCCCTCAAATCCGCTGGTTGGATTTCCTTGGGTAAATATCAAATGTTGGAAATGTGATGGGGAAGAAAGAGGTAACTCATGTTTTGGGTGTGTCATAAGTTGGCACATTTTTAAAAAATTGCTATAGAGTACTCTGTCAGAAATATTGAGTGAGCAATGGCTGTAATGAAGGAAAGGATTCTTTTGAGCTGGGACACAGGATTGGAATTGTCTAGACACAGTAAGGCCTTAGGTTTAATTTTGTTGGCTGCCAAAAAGCAATTAATAGATAACAGAAATAAAAGCCTAAACCAACTGCATTTGAAGTACTGAATATTATAAGACAGATAAAAGAATTGAAGAGGGATCTTTGGAAAAAGGAAGGAATGAATAATTTTCCAGAAAGACACTGTCTCCAATGTTTAAAATACTTTTCCTTTCTGGCATAGTTTTGTAAGGATGAACTCTTTCTGTTAGTATGACTGCACCTTTACCAATATAGGCCTTGGCTGCTTTCACATGGCCAGGTTTGGAGCGCACACACACAATTATGCCCCAACAATTAACAAATCCTGTTGTGGAACACCAGTCCAGTTGCTTACCTGTACCTTTATACAATTAATGCAGTCTAGTCCTTTCAGTTTCTCTGCAGAACAGAAAATATCAAGACTTCTCTGCATGCAAGGTCTTCTAACTCTTTAATTTTTGAAATAGCTCTTCTTTTTTTCGAACATCCATCTTTATTAAATTTTCACATATGACACAGGCAATCTTACATTTATATAAATGGAAAACAAACAAAATTACACCACTTTAGTTGCAAACATTATACATCACAGACACCATTGAGACAACTGTAGTTGCAAACATTATACATAACTTATAATCTATCAAGTCACTATCAATTAAGCATTATATAGCTCATTCAAATCCTACTTCCTAAAGCTTGTTCCTTCCCTACATATATTCCCATAATTCCCATTTTTCTTATGTAAGATCCCAATTCCAGTTGTTTTATCTCTGCTACCATATTCACTACTTCTAGTAAAGTTGGTCTAGACTATGATTTCCATTTTCTAGTAATTGCTTTTTTGGCAGCCACCATAATTAGACTCAGCAAGACTATGTATATGAAATTCCGATTCTGTATCATAGCTCAGAAAAAAAATCACCACCTCAGTCAATCCAATCTGCTCGCCCAGCATCTCCGACAGTGCAGTCTGCAGGGAATTCCTAATGTTTGCCATCCTGTTACACTCCATAAATATGTTCCCAGCCACCTCTTTCTTGCCCATCATACCTCCAATATTAGCTATCCACCTGAGGAAAATTTTTTTGGAGTCTACTTGGGGTATAAAAATACCCACACAGACACTTCCAGGCAAAGATCCTAAATCTTCTAGACTTTGTTGCATATTTGGGAGATATACATATATCCCTCCATTGTATCTTTGGGAATTGCTTATCCAATCTCTCTTCCCAATCCTTTCTAAGCTCCTCTAATTGATTCTTATATTTATAATGCAATGTTTTATATGCTTTACTAATTATTCCTTTTTTAATGGCAGCTTCTGTTCTAGATTCTATTAAAAACTCTACCAGTGCTGGACTTTCATTCAGGAGCCCCCTATTTCTTTCTCTTCACCTATATTCTGATATCAATCCTTGATAGGGAAGGCAATCTCTAACCTGCAGTCCAAATACATTTTTGGCCTCTTCCCATTTTATTGCCTTTCCCTTTCTAGTTATTTACTCCCAATACCTTGGGTTCCTTTGCCAGTTTTCTCCAATAAATTCCAGCCTCCTCTTGCCTATTATCTGTATCCCTAACCACAGTCATCCCTATCGGCAAAATCTCTTTTCTCCATTCTTGTGCTGGTTTGTTCTAAGAATACTCCCTGCCATTTTATGAATATAATACTTTGTATGATTGTTGCTGTTCTTAAGAGTCTGCATCCAAAATCCCAATCTCTCCATATTTCTTGAGCTTCTTTATGTATCAGCATCATTCCTTTCCACTTTGTATTATAGTTTTCTGCTTATGCTATGTTTAAGATCCTTAACTGTGTTGCTCCAAAATACCCCCTCAAATTGGGTAATCCTAGTCTGCCTTGTTCTATTGGAAGAATCCTCTTATCCCAATTGAACCTTGCTGTCTTCCCTTCCCAGATAAAACCCTTCAACTGTTTTTTTTTATTTGCTATCCACACCTCCTCTTGTTGATAAAAATATGGCTGACCTATGTATAAGACTAAAGGGACTAAAAACATTTTAATGGCTTGTATCTTAGTATCCATATACAAAAATTGAGAAACTGGAAGTTTATCATCTTCTGTTTAGTCTCTTCCCACATATCCTTAGCTACCACAACAGAGTCATTTCTGTGATGGCTTGGTGGATAACTACTGTGACTATGATGTATAGGGTCCTGGGTTCGAGACCTGCATGGCTGTTTATTACTCCAAGAAAAATCTTGATGATTGGATGGGAGATAGGAAATTCACACCAGGGATCACTTCTGTGGTGCTGCTTGACAGGGCATAGGAAAATAATTTTCTTGGGTGGCAAAAGCCAGGGTACTGTTTGGCTAGGCTTATATAGGCCCTAGGGCCAATAGCCTAGTACCTACCTATGAACCATACTCCTAAATACTTCGTTTTATCATGCTCCCATAAATACGGATATTGCTGGACTAATTTATGTGTGGGTACATAATTTAGTGCTATTGCCTTTGTTTTTGCCCCATTAATTTTGTATCTCAAGAAGATTTAAAATGGTCTTAAAATGTTCTACAACACTGCAATGTCCCTTTCTGGTTTTATCATTTACAAAATAATATCTGCAAATAAAGTCAGCTTTTCCTGACTACCATCCCAATTATATCCTTGAATTTCCAAGTCCCTTATTTTCTTTGCCAATGGCTCTAAATATAATGCAAACAAAGAAGGGGAAAGCAGACAACCCTGCCTGGTTCCTCTACTCAAGCAGAAGTTATCAGAGAGGAACCCACCCACTTTAATTTTAATTTTTGATCCCTCAAATATACTTCAAATCAACCTTATAATTGCATCAGGGAAAGCAAATGCTTCCGTTGCCCTGCTCACAAAGTTCTAGTCTCCTCTGTCAAAGGCTTTCTCTGCATCAAGACCCACCAATAAAAGTGGTATTTTCTTACCTTCTGCTTCCCTCTGGATCATCCATGTTCTGTTAATACTGTCAAATGTTTGCCTCCCCTCCACAAAACCACACTGATCTGTATCTATCAATCTTGGTATCATGTTTGCCATTCTTTTAGCCATTATAGACAAATACTTTATAATCATGGTTTAGTATTGAAATGGGCATGTATGAAGCTCATTACCCTCTTTAGGTATTACAATTACTACCCCCTTCTTCCAGGATGCTGGTACTTCTCTTTCTCTTAAAATACTGTTAAACAAAACCTTCCAGATTTTTATCAGTTTTCCCTCCTAACTTCCAAACTTCTTCAGGAAAACCATCTATTCCTGGGTACTTTCCTGTAGATTGGTAGCCATTTTTATTTCATATCTTCCTATCTTAACTGTTTATAACGGAGCCTCATCTATCTTTAACTTTGGCATATTTAATTCTTCCATAAACATTTCCATTCGTACCTTTTCCGTGATTTCCATATCTCTCCGCTTTATACAGACTTTCATAAAATTTCAGAAATATTTCTATTACTTCTACAGGATCTCTCATTACCTTCCTTGTTATAGGCTCCTTAAGATTGGTGACAGCCCTTTCCACTTTCTGTTGCCTGAGTTGTTGTGCTAAAAGTTTCATGCTCTAGAATTATTAACAAAAGAACAGTTGCTCAACAGCAATCTTTCTAAAGTGGTGCAGATTATCGAGGTAATCCATTATTTTCTGTTTAGCATTCTGCAGTTGCTCCTTTTCTTGATCTGAGAGATTCCCCCTATTTTGCAATACATTTGTCAATCCCTCTAAATAATTCTTGTTAATTCTTACCCATATCTCCCTTTCTTTTATTTACACCCTAGTTTTAAACTCCACTTTAATTTTATCCCACTCCTTAGCTATGTTTTCAGAAGAAAATTATATCTTCTCCACTAGCCCCTGAATTAATTCCAAAACCCATTCCTTAAATTCCTCTCTTTTCAATCAACAGGTGGGAAAGCACCAGTGTCTCATTTTTATTTCATTACCTTGTGTTATTTTAGTTATTACTGGTGCATGATCTGAAATAGTTATTGGGTGCATTTCAAGACCGTCAATTAAATGCACATGTATCTATGAGATATAAAATCTATCTAGCCTAGCCAGTTTTTGTATCTCAGTGAATATGTAAATTCACTCCAAACTCCTAGTACTGAATTCACATCTTCCATGCCAAACATTTTCATGAATTTCTTCAAAACTATACCCTCCTTTGTTATATTTTCCCTTCTAGGTCCACCAGACACATCTTCACTGTTGCAGACCAAATTCTAGTTTCCACCTATAAGTAATAGTCCTTGCTGAAAGCTGATTATTTCTCCCAGAATTTTCTTAAGCTCCGTTATAGCAGTTTTAGGTGGGATGTAAATGCATGCCAGTGTAATCCTCCTCCCTAGCCAGGAGCCCCTTAGTACTATGCATCTTCTGTTATCTTTTTTTCCCCCCTCTTCTATCACTATTGGAGCTCCTCCTGCAGTTAATATACATACTATTTTCCTTTGCCCCAGATATTCCACTGAATAACCATCCTGAAAACCTTTATCAAATTCACATGTTCACTTCTTTCCAGGTGTGTCTCCTGTAGCATAGCTATTTGCACTTTACATTTTTTAATATGGTTCATTACTCTTTCATTTTTATACTGATCTGTAACACCATTCAGATTGAAGGACATTACACAAAACAGCATTTTCTTATTTAGTTACTACCACCTTTTATGTATAACTGCTTTTTTGTTAAATGTCTTGTTCCAACTTTTATGTTACATGCATATACAGTTTGGCAGGTTGGTCTTTCATACAGTTGTTTCTTGTCATAGTCATTTGTGCCTATGCCACATCTTACACAACTTTTTTTTTTGAAAGTCCTCAAACAGAACAAACCCGCAACCCCCCTAAACCTATTAATAACACACAAAACTATGTACATCTTCAAACATTGAAGATTTTGCTTCCTACTAACAACAAAAGCTCTAAGTTGACAGCCACACAGACAGGATAGAGTTAACAAAACAGAAAGGTTAGTCATGCTAAGACGCATGGTACAGTCCGTGTTATTAGTAATTGCTATATGATTTAGACTATCTTTATAGCTCTCCCCAAAAAAGCCTTATATATTCAATAGCCTTTTTCATTTACATGCTTTTTAACAAACTTGTTACTGGATAATGCCTAGGGTTTTAACACAGTCACTTCCCTATGCAAGCATGGAAAAAAAAAACACTATTTTTTCTTTTGTCGTATTCTCTTAACAAGACCCTTCCTCTCCCCTTCTCTTTTCTCTTTTTCATTGCAGTGCCTACATTTCTTAAAACTTAACAAAAAAAGACAGAAGGGAGAAAAAGAAAAAACACAAAAGCTCCTGTTTATATTAGTATCCCATTGCATTTAAAAAAAAAGGCAGAAAAACTTTACTTCAAGTCTAATTAAAAAAAAAATGTTTTTATCATCTTTAAGGCTCTCACAGCTGGGAAAACCCCTGATTGTTTTCAGAGATGATGTCCTAGATATTTCTCTTTTCTTTTTTTCCCCTCAGATAGACACGAAGACCAGCTGCACACTTGCTACTTAGTATGCAGACATGCATTTGCTTGAAAATAAAACCTTTATAATATTCATTATTCTTTTTCATTTACCTGCTCTCTCTTAAAGCTAATCAATCCAAGGTTCTTAATCCATCATCTTCCCACACAAGAATGAAAACAACTCACATTAATTTTAACTTTGTCATGCCTTTTTAACCAAGCTTTTTTATTATTGCATGGCCTATATTTCTCAAAACTGTACAAGAAAGAATGGAGAGGGGAGAAAAATCAAAACCACCACCTGTTTACAATCCCCATTACACTTAAAAATAGCATGCAAAGAAAATCATGCACTACACATACAGTCCTATGAAGAAAAGAAAGTGTTTTCTTTCCTTACAGTTAACTTTCTCCTCTCTCTTCCCCTCCCCAAAGCATTTTTCAAAACGTTAACAATATGAAGTAGGGCATAAACTAAGAGTCCCCCACAAATCCAACAAATTTTGAAGATGTCCAATATTTCCAGATTCTCTTGTTCTGTCACATTTCATAAATATAATTACTACATTGTAATTCCGTATTACGTTACTGGTTTTATTCCAGATCCTGTCTCTGCTTCATTTCCAATGTACTCTTGATTCTTTTAGTCAACTCTTGTGCACCATTCCTTCTCTCCAACAACTGATTTTGAAATACTGGAAAGGTACAGTCTCTCTCCGGTCTTTATTACCAAAGGAACAAGAAGCAGAATCTCCTTCTGTTTCACGGCTCACTTTTTGTTGGACAAACTTTTGTATTTCTCCCTTAGCATGCATTTTATCAAAAAATGATTTTGTCCCTCCAAGGAAGAACACCTTGTAGACAAGCTGGCTACAGTACTTTGAATCTCACACCTGGGTCTTCACATTCTCTGAATAGTGGAATTAATTCTCTTTTACCAAGTGTACAATGAGTAAGCATTCTCCACAAACACTCTGCTGTCTCCTACTTTTAGTATTTTGTCCACCTTCCACAGTTTTGCCAGAATCAACCCCTTCTGCTGGCAGAATTGCATTTATGCTACTAAAGGTCTAGGTTGTTTTCTTGGGTCTATATCAGAACATCGAAGTATTAAAACTTCGAATGTTCTGATATCGAACACTATTCAGCAAACTCTAAGAAGAGCGAAGCTGCAAAGCAGCAAATTCTTTCCTCGGGAAAGAATTTGGTTGGCCGTTTCTGTGGCTTTGCTTTTCTTAGCGCTGTGGTGGAAAGTTACGGGTTGGGTTCAGGTAATTGTGTGATTGTTTGTACGTTAGGGTTAGGGGCAGGTTAAGTGAGTTAGGGTTAGGGTGCGGGTTAGGTGCGTGTGCGATAGTGACAGACTTTAGGGTTAGGGACGGTTTAAGTGAGTTAGGGTTAGGGTGCGGGTTAGGTGAATGTGCGATGGTGACGGACCTTAGGGTTAGGGTTTGGGTTAAGGTAAGTGTGTAGATAGTAGTGTATGTTTAGTTTAGTGTAGCGTTAGATGTAGGAATTTAAGTGTGTGTGGTTGCTGTTTGTTTGATGTGCTTGTGTTGTGTGTGCGCGTTTCGGAGCAGTGAATTTTTTTCCATGGGAAAAAATTCGCTGTTCTGAATGTTCGATATTTTCATGTTTAGATGTTTTGGGGCTGATGAAATAGCGTTCGCTATTTTCATCTTTCGATAACATGATATAAATGCGTTTTCTTATAGCTAGGTTTGGCGCATACACACAAAGTGCCCTTTCAACTAACAACTCCTGCTGTGGAATACCAGTCCAGTTGTTTATTTGTACTTCAATAAAATCATGCAGTCTGTTCCTCCCAGCTTCTCTGGTATAGCTGAAAATCTCAGGTTTTCCCTATGTACTCTGTCCTCTAATCCTAATATTTTTGAAACATCTCTTCCTGCGCATTCTCATAGTCAGCCAGCCTTTACTTCATTTCAACCTCTGATTTTTGCAGCTTTGTCATCTCATCCGAATATCTGTTTAAAGCTCCTTTCACTTATCCAGCCTTTTGTTGTTTGTGTTGATATACTTTTTTGTGTTGATATACTCTACCAGTGTTTTGTTTATTTTAACCAGGTCTGTATGCAGTTGTCTTGCATCTTCCTGTCGGTTATTGGAAGTCATGGTGAGAGAGTTGTGGGAGCTAGGTCCGACTCTAAACCGGTTACAAGTGGCGTTCCCCAGGGCTCAGTCCTAGGACCTCTCCTGTTCAGCATATACTTCTCAGAGGTACAGGCAAGCACAAGAGGACTATGGCTGACCAAGTTCGCAGACGACTGCAGAGTAGGGGCTATAATTGACTCTCCAGCGGACACAGACATCCTCCAAAAGGGTCTCACTGAGATGGATACCTGGTGTCAAAATCATGGCCTCAAGTCAAATGCCAAAATGTGCATAGTCATCTCCTTTGGTAAAACAAAGTACCCACAAACTACCACATAGGTGGTAGTCCCCTAAATATGGAAGATATAATAAGGGATCTGGGGACCCAAGTAGATGGTAATCTCACCTTTAATAATCACATTGCCAAAGTGGTTAGAAAATCCTTCTGCGTGACCCACCTAATCACAAACGGGTTCGCATCCAGATCAAAAGAGGTCATTGTGCCCCTCTACTCATCAGACCCATCACAGTACAACTCCCCGTTTGGGATGTACCTTACAAGACACCTGCAACAACTGGAAAGACCACAGAAGTACCATACTAAGAGGATCACTGGCCTCAAACAGATGCCCTATGTAGCTCGACTGAAGAAACTCCAGCTGTACTCGGTTACATACCGCCTAGATTCCAATCTACATTAGGCAGAGCTCCTCGCTAACACTCTTCAAAAGAAACCTTGACGAGTGGATGGGAAACAGTTTACCCTGGGGATCACTTCAGTGGCTCTGCTGGACAGAGGCACAGGGAACTAATCTAAGGGGGTGGCGAAGGCCAACGCATTCTAGTTAGGCTTATAAATGCCTTCAGGCAGATAGCCCAGTACCTACCTATGAACCTATGTCTGACGGTTGCATTGCTGTTTTGTTGAACAGCTGCAGAACTTTATAGGTTCAGAGGTAGGTACTAGGCTATCTGCCCGAGGGCGTTTATAAGCCTAGCCAGAGTGCGTCAGCTTTTGCCGCCCCATTGATTAACTGAGCCTCTGTCAAGAAGAGACAATGAAGTGATCCCAGGGGGTGTATTTTCTGCTACCCATCCACTCATCAAGGTTTCTCTGCCTAATGTAGTTAGGAATTTTGTTCCAAAGCATGGGGAGTCCCTGTGACAGGAATCTATCCCTCCAGCATGTTCTATTTATTGCTGTGGTGAGGTTTAGCTCACTAGAGTGAGTGGCTCGCAGTGACTTGGATTTCATTAGGTGGAGCATGTCCATCAATTCTGAGTTAGACATGGCTTTTTAAGTCAGGCAGAGATCACCTCTGAGTAAGCGATATGCCACTGAGTACAGCCAGAGTTTTTCCAGTTGGGCTGCATAGGACATATGTTTGAGGCCAGTAATCCTCTTGGTGAGGTACGTTTGTGGTCTTTCCAGCTGTTGGAAGTGTCTTGTGAGGTACATCCCAAATGAGGCATTGTACTCTATGATGGGTCTGATGAATGACGAGTAGAGGGGCACTATAACCTCTATTTCTAGATACGAATCCTTTAGTAATTAGATGGGCTACATAGAAGGATTTCCTAACTACTTTGGCAATATGATTGTCAAAGGAGAGATTACTATCTACCTGGGTCACCAGATCTCTTTTACCTCTTCTGTCTTAAGGGGGCTGCCACCTATGTGGTAATTCATGGGTGTTTTGTTTTTCCCAAATAGGATGACTATGCATTTTTGGCATTTAGCTTGAGACCATGACTTTGACACCAGGTGTCTGTCTCAGTAAGGCCCTTTTGGAGAATGTCAGTGTCAGCCGGAGAGTCAATTATGACTCCCAGTTTGCAGTCATCGGCGAACTTGGTTAGCCATAATCTTCCTATGTTTGCCTGTACTTCTGAGAAGTATATGCCGAACAGTAGGGGTCCCAGGACCGAGCCTTGTGGGACACCACTTGTGACTGGTTTAGAGTCGGACCTGGAGCCTGCTATTCTTACCGTGTGAGTTCTTGGCTGCCCACCTTGTGACGTAGCTGGTGAGTTTTTCTATAATTCCTGAGTGGGGAATGGTGTCAAAATCCTTGGCAAGGTCAAGGTAGGCTGTGTGATCCACCTTCCCCTCATCTATGGCCTTGGTGACTGTCTCGAAGAAGTCAACCAGGTTTAGTACGCATAATCTGTCCTTAACAAAGCAGAACTGGGTAGGGTCAAGTGTTTGGAGGTTCCCAATGTCTTTGTTAATGAGTTCCATGATGATGCGCTCCATAGCCTTACAGACCAGGCTAGTCAGGCTTATGGGGTGATACTTACCAGGGTCAGTTGAAGCCCCTCCTTTATGGAGCAGAATAACCGTTGCTGTGTGCCATTCTATGGGCACGTAGCCTGTGGATAGGCTGAGGTTGAACACTGTGTTTAGGTGGGGGGTTAGTTCGTTCTGTAGTTCATGCAAGACGCAGCCTGAAACATCATCTGACCCCATTAATGCTGTGCTTTTGGCTTTTGAAAGGGCTGTTTTCACCTGTGAGTCTGTGATTTCCGGGATACTACACTTTTCTGGTATTGTTGTGGGCCCATTTGGGGGTGAAGTTTGCACTGAATCCATCTGCCAGGATGTTGGCAATATCAGTAGGTTCAGTATATTTTGTGCTATTTTGCACTAGCTCAGAGCATTTCTGCGAGTTGCCACTTAGATTCCTGACATAGCTAAAGAAGGCTTTGTGGTTATCTTTAGAATCCATGGCTATTTTTCTTTTGAAGTTAGTCTTGGATGATTTTATGAGGGACCTTAGTTTCTTACTGATACTGATCAGGGACGTCTTTCCTTCTTGGGATTTGCTTTTTTTCTGAACTAGTTTCCTCCTTCTGTTGTACAGCCTGTTTATAGCAGGGGTCCACCAGACTGGTTTCCTTCTCTTAGGGGAGTGAGTCTTGGTTTTGCTAGGGATGGCACAATCCATGCATCCTTGTAGGTGCTCATAGAGTGCATTTGTAAAGGTTCCTGCAACTTGGACACTGTTATCCTTATCGTGGGGGCTGTGAAACTTACCACCTCTATCCTAAGTAAGGTGAAGTTTACTATAGAAAAGTTTTTTTCGCTGTGGTTTCCTTGGTTGGGGGTGGTGGTGTGGTGTGGACATCCAGAGTGATTAGTTTATGGTCTGATCTAACCAGTGACGGGTTGACCTCCGGTGCAGAACACCTGTCGCCCATGTTGGTGATGACCAGGTCCAATATGTTTTCACCTCTGGTAGGGGAGTTTACCAGCTGATCCAGGGCATTTGAGTTGATAAATTCCAGGAAGAGCTGGACCTGGGAGTTTGTACTTGAGTAGTTTTCCCAGTTAACAGTAGGGTAATTGAACCTGCTCAATATCGGGGTGTTCGGTAGTACCTTCATGGTTTTCCAGTGTCTCCAGAAAGGCAGAATGGTGGCCCTGGGTCATGGAGGGTGATCTGTAGCAGGCCACAATTTGCATTGCAGATTTGCCCAATGTTAGTGGCACATGGATGATCTCAGAGTAATCATACTGCGCCACTAACCTGGAGGTGTAGGTATCCTTGATGAATATGGATACAGCCCCTCCTTTTGTGCTTCGGTCCATGTTCTGTGGCCAAAATGTGTGGCATGAGTTGTAGCCCGGTAGTGCTGGAGTGCTCTGTGGAGCCTTGAACCAGGTTTCAGTTACTGCACAGATGTCGACGTTCTCCATACTGAGGAGTGCTTCGAGTGCGTGCATTTTGAGATTTAAACCCCTGGCGTTGAGTAGCATAACCCTCATTTTTTTTATTTGTGCTGTTTACAGAGGTGGGCTTGACTTTTGAACCTCACCTAAAAAAGGCACTATGGAGGCAGCAAGAGCCTTGGCCAGTATTCGAAAGCCTAGTCAATGTTCCCCCTGTCAATGTTTCTTCCTCACTTTTTGTAACTGAGTTTTTCAAGGTCTTCTGTATTTCTTTATTCCTGGCATCCAGGCAGTGCACTTACTTGCAAGTTACTAAAATTTACCAATAAATACAAGTCTACTGGCCTTCTCTGCTGAGTTTCTGATTTCAAAGCTAGAAACAAGCTGTTACTCAGTGTGCAGCCATTTTTGAATTCCTCTTGAGACAGCATTTCTTGACAAAACTCATAACTGAGCCAGCCTTTGATTTTTGCAGTTTTATCAGATAATCTGAATAGATAGCTGATGTAATGGCTTCAGCTGCATGTTTTATACCTCTGACGACCTGACATCATGGAAGAAGGGACAGCAACTGACGCAGGACCCAAGACTTTGTTAATCAGGCCGAATGAGGGCTACTGCAAGCAGATAACCCAAATGTAATGACTGCAACAGTGAAACACGAAGAACATCTGAGCCAACCTTTGATTTCTGCAGTTTTATCAGATCATCTGAATAGATAGTTAAAAGCTCTTCTATATTCCTCCAACTTTTTATTTGAGTTGATATATTTCTTCAATGTTTCATTTTTGTTTAACACCTTTGAGTACATTTGATGATTTTTCCTGTAGATTACTGGAAGCCATCTCCTGTATCAAAGCTGACACGAACTGTCTTTTGCTGAGTTGGGGTTTTATTTTCTCCTTTTCCAGTTGATTTCCTCCCAGGTTGTCCAACACCTTTGAGTACATTTGATGATTTTTCCTGTAGATTACTGGAAGCCATCTCCTGTATCAAAGCTGACACAAACTGTCTTTTGCTGAGTTGGGGTTTTATTTTCTCCTTTTCCAGTTGATTTCCTCCCAGGTTGTCCAAATTTCTTCTTTGCTGACATCCCGAAAGAGTAATTGTTAGTCAGTGACTAAATTTTACCCAAGCAGTTTCAGTGACCCTTTTTTATGTGAATTTCTGTTTTCACACTGGAAGAACTGAAATCAATCTGTTGATCGGTGTGCAGCCATCTTGGAACTATCCCAAATGATAGTTTATTTTGTCTTATAGGTTCATAGGTTGGTACTAGGCCATCAGCCCTAGAGCCTATACAAGCCTAGCCATAACAATTCCCTGGCTATTTCTTCCCACAGTATTTACTTCCCTGGACCCCTGTCTAGCAGGGCAACTGACGTGATCTCCTGGGTGAATTTCCTATCTCCCATCCAATCTTGGATAAGATAACTAGTTATTAAGTGGTCAAGACAAAAAAGGTTTCCGGACTAATATGGATATATGGCTGTCAAAGGATAGGAAGTTGCCTGCAAATGTGCCAAGATCTCTGATAAGTCTGGATGGGGTATTGTCTATACTGTAAGTCACTGTCTAGCTTTGCTTATCACGGTGACAGTGCTAGACTTTTCTGCTTTTAATTTAAGCCAGTTTTAAATACAACACTGACTAACAGTTTAACCCTTGCTGTAGTAACTTGGTATCAGATTCTGAGCTATCAAGAAACAAAAGTTACGTACTTACTGTAATGACAGAACTGTGTTCTCTGTTTCCATCCATCCTTCCTCAGCAAATGGGTCTCGGATCCAACTTCTGACACTTTTACTACAATTTAGGATCCATAGCTCAGGCTCCTTCCCTTACCCATAATACCCCTCCTATCCCCAACATTACCTCAGATCATGTATGCCTACAGTTCCCTGGAAAGCAATAAAACACTACATAGGTGAGGCAGAGAAGAGCAATAAATGTAATAGACAAATTTTGCTCTGGAGCTAAATAGGCATAACATAAGTCCAATATATGTAAAAAAAATCCATAAAGTGGAAGGAGGGGAGTTGAGAAAGGATGGAAACAGGCAACACAGATCTACCATTACGGTAGAGTTCATAACTTTTGTATCTGATGTTGTCTTTTCCAGCCATTCCTCAATGAATGAGACAGAGTCTCCAGCTACTTGCGTCACCCAGGTGGTATCATGGAAGGATGTTCCAGAGGATGGTGGAACCAAAAGCAGCCCTCTCTCTGGATATCAGATCCAATATGTAGTGAGAAATAAAGGTATGAATCTTAAACCATGAAGCAGCATCACAAATTTCATCAACTGAGGCCCTCAAAAAGAAGGCAGAGACTGACTTTGGTGAATGGGCTCTGGGTGGTTTTGGTAGAGTCGGACCTTTGTCTTAGTAAACCTGCGAAATGCCAAGTAGCTAACCATCTAGCTAATGTGACCTTAGAAGCACCTTGCCCCATTCTAGCTATCGAGGGACTTTCTAAAGGATTTGGTTTGATGAAGATAAACATAGCTGCCTATGTACATCCAAGCAAGTACAACATGTATTCATCTTATCAGAATAACTTGGGAAGAATGAAAGAAGGTATATGCTTTGACTGAGAGAAGTTTCTTCAGCTACGTTAGGTAAGAAAGAAGGGTCGGTTCTTAAAGAAACTCTGTTGTTGTGAAAAATGATATATGGTTGCTGAAAAGACATAGCTTGAATTATTTACAACTGTTTAGCAGAAGGAATGGCTACCAAGTACACAGTCTTTCATGAAAGACATTTTAAATAAACTTTGGCAGCAGCTTTCAAGGGGGATTGTGCCAAAGCCTGTAGCAAAACAGTGAGATCTCAAGGGGAAGTGGGATCCTTAATAGGTGGCCAAAGAAGGGAGGTACCCTTTTGGGAATGCTTTGCAAAATTTGAGAGAAGCCAGAGAAGCGTTACGTTCATGGTCTTCCACGGAGATATTTCTGTAGGAATTTGTGAATTAGAGGGGTATGTCGGTAAGCACAGGAGAACAAAGAGCCAGTCATGAACCAGGGCATCTCTTGGTGACTCATCCTCCAGGGGAATTAGGGCAAAAAAAAAACTGCTGCATTTCTAGCTGGAAGGAGAAGTGAAAAGATTACAAACAAGGCTGGCCCAAGTGGCAAAAGATTTGTAACACCACTGATGGATTTAGACACCACTAAAGACAGTAGCAGAGTTTTTCTCAATCTGTCTGCTAAAACGTTGGACTTTCCCTGTATGTGCATGGCTATCAGAAAGTGATTGGAAGACATTGTCCATTGCCAAACCCTCACCGCTTCTCGACATAATGGGTATGAACATATTCCTCCTTGTTTGTTGATGTACCACACTACTGTCATGTTGTGTGTTGGGACAGAGATCACCCCTAGATTCAGGATATACTGAAAGGCCTGGAATGCTAGGACTGCCTTCATCTCCAAGATGTCGATGGGAAGATTGGCCTCTGTTGGGGATCATGTACCTTGGACCATCTTTCCCATAAAATGCCTCCCACCCCAGATGGGAAGCATCCATGGTCATCGTGGCTTTGGGCAGGGAAGAAACAAAGGGGTATCCCTTGAGCCACCCTCTGTAATTGAATCCACCACATTGTGTGTGCTCTGCAAATTTTTGCTATACAAATTGGAAATGACATGGGCTGATGTCTGAAACACCACTGAACCTGTAGTGCCCACTGCAACACCCTCATATGTCTTGCCATGGGAACCAAGGTGATGGAAGCTGCCATCAATCCCAGCAGTTGTATGATGAACATGGTCGGCAGTGAGTGATCAGAAAGGGGCTGTAAGGCCGGATTTGGCAAGGCAGAAAGTTTTAAAGCAGTCCTGCTATCTATACTGCTGTACCCTGGTGAGCTCCTATGATGTCCACTGCTTGAGCTGGTCTAAACTTGAACTTGTAATGTAAGATAATCCTCAGAATGGTGCAAAGTTGAACCAGATAATTTCTGGCTCAAATTAGGGAAAGTACAGCTGCGTAACATCTTACTGTAACAGTAGATGTCCTTCTCTTCACTGTTGCAGTATTCTTTACAACTGGAATCCACTGCCAAGGGAGTCCTGACGTCCAGCCAGTATACCAAAGCCTTTATGTTGCTTTAAGATATGCTGGGAAGAAGCTTTGCAGAAGGCAATAACTGACATGGCTCGTCAGACATCACAGACAACACAGAGGGGTCAGCTGAAGGACATCTATACAGGAATTTGCAATCATCAACCTATCATGTTTTTTGGGGGGCAGGGGTTGGGAAGCTGCAGACTGAGACACAGTTGAAAAGGCATCCAAAAAGGCAGCCAAAACAGGAGAGACAGCAGAAGGTCTGGGAGACTACTAATGAAAACGGAGAAACAAAACCAACTAGAGAAAAAACAAAAAATAGCCGATATAAACCGCAACCCAGCCAAAAAATTAAACCTTTACCTTTAATAAAACGAAAAACAAAGGAGTTACAAAAACCAATAAAACTTTGAACAAGATAAGTGCTTTTGTCCACCTTGAATAAATTATCATTGGACTTCTTCAGATAAAAAATGTTTCAGCTTAAAATATTTAAATACCTATACCAATTAACTACATTCCCAGGTTAGCAACTTACATCATCAAAAAACCCTCCCCTTATTTTCTTTAATCTGCAAGCACTCAAAACAATAATAAATTTCATATAGCCTTTCAACCCCAAAAGAATAGTTATAATGGTCTTCAATATTAAAATGTTATAAAATAAATCTTATAAATTCATTCCATAACTTTATGAATGGTGTTTGTGAAAAGAAGAGACTTTTTTTAATATGTCCATATAGACCTCATCTACACATTAGTATATAGAACAGTAATCATTCAAACCCGGCCAGCTGTAAGCATTGAGTCTAATTTGCCATGAAAGCTCCCTTTTCTCTAAATGTAAGTGCCAGGGACCTCCTCTTGGACTAGTAGCCACTATATCTATTGCCATATATTTAAACTTATGGTTAGGGAAATGCTTTACATGTTTGGCCAGTGCGCGATTTTCTTTCTCCTTCTTGATATTATATTCATGTTCATATATTCTGTCCCTTAGCCTTCGCTCAGTTTTGCCACACAAAAACATGGGCATCCCTGACAGAAGGCTACATATACAAGTCCTTTTGAGTTACAGTCAAATTTATGGCTTAACCTGTATTCAATCTCCCTTATATTAAATGTGTTGGCAGTACTAATTTTACTACAATAAGGGCATCTACCACATTTGGTCATATGGGAGTTGTGTTTCCTAACAGTAACCTTAGACCTTTCCAAAATACTCTTAAAATTATAACTCCTTCAAAATACTACCCATGGGAGAATTTCTACCTTATCCCTAATATTCTTATCTTCCATTAAAATTGACCAATTCTTATTCAAAATCCATTTAACTAGCTTATGATCATTACTAAATGTTGTAATAAAATTTATAGAATAGTCAATTGATTTAATAGTTTGATCATTAACTTCATTTTGACATCATTGGTTGACCCCAGGCATATTAGTGGATCCCCCTAATAGAGTAGTGTATCCCATTCAATCTCTTATTAGTAACCTCCACTACTAGTTCAGTTAATAAATCATTCGGGTAACCTCCTCTCCCAAATATACCCACCAAATTCTGACATTCTTGTTTAAAATCGTGGTCCAGAGTAACCAGTCTTGCTGCTCTGACCAACTGGCCTTAACAACAGACCTCCTTAGGTGGTGGGGGTGGGAGCTAGAATAACAGAGAAAAGTACTGGAATACTTACTATTTCTAAAAATTCTAGAAATTATCTATTGTTGCCTTTATCCCTTTCTAAAAGGACGTCTAAATAGGACATCCTTATCGGTATTCATATTAAAAATAAATCTCAAAAACTCTGCTGTAGGTTTAATATAATCCATGAACAGGTTATGGCTTTCCTCACTACCATTCCAGATGATAAATTCATCGTCCAAATACCGCAAATAAATTCTCATGTTACCCGTATAGGCACTATTAAAAACAAATTGATGCTCCCAATAGGCCATAACAATATTAGAAAAAACGACCCCACAGCGACACCCCAATTGCTACTCCACCTTTTTTGTAAATAATAGCAACCCTCATAAATCAATACCTTTCTCCACCAAAGATTCCGCAACCTAGTGAACCCCTAACCTCGGAGGAATAACTGTATATAAATTAACATCTACTTTACTAAGATGTCACTCAAATGATATTCCGATCTGTTAATAAGGCTAAAAAATGCCCAAGAATCCTTACAAATTTGTTTTTCAGATTCCAAACACTTAAGTATAATATCCACAAATCTTGCACGCGCAGAGATTAGAGAATTCCTGCTATCGCCGATAGGACGCATTGGCGGGTCACCCAAATTTTTATGCATCTTGGGGACTCCAAAAATAACACGTAGGGTAGGAGAAATCATATTAAAGTAGCTAAATGTATCAATATTGATACGCTGTTCGATAAACATATCCTTTATCTGTACACAGACATGCCTATATAAGCAGTATTCAACTGGTTCAAAGAAACCTGCTCATACATTTCAGTTTGTAAAATGCTCAAGACTATTATAATCATGAAGAGCCATGATCACTAACTCTCCCCCTTTATCCAGTTTCATAATTCTTATTCTTTGCCTCCTTAAGAATTCAATTAATTCAAACTTATCAGACAAGTTTTTCTTAAACCAGTTTATTCCTTTTCAACATGCCCAAAAGTCCACCAAAAAAACACTGGTGCACCAGAGAAACAGACCAAAGAAATAACGCAAAATGATTTATTCAACGTTTTCGTCCAATAGACCTCATCAGAATAAAAATGTCTGCAAGACAACAAGCATATATACAATTACTGTAAATTGACAACCAATTAACAACTCCATTATTAAATTAATCTAGAAGAATTAGAACCATTTAAAATCATATAAAATTATATTTCTAAATGCACATATATTAACAATAAACTTTTATAACTTCAATTAACTTTCAGACAAAAAACATTTACTATTAATCATATCATTCAGGCCAGGGTGAACATCAGCTCCCAACCTTAATTGCCACAGTTTCCTTCCTTTCCACTTTATTTTTCATACTACCTCCTCTTAGATCACTTTTAACATGTTCTAAAATGGAAAAAGTAAATCTTTTGTGTGATGTACACTTAACTGAATGCCTCTAGAGAGCATTATTTACATATCTAGTCCTTGTAGCATAACAGTGTTCCTTTATGCATTTGCTAAGGCTTCTTGTAGTCATTCCTACATACTAAGCGGAACAGCCTGAACATAAAGCAACATACACAATATTACTAGTCAAGAAATTGTATCTACCATCAATACTTATAGTTTTGTGATAGTGTTCTAAGTTACTATAAGGTCCCTCCAGAATGTACCTACAGGCACTACAACTGTAACATTTAAACATCCTTTTGGTTTCATTTGTAACTGGAGGTAATATTAACGTTTCTACTTGCTGAAGCATATTTTTAATGGTTAGATTTTTCTTATAAACAAACTTAGGTGCATCACCCAATACTACATTAAGATCATTATTACCTGTTATTATTTTCCAATTATTTTGTATCGCAAGCTTAATATCTTCACTATCTGCAGACATCTCTATGGCACATCTAGGTAAAGTCTTACAAGCCTTCTCAGGAGGTTGTAATTTGTTAGCAATTAATCCTTTGACTAGGATAGATGGAAAATCATATTCTCTTCTGGTCTTAATTTTGGAAGCTAAATCCTCTAATAATTTAGCAGGATATCCTCTATTAATGAGCAACTTAGTAATAAAGTCCATCCCTTTATTAAAGTCAATCTCATTGCTAACCATTCTTGAAGCTCTTATGTATTGATCCTTTGGAATGTTTATTTTCATAAACTTTGGATAGTTACTTTGAAAATGTAAATAATTATTTACATATGTTTTCTTCCTATACATTTTACTGGAGAACTTGTCTTTTTCATTCCAATTAAGTTCTACGTCCAGAAAACATACACTATTTCCTGTATCACCTATGGTGAAATTCAAAAAATTGCAACTAGCATTAATTTCTTCCAAAAAAATGCTTGACGAAATATCAGCACCTTTCATGATGAAAAAAAGATCATCAATAAATCTGCAGTAAAATATGACCTTAGGAAAAAAAATTAAGAGTTGGTAGGATGTCTTTTTCCCAACATCCCATAATCAATCCAGCAAAGGCTGGCGCTACTGTAGCCCCCATAGCTACTCCCTTTAATTGTTTGTAGTATTTTTTATTAAAAATTAAATATTTGTTTTCTAATAACAACTCTAACAAACCTAGATGGAATTTTATTGCGGAATCACTCCAGGTGGTGTATTTATTTAAAAAATTACCTACAAATTCTACACCTTCTGTTTGGGGAATGGAAGTGTATAAAGAAGTAACATCCACTGTTAGCATGTTTATCTCACCATTAGCTAAATTTAATGAATCAATAGTGTTAGAAAAATCTCTTATAAGATCAAGAAAAGACCAAGAATCTTTAATGAAAGAAGGCAAACTTTGAAACAATGGATTTAAGACAGAATCCAAATACAAAGAAATAGCTTCGGTGGAACTTCCTGAGCCTGACACTATCGGCCTAAAGGGTGGGTTGGCTATATTTATGTGAATCTTGGGTATACCGAATAGTATACCCACTTTAGAGTTAACTAGGAGAAAATTATATACATCCAACTCCTTGAAGGCAGTTGGCCAAAGCGCTAGAGGTGCAATAAACTGGTGTTTTGAGTGGATTCTTCATCTGTGGTCTTCAGAAAGGGAAATAGATGTCTGATCTCTAGCCTTAGAGAGAGCTCCTTCCATTGCCTCAAAAGTGAAAGATGAGGGGGAACCCAAGGACACCCTGGTAGAAGCTGAAGTTGCCTCACTGGGATGGATAAAGCGGACAACTTGACTCTGCTCCAAGACTACGGCTGGAGCCAAACTATGGAAAGCTGAAACCCCAAGAGGAAGGGATAGCTCCAGTAGCTTCAGTGTCGCACCCTTGCCCCCCCCCCCCCAAAGTTAGTGCCAAAGCCATGGTGCTGAGATCCCTCCAGCTCAGAGGAAACTGGAACTGTCTGGATCATGGAAGATGCCAAAGATGAAGACCATATCTTTGGATCTGGCCCAGACAGCCTTGAAAGTCTTGAATCCAAAAGCCCCAAAACTGGAGGTTGGAATAGAGTAGGATAAACCAACAGCAAAGGGGAAGGTTCAAAGCTGAAGGGTCTGATGGGAGACAGAGCTGGGAGGACTCCCAACTCAATTTCGGCTCTAAGGAACCTTCCTCATTATTCTATCCAAATCAGCTTCTGTAAGACTTCTGGTCAATCTTAAAGAGGAAGATGTGGATGGAGGCCTGGAGGTTTTCTGTCTGCGTCTCTCTCTTGCAGAAAAGGGAAGTGCAACCTGGAGGAGACTAGTTCTGGAGATCACAGAGTAGTCAAATCCAAAGTGCTGTCATATCCAAAAGCCTCAAAAGTTTGGCAGATGGAGCCAAAGACTGCAGACAAAGGAAAATGGTCAGGGGATCATTTAATCTCTTTTTTTCTTTATGCTTTTCACTTGTCATCCTTATTTTTGTCTGAGGTCTTCTTCCTGGAAGGGGATGGTCCACAAGTGGGTGAAAATTTCGAACATTTCGCTGATTCTCCAGGAGTTGAGAAAACCCCTGAGAATCAACTTGTTCCTCTACCATGGTCAATTGACCAAAAGCAGTGCAAACTGAGCAGTCCCTAAACAATATACACATTTAAGATGTGTATCGGAATTAGGCATTTTTGTGGCTGCAAGCCACACATTTCTTAAAGCCAATAGATTTCAGATTTAACTGGTAAACACAATACAAAAATGTTTAAAGACAGAAAGAAAAGGAAGGCGCTGCCAACAATGGTAGTGGAGAAATATCTTAAATTCATGGAATACCAAAAGTGATAAAAACAACAATGGTAAGTACAGAACACTAGGAAACCTTTCTATTGAAGGAAAGGGGATGGGACTCGTCAAGGGCATGAGAGAGAGAAAAACTACAAAGATTTTTTTTTTTTTGTTCAGTAAAGGGAGGTAACAGCCCAGCCCCATGTACAAAATGGGAAAGGGGGTTGAGGCTGGATTGATGGAAAGGGACGCAACAGCTATAGAAATAATGTTAACAGAAGAAATGAACTAAAGTACAATTCACTTAACTGACAGCCTGAGTACATGAATCATGTCCATCCTAAACAAGTAGCAAATGAGATCTGGAGTTAATGTTGTGGGACACAAGGTGATTATGAGTAAGGGAATGAGCCTAAGCTATGGATCCTACAGTGTAGTGAAAAAGGCCAAAGTAAGATCAGAGCCTGCATCAGAGATCCATTTGTTGAAGAATAGATGAAAAGATAATATCAGATCACCAAACTTGCAGCCACTGGAAAATTTAGTTATCCATATGCCTGGGTTAGTGGGTTTGGAAAGCAGGGAGAGAGAACCGGATGCTAAACAGAAGGGGTTCCCGTAATGAGCCCTGCAAAATGCCACTAGTGTCAAACTTTTTGCTTTCTGGGATGGCACCTGCTATTATAAATACATATAGGCTCTGTTAGTCAGTTTGCTATCTTCATACACAAGGATCTACTTGTTAAGCTTTTACACTTATTTGCAATTTCAGCATGGGGAAAATGTGCCAAAAGACTTGGCTGGATCCAGGTACACTATTATAAACTGCATGGCTACAATCTACAGCTTCAGTGACTTTCTCAATGTCTTCCATATTAAGCAGAAATGAACTCTCTAACAAAACCACATTGCTGCAGTTCTACAGAAATTTTATTTATTTATTTATTTCAGCGCTTATGAAATCAAATACATGTTCCATGGCTTTGTAAATCAGGCTTGTAATGATGACTGGTCTGCATTTTCCTGGGTCTGAGGTGAAGTCCCATTCATGGAGTGACATTACGACAGAAGTTTCCCATACTCCAGGAACATACCCTGCAACTATGATTAAACTGAACAGTTTTAGGAGGAATTCAGGCAGGGTGTGTTTGGTTTTGTTGATTAGGTAACCAAAGGATACTGATAAGGCCCAAAGATGCAGTAACTTTCAGCTATGCAGATTACAATTAGGGCATGTTCCATAATAAGCTTGGAGGAGGAAGAGACATAAATAGTTGTGGAGCCTAAGTACACCTTGTAGAAAGTTGGCATTAAATGTATCTGTAAGTACATTAGCAATATATTTAAAGCCAGAGTGAGTAATACCATTACAAATTAATCTACAGCACTGCTGTATAATATTTCTTAATGGTGCAACATAATTAAAGAAGGATTTAGGAGTATCCTTGGCTTCTGATGTTAATTTTAATTTAGGTCTATTGTCTTTCTTATGGTAACTTATGGATTTTGGCTGATCCTTCTGATGCAGTTATTAATGTGGCTAGCTTTTGAGTTATTATATGCCTCAAACTTTTTTTTCTTTTATTAGAGCTTATTAATGCCAGCATTCCACCAAGGTGGTTTTATATTCATATAAATTAGTTTCACGTACAGCCATCTATATACAGGGGCTTGAAATCTTGTAGCTGAATTCTGAGACATGAATTGGTTGTACATATAAGAAAATTCTATCAGATGTTCTCCTGCTTCAGTTCTATTACTAAGCTCATACTTTCTACCCTCCAGATTAGTCTTTGTTCTCAGCTTTTACATTAGTTGCCCACTATATCTTGTCTGACGTTGCAATCTGTATTTGCTTGCAGGGCTGATCAGCTTCTTTCAGTTCTGCCACTGTTGTTTGATGGTTATATCACCTTAATGGGCGTATCTCACAGACAAAGATATTAAGCATTCAATGACTACACTGCATTTCATTATAGTTCTAGCAAACTACTTAATTATAAGTGCAACACCAATTCTACACTGTCCTTTACCGACAAAATGCATTATGTGTTCATCAGTTTCAAAGTGTCAGACACCAGTCCATTTTAGTTCACTGAAACAATAGACTTGACATTCTTTATAACAAACATATAAAAACAGTGCTAGAAGCCTAATTATGAAATTGCACACTTTACAAACTTTCTGGGCCTTAGAAAATATTGATATCTGTATAAGCAATGAAATATGGTCCCACAGCATGCCTTCCCTACCAGGAACACCTACCACTCGTACAGACCTAGCTCTGAAAATGACTGCAGTACAGGTGGTAGTATTGCCATATTCCTATGAAGTCCCATCACTTCAAGACTTGTATGGCAAGACAATGACCTTAAGGTCTTCCCCATTTATCAAGATCATCTCTTTCTATGTTCTAGTAACTTCACATCAAGTCTTGACACATTCAAAAACCAAAAACATTACTTCTAGGAGTCCAGATAATGTACTTAACTGCTTTCTTATTAGAATGAAGTAGTCTCACCAACTCCCTACTAAATCTGTTCAGCCTCACCTTTGAAACTTTCTACCCTTTCTACCAAAGGTGGGGAGAACATCTGCAGTCATCCCCCTCCACAGGGATGGACTCACCACTGATACTAGCAACTACAGACCAATAAGCCTTACTAGTAAAGTAATAATGTCATTATGGATTCTTAAATATTCCAAGGCCACGGAGTTATATGACCATTCATGACTTGCCACTATCCTTCCTTAGGCCTCATCACCTTTCTACAGAAGGGGCATACAGTCAATCCCAGAGTAAATTTATGGATACCCATCAAGTCATCATTGTTATATTTAAAAGAAGATGGTGATCTGTACTGCTTAATATGCAGGGAAGTTTATTCCAAAGATATGGGAGGTGCTGGGTAATAAACCTGTTGTGCAGATTTACATCCCGGTTTCTAGTACTGGTGGACACATTGGACTTGTGAAGAATGGAGATGCAGGAAGTCCAGGGCAATTGTGCAGCATGAGAGATATCTCTTTCCTCAAAAAGTCTATAAGACACTGAATAAAGGGATAGAGTTTCAAGGCTCTCTTGGTATCGGAGAGGGCTTTAGGCTTCTGATCTTTATTGCTTAGGAAACTTTGGGACTTTTCTAATTGTTTGATGTGTTTAATGAGATACATCCCAAAGGCGGGTATTGCACTCGATAATCAGCCTAATCAATGCTGAGTATACATAAGTGATTACCTCTTTACGTCTTGATATTCCTTTGGTAATGAGTTGCTTGGTTTAGATTAGATTCCATGGCCACTTTAGGTACAAAGGATAGGTGGATTCCCAAGGCAGCTCTGTAAAACATCAAGTGTGGCACTGGTGAAGAATTTCTGAGACACACTCACAAGCTTCTGGCAGATGTAATACACACTAAAAAGGGAGTTTTCCACGACAAAAATGAGATCCTCTTTAGAAGTTGGCTCTATGGGAGACTTCATTAAAGCCTTTAAACAAGATAAAGATTCCAAAGAGAGGTTGGGTCATTTATGAGTGGGCTTGGCATAAAAAGTCCTTTAAAGAAAGCTCTGCAGAGTTCATAATAATTTTGAAGCCATACTGATAGTTCGATATGAAGGCTAGATGGATACTACATCAGAATAAATTATATCCTTAAATATGAACAAATACCCATTCATACCTTACAACTCCTTACTCTCCCTTTTTTACTCACTTCCATACTTCTATTATCAATTTCTCTCTTCTGTCTTTCTCTCTAAATATACCATAAGCCTGCTTTTCTCTCACTTCATATTGCAATTCTTGTCTGTATTATATTATATTTAATTTCTCTATAAACTGGCTAACATTTCTCCAAATATTAAATCATTGTCAAATAACTTGCATCTATTCTTAAATGATACTTTCATATTATGTCTAATTTTATATAATTATTTAAACTGTAGTTTGTTGTATTATTTTTAAAGATTGCAACATTATTGTTCTTAACATGTTTTGTAATACTTTAGAGATTTTCTCCCTAGAATTCTGTTCATAAAGGGTAGCTAGAGAGTGTAAAACCTGAGACTGGTGTAGAGTAGGGGGTATAACTAATGTGAAGTAGCCCAAATGGATCTTTTTCACTTGTTTTTATATTCTTTCTGAGCATATTGTTTCTGGGAACCTGACACAATGCAGAACACTTTTTGTGATAAGGAAGAGTTTGTGTCCATCATGGGAACTGGAGACATGCGGCAAGTCTGCGATTGAGGAGATCCAGGTGGGGATATCAAGACTGGTGAGGAAGTAGACCCAGTTTTGTATCCAAGTTCTAGGGAAGCTACTTTGGAAAAAGCTTCAGCAGGGGAAAACCACACTTGCCTGGGCCACAGCAGAACAATGACAATTATGGTAGATCTGCATCAAGCTGCTTTCTAGGGTAACCTGGGAATGAAGGGAATCTCTGGGAAGGCATGCAGTAAGACTGGAGAAGGCCACTGACTGACCACAACATCCCTTGAGAGGTACCACTCTGGATGTAGTTGTGCAAAGTAACTGCTGCATTTCATACTGACTGGAGTGAGAAGGAGATCACAGCAGGGTGTGCCTCAGTGACCGAAAATTTGTTCAGCTACTGCTGGATTGAGACGCCACTTATGAGTCATCAGGATGGATCTGGTCTGCAAGAAAACTGGCTTTCCCCAGAATGTGTGTTGTGACTAGAAAGTGATGCAAAGTGACTGCCAACTGCCAGACCTTCATGGCCTCTCAGCAAACAGGACAGGATCTGGCTCCTCCTTGCTTGATCAAACACCGCAATATAGACCAGTATGTTTGAAAGGAAATCATTCCCGGAAGTAGAAGGTCCTCGAATTCCTGCAATACCAGGAGGACGTCTCTCATCTTCAGAATACTGATGTGAAGAATGGCCTGTTTGATTCCACGGTCCTTGGACCATCCTCCCATCGAAATGTCTCCCGCCCCACTGCAAAGAAGAGGCATCATCGGTGAGTACTGGACCCCAAGTAACCACTGCAGTATGCACATGTAAAAGTGAGCATGACGATCCATGACTATTATCAAGGCCATAAGTCCCAGGACTTGGAAGTACAACAACTGCAGATGGATAGGAGTGATTCAGAAGACAATGGATTGAAGATCCAAGCATCTGGATTACATCTGAAGGTAGACTAACTGTGCATTCTGTTGTGTCCAAGTGGCATCTGATAAATAGTACGGACTTTTGTAATTTAAAGAGTTCTTAAGGATAAGTACAGCTTTAACAAGTAGTCTCTGGCTTAGGTATGAGATTCTCTGGTCATAGCAGTGAAGATCCAACTGTTCAAATAGGGGAACATACAAATCCCCCAGAGTCTCAGTAGGGGCTGTTTTAAGACCAAATGGTGGGGCTCTGATTTGAAAATGTCTGGCTCCTGGGCAGAAGTGTAGGATCTCCTGGATGTCTTTGCTATTTTGATGTGGAGGTAAGTACCTTGGAGATCTGTCCAGTAACATTCACTTGTTTGCTTTTAGGTAGGACAAAATCATTTGCACCTTGACCATTCTAAAAAGGGGGGGGGGGGCTTTTTGATGTGAGGGATTAGGCCTGTGTGGTCTAAAATGGGCCTTAGGTCCTTGTTCTTCTTTAGAACTAAAAGAAAGAGATCTTGAACAGACTTGGGACCCTCCCTGGTTTGGTGGGACCTCCAGAATGGCTCTTTTTTTTTCTTCTGGCAAGTTTTCCTTAGCAGGGTTGAATATCTGGGAGTGGCAGAGATTGAGGGGATGTGAAGAGAGTATAATATAGACACTGACATCTCCCTCACCAAAGAATCTTGCATGCTAGCCATCTACAGAGGGGAGTGAAGAGAGAAACAGACCCAAACTACCTTCAGGCAAGTCTTCAGAGATGCTGGCACTATTCACCCACAAAGTGCCCTAAGAATCCCTGATTTTTGGGAACCTCCTCAACCTCTGGGTTGGCACACATTGAAGGGGCCATCTCTACCATTGCCACTTGTCTGAGGTGGAATGAAAAAGCTGATGCTGGGGTTTCTTGCACCATAAGGATTTGGTTGTTTTCGGATTCCAACTGTAGGAAGTTTGAGGAGTCTAAATTTGACTCCTATGACAGAATTTTACTTTCCTGTTCACTCTTCAGTATTTTTTCTTTCACAGCATGGTGCAGCGGTTTGCATTGTCACCTCACAGCATGAGCTTCTCTGATTTGATTCTCGGCTGGGGTGCCTTCTGTACGGAGTCTGCATGTCCTCTCTGCGTTCATGTGGGCTCTCTCTGGATAATCCGGTTTCCTCCCCTGTTACAAAGACATGTCTGGAGCATTTCTCCCTTGGCCTCACTGAAAATTGGCTTGTTCCTAGTCAGACTCTCCTGGTAAACAAATGTTAAATAAATAAACAGCAGAATAAAATAAGGAGGTACTTTCATATGAGGCACTTGCAAGGGATGTTTCAAAATTGTTTGCAAAGTCACAAAGGCACTGCCAGGCATGACATCATAGTAATGCCTGTGCCTGCTCCCTGGCCACTCCACTGACAGCATTATGTAAGCACCACATGTAGAGACTGGTAATGTTTACCATCATTCCCAGTGTACTGTGTTTTCTGGACTCTGGCATAGGTGGCTTTCTCAAAGTCTAAAGTTTGTTCTCCTGAATCATTTTTAAAGCAGTTCTTTTGTGTGGCATAATTCAATGCTTCCAGGGCAAAGGTGCCCAAGGCATATGCATGCTTTCCCATTCTATCCATCACCCTGGACTTCTTGTTGAGAGGATGGACTGCAGCTGTACAAACAACTCTTAGTTTATTTTCTCCAAGTCTTTTGTGTTTCCAAAAACCATGATGGGAATGGACCCCACTCATAAGACAGGGTGCAATTAAGGTTCATGAAATTAGTATTATTTCAATGTTTAATGTTGGCCAAAAGTGCTCTTCAGTAACTATTATTCAGGACTAATATTTGTCTAGAGATGTTAATATTTTTCAGCCAGAAATTATGTATTGCATCTGGGCCTGGGGTTTTCCAACTAGGAACATTTCTTAAATTTGTTTCAGCTTCTCTGGCTGTTGCTTCATCACATTTCATATCCTGTGTAAAGACAGGTGAAGGCTGCCAGCCTAGCCAGATAGAATTTTGTAGATAATTCTGTCATTTATAAATATTAATATAATCCATAGGCTTGTTCTTTTAAATGGAAGAAAAATGGTGTTAAACGTGGAACTGCAACAGTGCACTCTGCTGTAGGAAAGCTGACAAGTCAAGCCTTGTATAAATCTTTGATCTCAGGGCTCGGAGCCGAGATGTCTGGATGAAGGAATCCTTGCTATTGTTTTGAGACCAGAGTTAATTGAATTTGCATGTATAATGTCTTTAATTACTGTGGTTTCCTGACCAGGTCCAATATCAAAGCAATGTAAATGTAGAGTTTCTGTTAGCCTGAGAACCAGGGAGAAATGATGTACTCTGAAATAAATCAGTGGTACTGTGTTACTAATTTAAGGACAGAGAGACTCAGAGCATTTTAGCATTTGTCTTCAGAACATCCAGCATCACCAGCACTTTTGGAGGGGAATGGAGAGAACTCTCTCAATTACTCAAGTTAGTTGTCAGATTTCAGCGACTCTGTAGAAGAGTCTATGCACATCTTCTTACACGTCCTCATGCAAGGAACATTGGGAAAGAATACAACTCTCACTGGACTCAGGGTGAACCAGTGCCAGTTGGTTGAGGCTATCAGTTCCGCTGTGACCTTGAGATGCTTGACAAATAAGCTGAGACACAGATTGTAAAGTGTCTGTGAACACAACTGGCGCTGTTGGATGCTGTGTAGGTACCTTAGGGGAAAGGCAATCATACTCTACATCGAAAGCCAGCCCTAGATCTACTGACACTGGACAGCCCTGACCTAGAGACATCTGTCTCCCCAAAGTGAACATAAATGACACTAAAGTAGGAATCCCCAATACCAATGACCTGGAGGGTTTCAAGGAGGAGATTTGTGCAAACGTATCAAACGCTGAGGTCTCAAATGGAAAGAAGTACCAACCAGGTTGTTGCTGAAGATCCAACACTGGACAGCCAGTCCTGAGACTCGCACAACATTAAATGTCTTGGCGTCAGGTGAATCATGTGTAAGGTCCAATGTTGAGGTAAGAGTAGCTTGTCAGCACCAATTGCACAGGCTCTGGCTAATGCTTCGGCTCTGAAACCACATGTACTAAAACATGGACATTGAAAGAAGCAAATGGGGGGGTGAAGAGCTGCTCTTGACACTGTGGAAAATGGAATGACATCAATCTCAGTCTGTGCTTTCAAAAAATCTCTCATGTATTCCTATTCCACATTGCTAGTGCTTATAAAGGCCTTGACAGATGCAGGAAGGAGGTAGAAGGACACCTGGAGATAAACATGGCAGTTGTCTCTCTGATGTGTGCCTGCTAACAGAAAGCCTCAGAGAATTCTCTTATTTTTACTGGTGCCCTGAGAAGACTAACTGGAGAAGATGATTGAGTTGGTTGAGTTGGCTCTAGTTTCAGGGTTTTTAGAACCAAGGGCAGGAATATGGATAGACATTAACATACAAGTATAATAAAAGAGGAATTTAGTGTGGACAATCAGCAGAATAGTAGGGACACAGGAAAGGGGTGTTATTTTACTGACAGGAGGAGGTGCTACTACTCTGGTAGAAAAGAATATAGACAGTAACAGAAAGTTTGTAGCTGAAAGGTATACCTTTCAGAAAAAGATACCCTCCCCCCACAAAAAAATACAGTTATGTAGCTTAAAAGGATTATGGGATGAAAAGTTTTCAGCAAGGCATTTTATTTCTAGGTGGTGAATGGAATTTGTTTTTAGCAATGAATAAGTGTCAGGGGACCTTTAAATGGAACCTATAACTATTGAATGTAGATCTTTAAAGCAGTCTATGAAAGTATTTGGTATGGAGGATATTTCAACAAAAGTGGTTATGAACTTGCATATTATTCTCCAAAATATTATACCTGGGCTAAGCTGAACAGATTATATCATCACAGGAGCATATGCATTTAGTTGAAAGTACTGAGGCCCACCCAACTATATCTGATCACGTATCTGTGTGATCAAGATAAAGATACTAGAAGCTAAAATAAAAGAAAGGTGTTGGAATTTCCTCACATATTTATTATGAAGAAAATAATTTAGGGAATAGGTAATAAATAACATTTGTGAGTTAGAGTAGGAAAAAAATGTTCCATGGGTACATGATAGAGTTCAGGATAAAGTGAAGGTGGATTTTAAAAGTATAGTGGAATTAGTGGAGAAAAAAGAGAGAGAAAAGTAACAAACTAAAGTATTGGCAAAAGCTAAATACTACAGAGGGGAAGCTTAAAGATGAAAAAGACAACAACTGCAGAGTGCCAAGAGAAAGATAATGCAGTATTTAGGCAATGTGCACGAGTTTGGGAAAACAGCAGTTAGAGAGTGGATTTTAATAATCAGAGAGAAAATATTTAGCAAAAAGATTTAGACAACAAAATGTGGAAACAGCTGAGGGACCAACTTTTTCTTTCGGCTGTTCCCGTTAGGGGTCGCCACAGTGGATCATCTGTTTCCATTTCTTCCTGTCCTCTGCACATTTCTCTATCACAACAACCACCTGCATTGTTTTCTCTCACCACATCCATAAATCTTAACTTAGGCCTTCCTCTTTTCCTCTTACCTGGCAGCTTCATCCTTTTCCTAATATACCAAGCATCCCTCCTCAGCACATGCCAAACCAATGTAATCTCACCTCTGGCTTTGTCTCCAAACCATCCAACCTGGGCTGACCCTCTAAGAAACTTATTTCCTAATCCTGTCCACCCTCGTCACACCCAGTGCAAATCTTAACATCTTTAAGCTCTGACTCCTGCCCTTTTGTCAGTGCCACTGTCTCCAATCCATATAACATAGCTGGTCTCACTACCCTCTTGTAGACCTTCCCTTTCACTCTTACTGGTACTTCTCTGTCACAAATCACTCCTGACACTCTTCTCCACCCACTCCATCCTGCCTGTACTCTCTTTTTCACCTCTCTTCCACACTCGCCATTACTCTCAACTGCTGATCCCAAGTATTTAAACTCATCCACCTTCGCCAACTCTATGCCCTGCATCCTCACCATTCTTCTATCCTCCCTCTGATTCACACACATATATTCTGTCTTAGTCCTGCTGACCTTCATTCCTCTCCTCTCTAGAGCATATCTCCACCTCTCCAGGGTCTCCTCAACCTGCTCCCTACTCTCACTACAGATCACAATGTCATCTGCAAACATCATAGTTCATGGGGACTCCTGTCTGATCTCGTCTGTCAAACTGTCAATCACCACTGCAAATAAGAAAGAGCTCAGAGCTGATCATTGATGTAATCCCACCTCAACCTTAAACGCATCCATCACTCCCACCGCAGACCTCACCGCTGTCACACTACCCTTGTACATATCCTGTACCACTCTTACATACTTCTCTGCCACTCCCGACTTCCTCATACAATACCACAACTCCTCTATGGGCACTCTGTCATATGCTTTTTCTAAGTCCACAAAGACACAATGCAACTCCTTCTGACCTTCTCTGTACTTCTCCATCAACACTCTCAGAGCAAACATCGCATCTGTAGTGCTCTTTCCTGGCATGAAACCACTAAATGACTGTATGCAAAGAGGATTAAACAGAAATCCTGAAGAGATCATGGAGATATTTCACTGATTCTATGAAACTCTACATAGAGCAGATGAGTGGGAAAATCAGGTAGAGACATCTGGAAGCTTTTTTGGAAAGCATATTTATTCCAAGGCTTGGTGAAGTGGAAGATCAACAATTAAGTCACAACACATAAAGGACAAATAAAAATGTGATGTTTTACCCAGGAAAAGGGAAATCTCCAAGAAAGGGGGGAAATTCACAAATAAATTTTGAAGTTAGTAGGAAGAAAGTTGTTGAATATTTTGAAGGCACTGTCCTCCATTTCTCTTATTTCCCATACATTTGGAACCGTTAGCTAAAAAGATAATGGACTTGTAAATTAAGTGATACAACTGATATGGTAGCAAAGAAAAGTACAGTTGTGCATACTTACCATAAATGCAGATGTTCGAGTGTATTCACTGTTGCAGTCATCACATTTGGGTTATCTGCTTGCAAGTAGCCCTCAGCCGGCCTGAATACCAGAGTCTACGGATTTCTGCATCGGACGCTGTCGTTTCTTCCATGACGTCAGGTCGTCAGGGGGTATAAAACATGCAGCTGACGCCATTACATCAGTTTTTCTTGCCCCAGATGTCAGGTTCCCCCACAATAGGAAGCAATTATATGGTATGATACACCCCCAGCAAAAAGCAAATACACATGATACAATACATGCCAAATAAGGAGAAAAGGTAAAAGTCAAGAGAAGTCAGGGGGCTGGAAGGAGGGTAACCAGGACTGCAACAGTGAATACACTCGAACATCTACATTTATGGTAAGTGTACACAACTGTACTATGTTCTTCGTGTTTCACTGTTGCAGTCATCACATTCGGGTTGATTCCCAAAGCTAAGGTAGGGTGGAGGTAGTTAAAGAGCATTAGGGCTAGCAATAATTAGTCCAAAATAACAAAAAATACACCGAACCCACAGACATTGCCAACATCCTAGCTGAAAGGTTCAGCGCAAACCCCCCCCCTCCCCCACCAAAAGGGCGAATATCTATCCCAGCAGAGTGCTGCCCCCCTGACATCTCAGATGCTCAGGTAAGAGCCGCCCTCTCCAAAGCAAAAAACACAGCATCAATGGGACAAGACGGTGTCCCGGGCTGCTTCCTACATGAACTCCAAGAAGAGCTAAACCCAAACATAAAACTACTGTTCAATCTCAGCCTTACTACAGGATATGTACCCAAAGAGTGGCGTACAGCAACAGTGGTCCCTCTCCACAAAGGTGGTGCCTCAACAGATCCTGGAAACTATCACCCCATAAGCCTGACTAGCTTGGTCTGCAAAGCCATGGAAAGGATCATCATGGACCTCATAAATAAAGATATTGGGGACCTACAGACACTGGATCCTACCCAGTTCAGCTTTGTTAAAGACAGATCCTGCCTCTTAAACCTGGTCGATTTCTTTGAAACAGTCACCAAGGCCATTGACGAGGGGAAGGTGGTCCACACAGCCTACCTGGACCTCGCAAAAGCCTTCGATACAATACCCCACTCGGGCATTATAGATAATCTCACCAGCTTAAATATAAACCCCTATGTCACTAGATGGGTTGCAAACTGGCTCAAGGACAGAACCCACATGGTTAGAATTGCTGGAGCCATGTCAGACTCCAAACCAGTTACAAGTGGCGTCCCACAAGGCTCAGTCCTGGGACCTCTCTTGTTCGGTATATATTTCTCGGAGGTACAGGCAAACACGGAAGGACTGTGGCTGACCAAGTTCGCAGATGACTGCAAACTGGGTGCCATAATCGACTCTCCAGCCGACACAAGCATCCTCCAAAAGAGCCTCATGGAAACAGACAACTGGTGCCAGAGCCATGGCCTCAAGCTAAACGCCAAAAAGTGTATAGTCATCCCCTTTGGCAAAAACAAAGTGCCCACAAATTACCACATAGGGGGTAATCCATTAAGTACAGAAGAAGTAATTAGGGACCTGGGGACCCAGGTTGATAGCAAACTCTCATTTGACAACCACGTGGCCAAAGTGGTTAGAAAAACATTTTATATAGCCCACCTAATCATGAAGGGATTCACATCTAGATCAGGGGAGGTCATCGTGCCTCTTTACTCATCCCTCATCAGGTCCATAATAGAGTACAATGCCCCTTTTGGGATGTACTTTACCAGACACCTGCAGCAACTGGAAAGACCCCAAAAGTACCTCACCAGGAGGATCAAAGGGCTCAAACAAATGCCATATGTTGCCCGGTTAAAGAAACTCCAGCTCTACTCAGTGGCATACCACCTGCTCAGAGGCGATCTGTGCCTGACGTATAAAGCCATGTCCAACCCAGAATTAATGGACATGCTGCACCTCAGAAAATCCAAATCCCATCGAGCTACACGCTCGAGAGACTTGAACCTCAGCACTGAAATAAATAGGACATGCTGGAGGGACAGATTCATAACCCAGAGGCTCCCTTCACTCTGGAAAAAAATCCCAGTCCAGGTTAGGCAGAGTCCCTCATTGACTCTCTTCAAGAGGAATCTTGATGAGTGGATGGGAGATCATAGGTTTACCCCGGGTATCACTTCTGTGTCACTGTTAGACAGAGGCACAGTATACTAACCTTGAAAAAGGGCATAGCAAAATTAATTTAAAATGGGTGGCGAAAGCCAAACTCACTCTGGCTAGGCTTATAAATGCCCTAGGGCAGATAGCCTAGTATGAACCTATGAACCTATAAGGCCCTGTAAGACTGCTGTGGCAAATCCACCTCTGGATTTAGAAAAGATAGGCAGGTGGTAATGCTTGGTGAAAGTATGTACAGAGCTCCAGGATGCAGCTTCCAGGATGTCCCTTGGTAGGGACTCCTCCGAGAAATGCAGTAGAGGTAGATGCAGCCCTGGTGGAATGTGTTCTTATCCCCTGTGGGGGAGGTTTTCCATGGTGCCTGTAGAAGAAATGGATGCAAAGTGCTATCCATTTGGAAATGGTTTGCTTTGAAATGGCCTTCCCCTCTGCCCCTGCAGCAAAGCTAACTAGCAGCTGGTCAGATTTTCTGAGAGGCTTAGTCCTGTCCAAATAGAATCTAAGCTGTGTAAGTCCAGAGAATGCAGTATCCTTTCCTCTTTATTCTGAGGATTAGGAAAAAAAGTAGGCAATTAAATGGATTGGTTTACAGCCAAACTAGACACCACCTTGGGCGTAAAGGATGGATTAGTCGTGAGGGAAACTCTGCCCGCATGAAAGATAATGAAGGGTTCCACTGCCATGAGGGCCTGCAGTTCAGACACTCTTCTTGCTGACGTGATGGCTAGAAGTAAAGCTGTTTTCCAAGAAAGGAATTTAAATTCTGCTGTAGCAGCTGGTTCACAGGGGGCGGGGAGGGGTGAGTTTTTCCAATACAAAGTTAAGGCCCCAGGCTGGAGTGGGAGCTCTCCTGGGGGGGTCTTAAATTTTTGGCCCCTCTAAGGAATTGTTTTAGCAGGGGATGCTGATATGGCAGAGGCATGAATCTTAACTAAAGAGAAAGATGGGCCCTTGTGGAGCATTTCTGTTAAATAATCTAGAATATGAGGTAAGCTGGGCACCACTGTGCCCATCCCCCAAGCCTGGCTCCAGGAACAGTATCTTTTCCATTTTTCTGAATAGGATTTTCTAGTACTAGGCCTCCTTGCCTCAGGAATGACATCCAGCACCTGCTTACTGAGGGTTGCTGGAGGCGAGCTCAGGGAATTAGCCAGGCTGCAAGGTTCAGGGTTTGAAACGGAGGGTGCAGAATCTGGCCCGCCTGCTTTGACAGCAGGGAAGGGGTCTGAGGCAGATGCCAAGGTTGCAGCACTGACAGACTACGCAGAAGGGGGTACCAGTGCTAGCGGGGCCATTCTGGTGCAATCAGTATTGTCCTTGGGTTGTCCTGTTTGACCTTTAGTAGAACCTTCGAGAGGAGAGGCAGGGGGGAAAGGCATAAACTGAGAGGCTTTCCCAGGAAAAGGACAGGGCATCCACTTTCCAAGCTTGACTGTGGGGAGTTCTGGTGCAGAATTTGTTCAATCGGTAGTTCTGAGAGGAGGCAAACAGGTCTACCTCTGGTGACCCCCATTTTTCCCTCAAGAACTTGAATATTTTGGGTTCCAGTTTCCATTCGTGCGAGTCTGCAGAGTGGGTAGGAATGGGTTCCCCCCTGCTTGTTTATGTACCACATAACTGTGGTGTTTGTCTGTCTTTACCAATAGCTGTCCTGGAAGAATAAGGTCTTTTAAGGCTGTCAGAGCATTCTGTACAGCTAACATTTCTTTTTGATTGATATGCAGGTGCATCTGTCTTGGGTTCCATTTGCCCTGAATGCACTCCCCTGCCATGTATGCCCCCCATGCGTAGTCTGATGTGCCTGTTAGGGCTTGGGCGGCAGGGGGCAGAGTGAAAGGGAATCCCTTGTTGTGGTTGCAGGCCTCTGCCCACCAAAGCAACTCTGCCCTTAGACAAGAAATGATAGGAATCATCGTGTCTAGGTCCTGTGAATGTTGACTCCATAGACTTTTTAGACACCACTGAAGTTTCTTCATATGCAGTCTTGCACATGGAATTAACAGAATGCAAGAGGCCATGAACCCCAGGGCTTGCAGGATTTTCCTTGCAGATAGCTGGGTTTTTGTGGCCAGTAGTTTGACGTAGGTTGTCAAATTAACTTGTTTCTTTAGAGTGAGGAATGCCATCTGGGAAGTTGTGTTCAAGCTTGCTCCCAGGCATACAATCTGTTGGCAGGGTAATAGGTGTGATTTCTTCTCGTTGATGGTGTTACCCCAGTGAAGTTAGAAGTCTCTTTACAAATGCCAAAGGAAAGTGCAGAGAACTGATAGTGCATGGAGCCTGCCCTGAAGTATAGGTATTTTCTGCAGGATTTCCTTATTGGGATGTGCAGGTAAGCTTCTTTTAAGTCTAGAGTTGCCAGCCAGGCATCCTTGGCTAGCACAGGAAGAAGCTGTTGGAAGAGTTAGCATTTTGAATTTTGGAACCACCAGAAAGGTGTTGAGAATAGAAAGGTCCAGGATAGGACGCCAGGAGTTTTCTTTTCTGGGAACCAGGAACAGTCTTGAATAAAAACCTTGTCCCCTTTGTTCTGCTGGGACAGGTTGAACTGCCCTGATACTGAGGAGAGAGATCACTTGTTTTTGGACCTCTGCCCACTGGTTTGGGGGGAGGTCTGGCCGTCCACTTGGGGTTGGGAGTGAGTGGAAGTGGAATCTGTATCCTAGGGAAACTGTTTAAAACCCATTTGTCTTGGGTAACGAGTTCCCAGTTTTTTGCATGCAGGGTGAGCTTTCCTCCTAAGGGAGCAAGTAGTTGAACAATACTTGGAAGAGTTAAGGATAAGTCATTGTGACATTTTTCCATAGGGGAGTGGCTTACTACTCCCTGCTTTGGAAGTGGGGGCCCCCAATGCTTAGATCTGTGCATAGCCAGAGACTGAAGCCTTGGTGGTCTGCTGCTCCTGTGTTTGGACTGAGAAGGCCTGGAAGGGACTGGAAAGGACCAGTTCTTTGAAGGCCAATGCCTACTGAATCTAGGTGGCTGTACTTGTAAGAAATCTTTAACAGTTTGCATAGATTTAGCTTTTTCCTTCATCTTTTTGAGGACTTCTGCTTTGATGCCAAAAAGGCACTCTTGGTTTAAGGGAGCATCCAGTAATTTAGCTTAAAATGATCTGGCAAGTTTTGTTCCTTAAACCAAGCATGCCTTCTAAGTACAGACCCAGTGACAGCAGTCCTGCAAGATGCCTCTACAGCATCAAAACCACATTGCAAAGTATGTTTACCTACTTGGTCAGCAGACTGCATCAACTCTTGTAAATTTTTGTGTTCAGCACAGTCAGGAATTAACATCATTTTCTGTTTAATTAATCCCATAATATGCTGCTGATACTTCAACATATGAAACTGGCAATTTAAAGCCCTAATGGCCAAAGTAGCAGAAGTGTATACTTTCTTACCCCATCTGTCTAAAGCTCTAGAATCCCTATCAGAAGGGGTAGGATTTTTGGCAGTAGTAGACTTAAAGCCTTTTGGTCCTTGGGAAATGGGGTGTTGTAATAGCAAGTCCTGACTCTCTGCCTGAATCAGGTAATCGTCCAAGTATGGGTAAATCTGAATATTTCTCTGCCTGCAAAATGCAATGTCTGGAGTTAGGCACTTTGTGAATACCCTGGGCACAGAAATATCTCTGGATCCGCAGTAGGATTCTTGAAAAGGAATTTGTGAGAGTCAGGTACTCTGTAGTACCTGTCAGGTTTCCTGGGAGCTGGAGGCAAAATGTCTGGGGTAAGGCTGGATTCCAAGAAAACATCATCTACAATCTCCAGAACAGGAGGGACAGCTAGAGGCCTGTGTTGAGGCAGGTTTAAAAATTCCCTAAGTCTCTTTTTGGACTGAGAATAGTCCTGGCTTTCCCAGCGGAAATGCTCCTTAAGGGTATGCAAGATTTCACCAAAAGAAAAATCTTCTGGAGGGGAAGCACAGGAAATGCAATCCTCTGCATTAGAATCCTCATAAGTACATAAGGGTAAATCCTGGTAGTCAGAAGGAGCAGAGATATCAGATTCCTGATCAGAACAATCAGAAAGAAAATCAGTTCTAGGTCTCTTAGAGGGGGGAAGGCTGGCTTCCCCTAATTAACTCATTCCCTGCAGTAAACTCTTTTGTTTGTATACCTTTAACTACTAGTGGGCGTGGCCTGTTCCTTTAAAAATGAAGTGATCACCTTAACAATTCTAACAAATACTCATTGATAGAGGTCAAATATCAATACAGTTGTGTTTGCTATCATGCATGCGTCAAGATAAAATATTCTGATACTTTGTATGTAGCATGATTTTGGAATTATTAATGCAAATATGTACAAGCAATATTTGATGCCTAGAGGAGCAGTAGGAGGTAACTGCAGATGCACCTGGAGGCGTCACTCGGATGTAATGAGTTAAGGTAATAAGGTCTTCAGCCATTCTAATCAGTTGTTTCTGAGGCACATAGGCCTGAGAATGCGCTTTGGTCATCTGTTTTCTAGGCTTAGTGCGAGCTTTAGGCCTGAGGAACTTGGTAGTCTTAGCTTGAAATGAAGTCGGTTTAATATGAAAATCGGTAGGCCTGAATACACCCTCAGAAGCCGGTGCCTGCACAGCGGCTCCAGACCCATCCAAAGTATAGACATCCACAGGTTCCATAGTCGAAGAACCATCTGGCGGCATACCGGACTCTGAATGGGTCTCAGTAGAGGCCTGCAAATCTGTAGTAGCAGGTATCAGGGGCTGCGAAAGCGCCTTACTGAGTACCGGCGGACTAGCAACTAACTTAACGGAAGCGTCAGCAGTTCTGGACCTAAGCGATCTGTCTCCGTCTTTATCCTTACATTTTTTAGGAAGACCGGTAGTCAGATGGCTTAAAGCCATTTCAGAGTACGGAGATAGAGAACGAAAGTATTTAGCTACAAAATAGCCCGACGACGTACAGTTCGGGTGTTGAACAAGGCACAAAACCAACAGTGAGGGACGTCGTGGTCTGCGCCTAAACAGGTGACACAGAAAGAATGAAAATCTCTATGAGGTATTTGTTTTCCACAGGCAAGACAATTGTTAATTTTTTCTGACATCAGTTACAGCAAGAAAAAAGGATCCCCAATGAGGTATTTATCTTTTTGAAGACTTCAGGTCTGAAACTCGAAAACGAAAATTTCAGAAGTTGGCCGACCGGCACTTGCGAACTGCTTCTGCTTCGGGCACGGCAAAAAAGACTGATGTAATGGCATCGGCTGCATGTTTTATACCCCTGATGACCTGACGTCACAGAAGAAGTGACAGCATCTGATGCAGAAATCTAAAGACTCTGGTATTCAGGCTGGCTAAGGGCTACCTGCAGGCAGATAACCCAAATGTGATGACTGCAAAAGTGAAACACGAAGAACATCACTATCTTTGTTTGTGGATATTATTGTCTTGTACTTGACAAATCCTGAATCTGAAATTAAGATATTTTGGGACACCTTAATAAAAGTTTCAAGTATTCTCAAGGTATAAAACAAATAAGCATAAAAACCTATAGCAGTAAACTGTGCGTCTTTACTACAATTAGTTCAAGAATATCCATACTTATGGGGACATGAAATGATGAACTACTTAAGCATATGGATGAAAATGGATTCTATTGTGTCACCTGATGATATGGGAAGAGACTAAACAGAACATTTTTTAAAAATTGTATGTTGGAAACTAGTGACAATAGTTATGAATGGTAAAATACAGCAGTGAAAATGTTCATTTCTTTGGTCCTGTACATAGATCAAGCATAGGTGTATCACCAAGAGGAAAATTTGTGGATAATTTAATAAACAGCTGAATTTATTTATTTGCAAAGGGAAAATGCTAAAAGCAGAGTGCGATAAACTCATTGTTCCTACTGAACAGGGTGGTTTAAGTCCATCTGATTTGAAGAGCTACTTTAAAGTTACACAAGTGAGACTTTTATATACAGCATAAGCAGACGGTTATAAACCAAATGGGGAAAAGATGATAGACAGTAAGATGGAGGTATAAGTGATAGAGAGAGAGTACAGTTTTGGAGACAAGCCTGTAAGGATAACAGAAAACTAATGGGGATAGTTTGTGTGTGTATAAAAAAATTAAAGTTAACATTATCAAGGATATACTAGTAAGGCAATAGAGAAATATTTTGCAAACAGGAATATACACCTGGAAAAGTGTCAAGCTACTGGCAGCAAATAAGTCATAAGGAAAACCTGACGGAGTGGAAAGGGACTTTTGAGAAAATATAGACAGAAAGAGAAAGAAAGGGGGGCATATGGAGTGAAAAAACAACTCTGGTAGGGTTTTTAGTGGAATAAGCAGAAGAGGCTGTTAAGATAGGAATATTAGTACAGCAAATAAAATGTTAACCAATATTTATAAAAACAAATCAGTGGAGATAAAGACTAGAAGGGAATATCAGAATGACAAATTACAAATGAGCAATGGGAGGAATTTTGTAAGGTCTCTAGATATGCTACAAAGTCCATAAAGTCCATACAAAGTACTTCTATGCTTGGAGTAAACTTCAGAGGACTTCCCCCAAAAGGACACCAGATGCTAGATGTTGCAGATATGCAGGGTAATAGATGGTTAACTGGGAAGACATTTTCTAGGAATATGTACAGTTTAATTATTTTAAGGACTCCTTACAGAATGCAATGACACAGTTGTTGGTTGAATGTATTACATTAAGGTGATGATGCTATTGAGTTGGTGTCTGTGTTTACAACTGTCAAGAAATATTAAGGTGGTCTTAAGTTTAATGTTATTAGCTGACAAAAAAGCAATTATATGAAAGTGAAAATTAAAGATTAAACCAGCTGTAAATGAGGGACTGAATATTGCAGCGGAAATAAAAGCTCTAGAACTGGAATCATTAACAAAGGGATGAAGCAATTTTCATAAGATTAAATAGTGCAGCTGGGAAATGTATACAAAATAATGCTCAAATATACAGCAATCTGGTTGCATAAGTGTGCACACCCTTAAACTAATACTTTGTTGAAGCACCTTTTGATTTAATTACAACATTCAGTCTTCTTGAGTACACACCCGCCATCAATTAAAGAGAATCTGATTAACCCCAAATAAAGTTGAGCTGTCTTAGTAGGATTTTCCAGACATTTACTCAGTTGCCTGCTACAGCAAAAGCCATGGTTCACAGACAGCTTACAAAGCATCAAAGAGATTTCATTGTTGAAAGGTATCAGTCAGAAGGGTACAAAAAAATTTCTACAGCATTGGATATACCATGGAACACAATGAAGGCGGTCATCAAAAATTGGAGAAAATATGGGACAACAGTGACATTGCAAAGAACTGGACATCCTTCCAAAATTGATAAAAAGACAAGACAAAAACTGGTCAGGGAGACTGCCAAGAGACCTACAGCAACACTGAAGGAGCTGCAGGAATTTCTGTCAAGTACTGGTTGTGTACTACATATGACAACAATCTCCTGTACTCTCCAAATGTCTAGGCTATGGGGTAGGGTTGCAAGACGGAAGCCTTTTCTTACAGAGAAAAACATCCAAGCCCGGCTAAAATTTGCATAACAATACATCAAATCTCCCAAAAGCATGTGAGAAAATGTGTTATGGTCGGATGAGACCAAGGTTGAACTTTTTGGCCACAATTCCTAAAGGTATGTTTGGCGCAAAAACAAGACTTTGCATAACCAAAAGAACACCATCCCCATGGTGAAGCATGGTGGTGGCAGTATCATGCTTTGCAGTTGCTTTTCTTCAGCTAGAACTAGGGCTTTAGTCAAGGTAGAGGGAATTATGAACAGTTCCAAATACCAGTCACTTTTTGCCCAAAACCTTCAGGGGTCTGCTAGAAAGCTGAAGATGAAGAGGAATTTCACTTTTCAACATGACAATGACCCCAAGCATACATCCAAATCAACAAAAGAATGGCTTCACCAGAAGAAAATTAAAGTTTTGGAATGGCCCAGACCTAAATCCAATAGAAGATCTGTGGGGTGACCTGAAGAGGGCTGTGCACAAGAGATGCCCTCGCAATCTGACATATTTGGAGCGCTTTTGTAAGGAAGAGTGGGAAAATATTGCCAAGTCAAGATGTGCCATTCTGAAAGACTCCTACCCAAGAAGACTGAATGTTGCAATTAAATCAAAAGTTGCTTCAGCAAAGTATTAGTTTAAGGGTGTGCACACTTATGCAACCAGCTTACTGTACGTTTTTTTTTTATATTTTGTCCCCTAACATTGTTTTTAAAATGAATTGTACAAGTTATAAGTCACATTAAAGGTGGGGAAAGTCTTCAAATGATTTATTGTGGTCTCACGTTTTTATATCACAAAAACCTGGCATTTTAACAGGGGTGTGTACACTTTTTATATCCGCTGTATATTGTAAACACACACACACACACACAATATATATATATGTGTTGTATTTCCCAGGAGGCATTCAGTATGCCAGAGAATGAAATAAATACTGCATTCTGCCACATTCATTTCAAAAATTAATTTAGAACCTCAGTTCTATCTTATATTGTTTGAAGACTGCGGTGGTGATGTAACAGTAGGCAGGCAGGATGTACAGCACAGAGTCAATGTGAACCTTAGATTTATAAAATGTCATGGATACTGTCAGCTTTGTAAAGCAAAGGGATAAAGCCCTAACTGCAACTTAGATGACTAAAGACTGAACAAGTCACTTGGGCATTGGAATAGCTAGGAAAGAGAGGATATGTAATAAATAACTACATCTTCCCCATCCTAGAAGTTGGTTGTGGTGGTTCTTGGCTGGCTCACCTGCTGTTACAGTGCTACACAGAACCCTCAAGCATGTAAACCCAGAAGTGAACCCACTACACAGAAATTGGGTTACACTATTCCAGCATGAGCAGTGAGCATGTGTTGGGGTGTCTCTATTAAGTCATCGAAGGTTCACTTCAAGAAACCTTTCTTCATTGATCCCTAACCATCGAATGTTCATTTTGGCGAATGCTCATACCCGCAAAAAAATTACAACTATTTATAGACTTACCAAGAGTAGGGGATGAAGGACTGTGTCACTAGCAGATTGTGGTTATGGCCCTGATACAAGAAACTCTTATGGCTGCCTGGATGACAGCTCTTTCAGGTGGCTAGTCACATACTTTACTAATTACACCCCTCGTACATGAAGGCATGGGTGGAGTCTCAATACGGGGAGCTTGCTGGTCAGCAAGCATAAGGATAAAAAGCCAACCCGAAAAAAAATGCTACAGGTGCTGAAGGCAAAAAAGTTCACAAAACAAAGGGTGCAGTGTTTCAGGCTGTGTCTCCTTAAGGCAACTGCAATGGTTCATAGGTTCACAGGCGACCAATAGGCTATATGCCCTTGCAGGCTATTTTAAGCCCAATCTATTTCCCAAAGGTGAGAATCAAACAATATACATTGTATCTGTGAAGTAAACACCATAAACATTATGCCAACCCCCACTGAGTGACAAAACTCAGATAAAAAAAAAAAAATACACACTGAAAAGCATCATAGGCTGTGCACTTTGAATGAATACAGTACTGCAAGTGCTAGAATATTACAAAAGTAGCTATATCACATCAGGCTCTTGGGCCTGAAAGCATCTGGACTAACTCCACTCAGAGATGATGAGGGACAGAAAGTACAGAGTACTGGTACAGCAAGACATGACTTACAGTGAAAGATATCAAAAATACTATGAAAGTAGGAGGTTATACAGGTGTGGTTAGGTTGCACTGCAGAAGAGCACTGTATGCATTCATTATGGATTGTGCACAACATGCTAATTGAGAGTTGTATAATTACTGTGCGGGTGCATGATATGAAAGTGTTGGGCAACTTACACCACCACAGCACCTGCAATCTCAATGTAGGTGAAAAGCTGCACAGTGCCATATGTGCAAGTACAGCCATATGACGCTTCATGCATTATAGCTATGCTTATCATGCAAGAAAGAACATCAATATTCAGAAATGTAAGGAGCCATCAGAACTGTGCTCCTTAATCATTCCTGCATACAAGTGCTCATATGCAACTCGTATGAGCTTCACTATTCTGTGAATGATGTCGCACATGCAACGTCTCTGCAATATAAAGGTGCACACTCAAAAGATCTCTACTGGAGGGAATGAGTTAACCAAACTGTGCTTTTAGGTTGCCCCTGATAACCATCTGTCCAGTGGTCTTGCATGGTTAACAGATGGGTGTTACTGTTATTATATGTGTACACACGTTATGTTTCAATGTATACACACAGGCAGTCATGTCAGTACCATCTGTGGACTGTTATAACAGCAGTACAGGCCATTAAGTAATTTGCTCAATGTCACACAATAAGCAAACGATGGCTGATGGAATCACACCCTATACCACAAGAAATACAGCTCACAGCCTTAACATATATATATATATATATATATATATATATATATATATATATATATATATATATATATATATATATACACACACACACACACACACACACACACATATATATATATATATGTATATATATATATATATATATAGATAGATACACAGATATACACACACACACACACATACATGTACACACACACAGTGGGAGGGAGATACTTGCATAGTTGCTAAGGATGGGAGGGGTTTATGTGCCTCTATTGACCACTATGTACCAGCCAAAAAGCCAGCAGCCCTGTGTCAATAAGATACTGGCCAGCATGTGTCCAGTTACCCAGACTGGGATAGCCCTGCTGTGTGAAAGCTGGACATAAACTCAATCTGTCAAACATGAACTAATGATTGTTTCACTAAATATAGGTTCATGGACAGGAAGCAGCTTATAAGTGGATGACATGATAATAAGACGATGTGGGACATCATGTGTATCCAAGAGACAAGGTGGAAGGAAGTACAGCAAACCTACTTGGACTGTGATCAAGAGTATACTACTCATGGGGAGAACAAACTAGAAAGGGTGTGGGAATTGTGGTGAGGGACAGTCTTCCGAAGACAGTGAGGGATGTCATCAGAATTAATGATGGACTCAACCATAAGACTCTAGTGTAAAGATAAGGCAGTATTCATAATCTCATCCTATGCCCCACGGCAGGGTTGTGATGGGAAGGGAAAGTTTGTGTGCAGGAAGATGTTGCAGGACCTACTATGTAAAATAAGGCAACATGACTTGGTGTTGATAATGGGGGTTGTGAACATTCATATTGGGACAGAGAGAACAGGATACAAGGATTGGCTAGATCCACATGGCCTCCTCCTTTATTCCTGTTGCTCCACCTGTTCTAGACTTCTGCCTGGCAAATGGCTTGATGGTGGCCAATACCTGGTTCTGTAAGAGAAACAGTCACAAGATCACATACAGAAATCACTAACACTCTACTCAGATAGACTTCCTCCTTGCAAGGAAAGGGCATTGTCTTAGAATAGGACATTACAAAGTCATCACCACTGAAACAGTCAGTCCACAGCATAAACCATTGGTGGTCACAATCATCTGAAAATAGTGTTCAGTACAGGCTCTAAGATCAACAGAGACTGGGCTGAAGACCTGGAAGTTAATTGGAGCAGAAGTACAAGCTCAAGGTCAAGAAATACTCAAAGCTCTACACATCAGGCAGAAGAGGAAATAGGTGTAATCAAAGAAGAATGGCAGCATGTGTTAAGACTATAAAACAGATATGCAGCACTGCCAGGTATGAAATTAAAAATCACCAAACAACTGTAGCGAGTGACTGTGCAGCCGCAGACCAATAAACCAAGCAAGAAAACCAAAAGGCTCACATAGTGTCTTGTATAAATAATGGGTATCCAAATAAAAATTCAAACTCAGTTTCCAAATATACAAATTTGAAGTTTAACAGACATAAATTAAAAGTAAATAATGGTTAAGTGCTTTTGTTCCAAAAAATCAGCAAGACTTCATCAGAACCATATTTTACACATTTGAACCAGTTTAAACAGATTATTAAAAAAATCACATGATATAAAATATCGAATGATAGTCAAAACAAGCATGTATCAATATTATCTACACAGTGTAAGAAAAAAAATATATATATGTAGAAAATACATGTGTAAATAAATATATAAATAACAATGTGTGCTTAAAAACTGACTAAATACATTAAAAACATCTCATAATCTGGCAGCTCTAGAACTGAGTATAGGGACAATGGAAATGTGTTCATTTAAGCCCTGATTGTTAGGTGCATCTAATCTGAGCTGCCAGATCAATTCTACGTGCTTGATTCTGGTTTCCCAGGTTCATTGTGAGGGACCACTTCCAATATGTCAAACTTAACTTTCCTATCAGTACACACCTGTGTGTTTGAATAAGGCATTGTTAGTGTTTCGCTTTAAAACAGCGTACAAAATGCTCAGAAATTCTATTCCTAAAATGCCATTCAGTTTTACAAATGTAATAATTCAAACATCCTTCACACAGTGCTATATACACCACTCCTGTGGAAGCACAGTTACCATGTGCTAAGGGAAAGGAAACCCATCTAAGTGTATACATTATAACCTAGAATGTGTTAAAATTGTCCATAACTACCACATTTTCTAGTGCCTTTAACATGGGTGCCTGTGGAATGGATTTTGGGGTGTTCTAATAAAGGTTTAAAATTCCTACCTGTATTAAAAACAAATCTAGGTGCATCCCCTCATTCACTTTCAGAATATTCCAATTGTTCCTAACAATATCTTTCACCATTTTTGAGGAAAAATTTTGTGAGACCACTAGCTCATTAGAGAACAAATTGTTGTCCCATAGTCCAGTTAACAGCTTTTGGTTTCTGACCACATACCTAGCAATGGTGTATATTTCTTACCCCAATTATTAATCATTTCATTCTGAACTTTTGTTAAAAAATCTTGGGGGTAGTTTCTGTCTAAAAACATCTTAAAAACTTTCTCCACCTCTTGGGAGAAAAACACTGTAATCAGAACACATTCTCGCAATTCTAACCAGTTGTCCCTTGAAAATATTTTTCTTAGAAAAAAACTAGGTGGCAACTAGAAAAATCGAGGCAACTGTTTGAAAATATGGGTTTCCTGAGTATCTTTGAAACACACTCATTTTTCTTAATGTCTTTGTAAATAGTCACAAAATGTGTTCCCTTTTCCAGCTGTACATAACCAGATTAGCGTAGATGGGGGGGGGGCACAACTTGCTCCCAATGCTATACCTTTCACCTGGCAAAAATATTTGCTTTCAAAATAAATAGAATTATGAGTCAAAATCAAATCAATAACATCAACAATAAAGCTGATCAATTGGTCATTAAATCTGGTAAGCTCAACTATCGCTGAATGGAATAATTCCAAACTTGTCTGATGATATTTAGTCAATTTTTAAACAAACATTATTTTTGTATTTACAAATTCTTTTAACAAAACTCATTGATGGTATTTTCTACACACACACACACACACATATATTATATATATATATATATATATATATATATATAAATATAAATATATATATATATATATATATATATAAATATATATATATATATAAATATATATATATATATATATATTTTTTTTTTTTCTTACAGTGTGCAGATAGAATTGATACACACCAAATTTGACTACAATTGGATATTTTATGTCATGTGATTTGTTTAAAAGGGTCTAGATTACAAGATCGAAGCTTTAGTTAAATCGAATAACTAAAGCTCGATCTTGTAAAATCGAAACTGTAAAATGTCTAACAGCCGGATTCAACCCAGGGAAGTGCTTCCCTTGGCCGTTTTGTGGATTATGCCCTTTTCTCCAATTTGGAGCAATCTCAGAGTTGGTATATTTAGTTGGGGATGGGGGGCACTTGACTTCGGGAATAAAGTTTTTTTTTTTTTGAAGCGGCCAAGGGAAGTGTTTTCCCTGGGTTGAAACGGACGTTCGAGATTTTCCGGTTTCAATATTACGAGATCGAGCTTTAGTTATTCGATTAACTAAAGCTTCGATGTTGTAATATACACGCATTTAAAAGGCTATTTAAACTTCTTCAAATGTATAGAATATGGTTCTCATGAAGTCCTACTGATTTTTAAAGCATGAAAACGCTGAATTATTTTTTTTACTTTTAGTTAATGTCTATTAAACTTCAAATTCGAATGTTTAGAAACTGAGTTTGAATTTTTACTTGGATACCTATTATTTATACAAGACACTATATATGAGACTTTTTTTTTTCTCGTTAGGTATGGAAATAATACACAAAGAATCCTGGTAGTGAACTAGCCCTGGAACTTATTGAAAGAAAGGAGGACTACCGGAAAAAGTGGAAGTTAGAAAAGACAGACCACAGGCTAAGAAAGAACACTGACAGGCTAACAAAAAGGTTAAAAAAAGCAGTTGCAATAGCAAAGAACAAGACATCAGAGGGATTTTACCATCTTCTGGAAAGTGACTCAAGAGATGCCACAAAGAAGCTATCAAGTTGCAAAGCACAAACAGAAGGAAAAAGGAGATGATCATCAGACACCAGTCATAATGGATGCTAGCAACAAACTGCTCACTAAACCATAGGACATCAAAAGCAGATGGGTGGAGTACATTTGGCAACTTCTGAATGAAGAAAACTTCACAGAAGCGCTGCTGCCCCCTACACAGCCTACAATGAAAGAAGAATAGCCCACCTTAAAAGAAGAACAGTACTAAAAAAATGAAGTCAGGAACGACAACAGGTACAGAAGAGGTCACAGCAGACATGATCAAGATGTTGGGTGAGTCTGGGCAGAAATTGCTCCTATGGGTGCTCACAATCATATCTAAGGTAACTGGAAAATAAGCACTCTAGTGACACTGTACAAGACAAAAGGCGACACTCATAACTAGGCGTTACACAACTAAACCTCCTGTCACAATGCATGAAAATATTGGAGACACTGAATGACAAATGAACAAGCATAGGGAAATGGAATGTAAAATTGAAGGCAAACTGGATGACATTATTTCATATATAAATTACCATCCATCAATTTCTTAAAGACTTCTGCACAATAAATCTATTTATATTTTAAAATAGAATAGCTAGTATCCATTGGGCTATGAATATGGACTAAGTAGAAGTATCTTATTGAATTAATTGCTTTTTTTTTATTTGATAATTGTTTTGTTTGTTGGTTTTCATTGTTTTTTTATTTTTTTAAATATGGTGCTATTAGTAGGTCTTTTTGTTCTGAACTCCTCTGAAGGCAGTGTTGAGGTGCCAGAGGAATACTAAAGTTTGTTATAATAAGGTACTGTTGGCTTTACTTGTTGTATGAGAGTTGTTCTACCTTTATTTGTGGTGTAGGAGAATATATGTCAATTCCTCTATGACACAATGAGTTAAAGTGAGTGTTGGAAAATGAATTAATTGAACATTTTGCCTTGAAGTTACATTCTGAAATAAGCTATACCACCAATGCTACTTTTCAAGGAAGCAACACTTTAGTTCTGTTCTAATGAATGATACATTGTAAATACAAATGACACTACTTGCGCTCTGCTTAAACTTTAAAATGTCTGATATTACTTCCACTCAATGTAAGCATGTAGATGCAGTTTACTAAGTTTTTGACTTGCTGAAACCTTATAAACTGTGCAGTAAAACAAGAGCAGCTTTTGGCAGCTAATTTTTGTTGTGAATTTGCTGTGGGACGGTTAATTATGTCATGTGAAATGGGTATAAAATCTTACACGCTTCACAGGACTCTCAAGTTTGAAAGAATTGGGAAAGCCTACATCATACATGTCATTGCAAACATTTTTGTTTCATTACTAGAAATGCATTGTTAATTATCTGCTTCATCTGAATTTCAACTTTCCTGGGAAGTAAGCAGTCCTTCATTATCTTCAATAAACTTAAATTTCTACTACACAGAATGGAACTCGTGTCTTGCAAGCAGTATGCCTTGCAGTAACTAAAACTTGCTTATTTTGCAAACACAAGTAGTCACTTGGCAATCAACACTTTTTATTAATGTACTTAAAACTGGGAGCTCCCCCAAGGCTCCATTCTGGTTTTTTGCTTGTCTCTAGTTGCAAAATGACAAATGGTCTAACAAATTAATACTTCAATTTGCTGACACTTCCACACTTACTGCCCAGACAAAGGGTTTCAGATACATTGAATCAACTTGTTACTGCAAAGAACACAAACTGAGTGAGGAAAAAATAATTATGTTCTTTGATGCAAGTTACAAAAGGAACTCAACATGTTATCAGCTAGATTAAGGGCTCAGAGGGTAAAAATAGACCAAACTACTAAATATGTGGCAGTTATAACTGATAAAGATTAATTTTTATACTGATAAAGAATAGTTGTGTAAGAACTTACCATAACCTTAGATGTCCTCCTCTTCTATGTTGCAGTATTCATAACAGTAGGCAGTTGCTGCTTGCAGTGCCACCATCTGGCCAATACACCAAAGTCTTAGTCCAGGAGGGTTCATGGATGTCGGTTACCAGGGCCATAAACCGACACTAGGTATAAAAGTGACATCTGCACGTACCCTCATCAGAACAGTTTTGCCGCACACAGTAGTAGTGCCTGTGAGGTTTGACCAGGAAGGTCCTAATCTGAGACCCTTAGACTTGCATGTAGGCCAGTCCCAGGGCAGTAGGATGGCTGTGTAGAGAGAGACCAAGGGGGATGATGGCAATGTGCCCTCAGAAGAAACCTGGGATAGAGGTTGGAAAGAGACAGGGGTAGGTGGGTGGGACTGAATACTGCAACCTAGAAAAGGAGAGCATCTAAGGTTATGGTAGGTTCTTACACAACTATTCTATGACCTTCTAGTCTGATGTTGCAGTATTCATAACAGTAGGGAGAGTACCATAGCTTTAAATATGAACTTGGGAGGAAGAAGGGTTCCTGTGGTCAAGGAAACCCTGTAGGATAGTCTTGGCAAATCCTGTACTAGCAGGGGATGCTATGTCCAGCTTGTAGTGTTTGGTGAAGGTGTGTACCGAGGTCCAAGTAGCTGCTTCTAAAATAGAAGAGGAGTCTATGCCTTTAAAAAAAGCAGTAGAGGAAGCAGCTGCTCTGGTAGAGTGAGGTTTAATATTGCCCTGTAAGGATTTCCTATGGTGGGAGTAGCACAAGGAAATGGAATTTGAGATCCAAGAGGCAATGGTTTGCTTAGATACAGCTTTCCCTAGGGCTCTGGGGTGGTTGGAAATAAATAATTGATCTGACTTCCTGATATCTTTGGTTTTATCTAAGTAGTATCAAATTTGTCTGTGTACATCCAGGGAATGTAGGGGTCCTTTCTGAGGCATTTTGTGGATGAGGATAAAAAAATGGTAGGTTAATGGATTGATTCAACGAGAGTTCATTAACTACCTTGGGCATGAATGAGGGGTTAAGTCCTGAGGACCACTCTGTTCTTGTGGAAAACAAGGTAGGGAGATGTGGCCATCAGAGCTTGGATCTCTGAAACCCTCCTGGCAGAGGTGAGGGCAACTAGTAGGACTGTTGTAAAGGTGCAAAGTTTCAAGGAAACAGAATGTGCTGGTTCAAAGGGGGGCAAGGTTAACTTCTCTAATGCAAAGTTTAGGTCCCACGGTGGAGGTATGGGTTTCTGTGGGGATTGATATGGATGACTCCCTTTAGAAACAGTTTGACTTCCAGTCTGAATACCAGAGGTGGTGAAATGGGCAGACAGGCAGAGATGGCTGACAAATGGACTTTGATAGAAGAATATGTCAGTCCTGTTTGGAGAAGCGCACACAAGTAGGATAGGACCCTTGGAATGGGGGTAGTGAGGGGGTCCTGGTTGTGCCTATGACACCAACTGGAGAATCTGAGCCACTTAGCTACATAGTTTCTCCTAGTGCTAGGTTAGGAGCCCTGGAATGGGGGTAGTGAGGGGGTCCTGGTTGTTCCTATGACACCAACTGGAGAATCTGAGCCACTTAGCTACATAGTTTCTCCTAGTGCTAGGTTTTCTGGCCTCCTGCAGAACATTGATAACGTCCTCTGAATAAAGGTATCTGTAAGGGATCAGAATTTGATCACCCATAAGGTCAGTTTTAGGTTATTTACCTGTGGGTGTAGCAGGGACCCCTTGTTCTGTGTGAGAAGGTCTAGATGGTGGGGTAACCTGTGGTGATTGTCCTTGGCTAGAGAAAATAGGAGGGGAAACCAATGCTGTCTTGGCCAAAAGGGAGTCACCAGTACGATTTCTGGTTTGTCCTTCTGAATTTTTAGGAGGACTTTCTGGATTAGAGTGAAAGGGGGAGGCGTACAGGAACATACCCCCATAAAAAGGAGAAGGCATCCACTTTCCAAGCTTGTGGATGCGAGTTCCTTGTGCAGAAGTTGGGCATCTGTCTGTTGACTGGGGAGGCAAATAGGTCTGCTTGTGGAATAACCCACCTGTGTATCAAGTCTAGGAAAACCTCTCTCTGAAGTATCCATTCCTGAGAGGAGGCTGAGGTTCTGCTGAGTGCGTCTGCCATAACATGGCTAATAAGTGGACCCTGAGAGAATCAGCTAGATTCCACATCTGGATGGCCAGGATGCATAGTGGGTAGGACCTGGTCTTCCCTTACTTATGTATGACAGGACAGTCATTATCTGTGATTACTTTTAATGTTCCTGGCAGGATAGAGGGCTTGAATGTTCGAAGGGCTAACAGCCAGGCTCTCATTTCCTTGATGTTGATTTGGTCTTTTACCCTTAGAGTAAACCATTTTCCTTGTACTGTGAGGTGTTGTTGATTTGTTTGTAACACTGCACCCCAGCTCAGATCTGAAGCATCTGTGGACAGCTGTTGTAGCAGTGTTGGGATCTGAAGATGGGTCCCCAGGTTGGTCTGCATTGCAGATATCCACCATTGGATCTCCTTTTGTAGGCATCGGAGTAGTGGGAGTGGAGGAGTCCAAGGGCTAGGAATGTTGGGTCCATAGGTTAACACCCACTGAATTTTGTGTATGTGGAGTCTTGCCAAAGGCAGCATGGGTATAAGAGATGTCATGTGGCCTAACAATTTCAGGAGTTCCCGAACTGTCAGGACGGTTTGCGTAAGGATCTGATTGAACAACAGACAGTTCCTGAATCCTTTGGTCTGGGATGAAGGCTTTCATGCAGTCTGTGCGGAGTCTGCATCCCAGGAAAATCATGTCCTGTGAGGGGGTCCGGTGAGATTTTTCTACGTTTATCGTGAATCCCAGAAGAGGGAGGGCGTTTGACACCTGCTGTAGATGAAGGTGTAGGAGTTAGTGGTCTTGATGCAGGATGAGTAGGTCATCTAGGTATGGGTATATCTCTATACCCTGTGTCCTGCAATGGGCAATGATGGGGGCTAGACACTCTGTAAACACTCTTGGGGCAGTGGATAGACCAAAATGCAATGCAGAGAATTGAAAATGACAGGAGCCTACTGAAAATCTGAGGAACTTCCTGTAATCCAGATGAATGGGGATGTGCAGGTAGGCATCCTTGAGATCTAGAGCTACCATGAATGCCTGGGAGGGGATTAGAGGCAAGAGTAGAGGTACGGTGATCATTTTGAAACTGGGTATGTGGAGGAAGAGGTTGAGAATGGATAGTTCCAGATAGGTCTCCAAGGGCCCTCTTTCCTTGGTACCAGGAACATTCTGGAATAAAAACCTGTGCTCCTTTGAGGGGTAGGCACCGGTTCTATGGTGCCTTAATTTAGCAGTTGATGAATGATGGGGGGGGGGGGGCACATGGATTTGTTTTTTTGGTGGTTGAGGAATCCCTTGGAAAGGTGGGAGCATCCACCAAGTCATCTAATTTCCTCTCTGAATGATGGAGAGGACCCATTGTTCTGTTGTTAATCTCCGCCAGGAGGAGTGAGAGGGTGAGTTGAAGGGATAAGGGTGTTGTTGGATGCAGAAGGGGCTAGTCACAGTGAAGGAGGCCTGGATTGCTCAGGCTGGCTCCGAAAACGGCGTGGTAGAGGATCTAGAGGGAAATGTGGGAGTAGAAGTTTTTCTCTGCTATCTACGTCCCTTTGATTGTGGTGCTGAATGGAAGGATTGCCTTCTAACAAAGGAGGGTTTCTGAGGATAATTCCTATGATATGGGGATTCCTATGAATAGGGGACACCAGAAGGTGTTTGAGGTTTTGTAACTCTTTACCCTTTAACTGAAGGGATTTTAGAAGCTCAGCAGAGGCTTGTCCGAAAAGGGCCTTACTGTCTAAGAGTGCATCCAGAAGCTTAGTCTGAATATCCATGGGATATATATAAATATATATATATATATATAAATATATATATATATATATATATATATTTTTCTTACAGTGTGCAGATAGAATTGATACACACCAAATTTGACTACAATTGGATATTTTATGTCATGTGATTTGTTTAAAAGGGTCTAGATTACAAGATCGAAGCTTTAGTTAAATCGAATAACTAAAGCTCGATCTTGTAAAATCGAAACTGTAAAATGTCTAACAGCGGATTCAACCCAGGGAAGTGCTTCCCTTGGCGTTTTGTGGATTATGCCCTTTTCTCCAATTTGGAGCAATCTCAGAGTTGGTATATTTAGTTGGGGATGGGGGGCACTTGACTTCGGGAATAAAGTTTTTTTTTTTTTGAAGCGGCCAAGGGAAGTGTTTTCCCTGGGTTAAACGGACGTTCGAGATTTTCGGTTTCAATATTACGAGATCGAGCTTTAGTTATTCGATTAACTAAAGCGATGTTGTAATATACACGCATTTAAAAGGCTATTTAAACTTCTTCAAATGTATAGAATATGGTTCTCATGAAGTCCTACTGATTTTAAAGCATGAAAACGCTGAATTATTTTTTTTACTTTTAGTTAATGTCTATTAAACTTCAAATTCGAATGTTTAGAAACTGAGTTTGAATTTTTACTTGGATACCTATTATTTATACAAGACACTATATATGAGACTTTTTTTCTCGTTAGGTATGGAAATAATACACAAAGAATCCTGGTAGTGAACTAGCCCTGGAACTTATTGAAAGAAAGGAGGACTACGGAAAAAGTGGAAGTTAGAAAAGACAGACCACAGGCTAAGAAAGAACACTGACAGGCTAACAAAAGGTTAAAAAGCAGTTGCAATAGCAAAGAACAAGACATCAGAGGGATTTTACCATCTTCTGGAAAGTGACTCAAGAGATGCCACAAAGAAGCTATCAAGTTGCAAAGCACAAACAGAAGGAAAAAGGAGATGATCATCAGACACCAGTCATAATGGATGCTAGCAACAAACTGCTCACTAAACCATAGGACATCAAAAGCAGATGGGTGGAGTACATTTGGCAACTTCTGAATGAAGAAAACTTCACAGAAGCGCTGCTGCCCCTACACAGCCTACAATGAAAGAAGAATAGCCCACCTTAAAAGAAGAACAGTACTAAAAAATGAAGTCAGGAGCGACAACAGGTACAGAAGAGGTCACAGCAGACATGATCAAGATGTTGGGTGAGTCTGGGCAGAAATTGCTCCTATGGGTGCTCACAATCATATCTAAGGTAACTGGAAAATAAGCACTCTAGTGACACTGTACAAGACAAAAGGCGACACTCATAACTAGGCGTTACACAACTAAACCTCCTGTCACAATGCATGAAAATATTGGAGACACTGAATGACAAATGAACAAGCATAGGGAAATGGAATGTAAAATTGAAGGCAAACTGGATGACATTATTTCATATATAAATTACCATCCATCAATTTCTTAAAGACTTCTGCACAATAAATCTATTTATATTTTAAAATAGAATAGCTAGTATCCATTGGGCTATGAATATGGACTAAGTAGAAGTATCTTATTGAATTAATTGCTTTTTTTTTATTTGATAATTGTTTTGTTTGTTGGTTTTCATTGTTTTTTTATTTTTTTAAATATGGTGCTATTAGTAGGTCTTTTTTTGTTCTGAACTCCTCTGAAGGCAGTGTTGAGGTGCCAGAGGAATACTAAAGTTTGTTATAATAAGGTACTGTTGGCTTTACTTGTTGTATGAGAGTTGTTCTACCTTTATTTGTGGTGTAGGAGAATATATGTCAATTCCTCTATGACACAATGAGTTAAAGTGAGTGTTGGAAAATGAATTAATTGAACATTTTTGCCTTGAAGTTACATTCTGAAATAAGCTATACCACCAATGCTACTTTTCAAGGAAGCAACACTTTAGTTCTGTTCTAATGAATGATACATTGTAAATACAAATGACACTACTTGCGCTCTGCTTAAACTTTAAAATGTCTGATATTACTTCCACTCAATGTAAGCATGTAGATGCAGTTTACTAAGTTTTTGACTTGCTGAAACCTTATAAACTGTGCAGTAAAACAAGAGCAGCTTTTGGCAGCTAATTTTTGTCGTGAATTTGCTATGGGACGGTTAATTATGTCATGTGAAATGGGTATAAAATCTTACACGCTTCACAGGACTCTCACAAGTTTGAAAGAATTGGGAAAGCCTACATCATACATGTCATTGCAAACATTTTTGTTTCATTACCAGAAATGCATTGTTAATTATCTGCTTCATCTGAATTTCAACTTTCCTGGGAAGTAAGCAGTCCTTCATTATCTTCAATAAACTTAAATTTCTACTACACAGAATGGAACTCGTGTCTTGCAAGCAGTATGCCTTGCAGTAACTAAAACTTGCTTATTTTGCAAACACAAGTAGTCACTTGGCAATCAACACTTTTTATTAATGTACTTAAAACTGGGAGCTCCCCCAAGGCTCCATTCTGGTTTTTTGCTTGTCTCTAGTTGCAAAATGACAAATGGTCTAACAAATTAATACTTCAATTTGCTGACACTTCCACACTTACTGCCCAGACAAAGGGTTTCAGATACATTGAATCAACTTGTTACTGCAAAGAACACAAACTGAGTGAGGAAAAAATAATTATGTTCTTTGATGCAAGTTACAAAAGGAACTCAACATGTTATCAGCTAGATTAAGGGCTCAGAGGGTAAAAATAGACCAAACTACTAAATATGTGGCAGTTATAACTGATAAAGATTAATTTTTATACTGATAAAGAATAGTTGTGTAAGAACTTACCATAACCTTAGATGTCCTCCTCTTCTATGTTGCAGTATTCATAACAGTAGGCAGTTGCTGCTTGCAGTGCCACCATCTGGCCAATACACCAAAGTCTTAGTCCAGGAGGGTTCATGGATGTCGGTTACCAGGGCCATAAACCGACACTAGGTATAAAAGTGACATCTGCACGTACCCTCATCAGAACAGTTTTGCCGCACACAGTAGTAGTGCCTGTGAGGTTTGACCAGGAAGGTCCTAATCTGAGACCCTTAGACTTGCATGTAGGCCAGTCCCAGGGCAGTAGGATGGCTGTGTAGAGAGAGACCAAGGGGGATGATGGCAATGTGCCCTCAGAAGAAACCTGGGATAGAGGTTGGAAAGAGACAGGGGGTAGGTGGGTGGGACTGAATACTGCAACCTAGAAAAGGAGAGCATCTAAGGTTATGGTAGGTTCTTACACAACTATTCTATGACCTTCTAGTCTGATGTTGCAGTATTCATAACAGTAGGGAGAGTACCATAGCTTTAAATATGAACTTGGGAGGAAGAAGGGTTCCTGTGGTCAAGGAAACCCTGTAGGATAGTCTTGGCAAATCCTGTACTAGCAGGGGATGCTATGTCCAGCTTGTAGTGTTTGGTGAAGGTGTGTACCGAGGTCCAAGTAGCTGCTTCTAAAATAGAAGAGGAGTCTATGCCTTTAAAAAAAGCAGTAGAGGAAGCAGCTGCTCTGGTAGAGTGAGGTTTAATATTGCCCTGTAAGGATTTCCTATGGTGGGAGTAGCACAAGGAAATGGAATTTGAGATCCAAGAGGCAATGGTTTGCTTAGATACAGCTTTCCCTAGGGCTCTGGGGTGGTTGGAAATAAATAATTGATCTGACTTCCTGATATCTTTGGTTTTATCTAAGTAGTATCAAATTTGTCTGTGTACATCCAGGGAATGTAGGGGTCCTTTCTGAGGCATTTTGTGGATGAGGATAAAAAAATGGTAGGTTAATGGATTGATTCAGCGAGAGTTCATTAACTACCTTGGGCATGAATGAGGGGTTAAGTCCTGAGGACCACTCTGTTCTTGTGGAAAACAAGGTAGGGAGATGTGGCCATCAGAGCTTGGATCTCTGAAACCCTCCTGGCAGAGGTGAGGGCAACTAGTAGGACTGTTGTAAAGGTGCAAAGTTTCAAGGAAACAGAATGTGCTGGTTCAAAGGGGGGCAAGGTTAACTTCTCTAATGCAAAGTTTAGGTCCCACGGTGGAGGTATGGGTTTCTGTGGGGATTGATATGGATGACTCCCTTTAGAAACAGTTTGACTTCCAGTCTGAATACCAGAGGTGGTGAAATGGGCAGACAGGCAGAGATGGCTGACAAATGGACTTTGATAGAAGAATATGTCAGTCCTGTTTGGAGAAGCGCACACAAGTAGGACAGGACCCTTGGAATGGGGGTAGTGAGGGGGTCCTGGTTGTGCCTATGACACCAACTGGAGAATCTGAGCCACTTAGCTACATAGTTTCTCCTAGTGCTAGGTTAGGAGCCCTGGAATGGGGGTAGTGAGGGGGTCCTGGTTGTTCCTATGACACCAACTGGAGAATCTGAGCCACTTAGCTACATAGTTTCTCCTAGTGCTAGGTTTTCTGGCCTCCTGCAGAACATTGATAACGTCCTCTGAATAAAGGTATCTGTAAGGGATCAGAATTTGATCACCCATAAGGTCAGTTTTAGGTTATTTACCTGTGGGTGTAGCAGGGACCCCTTGTTCTGTGTGAGAAGGTATAGATGGTGGGGTAACCTGTGGTGATTGTCCTTGGCTAGAGAAAATAGGAGGGGAAACCAATGCTGTCTTGGCCAAAAGGGAGTCACCAGTACGATTTCTGGTTTGTCCTTCTGAATTTTTAGGAGGACTTTCTGGATTAGAGTGAAAGGGGGAGGCGTACAGGAACATACCCCCATAAAAAGGAGAAGGCATCCACTTTCCAAGCTTGTGGATGCGAGTTCCTTGTGCAGAAGTTGGGCATCTGTCTGTTGACTGGGGAGGCAAATAGGTCTGCTTGTGGAATAACCCACCTGTGTATCAAGTCTAGGAAAACCTCTCTCTGAAGTATCCATTCCTGAGAGGAGGCTGAGGTTCTGCTGAGTGCGTCTGCCATAACATGGCTAATAAGTGGACCCTGAGAGAATCAGCTAGATTCCACATCTGGATGGCCAGGATGCATAGTGGGTAGGACCTGGTCTTCCCTTACTTATGTATGACAGGACAGTCATTATCTGTGATTACTTTTAATGTTCCTGGCAGGATAGAGGGCTTGAATGTTCGAAGGGCTAACAGCCAGGCTCTCATTTCCTTGATGTTGATTTGGTCTTTTACCCTTAGAGTAAACCATTTTCCTTGTACTGTGAGGTGTTGTTGATTTGTTTGTAACACTGCACCCCAGCTCAGATCTGAAGCATCTGTGGACAGCTGTTGTAGCAGTGTTGGGATCTGAAGATGGGTCCCCAGGTTGGTCTGCATTGCAGATATCCACCATTGGATCTCCTTTTGTAGGCATCGGAGTAGTGGGAGTGGAGGAGTCCAAGGGCTAGGAATGTTGGGTTCATAGGTTAACACCCACTGAATTTTGTGTATGTGGAGTCTTGCCAAAGGCAGCATGGGTATAAGAGATGTTATGTGGCCTAACAATTTCAGGAGTTCCCGAACTGTCAGGACGGTTTGCGTAAGGATCTGATTGAACAACAGACAGTTCCTGAATCCTTTGGTCTGGGATGAAGGCTTTCATGCAGTCTGTGCGGAGTCTGCATCCCAGGAAAATCATGTCCTGTGAGGGGGTCCGGTGAGATTTTTCTACTTTTATCGTGAATCCCAGAAGAGGGAGGACGTTTGACACCTGCTGTAGATGAAGGTGTAGGAGTTAGTGGTCTTGATGCAGGATGAGTAGGTCATCTAGGTATGGGTATATCTCTATACCCTGTGTCCTGCAATGGGCAATGATGGGGGCTAGACACTCTGTAAACACTCTTGGGGCAGTGGATAGACCAAAATGCAATGCAGAGAATTGAAAATGACAGGAGCCTACTGAAAATCTGAGGAACTTCCTGTAATCCAGATGAATGGGGATGTGCAGGTAGGCATCCTTGAGATCTAGAGCTACCATGAATGCCTGGGAGGGGATTAGAGGCAAGAGTAGAGGTACGGTGATCATTTTGAAACTGGGTATGTGGAGGAAGAGGTTGAGAATGGATAGTTCCAGATAGGTCTCCAAGGGCCCTCTTTCCTTGGTACCAGGAACATTCTGGAATAAAAACCTGTGCTCCTTTGAGGGTAGGCACCGGTTCTATGGTGCCTTAATTTAGCAGTTGATGAATGATGGGGGGGGGGGGGCACATGGATTTGTTTTTTTGGTGGTTGAGGAATCCCTTGGAAAGGTGGGAGCATCCACCAAGTCATCTAATTTCCTCTCTGAATGATGGAGAGGACCCATTGTTCTGTTGTTAATCTCCGCCAGGAGGAGTGAGAGGGTGAGTTGAAGGGATAAGGGTGTTGTTGGATGCAGAAGGGGCTAGTCACAGTGAAGGAGGCCTGGATTGCTCAGGCTGGCTCCGAAAACGGCGTGGTAGAGGATCTAGAGGGAAATGTGGGAGTAGAAGTTTCTCTGCTATCTACGTCCCTTTGATTGTGGTGCTGAATGGAAGGATTGCCTTCTCACAAAGGAGGGTTTCTGAGGATAATTCCTATGATATGGGGATTCCTATGAATAGGGGACACCAGAAGGTGTTTGAGGTTTTGTAACTCTTTACCCTTTAACTGAAGGGATTTTAGAAGCTCAGCAGAGGCTTGTCCGAAAAGGGCCTTACTGTCTAAGAGTGCATCCAGAAGCTTAGTCTGAATATCCATGGGAAGGGGCTGTAGCCGTACCCAGGAATAACATCAAAGCACTGATCCAGAAGCTTTTGATGTAGCTTCCACAGCGTAATAGCTGCACTTAAGAGTGCCTGGTCACTTGGGATGCTGTGGATAAAAGAGAATTTAAGTTGTGTTCTGAAAGGGGAATCCTGAACCTCAGACAGACGGGTGGAGGCTTTTGAAATGGTGTCAAGTACATACCCTGCCATGTAGGTTTGGTAGTTCAGGGCCCTAATGCCCAGAATGGAGGAGGTATATACCTTTTTACCTGTCCTATCCATAAATTTACTGTCTTTATCAGTTGGATAAATGAACAGTAGAAGGTAGTTGTCTGGATGTCTTATCTGCAGAAACGGCTATAACAGCTGTGTCTGCAGGAGGGTTCTTGTAAAGGAGCTGTGTGTCTTGGGGGACCCTGTAAAAACGATAAGGTCATTTAGCTGTTGGGGGTTGGGAGACAGGAGACTGTGAAGCAGCTAGGAAGGCATCCTGAAAAGCAGGCAGTAAGGGAGGCACAGCTGAGGGAGATGGCTGTTCCATCTGCAAAAGATCAAAGTACGTTTTTTTGGATTCTGAAACCTCAGAGGCCTGCCAATTAAAATGTTCCCTCATGAGGGAAATAGTATCCCCAAAGCTGAATTCTTCTCCTGGGGATTCAGGAGAAATAGAGTCCTCCTCTTCTGGAGTAATGAATTCCTTGGGGGATTCAATTTGTGTTTCTTAGGAGAAGATGAATAATCTTCCTCAGACACATGGATTGGTTGAGGAGTGAGAGTAGGGATAAGTTGCTGTGATTGTACTTCCTTAAAGGCCTTAAACAGACAGAGAAAGATTCCCAGCCAGGCATCTGTGGTGGTTCAGAGTGCTTGGATTTCGGTTTCCTTTTCAAGGGGGGTTGAAGGAGCAGTCAGAAGAGAAGCGGACGTCGGCCTAGCATGAATGGGAGGAGCAGGCGCTTCCAAGAACATAAGCCATGATTCACCTCTGCCTTCAGACTCTGATGGCTGAATTACCTCAGCGGACGTACCTTTGGTATCCTGCACCCCAGTTTCCATTAAGGTTCCCGGACCTGCCTTGGAAACTATCATCTGAATGGACTCTGGGGTCTTCAATCACCTCGAGAGCATGATCGGATGCCCGAAGAGCAGCCTGGGATTCGGGCCTAGCTTTTTTCGCCTTCTTCCTAGGTGGCTCGACAGATGGGCCTACTCTCCCCTCCATACCGAACGCCAAAGGTCTAAATCGTTGGTTTTCAAGATTAAGATTCAAAGCCACTAAATGGCTATATAGGGTCTTGGGGATGAAAGACTTACAGATTGCACAGGATGTATGGTTGTGGGCCTCGCCTAGACAAAAAAAAACACACTTATGTGTGTCCTTGTGAGGAATTTCTCCCACAAGCACACTTCCCTTTCCTAGCCGACATGCAAGTCTAACTGTAAGCAAAATAAGTAAGAAAACCCCAACGGGCACTTATCTGTAATGGCCCAAAATGGCTGTCAGGTCTAACTGGAATGCGGTCATCTGAAGTAAAGCAATACAGAAGCGCGATGCACAAGTGGAACTGGCAAACGGACATCTGATGATCACTGCGGCAGAAAAATTCTGATGAGAGTACGTGCAGACATCACTTTTATACCAAACGTCAGTTTATGGCCCTGGTAACTGATGTCACACACACCCTCCTGGACTACCTTTGGTATACTGGCCGGACGGTGGCGCTGCAAACAGCAATTCCCTACTGTTATGAATACTGCAACATCAGAATAGGACATCTGTAACTCACACCTGCACAGAGGGGAAATCTTGCTGAATCAATACTACTACTCAAACTGATGAATGAAACACCAGCCCCAAGCTCTTTAACAAAGGATATGCTCATTAAAATGGACATCACATTTAATCAAACAGTGTGATTTAGTGCTAAACCTTACCTTTTTATTCCTCACCACAGCACAGCACTTTGACTTCTATCTTGGCCCTGCCAGACATTAAAACTTACTCCCAGGCACTATTCACATGTAAACTACCATAAATTAAAGTTATATTCTTACCATAATAATAGATCGTTTCATTCCAGTGCATCCAATACAATATGTGGGTCCTCAAGTCACTTGTTGGATCTGACCTGGCATAATTAGTGCTCCAGCCCTGAGACCCTCTAAGAAATCTTCCTTCCCATATTGGATCTGTTCCCCTAGTTACCTCAGATCTAGTACGACACCTTAAGACATAAAGACCACTAATCAGTGCTGCCTTGGGACCCAATGAACTGAATCCTGCTGACCCTTCAGGCCCTTATAACTTGGGAGGGTTGTCATATTGGACTAACTGGAATGAAAGGATCTATCATTAAAGTATGTAACTTTAGTACCCTAGTTATTCTGTCCGTCCAACCAGACATGAAGATCAGAATCACAAGCTACGGATACACTTGGTGGTATCACGACAGAAGACGACACTTCAGTATGGTAGCACCAAAGTATACTCTACTAGCCCTGGAGGTACAATCTAACTTGAAGTACTTAATGAAGGTATGCATGGAAGAGCAGGCTTCAGCTTCACAGATATCATCCAAGGAACAGGTTCTTAAAAATGCTGTAGAACCTGCATGGCTCTAGTAGAATGAGGTCTCAGTTTACAAGAAAGAGGTCTGTTGTGAGATATACAGATGAAAGGCATACAGGCAACCATCTTGAAAGTGACACCTTAGACAACTTTTTCCCCAATTTGTTTTGGGCAAAAGAAACAATAAGTTGTTCATCCTGACTGAATCTGTTCTGTGAAGGTAAAAATGCAAGTGTCTAACTGCATCAAAGGTATCCAACTACTCTTCCTTTCTTTCAGTAATTAGGAAAGATGACTGGTAAATTAATGGGCTGTGAAATATTTGTCTCAGAACCAATGCTGAGAATAAAGGAAGGATTACTTCTTGGTTACCCTGTCTTTATGAAAAATTAGATTTGGAGGGAGGGGGTTAAGGACAGTGCATGAAGCTAGAAAATTTGTCTTACTGAGCTGATGGCTACTAGAAAAATAGTTTTCTAAGACCAATGTGAAAGTTCGAAACAGTCGGTAACTGTACCTTGATAACGGAGATGCTAGAACCAGAAATTAAACAAGATGTGACTGAGGAATGGCAGGATGCCTGCTACAGTTTCTGAGAAAGGGTCAATGTTTTGTAAGCAAGCCTAAGACAGAAATCTGTTCCATTTTCTGCACTAGATCTTGTGCATGGAGAAGTTTTTGACAGGCTATTAGAATTCCAATCACCTCCTTAGGTAAAGGATAATCCTTAGCCATCAATGGAATTGGAGAAACCAAGCAGTTAATTTCAGATTGTGTAGGTCTGGACAGGATCCCCAGAGGGACAAGTGATCAGAGCTGGGACTGGATCTATAAGGCAGGGAGCCTTCCTTCAAGTGAGGTTTTAGAAAGGGAAACTAAATCTCTCTGGACCAAAAGGGAGCTAGGAGTATGACTGTTGCCTTGCACCTAGGTGCTTTCTGCAGACATCTGGACATCAATGGAAGATATAGGTACATGTACGGGAGCCTAGGGAGCGAACACAGAGATAAAGTATCCCATGGTGTCTGCCCAGGAAGGGGGGGGGGGGGAAATCATGACAAAATAGCTACTGCATTTGGTATTGTGTGGGGTGGCAAACAGACTGCAGCAGGGAGTGTCCCAGCAACTGACTATCTTCTTGGCTGTCAATGGACTGCTAGAGCACTCAGATTACTACTGAGCATGTCCACAAAGTCAATGAGTAACCCTAGGATGTGTGTTACTATGTGAAAGTGGTAGGAGGCTGTCGCTTACTGCCAGACTCTCTAAGCTTCCCAAAATAAGGGAGACAATGTGGTCCCCCTCCTTTGCTGATAAAGCAAACTACCATCATGTTGTCTGTTTGGATGGATATCACTCCCTGTAGAAGATGGCCCTGAAGTTCGTACAACAGCAAGAGGATGGCCCTCCACTCCAGGACATTTACATGAAGGATGGTCTCATCATCTATCTGAAGCCTTTGGACCATTCTCCTTTCATAATAACCCCACCACCACCTAAGAGAGCATGCATCCGTGGTTCACTGTTTCTACCAGTATAGGGGTTTGTAAAAGCTTGCCTATCTGAACCACTGAAGTCGTAGCCACCAATGATGATGTTTTTTGCACGATTCTGTGATTATTATGGTTTTGGAAAGTGGATAGAGGCTCTGTGACCACTGAGCTTGAAGGAGCCACTGTATGATTCTCATGAGAAATTAGCAAATACTACCATCAGAACCGAAGAGGCCATCACGCCTAACACATTGAAAACTAGGCATGCTGTATGCTGTAGGGTGGTTGCGAAGTAAAAGAATTTTGACTGCAGAATGTAATATCTGAACTCTTTCCTGAGAGAGAGAGAGAGGCAACAGAAAGGTATGCAAATGACATCTCAGAAAGACTAGTCTCTGAGTGGAGTTCAGATTGGATTTCTGTATGATTATGGCTATGTCAAGAAGTGCAAAGGTGAAGTAGATAATCCCTGGCCTGCGACTCCATCGAGAGGGATAGTCAGGACTCAGTTGTCCAGGTATGGGAAAATCTTGTATCCTTGAAGTTGTGCATGAGCTGTTACGACAGCCATGCATCTGGTGAACACCCTAGGGGCTGTAGTGAGGCCAAATGGCACAGCACTGTACTGGTAATGGCTGGATCCTATTTGGAAGCTTAGAAATCTCCTGGACTCGTTCATTATTTTTATATGAAGGCAAGTGCTCTGAAGGTCCACTGAGAACATCCACTTTTTTTTCCCTAAGACAGGGTAGAATCACTTGCACAAAAACATTCTGAATTTTTTTTTTTTTTTTTTACATAAGTGTTCAGAAGGCTGACCTCCAATATGGGCATGAGGTCCTTGATTTTCTTCAGAACAAAAAAGAATCTAGAACAGTGTCTTGACCATGACCGGTCTGGTGGGACTTCCTAGATGGCTCTTTTTGCAGGAATAGAGAGAATTTCTCTACTGAGATGGCCTTTACCTGGTTGGGCAAGACATCTGGCAATGGATAGTATAGGTGAGGGGGAGTTTTTAAAAATGTTACATAATGTAATAGCCTCTGGATATTATTCCTCTTACCAAACTGTCTCACTAGATGACGAAACATGAGTTTTGACAGAGGAAGAGAGAAGTTGCCCGATTGCTTCTAGAGTGGAACAGTCAAGGCAGACCTTCAGGGATTCTGGTACCTCCTGTCAGATAAGTGTCAGTGTTATCCCTTATTTTGTGGACCTCCTTGGCCTCTAGGTCTGTGTCCATTGAATGGGCTGTCTTTGTCAAGGAAACCCCTGTTGAAAGGTGAGTCATACTGATGTTTAGTCTTGTGGAACCAGAGTCACTTGGGCCCTATTTGGATCCTATTATAATATCACGGGGTCTTGAACTGAATTCCAGTGGTAGACAGTCTTACCATCTTGCTCACTTTTCTGCTTCTCTTCCACTGATGGACCAAACAAGGATGACCAAAGGAAGCATTTGTAAAGGATACCTTAAAGTTGTTCATGAAATCACATAGTGTGCAACCAGGCATGGAATCTCATTACTATGCCAGTTCCAGTTACCCGAGCCACTACATCAGCCCCATTATGCATGAGAAGTGTAGAGAGGTATGCAATAGTACATATGGTTGTCAGAGTGGTTTCTAGTGATTTCTTTGACTCTGACATCAATGGATTCTTCAAAGGAGATAAAGCCTGCTGTGCAAGATCTCTCCGACATCTATTCCTGTAAGTGGCATAGTTCAGGGCCCAAAGTGTGAAGATGCCTGAAGCATACGCCTGCTTCCAGAGCCTACCCATTGCCCTAGATTCCCTATTGGTGGAATGGATAAAAATAGTCGATTTGGAAACTTCCCTTCTAGTGGCTGCTGTCACAATGATGGAATAGACAACTGAAGATCTGACCCAAAAATGTTTATCTTATCCAGTTTTCTTGGGATTGCCTTGCAGGTGTCAGGCTCCTGCCATGACCTCTTGACCACCAGGTCAACTTGTCAGCTGGAGGTACCACCCAGGACACGACTGTGTCATTTCGTATGCCTCAAACAATACTTCCTCTTCATGGGAGGGTAGGGTGTCGACATGCCAAGCTCCCCTCTGTCGCATCAAATTCTCTATTTTGTTGAAAGAGACATCTTCTGCAAGGGATTGTGGGGATTCCTCTCTATCCTTCAAGTCAGTATCTTAGTTGGGGGGGGGGGGGAGTACAATGGGGAGTCTAGGTGTTTCCTCTTACACATCCTCTTTTTGGATATTCAGGGGAGAAGTCTCCTGACTAGGACTGTCTCTGTACTTTGGCAGTAGGTTTGAGGTCAGTGGAGTGACTCTGACCTATAGATGCCTGACCAGAATAAGATGAAACTGAACAAGGTCCATGGAGTGAAACCATGACCATTGGAGCCTGTGCATCCACTTTCATCAGTGAAAGAAATTATATTTCCCAACACCTGGAAAGCCATACCAGCCTCCAATGGATCAGAAGAGAACACTCCTGAAGACAGATCAAATCCTCCATTTGGAGAAAGAGATGCTGTCCACTGGAGGGATCACCAGAGCTGTATTGAAACTAATTACTAGTAAAGCTAAAGCTAGCACTATAAATCATATATATATATATATATATATATATATATATATATATATATATATATATGTGTGTATATATATATATATGTGTGTATATATATATATATATATATATGTATATATATATATATATATATATATATATATATATATATATATATATATATATAGGAACACTTCACAATGCCAAAATTCCAAAAGATGGAATTTTAAATGGTCAAGATCATATGATCAAACTTTCGGAATCTCGACATTATGAACGGAGATCTGCATACAGAGCGGAATGGGAGATTTCCCTTTTCCTTGCTGTAGTGCGATCTCGGAGTTGGAATATTTAAGTAAGGGGGGTGGGGGTGCAGGGGGGCTTGCCGTCCTGCAATAATGGTGAGAAGGCTTTTTCTTTGTTTTTTTGGATTTATTTTACGATGTCGAAGTTCCAAAAGTTTGATCATATGGTCTTGGCCAAAGCTGAAAAAAGGGGCCAAAGTTCAACTGACGGATAAAGTCACTAATAATAAGAAATGCAGTTTAAACCACAAGATGTATGTAACTCTATCAAGAACATCAACTTTAAGAAAAAAAAGAAAACTACTTTGTCTGAAAGTTAAACATTTATCAAAAGAGGTGCAGCACTTATCCACTCAAGATTGTGCTGCTGGTCGCAAAGTTGGCAAATGAGAAATGAGGTAACGAGACACACAGGTGCATTATGGGAAGGAAGATTTATTTTAACAGGCTTGAGGCTGCAGCACTAATTCTGCTGGTTTGGATCAAACAAGTGGCTTGAGGACCCACATTCTAGATTGGGCAGAATGAAAGTATAGTATTTGAATGTTTGCTCTGACCTTACTAATCTCATCACTTGGCACAGCCAAGAAAGGAACTTACACTTTGCAAACCATCTTAACACAGGGAAATCTTCATTAAAAAATAGTGAAAAAGCCCCTAACAACTTCTTACCTCCAATATAAAATACTTACCAGAATCTATCAGTATTCTCACCAACGTAACATATTTTTAATTAGCATGCAAATGTTAAGTTATTATTACCCCTCTTAGCGGCACACACTAAAACATCTAATCAAGATCCAAATAATGTGACTATGAATTAATCCCTGCCTCTATGCTACCTAGAACAACTTGGCAAATTGCTCTAACTCTAAACCAGTGTTAGCAATTTTACTAACGTGTATATAAGCTGAAGTGCTCTCTTTTGTGGTTTAAATGTGTTGGTACTATTTTTATTTAGTTGCACAGTTTATTATATTATGCTGACTTATGTTTTCTATTAACACACACACACAGTATCCTATTATTTCATTAGCACAAACTCCTAATATATTTTATAAGACATACCACAGTGGTTTAATTCCAGCCTTTTCATACCAACACACCTTCCAACTTAGTATACATAAGAACCACACAATGTAATATCCTGTTTGCTTTATGTGAAATATTTGAGAACTTTTTTCACCATGTCCCTACTGAAAATATGTTCTGCTCTATAAACCCACCTGGTCAACAAACAGTTAACAGATAACAATATAAGCTTGGTAACAAATGGAGTTCTTCCAAATTATTTCTGCATTCAGATCTACTCTTAATCATTAGTTTTCCGAATAATTTGTTACAAAACCAGCTTTTTAAAGCAGGTAATACATATGCCCTGGGCTATAATTCAGATCACAGAACATCTGCTAAGCACATACATTGGTAAGGGTCTATATTAGATGAACAAAAGTTTATCTAAACGAACGCTGCAATGATCGAAAATCCAGGACCTCGATATGTTTTTTGGAAAATCATGGCACAGTGAAAATTGGAATATTTGCCTTTTCCTCACTGTAGTGCAATCTCGGAGTTGGAATATATATTTAGCAGGGGGTGTGGGGGCACAGCCCCCACACAATTGTGAGTTTGAGGTCTGGGATTTTCGATCATTGCAGTGTTCGTTTAGATAAACTTTCATTTACCTAATATAGACCCCATTGGTAATAGCAATCCTTATTTTCAATAAGCTAAAAAAAGCACAACATCCAACACTTACATTCTCATCTGTGATCATAAAACTTTCTGCATAAAGGTGGAAAGAAAAAAACAAGACAAACAGATATGCAGAAGCATGCGCAGTCATACTTACTTGCTGTGGAAAGGGCTGTAGTCTTGTTCGACTTTCTTCTGGATATGACACCTCACTCAGTGGGAGGTATGGTTTCTGACCTGAGCCAGTCTCATACATTGACATGGGTCTGCTAGTCCTTGCTGATGGACGTCGTTTTAGGGAAGAAGGGTTGGAAGGGTCATTGTATTCAGAGCCAGTCTGGACCTGATAAATATTGGTGGGGTACTGCCGTCTGAGGCTGGTATTCTCACTCTGCAGCGTTTGGAGCTGAAAGAAATGTTTAGCAGTTGTCTAGTGCGTTTAAAGCAAGCCTCACAAGCAATGATGAGAATTCAATAAAGTGTCTTTGAAAAACTTCCTTTCCCAGTTTTTATTACTAATCATTATGAAAGTAATTACTTGGAAATTATTTTAGTATTGTAACAAATCTTAAAAAACTCCCACCTTTACAATTATTGTAATATATATATATATATATATATATATATATATATATATATATATATACATACATACATACATAGACACACATTCATATATATATATATATATATATATATATATATATATATATATATATATATATATATACACACACACACACATACACACACACACATATATGCCGCAATCTGTCATTGAAAATATACATGTGCTCCATTTCCTAAAACTGTAATGTCATATTTTGAGAGGCAATAGTTTAGCATAATTAAATTACTACATGTTTTGCAACACACATCTGCAAAGGAAGCATCTCTGAGGAAGATGACAGACTTAACTAAAAGTGAGTTTAGTTAAAAAGAAGAAGCATAAAACAGATACACTATAAGGCTGGCTAAATCCTAATGGCTTTTGTTCTGCAATAACTAAGTAGGACAATCTTTTCTAGCTAATTTGTACCTGTAATATCAAACTGCAGCAAAAGCATAAGTACTGTGGGCAGAAGCAAATCATAGATGCTTTGCAAAGCAAGACAACAGCAATAAAACATAAAAGGGCCAACTAAAACAGGTCATAAAAAATGTACAAGCTACAGAAGGACATAATTTATATATCCTTTATTATGGAAATGAACACTCAGATTACAGAATTCAAAAGTGTATTTACAAATGAACATTTTCTTCTCTGTTGTAGTATACAACTCAAACCTTGTAAGGTTATCTATTTGTTGTGTTAGAAAGATAGCCATCTTACACATCAGAAATGCTTTAGCTGCAGTGTGCTACCTGACGTGAGGCAGAGAATTAAAGACAGTCTGTAAAGTGAGATTATAACTTCTCCACTGCACACTGCTGTCATTAAAAAATGCCTATAACCATGCAATTTGCTCAGATGTGAAGCGGTAGCTTTTTCTGTCTTCAGGTTTTATGATTTAGAATATTGTCACCACAGTCTTCAAAAGAAAAGTCCCAGCATATTTACACGTGATTTAGCAGAGCTATTCTTGAGTTCTTCCTCTCTCCCTTTCACCGTTTTACATCATCTTCCATTACACTTTTATTACTCAATGGTCCTGCAATGTCAGCTGTCTATAGTCTGATAGCTGCTGTAATATTCGATCAAATTCCCCACAGATGCAAATGTTTAAATCCACAAAGTAACAGCATGTGCATTAAGCAGTTGTTAATTTTTGATTGCTACACACTGAATTAGAAGTTATTTTCAGTTTATAAGTAGGAAGAACCCAAAGTGCTTGAGCATTTTATGACAGCAAGAGAGGCTCTTCTTCTTGAATCATCCTGTGTGTGACACTGTGAGGTATGAAATATCAGAAAGACATCATTCTTCTATTCAAATCTTTAGAAAACTTAGGTATTCTATATTTTCTCTACAAGGTAAACAGTTCACATTTTCTATAGTCAGTGCAATGTAACAATACTTACGAGTTTAATTGACTACAATTAACTCTGCAAAGTATGGATATCTAGGTGGTCTGTGCTTTGTTTTTAAAACTTACTTAAAAACAGATATGCAAAAGATAATGTACATCTATAATGCCCTCCATGTTAATAATTCAAATTTTTAAGACAAAACAAAGAGTTTTCCAGCTGCAGATGTGATTTGTTCCTAAATTCACCAATACAGCAATTACAACTAAATAAATATGACCTGAAGCCATCTTGAAACTTGAAAATGTTTCAAAAACTAAAATCTTCCTGAAATGTCACTTATAATATCTATGTGTGTGCTCTACCAACAGTGAACTAATATACTTAACCCCAACAAAATACATACAAAAAAATTAAAAAAGACGTTCTTTATCTGATAATATATACTGGTACTGCTTATGATTAAGAGTAGTTTTCTGCATACCTTCTTCTGCATTAGGCTCAGTTCATCACTTAGGCTGTTGTTGACTTTCATGAGTTGCTGAACCTTTGATTCGGATGCCAGCAATGCCTTTTTGACCTCCATAAATTCCTGTACTGTGATTGGTCCATCAGAAAGATCGGAATCCATGCTCTGCAATGGAAAGAACACATGGTGGTATCACTTTAAGTAGTTCTTAAAAACAAATGAACTAGCAGTGCTTCTTGCCCACAAGTGTTTTAATTTGTCTTGCAGATAATCACTTTACTCAAGCTACTACATACAAAATATTTACAAATCTTTCTCTCTATACGAAAATATATATATATATATATATATATATATATATATATATATATATATATATAAAACCATGTTAATAGCCATGCCAATTGGCCAGCTTCACTTATTTACCGGGTTAGCCCTACTGTGTTGATGCCCATTTTTTTTTCAGGGGGAACCCAGCAGAACAAGAATTACAGTTGTATAAACATAGAACTAGAAAACAACTTGTAAAAATACAAACGGTAACAATACTACAATGGTACAGAAGAAATTATGTATAGAAAATAATTAAAACATTGCAAAAATCTAAAATTAAAAGATACCATAAAGGTATGCCTGCCATGCTAAGTGGAAGTTGAAAATATGTGCTTGATGCAATAAAGTCACTTACATGTTAATACATGAAGGTTTACTTCACTAAGAAAGAGATGGAAACATATCAGTATTACCAGCTGAGGATAGGGGTAGGGTGCTAAGAGTAGGATGTGAATGGTGAAAGTTTGTGAAAGAAATGTGGGTAGATTCCAGGTAGGATGGAATGTGTGAGAATGAGTAATGAAGCCTATTGTGTTACACCATACTTGGGGCAATCTGAAGGTTTGCAGAATAGGGCCTCATATGTGTTCTAAAATAGTCTTAGATTTTTCCTGTTTCACTTAGCAATCAGTTTGAGCAGTCAGCTAAAAAAAAAAGAAGGCATTCTATAACCAATTCTGGAACAGGTCTGGGCATTAATTAGTGGACATCTTTGTGTCAGGATCTTAAATATTCTTACTTATTGTACACTATTAGATGATGTGCAAAGTTTTTTGTTACCATTTCTTTTTGCTGTAATTTTCTCTCATTACATAACGTGGCCTTTGTGGCTATAAAATAGTGGAATTATACTTAAGTATAGCAAACTTGTGTTTGTATTGACTGTAAGCTGAACTTATTTCCAGACGCTTCCTGATTCCATGTCATGCGACTTTGTGCAACTGTTAGCACATTAAAGAGTTTGTGGTAGATTGTTGTTTTCTCTAGTAAATAGCAGATTTCAGCACATAAATGCAGCAGTTGGTCAATATGGAAATAAATAAGTAAATAAACTGAGTTATACTTAAGTTAAAACAAATCACAACAGAGTAAGATTCCTTGTAAAGCGTATAATGATTTTATTACCCCACAGCAGTCAACTATTAGTGTTATATTTATGTTGCTATAGGTTGGTACTAGGCTATCGGCCCTAGGGCCTCTACAAGCCTAGCCATAACAATTCCCCTGGCTATTTCTTCCCACAGTATTTACTTCCGTGGTCCCATCTAGCAGGGTGACTGACGTGATCTCCGGGGGGGTGAATTTCCTATCTCCCATCCAATCATCAAGGTTCCTTTTGAAACGGGCCAAAGAGGCACTCTGCTTGACATGTATGCACAGTCTATTCCAGAGTCGGGGGAGTCTCTGGGTCAGAAACCTATCACCTCCAGCATGTTTTGTTCATTGTGATGACAAAGTTTAGATCCCTGGAGCGTGCGTCTCTGAGGGATTGGGATTTCTTTAATTGTAGCATGTCCAACAGCTCTGGGTTTGACATGGCCTTGTAAGTTAAGCAGAGATCACCTCCGAGTAGACGATATGCGACAGAGCATAGGTGGAGTTTTTTTTTTAGACAGTCAGCATAGGGCATCTGCTTTGGGCCTGTGATTCTTTTAGCGAGGTATTTCTGTAGCCTTTCCAGCTGTTGCAGATGTCTTGAGAGTTGCATACTAAACGGGGCATTGTATTCTATAATGAGTCTAATAAGGGATGAGTACAGTGGGACAATGACCTCCTTTTTTCTGGATGAAAAGCCCTTAGTGATGAGGTGTGCCACATAGAAGGTTTTCCTGACTGTTGTGGTGATGTGGTTATCGAAGGTGAGACCACTGTCCACCTGTGTCCCTAAGTCTCTTATCACACTTTCAGTGTTTAGTGTACTGCCACCTATGTGGTAATTAACGGGTACATGTTTTTTCCCAAAGGGGATAACTATACATTTCTACCAAGCATCTGTTTCTGTAAGGCCCTAGTGTAGAATATCCACATAATTTGGGGATTCAATAACGGCTCCCAGTTTGCAGTCATCTGCGAACTTTGTTAGCCAGAGTCCCTTAGTGTTGGCCTATACTTCAGAGAAGTAGATGCCAAACAAGAGCGGTCCCAGGACTGAACCCTGAGGTACTCCACTTGTCTGGAGCTAGATTTGGAGTCGGCTACTTTTACAGTGTGGGTTCTGTCAGTAAGCCAGTTGGCATCCCATGGAGTGATGTAGGGATTAATGCCCAGTTTAGCAAGTTTATCTAGGATTCCAGAGTGGGGGATGGTGTCAAAGGCCTTGGCGAGGTCCAGATAGGCTGTGTGGACCACCTTAACCTTGTCCACGACTCTGAAGACTGATTCGAAGAAGTCAATCAGGTTCAGGAGACAAGATTGGCTTTTCACGAAGCCAAACTGCGTGGGGTCCAGTGTTTAAAGGTTGCCAATGTCTTTGATTATAAGTTCCATGATAATACATTCCATGGCCTTGCAGATCAGGCTCGTCAGACTAATGGGGCGGTAGTTGCAGGGATCTAAGGTGGATCCTTGTGGAGTGGGATAACTGTAGCTGTGCACCACTCAATGGGCATGAAGCCTGAGGTGAGGCTATGATTAAACATGACACTTTGGTGAGGTGCCACTTCATTTTGTAGTTCATGTAGTACACAGCCTGGGATGTCATCTGGTCCCATGGATGCTGTATTCTTAGCTTTGGAGAGTGCGTTTTTTACCTGTATAGCCGTTATTACCAGAATTTGGCAATCTTTCGGTATTGAAATGGGCCCTTTAGGGGGTGAGAGGGGGGTGAAGTTTGCACTGAATCGATCTGCCAGGATATTGGCAATATCCCTGGATCAGTATATTTAATACCATTCTGTTGCAGATCTGAGCATTGCCATTTAGATTTTTGACATAGCTATAGAATGCCTTGTGGTTGTCTTTGGAATCTTTGGCAATTTTATTTTCGTAACCAGCTTTGCAGGATTTTATGAGGGATCTCAGCTTCTTACTGAGGCTGGTAAGGGAGTTTTTTGCATCCTGGGATTTCCCTCTTTTCTGCAACAGTTTCTTCCTTTTGTTGTAAAGTTTGTTTATGGCAAGGGACCACCAGACTGGCTTCCTTTTCTTGGAGGAGAGCATCTTGGTTCTATTGGGGATGGCACGATTCATGCATGAGTGGATGTGCTCGTACAGTGCCTTACTGTAGGATTCAGCAGTTGAACTTTCAGTTCCTGTCTGCATGGGTGCCATGAAGTCTGTCACTTCTGACTTGAGTAGCATGATTGTGGCTTTGGAGAAGTTTTTTTTATGGAGGTTTCCTTACTGGGGGGTGGGTGTGGGATGTGGATGTCAAGGTTGACTAGCTTATGGTCAGACCTGACCAACGAGGGGGTGACCACAGGTGTAGGGCATAGATTTCCCATGTTGGTAATGACCAGGTCTAGGATATTGGAGCCTCTGGTGGGACTAAGGATTAGTTGATCCAGGGCATTGGAATTTATGAATTCCAAGAACCGTTGGGCAAAGGTGTTGACACACGAGTAGTTTTCCCAGTTAATGGCAGGGTAGTTGAAATCACCCAGTATTAGGGTGTTTGGTTGTATCTTAATATTTTCCAGTATGTTTAGAAAGGTGTAATGAGAATCTTGGGGCATGGTGGGGGATCTGTAGCAAGCTACAATTTGGACTACAGTCTTACCTAGTGTTAGTTGCACCTGGAGAATTTAAGATGCACTGTGTTGAACAACTAGCCTGGTGTTGTAAATATCCTTGGTGAATATGGACACTCCTCCACCTTTAGTGTTTTGGTCCTGATTTGGTGGCAGAAAAGTGTGGTAAGAGTTGTAGCCTGGTATTGCAGGGGTGCTCTCTGGAGCCTTGAACCAGGTCTCAGTTACTGCACAAATATCGATATTCTCCATTTTAAGGAGTGCCTCGAGTGAGTGCATTTTGAGGTTTAGACTTCTAGCATGGAGTAGCATTACCCTCAGATTTTGCTTGCTTGTACCTGTTACGGTGGTGAATTTGTCATTTGAACCTTGCCTAAAAAAGGCACTATAGGGGTGGCAAGAGCCTTTGCCAGTATCCGGAATACCAAGGGCGACAGGTGCAGTCCATCAAAGCTTTCAATTAAATACACATGCTCCCAAAATACTTCTATCCAGTCTACTCCAGTTCTTGCACCTTGGGGATTAATCTGTAAATTTTGAGATCTTACTACTGAATTCACATTTTCCATACCAAACATTCTCATATATTTATTTAGAACTCTACAGTCTTTTGTAATATTTTCCCTTCTTTGTTTCTCACTATTGCAAACAGTGTTCTAATCCCCATCCATAAATAACATTCCTTAATGAAAGCTAGTTATTTCTTTCAAAATTCTCCAAAGCACTCCATACAGTTTTAGGTGGAATTTAAATACATGCCAGCATAACCTACCTCACCTGCCAATAACACCTTACTATCACAAATCTACCATTACCTTCCTTTCCTTTATTAACACTACTGGATCCCATCTAGCAATCAGTTAAATTACTCCACTTTTCTTTTGCCCCTGATATTCTGCTTAATGTTAAAATGTTAGTTTAGTTCATTATGCAGATGACTCAACATTGATATGTGCAGCCTCAACAATAAACAAGCTCCAAGACATTACCCAAAAATATTTCTCTGTAGAAACCTGGCTCAAATAATCAAACCTCCTATTCAACCTCAAGAAAACTAAGTTAATGCCCTTTACCACAAAAAGTTGCCAATATCAAAAACAATCTTTCACCATAAAGTCAGCAAATAATACTGTCATTGAAACTGTAACTCACAGTACACTTTTAGGCATTATAATAGACTGTCTTAAATATGACCAGCATATACTGCATACCATTAAATTGATACATCAGAAACTAAGCTCCCTTTATAGGCTCAATGGATTCCTTACAGATACTGCAAGAAAATCTCTAACCACCACCTTCTTACTCCCAACTCTCTTATACGGCACTCCTATGCCAACAAATTTAAACAATACTCAAAAAAGGAAACTTGCCTCCTGCTACAATAAAATCTGTCTAAACTAAACTGACTTGAGCTGCACAACTACCCAACATATTCACAACCAACTACAGCATACAATCTCCAGAAAAATGTCCTGCACTACAAAACGTATTAGTGTCCTACTGTCCGGCAAGGGACTTCCGTTCTAGTAACAAATTCTTCCTACTTACAAATAAGTCAAATAATGTTACAGGAAAAGTACAGTTATGTACACTTACCATAAATGTAGATGTTCGAGTATATTCACTGTTGCAGTCATTACATTTGGGTAATCTGCTGGCAGGTTGCCCACAGTCGTCCTGAATTCCAAAGACTTGGGTCCTGCGTCGGTTGCTGTCTCCTCTTCCATGACGTCAGGTCGTCAGGGGTATAAAACATGCAGCCGACGCCATTTTCTTTAGTTTTTCTTGCCCCCGATGTCAGGTGCCCCCCAAAAGGTAGCAAAACTAAATAAATAAATAAATATATATATATATATATATATATATATATATATATATATATATATATATATATATATATATATATACACACACATACACATATGCATCAATATAAATTTTACCTTCATCTACAAGCAAATACACCACATAGGTTGTAGAAGAAAGAGAAGGAAAGAAACTCCAGAATGACAGGAGGATGGCAGGAGGGTAACCTGGACTGCAACAGTGAATACACTCTAACATCTACATTTATGGTAAGTGTACACAACTGTACTATGTTCTTCGTGTTACACTGTTGCAGTCATTAAATTTGGGTAGAATCCCAAAGCTATGGTTGGGAGGCTGGAGCTAAACAGCATTAGGTGCGGCTATAAGGGCCCTGCAGAACTGCAGTGGCAAAGCCTGCCCTGGACTTAGAGTAGAGAGGCAAATGATAATGGTTTGTGAAGGTGTGAACAGAACTCCAAGTAGCAGCCTCTAGAATGTATTTGGTTGGTACTCCTCTGAGAAAGGCTGCTGAAGTAGCTGTAGCTCTGGTGGAATGAGACCTAATGCCCTTGGGCACAGAATTACCATGGTGTAAGTAGCAAAAACGGATGCAGTGGCTTCTCCACTTTGAAACGGTCTGCTTTGAAATAGCCTTTCCTTCAGATCCTGTAGCATATGTCACTAGTAATTGCTCACTTTTTCTGAAGAGCTTTAGTTCTGCTCAAGTAGAATCTTAGCAGTCTGTGTACGTCCAAGGAATGCAGAATTCTCTCCCCCTTGTTCTGCGGATTTGGATAAAAAGTTGGCAGATGAATTGTTTGGTTAAGAGCCACACTGGAAGCCACCTTAGGCATAAATGTAGGATTTGTCCTCAGAGACACCTTGTCTGGGTAAAATATGATAAAACGCTCTACAGCCATGAGGGCCTGTAGCTCTGAAACTCTTCTTGGTGAAGTAATTGCTAGTAGCAGAGCTGTTTTCCATGATAAGAACTTTATATCAGCGGTAGCAGCTGGTTCAAATGGAGGCAGGGTGAGCTTTTCCAACACATAATTGAGGTCCCATGCAGGTAATGGTGATCTTCTAGGAGGCCTTACATTTTTGGCTCCTCTAAGATACTGCTTTAGTAAAGGATGAGAAAAGATTGGTGGCTCTGTATTGTAATGAGCCGAAATGGTAGAGACATGGATTTTAATTGATGAGAAAGATAGGCCTTTGTCAAGCATCTCAGTTAAGTATTGTAATATCTGAGGAATATTTGGTTCCAAGCACAGAATCTCTTCCATTTGTCAGCATAAGATTTTCTAGTACTAGGCCTTCTGGCTTTCAAAATGACATCCATCACAGTTTTACTGAGAGGTATTGTTTGTATAACTACATGATCAGCCATGCTGCCAGGTTCAGTGTCTTTAGCTGATTGTGCAGGATCTGATTGTTTTGCTGGGATAGTAGTTGAGGTCTTTGAGGAAAGGTCCAAGCTGGGTATTGAGACAAGTTCCTTAGGATTGGGTACCAGTATTGGCAGGGCCAGTCCGGGGCAATTAGTATCATCTTTGGTTTCTCTTGTCTGACTTTTAGGAGGACTTTGGGGAGAAGAGGTAGTGGAAGAAAGGCGTAAACTGATAGGTTTTTCCAACTGAAAGATAAAGGATAGGGCATCCACTTTCCATGCTTGTCTGTGATAAGTCCTTGTGCAGAATCTTTTCAATTGATAATTTTGAGGGGAGGCAAACAAATCTATGTCTGGGCTCCCCCATTTCTCTGTTATCATGCTGAAGACTTGTGGATTTAGTTTCCACTCATGAGGATCCATTAGGTTTCTGCTTAAATCGTCTGCCAGAGTATTTTACTTTCCTGGCAGGAATTGAGCTTGAATATGTATTTGGTAGGTCAAAGCTGTGTCCCACAGTGCCATGGCTTATCTGCAAAGGGGGTATGAGTGTGTGCCCCCTTGCTTGTTTACATACCACATGACTGTGGTGTTATCTGTCTTTATCAGTAGTTCTGGATGAAGTAAGTCCTTGAAGGCTGTTAGGGCATTTTGAACAGCTAGCATCTCTTTCTGGTTGATATGCAGATGCATTTGTTTTGGGGTCATTATGCCCTGAATGCATCTTCCTGCCATGTGGGCCCCCCAGGCATAATCTGATGAGTCTGTTGTTAAGGTTTGGCTGGCAGGGGGTAGAGTGAAGGCCCGTCCCATGTTTTGGTGACATGCCTTTGCCTACCATAGAAACTCCTGTTGTAGGCAGGGAATGAGAGAAATCATTGCTTCCAGACTGTGAGAATGTTGACTCCATGAACTTTTTAGGTACCATTGTAGTTTCCTCATATGCAGTCTTGCATATGGAATCAGTAGGATGCAGGATGCCATGAAGCCCAGAGCCTGCAGAATTTGTCTTGCAGATAACTGGGTTTTTGTTGCCATCAGTTTGAAGTAAATAGTCAGTTGCCTTTGTTTGTCTGGCGTGAGGTAAGCCATCTGGGCAGTTGTATTCAAGCTTGCAGCCAGGAATGTTATCTTTTGAGAGGGTACCAGTTGTGATTTCTTTTCATTTATTGTGTACCCTAGGTATGTTAGAAGCCTTTTCACAAATGCCAGGTGTTGAAGAAGAATGTCCTTGTTCTCTGCATGAATGAGACAGCCGTCCAAGTAAAGATATATTTGTATACTTCTTTGTCTGCAAAATTCAATTACTGGTACCAGGCACTTTGTAAAGACCCTGGGCACAGTAGATAAGCCAAAGGGCAGTGCAGAGAATTGGTAATGCATTAAGCCAGCCTTGAATCTGAGGTATCTTCTGCATGATTGTCTTACTGGGACATGCAGGTATGCCTCTTTTAGGTCTAATGTCAACAGCCATGCATCCTTGCCCAGCATGGGCAGAAGCTGCTGCAAAATCAGCATTTTGAATTTTGAAATGTCCAGGTATGTGTTCAGAATTGATAAATCCAGTATTGGCCGCCAGGCCTTGTCCTTTCTGGGTACCAAGAGCAGTCTTGAGCAAAAATCTTGTCGTTTTTCCTGTTCTGGTACTGGCTGAATGGCCCCCACATCCATGAGGGACATTACCTGTTTCTGTGCCTCTGCCCATTGATTTTTTTGGCAGATATGGCCAACCATTTGCCATTGGCAGAGTGTGGAAATGGAATCTGTATCCCTGTGATACTATGCTTAGTACCCACTTGTCCTGGGTTATTAACTGCCAATTTTGAGCAAAAAGTGCTACTTTTCCCCCTATGGGTGCTGCCAAAAGATAAGTGCTTGGTGTAGGCAGAGGGAAATCATTGGGACCGTTTTCTGTAGGCTTGCGCTTTATCTCCTCAAGATTTGGAGGTAGAAGCGCCCCATTGCTTTGACCTGTATGAATGTTGTGCATGGTATCTGGAACCCTTAGGGCATCTGGATTTGCCCCTTTGAGCTCTGTCTGACACAGGAAAGGACCAATTTTTTGTAGGCCAGTGTTCTTGGTGGCTGCACTTGTAAGAAGTCTTTAACAGTTTGCATAGACTTAGCTTTGTCTTCCATTTCCTTTAAAACCTCTTCTGCCTTAATACCAAACAGAGAATTATGCTGTAAAGGTGCATCTAGCAATTTAGCTTTAACATGATCAGGTAAATTTTGTTCCTTTAGCCAGGCATGCCTCCCAATCATGGATCCAGTAAATGCAGCCCTGCAGGAGGCCTCTAAGGAGTCAAAACCACATTGCAAAGTATGCTTTCCAACCTGTTCAGCTGCATGCAATAATTCCTGCAATTCTTTATTTTCTGCACATTCTGAAATCAACATCATTTTCTGTTTCAGCAATCCCATAACATGTTGTTGGTACTTAAGCATGTGAAATTGACAGTTTAAGGCCCTTACTGCCAAGGTTGCAGTTGTATAAACCTTTTTTCCCCATCTGTCTAGTGCCCTTGAATCTCTGTCAGAGGGGGTAGGGTTTTTTGCTGTTGAGGCCTTAACTCCCTTTGGACCCTGTGAAACAGTTTCAGGGTCGGCTTTCTAAATAAAAATGTATGAGAGTCAGGGACCCTGTAATATCTGTCAGGCTTACTGGGAGCCGGAGGGTAAGGAATCAGGGGTCAAGCTTGACTCCAAAAACACATCATCCACAATGTCCAAAACAGGAATCAGAAGAAATAGAAACCTGATCTGAAGATTCATAATCAGTGTCTTGCCTAGGCCTCTTATCTGGAGGGGGATGGGCACCCCTGATCAAGGTAATAAGGTCTTCTGCCATTTTGATCATCTGTTTTTTAGGCATAGAGGCCTATGCACATGGCTCATGCGTCGGTTTTTTAGTTTTAGAAGTTGCTTTTGTCTTTTGTTTTGCAGCTGTCGTCGGTTTGATATACAAATGTTGAGGTCTGAATGAACTCTCAGAAGCCGGTGCCTGCTCAGCGGCTCCGGACCCATCCAAGGGAGATACATCCGTCGGTCCAATACCTTCAGTATCTTGCGGCATGCCACACTCCACATGGGTGTCGGTAGAGGCCTGCGACTCGAAGGTAGTGGGTATCAGGGGCTGCGAAAGCGCCTCGCTGAGTACCGGCGACTGGCTTAGGAGAAGCTTCGTTGTTGGTTTTGGATCTCAACTGCCTTTCTCTGTCCTTTTCTTTGCGTTTTTTTATGTACTCTGGTAGTCGGATTGCTATCCGACAACATTTCTGGACAGTTAAATCTGTTTCCAAAATACTTTGAGGCAAAAATTTACTGACGCTTAATGGTGCGCAGGTTAAATCTAGCACAAAACCTACAGCCAGGCATGTTGTGATCAGGGCCTAGGCAAGGAATACAGTATAAATGGAAATCCTTATGAGGTATTTGCGTCCCACAAGTAATACAATTATTAACTTTTTCTGACATCGGTATGGAGCAAGAAAAAAGTTTCCCCAACGGGGTACTTAGCTTTAGTGAAGACTTTGGTTCTGAAACTCAAACTTGAATATTTCAGTAGTCGGCCAACCAGCACTTGCAAAATGCTTCTGTTCAGGCAAGAAAGACTAAAGAAAATGGCATCGGCTGCATGTTTTATACCCCTGACGACCTGACGTCATGGAAGAGGAGACAGCAACCGACGCAGGACCCAAGACTGAATTCAGGCCGACTGAGGGCAACCTGCCAGCAGATTACCCAAATGTAATGACTGCAACAGTGAAACATGAAGAACATCTTGATCTACTCCCAATACACTGCTAAACTCTGGGACAGTACCCCCACAAAAATAAAATTCAATAGTTTTAAACCACTACTTAGACAACATCTTAACCAATCTTGGTCTTGCAGATGCTCATCACCAGGTTAAAACTTTGTGCTCACCATACAATACTCTCCAAATACTCTCTTTAAACAGAATACTCAACCTCTCACTGAAGTGACAAAACATTTTTTATACATAACTGCTTGCCTGTATAATCCACCAAGTTGAATGTGGCCTTTTTAGTAACTAGCAACTTCTACTGCTGTAGAATCTTAGAATGTATAAACATAACTACCAGGCAATCGGATGTATATAAATGTCAATAGAACACTGTTTAACTGAAACCAAGTACAATGCAAACAAATGGTGCTTTTCTCCCCGTGCCTCCACTGAAAATGGGTATTACCCAGTTGGACTTTTCCAGTAAACAAAGACAAATAAATAAATAGATGTGTATTCCGAAATTGTTCATCAAATAGAGATGCTCATTTTCTATCCAATTGTGTCTCATACAATATTGCTATTTGCACCCTAAAAGTCATAATGAAATTAAATATTCTTTGATTTTTTTTTGTATACCTGTAAGGACATTTACATTCGATAACATGGGCAGAATAACCATTATGACAGAAAGCTGTTACTCTCGCTATTACACATGATAGCATTATATTAAAACTTTTAGCTTGCATGCAGACAATAATGCTCGACAGGCTGAACACTTGTGTAGTTACTTCAATATCACCTCCTGTCACACTTTCAAGACATTTTGCTTTAATGAAAACACTCAAACAAAAAACTAAACAGATTTTCAGAATCCATCCATACCCCTTTTAACTTTGAACAAGCACACACAATATACATTTAAAAACATGCTACCCTTCCTGATGGGGGCAATTGCCCCAAGCTGATAGCCATACAAGACATTAGAGCTAAAATTATGATTACCCATGCAAAAGTGCATGTTACAAGACTGTGTTCCCACTTACACTAACTGTTCTCTGTTCTTTTAGCGCTAGCCCTCTCCCAGATGTGAACAATGTGCATGCTTTCTGTAAACATTCACTTCTAGAACCAAGAAAATGTCCAGTGGCTTTAAATAAATGAAATTTTGTACTGTTATAAGAAATGCACTAAGACTAAGGATGATGGGGAAGCAACTATTTCTATATCATGGTCACTTCCCACAATGTAAAACCTCAATTTATTTTGCTACTAAATTGCTTGCCAATTAGTGTTGCCACCTGTTTTTTTCTGGGACTATCTGGAAATCAGATTGTCCAGTAGTCCATAAAGCACCATGTAAAAAAAAAAAAAAAAAAAAAACCCCAGACTACTGGTTTGCTAAACCAATGGATTTATTGCACTTTTTTTTTTTTTTTTTTTTTTTACAGAACAGCATAGTAAATAGGCCGGAAAAAAAAGCATCACAAATGGAAAAATGGGGTGTTCCTCTTCAACTGACATGACAATGACATCATGGAATGAGTGGAAAGCAAGCAGGGAGAGGGGAGGAGATGGGTGGGGTTACGGGGGGGTGCAAGGGATGTGCCCCTTGATCCAGTTTTGGCCAGTGAAAGGTGGCAGCCCAATGCCAATGTAACTTTAAATGTTAATTACAATGTGTGTTACACATTTCACTCAGCAGTGTTCAGCTCTCTCATGAATAACTGCTTGCACCTGTAGACTTCTAGTCTCCAAGAAAAGCAGTAATCGACTGTGCAGAAGCATGAATGAATCTTTGTAAATTTCACCCAGGACACACTGCTAACTCTCTCATGATCTACTTCCTGCACCTGTAAACTTATTGCATCCCATTGAAAGCATTTGTTAATGCAAAAATATCTAGTGATTTTACAAATACAATAAGGAACTATCATTTTTTAAGGCCATTTCCTTTAACTCATTAGCCCCGAGTACCTTCTCATGGCGCCTGTGTACTTAACACCGAGCACGCCATGAGAAGATACTAATTTCAAGCTGTTGCCCCCCCCCCCCCCCGAGTGCCTTCCTGAAGTGCGAGAAACTGTAGTGCACATTTCTAGTTGATACTAATGTAAAACACACTGAAATCATAACTGAACATGTAAATTACATTATATAGTTATGATTCAGTGTGTTTTTACATTAAGTTCACATTAAAGTTTTACTTCTAATTCCGCTTAACAAGTTGTTGATAAAGCAAGTGGTGGCAGCCAATCGGATTCTTGCAATCCGAGCCACCACTTGCGTACCAGCTCCACCACCAACCTAATTTTCTTTTGTTTTATCCAAATAAATAGAGGGTCCAGCAACAGGTATTTCTTTTCTTTTTGATAATATTTGGAGACTTTACCTGCTACTGGATCCCTCTATTTTATTTGTGCACTCACGGATCGCAAGAGATAGCCATTGACGCTCACTGGCATTTGCTGCAAGGAGTTCTTGGTTTGACTGCCCGAAAGAACTGCTTTTGTTTCCCCTTCAGGTAAGTTGTGGTTTGAAGAAGGTTAAACGTATTTATTTTTGTGAGTGTGTGTATGTTCAAAGTCATAGCCCTTTACTGACCAGCCATGTATGATTTTGTTACTGTAGAGGTTATAAGGCCGGTTAAAAAGCAGGTTGTATTTAATCTACATTGCAGTATGTGTGTGTGCGTCTTATGCTTATGAGGTAGAGCTCTGGTTCATGTGGACCTTTATCAGACTGAGCCTGTATGTACAGAAATTAAAATCACTTGAAAATAATGTTACTGTTAGTGTGTTAGTGTTATGTTAGTGTGAAGAAGTGTTAGTGTCAATAAATCTGTAATGCGAGTGAAGAGAGAAGTATGCGCCCGCAGCCCATTCATGCAGCATGCTGTATGGAGGAGTGTTTCTAAAGAACACTTTGGTTGATTGGAATTTGGAGTGGGAAAATTAGATTATGCCTCTCAATTGTCCAGATTTGTGGTATCTTTCTCATAAAGTTTGCGGTTATTTGTAAAATGAATCAGAACTGAAGCTAAATAATGGCATACATTTCCCTCCCCCATTCATATCCTTCAGAAAATGTGGGCTAGCACAAAACTGTGTATTTCTTTAATTTATTCTGCTGCAAGGTGTTATTTTGAGCATGCCTCACTGTGTGATAGTTTCCTGCTGCAAGTTGTCTGTTCTGGGCTGCTTGCTACATTTGAATAACTGAACAATTGTCCGTTTGAGCGTGAGTCTTTGCTGGGCTGCTGCTGTGTATTTATTTGAGCTGCTCTGTTTCAACAAACTAGGAAGTATGCATGCTCTGGGGCTGCTGTGTGTGTTATGTATTTTATTCTGCAAGTACAGGTCTATGTTGGGCATTTTAGTCTGTTGCACTGCTCAGTTTGAAATCCGTTTTTTGATGTTTTATCTTTCTGCTCCATGCTGGGCTGCTGCTGCTGTGTATTATTCTGCTGCAATGCTCCGTTTGACCAAAATAGGAATGAAGTATACTCCATTTCAACAAACTAGGAAGTGTGTGTGTGTGTGTGTGTGTGTGTGTGCGTGTGTGCGTGTGTGCGTGTGTGCGTGTGTGTGTGTGTGTGTGTGTCCGTTTGAGTCAGAGTCTTTGCCGGGCTGCTCCATTTGAGCGCTAGTCTTTGCTGCCATTGGTGGGCTATGTATTGTATTCTGCAAGTCTTTGCTGCCATTGGTGGGCTATGTATTGTATTCTGCAAGTCTTTGCTGCCATTGCTGGGCTATGTATTGTATTATGCAAGTCTTTGCTGGGCTATGTATTGTATTCTACAAGTCTTTGCTGGGCTATGTATTGTATTCTGCAATTTTTGTTTGTAGGAACGAAGTAAGTATGCGCTGTTTAAACAATCTAGGAAGTGTCTGTTTCAGTGCAAGTCTTTGCTAGGCTATGTACAGTATTGCATTCTGCAAGGTGTGTGTGTGTGTGTGTGTGTGTGTGTGTGATGGGAATTTCTGCACAAAGTAATAGTTCTCAGATGAAACCTCCATTGTAACAGTGACATTTTTAAGGTTATGCCCAAGTTTGTAGATGAAGCTCAGTGTGTGCATAGCACACTGACATATGCTGGACAGTCTAGGCTTTAAGGATTAAAGAATCTCTTATCACTAATTCAGGCAGACAAAACCAGGAAAAGGGGTAAAACAAAACATTTCTTTCTGTTGGTGTAGATACAAACCACAGCATGACAGGCATTATACACAATCTATGCAACTGTGCACATTTGTTTTAGCAACTAAAGGTTTTTGAGATGATTTGATGATGTAATAACAATGCATTAATTAATTATTTCCCTTTGAAGCTCTTGTATCTAAATATATTTTCATCTATCTACAGATATATATTATGTAAGATATAAGCATAGCAGTAAATATTAACTAAAAAAGACTGAAATACAGTATCAAACCTGTAAATGTGAGAAGGCAGGGCAAGGCCAGCTACTGATAAAATGGGAGGACTAGCTCTGAAGCTCTTATTTGTATTTTAGTTTTATATTGTATATTCAGTTATGCCCCAAACTGTATTTTAAAACTAGAGATGGAGTCCAAAAACTTGCAGAAACTTGTTAAACAGTTTACACATTTGCACATTTTTTGAGGATCAGTCCTTTTTCATATTCAGTTTGGCTTTAGTGGAAATGTATTTACAATGATGGGCTGATCTATGCAGGAAGCATACAGTAGCTATTAATATAATAATTATTTATAAATATAATTTATACATCTGAGTGTATGTCTAGAAACAATATGAAAAATAATACCATAAAATGACAACTAGTTTTATTTATATGTTATATTATGAGAGCTACCTTAGAAGTAGATAAATGAATGCAATTGATTTATGATGCCAGCCATAATATCCACATCTGTATCTTGGATATTCAGCACAGTAGAGGTCAAAGGTAACTGCATGCAGCTGTATCAGTGGCATAGGATCATAAATACCTGATTACAGCCTATTCATCCCAAGTTCATGTAATGGTTTTGGGTGGGATAAGAGGCTTAGTGAGATGTATTTTATTGCTAATTTTAGGTGTTATTACTTGCAGACATGAATGTGGGAGGCAGCTGCTGATCCTGGGGGAGGAAATGTGTTTCTCAAATGGTATTAGCCATGTTCCAATGAGATTATTTTTATTTCTGCAGAGATTGTGGTTGGTGACTGGTATTGGTGAATTGTAATGACAGATGTCAGAGTGGCCTTTTATGGCTGAAATGGATAGTTTTGTCACTATTGGTTCATAAGTTTGATTCATTGCTTACAGGGAATGTAATCTAATATAATTCGCAAGATGTCTATAGTTTAGGAGACAGGAAGGGCTCAGGGATATAAATGTTATATACATTTTATTGCTGCTTTTAGAGTAGTTCTGGCATTGCTCAACTCAGTATGTAGGGCAATATTTCTGACTTTTTGTATTTGTATTTTTGTATTTGTGTATTTACAGACACAACAGCATGCTACAACATTTATGTCAAAAAACAGTATTGAGCATATATTTGGGTGGGATAAGAGGTTTAGTGAGATGTATTTTATTGCTGATTTTAGGTGTTATGACTTGCAGACTAGTACCAGCATAGAGCTACCATATATTTTGGGCAATATTCCTGTCACTACTGTGTAGAATTTAGGTAGGAGGAATTGCTCAGTAATATGTAAGTGTTATACTATTTTTATTGAATTACTCTGGTCTTCTCCTAACAAATGGTAATGAGTCTGTCACACCTGCACCAGGTAATATAATGAATGCATACTCAGCAGGTTAGGTGCAGTAATTATCACCTATGTCTGAGCATGCAGAACTGTGCATCAATGACATGCAGGTAATTATCACATTAACAATAAGTGCAGTTACAGTACAACACTGAGTCATTACCACTTTTCAGGTAAAACTCTCAGCAGCTGTCACTGTTATTCACATAAGTAGAAGTAATCACATTGATGAATGCACAAGCCAGATTTGGGTTATTGTCTACGTGCAGTCATTTCAAGCCATCGCCCCCACCATGTTCTTTCTGTCATTTTTACAATTTGTTTGATAGACAGTAAAGTCCCCATTGTGGTTATACGCTTCATATTTTTGTGAACTACTGCATTTGAACTTTGTATCACTGGGCTGCTTTCCTAGGTCAGTCGATCTTTTCACATGTTGTCTTGGTCTGCTCTCCATTCAGTCTCCCTCCCTTCAGGTTTGTTTCGGACTTATGGTTATGGAAACTGATTTTTTTCATAATTTGGTAAATAACTTTGCAAGGGAGCATCTGAATGTGCTTAGTAACACCTCATTTTGAAAATATAATTCATAATTCCAACATGGTAAAAGAACTGTTCTTGTATGTTATACACATGTACAGATATCAAAGTTTGTTTCAGACTTAGGTTATGGAAGTTATGATTTTTTTCATATTTTGGTAAATAACTTTGCAGGGAGCATCTGAATGTGCTTAGTAATACCTCATTTTGAAGACGGTCTTCATAGCTCCAACATGGTAAAAGAACTTTGCCTCTATGTTATACACATGTATAGATATCAAAGTTTATTTTGGACTTAGGTTATGGAAATTGTGATTTATTTCATATTTTGGTAAATAACATTGTAAGGGAGCATGTCAGTGTGCCAAGTAATACCTCATTTTGAAGACAGTGTTACCCCTTACAACATGGTAAAAGAACTGTGTCTGTGCACTCTACACATGTACAGATATCACAGTTTGTTTAGTCTTGTACGATTAAGAAAATTATACATTTACAATACTTTTCATTATTATGCTCATATCTTTGCAAGGGAGCATGGTGATCACACAAATGATGCATCATTTTGAAGCTGACATTCAGATGCACAACTTCTACTCTGATATGTAGGCTCTGTCTGTTACAGGTGATGAGATATTATGCTTCATCAATTATGAAAAATAATATATTAATCATATTTCTGTGAATATCTCAAGAAAGGAACATCACACAGTAATGGTTAAGGTATCATTTTAAAACTGACATTCATACTAACAAATTAAATTCAAATTGTATGGGTCTGCATGGTACATTGACAAAGATATTATGCTTTGTTTTTCCAAAAAGGTAAAAAATATGCACAACATCAGCATTCCTTGCCAAATATTTAATAATGGCTTTGATATACACTATCACCATTTACACTGTTGGAAAGGTCAGCGTCTGCTGAACAACTTTCGCGTTTACATTTTTAGTCTAGCTCTTATAGTTAAAGAGTTATGAACATTTGTTTTCTGTATGGTATTACAAATGGATTTTCGGAAAATGAGCTCAGGCTGCACTGTTATTCCTATGGTGGAATTAAGCAGGTAGCTTTTCCTGAGCTGCTCCAGAGTGAATGAGTTAAACACTTTGTTTACAGCTTAAACCATGAACATTATTCTAAATAACCACGTATATAAAAACGGGGAAATTATCTTACTTTTACATATACTGTGATCAATAAACTTTACATCTCCCACCTCTGCAGCCTAAAAGTACAACATTAAATTAACTTTAACTTGCATCCATCTAGCGTTTCTTACCTTGTTACAGTATAAAGCCTGGACAGCTTACAACTAGTAAAAAGTGCTTTATTGCATTACTATCTTTAACATATACAACAGTCACTGATAAAACACCTAATCACCCATGACCGTACATTATACAGCACTGATTTACAATATGATATGCAATTTATATCATGAAATTTTAAACGAACATCAACAGCTTTACATACAGTTATTTCTTCAGTTCATTGAGTGTCATTTTAAACATTAATGATGAAGCGGAGCATATGCTTTATAGTCCAGTCACCAGCTTAACACGGTCAACAAAATTCAAGTCTTTCTTCGGCTACTTTTTGCAAAGCATGTCATATGCCTATTCCTGTTTAACAGGACTGATGCTTTGTAGTCTCATCATTTATTCACTAATTTCACAGTATTACTGGTTTTCTTCTTAAGCCACTCCATCTCCAAACACCAGTCCCTGCTCAAGTCCAAGGAGCACCTGGTACTTTTGGCCAACTCCTGTGTATTTTCCTGTTACTCAAGCATTTTTGGAACAGCGGAAAAAGTTTCACTGGCAAAGCCTTTGTGTGGGCTTTGTTATTGTCAAAAGAATGAGAAGCAAGTTCCCCTTCTGCTTGCTGGTTCACATTGCCAGTTGAACTTTTTTTCTTCCTTAGTTCTGTACCCCAAAATGTATTTGATCCTCCATGGAAAGACATCTGAAGAAAGCTGGACACAGCAGCTTGAATCTCTCACTTGCACTCAGCACTACCTGACCAATGAGATAAACTTGCATAGTGAATAATCGTTTTCTATAAACACTCTGCTGTCCCAGTTTTAACCATTTTCTTTTCCTCCACAGTACTGTCAGGAGGAACTCTTTGTATGGTGGCATGTTCACTAATACAAGTCTTAGCTGCTTTCACATAGCAAGATGTGATACATAAACAAGATGTACCCTCTCTCGATTAACAAATCCTGCTATGGAACACCAGTCCAGTTGTTTATCTGTACTTTCATAAAATGAATGCATTCTCCTCCACCAACTTTTCTGATGTAACAAAGTCTTAGAAGACAGAACACACACAGAAAGCCTAACTTTGCTATTTTTTTTCTGAAGCAGCTTCTCTTGAGAAGCCTCATGCTCAAGCAATTTCTGCATTTCAATCTCTGATTTTTCCAGTTTTATCAGTTTATCTTAATAGTTTGCTTCTTCTACTTTTCCAGACTTTTACTTAACTGTATAGATTTCTTCACTTTTTCACTTATTAAGCACCTCTGAACACATTTGATTTATTTTTCCTCTAAATTACTGGAAGCCATCTCCTGTACCAAGTCTGGAACTCGAACTGCTTTTTGCTTAACATGTGTAAAAATATTCTCAACTAGATCCTTTTCTAAACAATTTCTCTTACTTTCTCCAAATTGTTTTCTTTGCTGGCATGCAGTCAGTGAGATTACTAGTCAGTAACTGAATTTTCCCCCAATGAATATTTGTAACTATCTTATTTTCACAGATACAGTTTCCACACTGGGTTCAACCTCTTGATTAGCATGCAGCTATATTTGCCATTCATGATATGTTTTTCAGTGCATGGCTTTGATAAGAAAATAATATCTAATTTAGGATTAGAAGACATATTTATTTGTACTTTGAAAACCTATCAGACCTTTTAGGAGCAGAAGGCTGACAGGCATGTTTGCAAGGTGTTAAGAAAACATGCTCTAAAGATGATCAAACAGGAAGAACTGCTAGAGGCTAAAGAAAATCCAGCTGTAAAGAATCATGATTAATATTTCTGCTGAGAGATCATTCTGTTCACACTAGAACAGATATTTTATTTTAGTAATAGATTTAGAAATAAGATAGCTATTCTGAAGTAAAATTTGAAGAAACACTTTCTTCAAAATCAGAATCTTCATCTTTAAGAGAATTCCCTGAAAAGCAGAGCCTTTCCAGGCTCTGCTTTTGTGACTGGGAATCAAGAGTCAGAAAATGAAGGAATTCTTTTACTACCAGAAGTCAGTGAAGAAACAAGATTTAAAACATTAAACGCAGAAAGTAATCCCTAGGCAAAACCCAGCAAGCCTTCCGTGTATGCAGTAGGGAGACAGATGAACTATTCTTAAATTTTTGTTTTCCTGTAAGAGTACTTGGAAAAGGGCCACATCAAGTCACGGCCACCAACCTGGGAATCAACCTGGGAATCAGGACAACCCAATAGTCAGAGAGGTAATGTCTATCTCTGTCTCTTGGTTCTTAGTGGCTTCCTGAGGAACTGCACCAGAAGGACTGAGAACCAATGATGAGGAAACAAGTCTGGCCATATCAGAGTCACCCATAGGTGGCTGAAGCAATGAAGGAAATGGCCTGAGACCTGAAGATTCCCAATAAACTTTCTTCTTCTTCTTGTAGAGGGAGAAGAGAGAACTGTGGAGACTGATGCCTGCTCCATGACTTAGATAAAAAGGTAGCCTGAAAGGTGGATACAGGAGTTTAGCAGAGTCAGTAAAACTCAACAGAAAAGTAATGTTTTTGAGGAAAAGATTTCAGGGACACTCCCCAAACACACAAAAGCCTTCCCCATACAATAGTCTGCATGAACATGTAGGGGGAAAAAGTCAGTAAAGTTTTTTTTTTTTTTTTTTTACTTAGAAGGTTCACTCAAAAGCATTCCCTCAGTAAAAAACAAAATCCTGACAACAATGATTCTCCATTATTTGAAAAAAAAACCCTTCCTAGTATAAATTTTTAATCAAATAAAAAGGTACAGCTTTTCCTCAAAAAAAAAAAAAAAAAAATGAAACATGGAATGTTTCCCCAGAAGGATCCTTACCTGCCCAGCCTTAAAGAATCACTAGCCAAATTTCAGTTCCACAAATCCCCGGTAGGATTGCACTTTGGCAGCAAGAAAGCTAGAGCCCTAACTGCTGCTTTTAAGTGCTTCTCCCTGAGGCCACTCAGCTGGCAGGGTGCATGGAATGCATGCTGAAGCTCTGAAAGTTGTCTGAAGGTTGTATTCTCCATACAGCTCAGGCTACTGCAACAGTAATCTACTGTTGAACTTCTCATTTCTTCCTCCTCTTATTTTCTACTTAATAAATAAACTCAGTTGCACAACTATGATCAAATCCTTAAATGTCAACATCTCCTCTGGCCTATCACTGTCTAGTGTTTACTGACAGAACCTTGCTTGCTTTTTTCTTTCTTTCTTTCTTTCTTTCTTTTCCTTATTTTTTTCCAGAGAAAATACTTTCTAAGAGTTTTTCTTCATGCAGCTCATATCATCAGTATTACAATAATCTTCCATCATTAGTTTAATGTCATCCTTCCTTGGATTTTAAAGCTGAAAACATATTACTGGTCCTGAAAGTTTTAGGCTATGAAGCTTTCCACTGTACCCTATCCTTACAACATCTACATATGTTAAATGAACCTGTACACCCCTGGCAAAAAATACTACTACATTTCTTCCTATTAGTGAAACACAGCAAAGCATCGTTTAATGTTTTAGTATACCTTCAAGAGACCAACTTACATCACCTCATGACAATGTAAAAATGCAGCCACAAGTGTAAATTCCAATAGTGTATCATTTGTCTGCTTTTCTTTACCATCCAGCATTCTATATCCACTCTTCAGTCTTCATACTCAGACTTTCATGTACATCAGTGTTCATGCTATTTCTACCCAGACTTTTAGCCACATCATTTGGAAAATCTGTCTGTTACAGTTTAATCTTTACTTCACAGCTTTCTGAAATGATTTCAATTATAGTAACTCCTCCACTTTCTCGGTCAGTACTGCAATACAATCAATCAAGCAATACAATACATTGACTTAAAAGACTCATGGGAGGGCTTTGTCCTGTAGTATGTCCAGCTCCTTCTCTACCTTTTCCCTCAGATACTGCTCTACATTGTCCACCATGTGCACCCCCCCCCCCAGGGGTGTTCTTACTTCCTTCTCACTTGTAATTACTGAAAGAAAAGTGTTAAGTATGTCAGACAGCTCTTCATTCTATATTCCTTCCCAGCCATCCTTGGTTAGCCTGACCAACACATTTACTTTTCTACCCTTTTGAGATATAACCCAAACACTATCCATATCCCCCCCCCCATCTTCACCCCCCAGAATAATTTTTATTCTGTTCCTAATTAAGTTTCACTAACTCTTCAACTTCTTCTCCCTGAAAGCTCCCATTACCTCCTCATTTCATTCATCTTCTTCTTGCATTTTCCCCTTTCTTCTTACTGGCAGGGAACTATGCACACACCTCAAGACACTGTTCATTAGTATTATCAACAAACCATTTATCTCCCTAGGCATTTGTCTCTAGGTGATATCTGCATCCAGCCCAACTCAGCCACTCAATCAACTCTTCTATAATCCTATGTGCAATGTTTGTCTTCTTTTTTCTGAACTCCAGCTCCAAAAATGAAACGCACTAAGTAGCATGATTACAATCTGGTAGCAGAAACCTTAACTCTGCCTTTCTAACACCATTCAACCTTGCTTACTAAGACCAAACCAAGATGCTGTCCTTCTTGGTACCGCCTGCATCATTTGGATAACTCTCTTTTTGGTTTACAGCCTCAATGAGGAGTCTTCTTCCAATGCTGGAAGTGGGCACTACCTATTTTTCACTGCTAAAAGACTGAGGTTCTCAAACTGTGGCCTTATTTTACCTTCCTCCTTCCAGAACCTCTTCCAAAACCTGTTGTCCCTCTCTCTTGGGTGACCAGTGAACTTAAATTTGTGTTTGGTCTCCAGACTTATCCCATATTAGCTTTCAGCATCATTGCTGGTGAAGTGACCTTATTCATGTCTCCTGTGCTATTAACCCTCCATTCCTCCAAGCAATCATTTTACAAGTGATCCCTGAACTTACTGTCATCCGCTCCATCTTTCCCTCTCACTAACCAAAAATACAGTAGACAGGTACTACTACATTTCCACCGATGTTGTATGCTTTCCAGGTTTCTGAGATGTTGGCCATAAAAATGTTATTTTCTAATAGATCCTGATGCTCCTCATCTCTTCCAGGCTCCTAGCAATGAACAGCATTACAACTGAGCCATCCACAGCCCTAGATATGCCTCTAGTGCCTTTTTTCCTGTATATCATTCCTCATGAAATGAACCTCTATTCCTTTGACATAATTCATGTTGCATCCTGTTAATCCTGCCCACTCTTCAATTCTCTGTCTCACTAGAACATTTGCCCCAACATGAACTATGATGTGTGGCTTCGTCTTTCCTTTCTCAGCAATTCTCTACCTCTTCAACTGACTTATCCAAGATGAGGATAGATTGTATTTTTTGAATATATTTGCTCCCCCGCTGACAAAGTGACTGTCTGATGTTACTGGCACCTCCTTCAGATACCCATCTCCATGTCTAAATTGACCAGCTTGCCCCCAGACAGACCAAATTATGCATCTTTGGAGAAGGGAAAAATGAGACATCCTAGTGTAAAATCATTTGTTTTTGTAGTGGGTATTTTTCCTTTATGCCCTATTTTCACTAGAGAGAGTTGAAGCATGCAATGGTATAAAGCACAAACATGTATGTTCCTGGAAATGATAGGTTAAGATGCTTGCCTCTCATACACCTCTCATACGCACATGAATTTGTGAGATAATATGTTGCTTCCCTACAACAGAGCAGCACAAAGCTTAAAAACCCTGTACCCTACCTCAAGGTCAAGGTTGGTGAGATGGACATCAGCTGCACAAGGCACCCCCCCCCCCCAGGCCTCCAGCTTTCATGCAGATCCTAGGTTGCCAGCATCAAATGCTAATTAACCTGCTATGGTAGGCACTATCTTAGTGATCAAGTCAAACAATTTGATCTTGCCTACCATCCTTCACGATGATTACGGATATGGGGTTATAGTTTGCCATATGTCCACCCTTGTTCTTAGCCTTCTTCTTCCAGATCCCACTACTACTGGCCTTACTGATCAAGGCACTAGGTGTAAGCTGCATTTCCTGGCTTCCTAACCTGCACTCACATAGTCTCATTTTATTTTCCATTCTTCTACCAGATCTTTTATTTCAACCTGGTCTGCCTCCTTCCCACTGACCTCACTGTTCTCTGTCCTTATTCGTTCCTGATGACTTCTGGGTACTCCACTGCTCATCCATGGATCACCTGAGTGTTTACAGCCTCTAGTTCTCTGCTGTCGGGCGTCTCCGGTAGACCAGTGACAGCTTTCAGATGTGGCACCGGAGACTTTAACCACATAGGTTCTGTCACACAACCAATTAGTTATCTACTGTACACAACATAAGGATTCTATATACTGATCTACAATTCTGTCAATAATGCCTGCATGGGGAATAATGTTAAAAGCCTTGGCCAGGTGCAGATATACTGTATGCACTGCATATACAATATCCACTGCTTTAGTTACTTTTTCAAAGAAATTAATGCGATTAAAGAGGCAGGACCTTCCTTTGACAAATCCGAATTGAGCAGAGTCCAGGATTAAGAAATTTTCAATGCCCAGGATAATGAGGTCTGAGATAATGTACCCCATAACTTTACATACAAAGCTAATGACACTAGCTACCAAGGCCCCTAGTTGAGCTACTCTTGTGTAATGGCATTACAATACCCATAGAAATATAACCAGTGCAAAGACTTAGCTTAAAGAGGTCCACCCATGGGGAAATACATACTCTCTTATAACTAGATGCTTATAATGGATTTTTAATGATTCCAAGTGCAAACCTTTTTATGGATTCATTAAGGCCTCATTCCACTAGCAAAGAGGTGGCATCTGCAGAGCAAACTGCGAGGGCACCATTCCATCCTTATTTCACACATGTATCAAACAATACAAAACCTTGATGAAGTTTCCAAAGCCATTGCTGGTTTTACCATAGCAATTGTCTAAGACACACCAGGTGTAACCACCACCTAAAATGTGGATATTATTCTCACCATCAAGTATGTGGAGACAGGAAGAATGACATAATTGTAAAGTCACATGGGGTATTCACCTAAGAGAATCCTTAAAGGGTACATTTGTCCTTAAAGCATCAACCATCCCTGAGTCACCCTTACAAACCCTTGTTTTTCAGGAATTTGGTCTATGCTGCATGGCTTAAGTGTGATGATGGTGCAAAAAAAAAAGTCTACTAAATGATGATGTTCAGCCTTATTAAAATCAAGCTCCCCCACCAGGACATCAAAGTAGAGTAATCTTTTGCTCTAATAAGTTCCCAATATGACAGACTGAAATGCTGTGACTGCTGCTACTTTTTACACAGCTTATCCAACTCCCTCAAGTTGCATTAGGTAAGTCTACATTTTGTATCAAATACTTAAAACATAATTACAGTTGTTGGACCGTAGAACCAGGCGATAAAAGTCTAGCTAGTCTGCCCTTCAGTGCATTTAAAATTCTCTCCATCTGTTCCATCACTACATTCCCTTCCACTCTTTCTCCATCCATCCCATGCCCTTTTGGATGCCTCTGTAATTCTTTTTCCACTACCCACTCCAGAAGTCCATTTCATGGTTCCTCAGTCCTCTTTATGAAATGCTTTATGAGATCCAGGTAGCCCTTCTTATTTCCAGGACATGGTCTTTTTTCTGTGTTGTTTTTGTTCCTGCCATTGTGACTATCAAGCTTCCCCCTTTGCTCACTTTCTTAGCCTGTTTGTTCTCCCAGTAGTGCCCAAGCAGAGGAGAGCGGTGCCATCATCCACTGAGGGAAGGGATTTCTGCTTATTGGTCTCTAACCCCATGGTACATGCTCAGTAAGCTGCTCTAGGGTTCAGCATAGATTGGGCATCAATAAGGGCATGTCACTCACTTCTGCAAGTCCATACGACTGTCCTGTCCCCATAAATCTAGCACATCTGAGTATCAGCTGGTCTCCACTGATGATTCTTCCATAAGAGTGCGTGTCCCTGACATGCACTCCCACATCTTCCAACCTTAAGAGAGCTAGCTGAGCCATGACTCCCACCCCCCACCAGTGCCTGCAGGTGACTGAGCTGCTAATCAAACTTGAGTCACCTGAGTTATAGTCAGGGCTTTAACCCTCTATGCCAATGAACTGGCACACATTTTCCTGACATGATCTTCTGCACCTATATCACACTTCTCTGCTAGTCACTGACCATATCCTTTCCATGACATACCGCACCCCCTTCTGGTGGCTTTCCACCATGTCCCTTCTCCTTATATGGCCTTCAGAACTGGAGAAAGTTCTTAAGTGTGGCTTGACCAGGGCCTGGTACATTAGAAACATTATAACCAAAATCCAAATAGCACCCAGGAAGGCAGAAAAAATGGCAGACCATGGCCAAGTAATGCAAACTAGTACTTTAATATCCAAAACACAAACACTTAACAGTTATCACAGTGTTTTCGTCCCTAGTACAAAGACTTCATCAGATGCAATGTATTCCATACTACCCTTCATTTATAATCACATCAATTATTCAATTAAAACATCACAAAATTGCCTTGAAACACTTATTAAAATACACACAAAATATCAAAATACACATATAAAACAATCATAAAAACCATAAAAATTATTATAAGTTATATAAACAGTTAATCATGTTTGTGCCTAAAATAGTGTAGCTAGTAGCTGTAGCATAATTTCCCACTCTCTCTCCCTATTGGTGTCTTGTTCTTATACTTGGTGCCTTTGCAGTTGCCCATCCCTACTGTAAATTAGATCTGGGACACTCCTCCCAGTCTAGTGTCATTAGCTCATTCTACCTAATACAGAGAGAACATTTGTGAAGGCCAACCTCCTTAATTTCTTAACCTTGAATTATATTCTGTTTATCCTTTCTCCCTTTCCACTTTACTAAAAAAAAAATTGCTGCTTTTACAGTATTTCCGTTTCCTCCTCCAACTCTATTACTTCATCTTGGTTTTTCTGCTACTTGTTCTCTAAAGTGCTCAAGTGCATCTTCTTTATTGCATTTATTACTGCTGTTTTTAATATGTTTAAGTTTTAATTATTCAAGCTCCATGGATCCAGTTTTGGTGTCCTGCAGACTACAAGAGCAACAGGAAGGAGAAAGAGATACACTAAGTGCCTCCATTTTGATGTTTTCATAATTTGCTGCTCTCTGCACTTGTTTTTATCATTTTTAATTTATCTGCATTTATTTAAAACTGTATTTGCTTTAATATTGCTACACACTTAAGTGTGCTAGCTTGTACTGCATTTTGAAGTGTTTTTACTACTGTTTTAACTGCTTTTCTGCAAAAACAAACAAAAACAGTTCTAAGCTTGTTTCCCGCCTTTCCTGTAACTATTCTAGTCCAGATACAGATTTGCATTTGCGGTATCCAGGACTGTTTTGTAAGTTTCTGAGCCCCCTAGACATTTCTGTGTTGGAGGGAAGCATTCTAGCTCATCAGTGGGAGTGGTAAGCACTAGGTAGCCTATCTACCACAAAAGGAGTGGTTTCTGGCCCAGAAATTGTAGTTTATTGGCTGTTTGGGCAGTTTTTCCATCCCTTTCAACTTTCTGGTTTAAAAGCTCGTGTTTGTGTGGGTTTGCTCACAGTGTAGTGGCACTCAGCTGAGGTAAACTATTATCGGTGCCAGAAAGTCTGCTGTTCAATTTTTCCCTTAGCATGTGCTTGTTCTTTTACTTCTTGCACTTCAATTAGCTTAATCGTCTAGTACTTTAACAGGCCTTTGTAGCATTTACTGTAGCACACTTAGGTGCTATCAGCACTAGCTGTTCCTACGTTCCTTACTTATGACTACCCCTCCTGGTATGACTGTAGGGCAATTTCCTGTGCTTTCTCTTGCTAACCTGGTGCACTTGGGCATTCTGAGACAGTGTGGCAACTGTCTAATGTACACAGACAACCCTCTCCTCTTACCTCCCAACACTCATACATGTGAGAGATGCACTTACATCACCAAACTGGAAGCAGTGCACGCTCCAACCAAGACCGGACTAGCTGGTCAAGAGGAGGTCAACACCTGCAACTCACTACATAGAGCACACAGCCCTCCAAAACCTCAACCATCACAACCCACACATAGAAACACAAACCATACACCCATCAGGAGGCTCTCAATAAAAATGTACCCAAACAAGACAGACCCTTGAGACAGAAACGCACTCTACTACCACAACACAACACCAACACCAGAACACATGGCTCACCACCACAGTGTGCCCCTCAACCTAAGCCCTTAAGGCAAAACACTTTGCCCAATGTACTAATCAGAGGAAACTCAATTGTGAGGCACACCGATATCCCATTCACTAGGCTGAACAATGAGAATGTGACAGTCAGTTGTCTATCAGGTGCCAGGATCCACCACATAACACATGCACTCAGATCACTCCACAAGTACAAATATGGCACAGTCATTGTCCATGTGGATGTGAATGACCTGAGACGTACATCCCTGGATTACATTAAAAGAGATGTGATGGAACTATCGGATTATGTGGCCAGGCAGGTATGACCCTAGCCCTGGCAGTATTCTGTTGTCACCCAGAATGATACCACAGTGCGTGCAGAAAATGATGGACTTCAACAATTGGCTAAGTTTCTGGTGTAATTCTAAGGGGATCCAGTATCTGTCTGCCTGGGACAACATGACTGACAGACCTCGATGCTTTGCCAAAGACGGCTTGCATCAGTCACCCCTGGCATTCTGGGTACTGACTAAGGCTCTTGCCACCCCTATAGTGCCACTTTAGGCAGTTTTCCAAAGACCAAAATTCTACTGTAGCAGCTACAAACAAATGCAATCTGAGGATCATGCTGCTTAATGTTAGAAGTCTAAATCTCAAGATGCACTCATTTGAAGATCTGCTCAAAATAGAGAATGTTGACATCTGTGCAGTAACGCAGACCTGGTTTAAAGAGGCAGAAAGCACTGGATAAGACGGTCATACAAGTCATAGCCTGCTACAGAACCCCAAATATGTCCCCTAGACTCTCACTCCACATTCCTAAGCACCCTGGAATCTATCAAGGTCCAACCCAATGCTCTCATAATGGGTAACTTCAACTACCATTCCATCAACTGGGAAAACAATTCAAGTACCAATGTACAGGCCCAAAGCTTTCTGGAATTTATCAATTCCAATGCCCCGGACCAGCTCATTCTGACCCCCACTAGAGGAAGCAACACCCTCGACCTGGTTATCACCAACATGGGAGACCGTTGCTCCACACCTACAGTCAATTCCTCCCTGGTTAAATCCAACCACAAACTGATCACCAGGGTAATCTTCATCTCATCTATAACCCCCGCTAAGGTGACCACCCTGAAAATCTTCTCTAAAACTGACTTTGGGCTTCTAAAAACAGAGGTGGCTAATGTCTTGGCACCCATGCCAATGGAAAATATCTGCATGACTGCCGAATCTTACACCAATGCATTGTACAAGCACATACACAAATGCATGGACCTTCCCATACCAAATAGAACAAAGACACTCTCCTACAAAAAAAGGAAGCCAATCTGGTGGTCCCCAGCCATCAATAAACTCTAGAAGGAAGAAACTGTTGCAGAAAAAAATGAAGTCACAAGACTGGAAAGCCTCCCTTATCAGTCTCAACAAAAAGCTGAGATCCCTTATCAAGTCCTCTAAAGCCAGCTATGACTGCAGAATTGCAGCTGACACCAAAAACAACCACGGAGCCTTCTACAGCTATATCAAAAAACTCAAAGGCAATACCCAGATTTACTGTGAGTTATTGCACAATGGCACCTCCTATACTGAGCCAACAGAGATAGCCAACATACTGACTGACCGATTCAGTGCCAATTTATCTTCCCCCCCCCCACAAGGGCCCTATCACAATACCAGAAGAAAGCCTGGTACCAACCACTTTTGCAGCACAGGTAGCGTTGTCCAAAGCCAAGAATACAGCATCCATGGGACCTGATAATATCCCTGGCTGCGTCCTACATGAGCTACAAAATGAAGTACTCTGACTGACCAAGTTCGCTGATGACTGCAAGCTAGGAGTCATTATCAACTCCCCAAGTGTTGCAGACATCCTACAAAAGGGCCTCTCTGAGACCAATGACTAGTGTCAGAACCATGGCCTGAAGCTTAACACCAAAAAATGCGTTATCATCCTCTTTGGAAAAAACTCAGTTCCCACGAATTACCATATTTATGGGAGCCCACTGAACACTGAAGGGACCATAAGAGATCTGGGCACCCAGGTCAACAACCACCTCACCTTCGACCACCACACTGCCACTGTGGTCAGAAAGTCCTTCTACGTGGCACATCTTTTAACCAAAGGTTTGCATCCACGAAGAAAGAGGTCATCATCAGACCAATCATCGAATATAGCGCCTCGTTTGACATGTACCTGACCAGATACCTACAACAGCTGGAGAGGCCACAAAAGTACCTCACAAAAAGGATCCTAGGCCTTAAACACATGTTCTACATTGACAGACTCAAGAAACTTCAGTTGTTCTCAGTCTCTTATCGTCTGCTTAGAGGTGATCTCTGATTGATTTACAAAGCCATGTCCAACCCAGCCCTACCTGAAATGCTACACCTAAAGAAATCCCAGTCCCCCTGTGCCACAAGCTCCAGAGATCACAATCTCATTACCACAATTAGCAGAACAAGCTGGAGGGACAGGTTCATCTCCCAAAGACTGCCCACCATACTCTAGAATAAGCTTCCCATTCATGTCAAGCAGAGCACCTCGCTGGTCCTCTTCAAGAGAAATCTTGATGAGTGGATAGGTAAAGTTCACCTTAGGGATCACTCCAGTTGCCCTACTGGATAGAGGCACTGTGAACTAACATCGGGTGGCACGGTGCCTAGGCAATTTTTTTGGGCTAGGCTTGTAAAAGCTTCAGGGCCATTAGCCTAGTACACACCTATGAATATAAATATTAGTTTTAATTAAAAAGTACAGTTGTGTACACTTACCATAAATGTAGATGTTCAAGTGTATTCACTGTTGCAGTCATTACATTTGGGTTATCTGCTTGCAGGTAGCCCTCAGTCTGCCTGATTAACAAAAGCCTTGGTTCCTGCCTTGGTTGCTGTCCCTTCTTCCATGGCGTCAGGTTGTCAGGGGTATAAGACATGCAGCCGACGCCATTACATCCGTTTTTCTTGCCCCAGATGTCAGGTACCTCCCTAATGGGAAGCAATTAAACATAAAAGCACAAAGATATACCTCCAACAGAAAAGCAAATACACCAAAAAGGCTTTTAAGCATAGTAAAGGAAAGTAGAGATATAGCCAAAACAAGTTAGTGAGCTGGAGGGAGGGTAACCAGGACTGCAACAGTGAATACACTCGAACATCTACATTTATGGTAAGTGCACACAACTGTACTATGTTCTTCATGTTTCACTGTTGCAGTCATTACATTTGGGTAGATTCCCAAAGCTATGGTTGGGAGGAGGAATTTAGATAGCATTAGGGCCAGCTATAAGGCCCTGCAAGACTGCAGTGGCAAAGCCAGCTCTGGATTTAGAGAAAATTGGCAAATGATCATGTTTGGTGAAAGTATGTACAGAACTCCAGGTAGCAGCTTCTAGGATGTCCCTGGTAGGGATGCCTCTGATAAAGGCTGCAGAGGTAGATGCAGCCCTGGCGGAGTGAGGTCTGATCCCCTGGGGGATAGGTTTTCCATGGTGCTTATAGCAAAAATGAATGCAATGGCTTATCCATTTAGAAATTGTTTGCTTTGAAATATCCTTCCCCACTGCCCCTGCAGTAAATGCCACCAACAGTTCAGATTTCCTTTGAGGTTTAGTCCTGTCCAATTAGAATCTAAGTTGTCTGTGCACATCTAAGGAATGCACTATCCGTTCCCCTTTAGGCAAATGAATGGACTGATTAAGAGCCACACTGGATACCACCTTGGGCATGAAGGATGGATTGGTTCTGAGGTACACCCTGTCCACATGAAAGATGAAAAAAGGCTCCACTGCCATAAGGACTTGTAATTCAGATACCCTTCTAGCTGAAGTGATTGCTAAAAGGAAAGCTGTTTTCCAAGGAAGAAATTTTAAGTCTGCAGTAGCAGCTGGCTCGAAAGGAGGTAGAGTGAGTTTCTCAAAGACAAAGTTAAGGTCCCAGGCTGGGGTTGGAGCTCTCCTGGGTGGTCTCAAATTTGTGGCCCCTCTGAGGAACTGCTTGCAGTGGATGAGAGAAGAGGGGAGGTTCTGTGTTATAATGAACTGAAATAGCTGAGGCGTGGATTTTAATGGTGGAAAAAGACAGGCCCTTGTAAAGCATCTCAGTTAAGTATTGTAAAATCTGAGGTAAATTGGGCGCTGCTATGCTCATCCCTTGAGATTGGTTCCAGGAACAGAATCTTTTCCATTTTTCAACATAAAATGTTCTAGTACTAGGCCTCCTTGCCTCTAAAATGATATCCATCACAGGTTTGCTGAGGGATGGTAAAGGAGAGATTAAGTAATTAGCCAGGCTGCAAGGTTCAGTGTTGGAAGCTGAGGGTGCAGAATCTGGTTCTCCTGCTGAGACAGCAGGGAAGAAGTCTGAGGCAGGTGCCATGGAGATAACCGTGACACACTGAGCAGGAGGGGGTACCAGTGTTGGCGAGGCCAGTCTGGAGCAATCAAACTAATCCTTGGTTTTGATTTTTAGTAGTACTTTGGAGAGCAGAGGCAGAGGGGGGAAGGCATAGACTGATAGGTTTTTCCAGCTGAAGGACAGAGCATCCATTTTCCAGGCTTGTTTGTGGGAAGTCCTTAAGCAAAATTTGTCCAATTGGTAGTTCTGGGGAGAGGCAAACAGGTCTATATATGGGCTCCCCCATTTGCTTGTCAACATGTTGAAAATCCTTGGTTCCAGTTTCCACTCGTGTGGGTCCATGAGGTTTCTGCTTAGTCTGTCTGCCAGTGTATTTAATTTTCCTGGCAGGAATTGAGCTTGTAGGTGCACTTGGTAGCTCAAGGCTGTGTTCCACAATGCCATGGCTAGTCTGCAGAAGGGTTAAGAATGTGTACCCCCCTGCTTGTTTATGTACCACATAACAGTGGCGTTGTCCGTCTTTACCATTAGTTGTCCTGGAAAAATGTGGTCCTTGAAGGCTGTCAGAGCATTCTGTAGAGCTAACATTTCTTTTTGATTGATATGCAGGTGCATTTGACTTGGGTTCCATTTTTCCTGAATGTACTTCCCTGCCAGGTGAACCCCCTATGCATAGTCTGATGTATCTGTTGTTAGGGTTTGGGCGGCAGGGGGTGGTGTGAAAGGTAGCCCTTTGCTTTGGTGGCAGGCCTCTGCCCACCAAAGGAACTCTAGGCGTAGGCACGGTATGATAGGAATCATTGTTTCTAGGTCTTGAGAATGTTGACAACATAGGCTTTTTAAATATCACTGTAGTTTCCTCATATGCAGTCTTGCATATGGAATTAGAAGAATGCAGGAGGCCATGAACCCCAAGGCTTGGAGTATTTATCTTGCAGATAGCAGGGTTTTTGTGGCCACTTGTTTGAAGTAGGTTGTCAAATGAATTTGCTTTTCTGGCATGAGGTAAGCCATCTGGGAAGTTGTACTCAAGCTTGCTCCCAGGAATATAATTTGTTGACAGGGTACCAGGTGTGATTTCTTTTTGTTTATGGTGTAACCCAGACAAGTTAGAACCCTTTTTACAAAGGCCAGATGATTCAAAATATGTCCTGGCTTTCTGCCTGAATTAAACAATCGTCCAGGTATGGGTATATTTGAATATTTCTTCGTCTGCAAAATGTAATAACTGGAGCTAGGCACTTTGTGAATACCCTGGGCGCAGTAGATAAGCCAAAGGGCAGTGCAGAGAACTGATAGTGCGTGTAGCCTGCTTTGAAGCGTAGGTATCTTCTGCAAGATTCCCTGATTGGGATGTGCAGGTATGCTTCTTTTAAATCTAGTGTTGCCAACCAGGCATCTTTACCTAGCATAGAAGTAATTGGTGAAGAGTCAGCATCCTGAATTTTGGACTCTCCAAAAAGGTGTTTAGACAGGTCCAGGATAGGATGCCATGAATTGTCTTTCCTGGGTACCAGGAAAAGTCTTGAGTAGAAACCTTGTCCCTTTTCCTCTTCTGGTACCAGTTGAATAGCCCCCATGCTTAAGAGAAAGTACTTGTTTTTGGGCCTCTGCCCACTGATTTGGGGGTAGGTCCGGCCACCCGCTTGGTGTTGGCAACGTGTGGAAGTGAAATCTGTATCCCTGGGACACTATATTTAAAACCCATTTGTCCTGGGTAATGAGTTCCCAATTCTTTGCATGAAGAGCAATCTTTCCCCCCAAAGGGGCAGTCAGTTGAGAAGTGCTTGGAAATTTTAAAAGGAAGTCATCGAGGCAGTTTACTATAGGGGGGAGTCTTATTATTCCCAGACTTGGAAGTGGAGGCCCCTCACTGCTTAGTTCTGTGAGTTCCCCTGGGACTGAAACCTGGGGTTTTTGATGTGTCTGGGTTTGGCTTGAAAAGACCTGGAAGGGGCTGGAAAGGACCAATTCTTAGAGGGGCAGTGCCTACTAAATCTAGGAGGCTGAACTTGTAAAAAATCTTTAACAGTTTGCATAGATTTAGCTATCTTCCATCTTTTTAATAACTTCCTCAGCCTTGTTGCCAAACAGGCCGTCCTGATTTAAAGGAGCATCCAACAATTTAGCTTTAACATGATCAGGCAAAGATTGCTCCTTAAGCCAAGCATGCCTTCTGAGCACAGACTCAGTAACAGCAGCCCTGCAAGAGGCCTCTAATGAATCACAACCACATTGCTAAGTATGTTTTCCAACTTGTTCGGCAGAATGCATTATATCCTGTAATTCTTTATTTTCCACACAGTCAGGAATCAACATCATTTTCTGTTTAAGCAGTCCAGTAACATGTTGCTGATAGTTTAACATATGAAACTGGCAGTTTAAAGCCCTAATGGCCAAGGTTGCAGAAGTGTAAACCTTCTTACCCCATCTATCCAGCGCCCTGGAGTCTCTATCAGAAGGGGTAAGATTTTTAGCAGTAGAAGCCTTAATGCCCTTGGGCCCCTGTGAAACAGTCTCTGGATCTGCAATAGGATTTTCGAAAAGGAACTTGTGGGACTCCGGGACCCTGTAGTATGTCAGGTTTTCTGGGAGCAGGAAGCAGGGAATCAGGGGCCAAACTAGATTCTGAGAAAGCATCATCAACAATGTCTAGTACAGGAGGAATAGCTAAAGGCCTATGCTGAGGTAGGAGAAGGAAATCCCTAAGCCACTTTTTTGAAACAGAAAAATCCTGGCTTTCCCAGTGGAAATGCTCCCTTATGTAAGGTTTTCCCAACAGAAAAATCCTCAGGAGGGGAAGCAGAGGGAATAGAGTCCTCTGCATCAGAATCCTCATAAGTAGGTAAGGGCAAATCCAGATCATCAGAAGAGTCAGAAAAAACAGAATCCTGATCAGAAGATTCATAATCAACTTCAGTCCTAGGCCTCTTAGAAGGGGGGATTGGCTACCCCTGATTAGAATTATTAGATCTTCAGCCATTCCTATCATTTTTTAGGCATAGAGACCCGAGCATGTGGCCTGGGCATCGGTATTTTAGACATGGATAGAGATTTAGGCCTAAGTAATGAAGGCGGCGTTGATTTAATATGCAAGTCCGTAGGCCTGAATACACACTGAAGCCGGTGCCTTCCCAGCGGCTCCGAACCCATCCAAGGAAGAGACATCCGCGGGTTCCATAGTTGAAGCATCTTGCGGCATACCGGACTCCGAATGGGTCTCAGTACAGGCCTGCGAATCAGAAGTAGCGGGTATCAGGGGCTGCGAAAGTGCCTCACTGAGTACCAGTGAACTGGCGAATGGCTTAGAAGAAGAGTCATCGGCAGTTTTGGACCTTGTCGGCCTGTCTCTGTCTTTATCTTTGCGTTTTTTTCGGAATCCTGGTAGTCGAATGGCTAACCGATGACATTTCTGGATAATTAAACCGGGAACCGAAATATTTAGAGGTGAAAATATACAGACGACGGATAGTGCGCTGATTAAATAAAGCAGAAAACCGACAGCAAGGTACATCGTGATCAGGGCCTAGGCAAGGAATACAGTACGAATGAAAATCTTTATGAGGTATTTGCTTTCCACAAGTAATGCAATTATTAACTTTTACTGACATCGGTAAGGAGCAAGAAAAAGTTTCCTCAACAGGGTACTTGGCTTTAGTTGGAGACTTCGGTTCTGAAACTCGAAAACGAAAATTTCAAGAGTTGGCTGACCGGCACTTGCGAACTGCTTCTGCTTCGGGCACCGCACGACAAGAAAGACTGGTGTAATGGCGTCGGCTGCATGTTTTATACCCCTGACGACTTGACATCATGGAAGAAGGGACAGCAACCAACGCAGGACCCAAGACTTTGTTAATCAGGCCGACTGAGGGCTACCTGCAAGCAGATAACCCAAATGTAATGACTGCAACAGTGAAACATGAACAACATCATGTGCATAAGTATTCAACTCCCTCTAGTGACCAAACATCAGTATTGCATTTGTATGTTGATGTGGTTGCATTTAGAGAAAATATGTTCCATTGAAGTACTGTTAAAATAGAAAAAAAATATGTCTTACTGAAGTACTGTTTAAAAAAAAAAATACAAATGCAATATGGATGTTTGGTCACTAGAGGGACCTTACATTAGGTTTTACCTTTGAATACATATACGTATGTTTTAATTAAAACTAATATTTATATTCATTTCTGCATGTTGTTTGCACAAACATGATTTAAGCATACATACAACATAATAATGTTTATGTTTTTTATGAGCGTTTTATATGTTTTATATGTGTATTTTGATATTTTGTGTATATTTTAATAAGTGTTTCAGGACAAGGCAATTTAGTGATGTTTTAACTGAATAACTGATGTGAATATAAATGAAGGGGAGTATGGGATACATTGCATCTGATGAAGTCTTTGTACTACAGACAAAAACGCAGTGATTACTGTTAAGCGTTTATGTGTTTTGGATATTAACGTACTAGTTTCCATTACTTGGCCGTGGTCTGCCATTTTTTTCTGCCTTCCTGTGTGCTATTTGGATTTTGGTTATAAGTTTATAATTTTGGTGCCTTTATCCAGTTAGTATTTTGGTTTTACATTAGAAACATTACCTTACTGGCTGTGGGTTCTATTCCTCTGATGATATACTTAAGCATTCTGCTTGCTGTACCACTGCCCTTTCACTCTATTCCTGGTGGTCTGCTTAAAGTGTAAAGTATACCCCTAGATGCTTTTCTACCTCTGTTGATATTTCATACCAGGAATCCTTTGGCCCCACAGTGAGACTTGTTTGTAACTGCCATACTTCTACTCACTTGGCTAGTCTTTACAAATACTTCCTTTATCATCTTGTAATCCTCCAGTGCTGCTACAACCTTACCATCATCAGCAAGAAGGTTGATCATATTCCCCTTTCTATCTGACATGTCTCTCACAAAAACACTGGAGAGTAGTGGATCCAAGACCAACCCCTGCAATACTTGACTAGCCAGGTTCCTTTTCTTGATATCATCCCCTCATAACAACTGTCAGTGTTATATCTTTCAGCCATACACAGTCCAGTTCCTCAGTCTTGATATAGCCTCCAATACCTTCCTTTATTTATGTATCTGCATTTGCTTACCAGGATGGTCTAAACGGGCAGAGATGCAACCCTTTTCATCAGAGGTCTGATGTGATAAGCTCTAATAAATGAAAACCTGAAGCATTAATTTATATAATGGCAACTGATATAATAATAAGTTATGTACCTACCATAATGTTCCATGTTAGTTGCCTTCTCGCCTTCTTTCTTGCTGGATGGATTCGGAGCCGATCCTCAGCTCCAACTCGGCCTTCTACTAAAGCTCGAGAGCAATTTACTGGCTCGAGGCCTCCCCATATCCCACAGTGCTAGGCGTCAGATACCCAGATCTTGTTTGGCAGAGCTAACACCATCGAAAAACAATTTTTTGGAGACACCTGTCCAAATTACAAGGGTTACCTACAGTGCTAAAGGCAGAGGAGGATGTAACCTAGAAAAAGGTCAACTAGAGGAAGAAGGCCTCAAAAGGGATTCTTCTCGGTCTGTCCAGGCTAGGGGGGGTGGAGGGTGGGACGCAAGAAAGAAGGCGAAAAGAAGACAACTAACATGGAACGTTATGGTAGGTACATAACTTCTTAATGTTAAGTTGTCTATCTCACCTTCATTCTTGCTGGATGGGACAGCATCCCTAGCACCTTAGTCCTGGGTGGCTCATTGGAACAGACTCTTGAGCACAGTGGAACCAAAATCAGCTCGACTCCTGGAGGCCATATCCAACTTATAATGTGAAATGAAGGTATGAGGAGTGGCCCATGTGGTTGCAGCAGAAATAGATTCCATTGGTAGTCTTGCTTGAAAAGCTACCGATGTAGCTAATGCTCTGGTGGAATGAGCTTTTGGTTTTGTGGGGAGTTCCTTATGTCTGAGTTGATAAAGCAAAGTAATAATAGAGGCCAACCACCTGGATAAGGTTACTTTAGAAACTGGCAGGCCCTGCTTGCCCTCAGCATAGGACAGGAAGAGTTGGTCAGATTTTCTTGTTTGTTTAATCCTATCCAAATAAAAACGTAATTGCCTGTGAACATCCAATTGGTGCAACTTTTGTTGAGCTCTGTTCAAATAGTTAGGAAAAAAGACAGGAAGATCAATAGCCTGATTCAGGTTTGTCTCAGAAGGTATTTTGGGTAGAAAGGAAGGATTAGTCCTGAGTGAAACTATATCCTTGTGGAAAACAAGATAAGGGCGACGAATACAGACGGCTTGAAGCTCCGACACTCTTCTAGCTGAGGTGATGGCTACTAAGAAGAGAGTCTTCCAGGAGAGTAACTTTAAGGAACAGGAGGCCACAGGTTCAAAAGGAGGTAAAATCAAGGAAGTTAATATCAGGTTTAAATCCCACGGAGGTGGGGGATCTTTAACCGGGGGGCCTAAGTAAAATAGTCCCTTTAAGAAAGGCTTTACAAAGTTTGTGGGACATGATGCTGGTTTCTGAGAGGCCAGCGTGGAAATTAGCGATAGCAGCCAACTGGACCCTAATGGTGGCAGATGAGGAACCTGCTTGAAAAAGTTGTGCCAAAAAATCTAGAACGTGATGGACCGGGGCTGTAAAGGGATCTATATTTCTAGCCTCCGCCCAGAAAGAGAAACGTTTCCACTTTCTAGCATAAGTCTTCCTGGTAGTAGATTTGTGCGAAGAAAGGATGATTTCACGCACTGGCTGAGAAAAATGTGGAAGCCTAGCTAAGGTTGGAAGTGGAGCAACCAAGCTGTGAGGTTGAGAGACTGAAAGGATTGGTGCAGCCCGCCCGACTGATGGATCAAGAGGTCTGGCACTGGGTCCAGATTCCAAGGCTGCTCCAGCAGGTGACGATGCAGGAATGGGAACCAAATTTGTCGAAGCCAGTAAGGGGCAATGAGGATCATCCTGGATCCCAATGCGGTCGCTTTCTGAATTAGTTTTGGAATTAAGGGAAAAGGTGGGAATTCATACAGAAGACCCCGGGGCCAATCGTGAACTAGAGCGTCTCTGGGGGAGTGGCCAGGGAGGGGGAAGAGAGTGAAGTCGTCGCACTTGCTGTTGGGAGGGGTTGCGAAAAGGTCGCAGCAAGGCTGACCCCATCTGTGGAAAATTTTGTCCACTACTGACTGAGAGACCACTCGTGAGGCATGAGAATAGCTCTGCTTAGCCTGTCCGCTATGATGTTGGACTTCCCGGGGATGTGCATTGCTATCAGAAACCGTTGAGAGGAGATCGCCCACTGCCAGAGTCTGAGTGCTTCTTGACATAAGGGATAGGACCTGGTTCCGTCCTGCTTGTTGATGTACCACACTACAGACATATTGTCCGTCTGAATTGCAATAGTCCCGGTGGGTTGAGAGTCCTGAAGTGCTTGCAACGCTAAAAGTACCGCTCTCATCTCAAAGACGTTTATGTGCAGGTGGTACTCTAGAGGTTGCCAAGTGACCTGGACAGTCCTGCCCTGAAAATGCCCCCCCCCCCCCACCCAATCAGGGAGGCATCCGTTGTCACCGTGGCAACAGGAGGAGGAAGAACAAACGGTCTGCCTTGAAGTACTTGAGAGGAGACCATCCACCAAGAAAGGTGGTCTTTGCACGATTGGGTGATTACTATGTTGTGAGACATCGGAAGCTGCTGAAACGACCATTGGGTAAAAAGCATCCATTGAAGGGATCCGCATGTGAAAACGAGCCAGCGGAAGTAATGTGATTGCTGCTGCCATGAGACCCAAGGTTTTCAGTACAAATCTGGCCTGAATTCTCTTGCACTGTAGTAAGGTCTGGACATGTCGGCGAATGTCTGATACTCTTTCTAAGGGAAGTTTTGCCGACAGCTCTTTTGTATTTAATCTTGCGCCTATAAAGGTTATAGATTGACAAGGCGACAATGCAGACTTTTCGAACTTTATAGAGATACCTAGCTTGGAGCAAGTTTGGATGGTATAATCCCAGGCTCACAGTAGCTGATGCCTGGTGGAAGCAGTTAGGAGCCAGTCATCTAGATATGGAAACACCTGGAATCCTCGCCGTCTCAGGTGATCCGTGACCACTGCCATGCATTTGGTGAAAACCCTGGGGGCTGTGGTGAGACCAAAGGGCAGCACTCTGAATTGATAGTGACTGGCTCCCAGCCGGAAGCGGAGAAACCTTCTGGAGTGCCTGTCCATTTTGATATGGTAGTACACTTCCTGAAGGTCTATGGAGCACATCCAATTGTCCTGACCCAAAAAGAGTAGAATGGACTGAAGCGTGACCATCCGGAACTTCGTTCTTTGAACAGATTTGTTTAACCTGCTGAGATCCAAAATGGGTCTCCCCTGTCTTTTTTGGTACCAAAAAGAACTTGAGTAAATCCCGGATCCTTGCTGGTCTGCTGGGACTGGCTGGATGGCCCTTTTTTTTTTTTTTTTTTAGCAGTTTTGAAATTTCTAGTACTGCTTGTTCCCTTAGACCGGGTGGAACATCTGGAAGGGACCTGTTTGTTTGTGTAGGGGTGTGGACAAAGGGGATTTTGTAACCCTCGGATATGACTGACCGTACCCATTTGTCTTGTGTGAGGATTCGCCAGGCTTCTGGGTACAGTGACAATCTTCTCCCGACTGCCTCCGAAGGTGGACAGTCGGGCAGCCCCTCAGGGGTGCTGAAAGGGTTTGTCAGAGAAGGATTCTCTGCTACCCTGATTTTGCGGACCCCCTCTGCCCCTTGGGCAGAGTCTATTACTGTTTCCTCCTCTGCCCCTGGAGGGAAACTCGCCACGTGTGTCAGGCACGACTCCCTGGGGTTTCCGAAACCACATTTTTCCACTCTTCTGACCTTTAGGGTATGGTCTAGAGGGAGTAGAAAAACGGACTCCCACGGCAGAGAGAGTCTTGCCTTCCTGCTCACAACTGGTAAGGGTATCCTTCACCTGTGGTCCAAACAAAGTCGAACCATCGAAGGGGGTATTGGTGAAGGACGCTTTAAAGGGGTCAGCAAAGTTACATAACTGCATCCAGGCATGTCTCCTCAAAGCCACGCCTGTACCTGCGGCCCTACTCACCCCATCGGCTGCATAAGAAATGAGCCGCATGGAGGAGTTGACTATAGAGTTAAGGGTCGCCATCTGGGAGTTAATCTTATCCTGAGACCCCGCAGCTGATGGATCCTGAAGGGTATCACCCAGTTCCTTGAGAAGATCCCTTTGAAGGCGGGTGAAATGGCACAGATAATTCAGCGACCGCATGGAAAAGGTTGCTGAAGAAAACATCTGCTTTCCGTACCTGTCCATTGTCCTAGATTCTTTATTAGTTGGGTGGACAGGTTACCGAAGGGTCAGCCAACTCCTTCTTAGTGGCTGCTGCCACCACCATGGCATCAACAGGGACCCCTTTTGTCAGAAATTGTTTGTCAGATGGGGCTGTGATGAACTTAGTGGGCCTGCGGGGGGTTGGTTCCAATGTGTCCGGGGCTGTCCACGCCTTCCGAGCCACCACTTCCATGAGCGGGTCAAAAGGTGGAGACACCCAGGAGGTGGAAGGGCGGTGTCCCAGGTTGTGTCTTACATGAGCTCCAAGAAGAACTGAACCCTCATATTAAGTCACTGTTCAAACTTAGCCTTACTACAGGATATGTACCCAAAGAATGGCGTACAGCTACAATGGTCCCACTTCACAAAGGTGGTGCCACAACGGACCCCGGAAACTATCGCCCCATAAGTCTGACTAGTCTGGTCTGTAAAGCTATGGAGCGTATTATCATGGAACTCATAAACAAAGACATTGGGAGCCTCCAGTCACTGGACCCTACCCAATTCGGCTTTAAGGGCAGACCTTGCCTCTTAAACCTAGTTGATTTCTTTGAAACAGTTACCAAAGCCATAGATGAGGGCAAGGTAGTCCACACAGCCTACCTGGACCTCGCAAAAGCCTTCGACACAATACCCCACTCGGGCATCATAAATAAGCTTACCAGCTTAAATATCAACCCCTATTATCACAAGATGGGTTGCAAACTGGCTCAGAGATAGAACCCACATGGTCAGAATTGCAGGTGCCATGTCCGAATCCAAACCAGTTACAAGTGGAGTCCCACAGGGCTCAGTTCTGGGACCTCTCTTGTTTGGTATACACTTCTCTGAGGTTCAGGCTAACACGGGGGGATTATGGCTGAAAGTTCGCAGATGACTGCAAACTGGGGGCCATAATCGAATCTCCAACTGACACAAGCATCCTCCAAAAGGGTCTCTCAGAGACCGATGCTTGGTGCCAGAACCACGGCCTCAAGCTAAATGCTAAAAAGTGCATAGTCATCCCCTTTGGGAAAAACAAGGTGCCCACAAATTACCACATAGGTGGTAATCCATTAAGTACGGAAGAAGTAATTAGAGATTTGGGGACCAACGTAGATAGTAATCTCTCCTTTGATAATCACGTTGCCAAAGTGGTTAGAAAGACCTTCTACATAGCCCACCTTATCACGAAAGGGTTCGCATCTAGATCAAGAGAGGTCATTGTGCCCCTCTACTCGTCATTCATCAGGCCCATAATTGAATACAATGCCCCTTTTGGGATGTACCTTACCCGACACCTGCAGCAACTGGAGAGACCCCAAAAGTACCTCACCAAGAGGATCATGGGCTACAAACAGATGTCCTATGCAGCTCGACTAAAGAAACTCCAACTCTACTCAGTTGCTTACTGCCTACTCAGAGGCGATCTATGCCTGACGTACAAAGCCATGTCAAACCCAGAATTAATGGACATGCTCCACCTCAAAAAATCCAAGTCCCTTAGAGCTACACGCTCCAGGGACCTAAACTTCAGCACAAAAATAAATAGGACATGCTGGAGGGACAGATTCATTTCCCAGAGGCTCCCCTCACTCTGGAATAGAATCCCAATTCATGTTAGACATAGCCCCTCGCTGACCCTCCTCCAGCGAAATTTGGACGCGTGGATGGGAAATCGCAAATTCACCCCTGGGATCTCTCCTGTGTCCCTGCTAGACAGAGACACAGTAAACTAATCTTAAAAGGGTACCTTCTGTGACCTACTTTACAGAGGCACAGTAGGTTACTCTAATAGGGAGGCGGAAGCCAAATACACAATGGCTAGGCTTATAAATGCCCTAGGGCAGATAGCCTAGTATCTACCTATGAACCTATGAACCAAACGCATCCAGGTACACCGACTCGTCCTCGGAAGGGTTAAGGGCAGTCCAGTTCCCCCTCTGCCTAAGGATCTCAAGGATGTCTGAAAAGGAGACATCCTCAGAGGGGGACCTTGGGGACCCTTCCGAATCCTCCAAGTCGTCATCAGACGTGACTGACTCGGGGGAGTCAACATGTTTCCCCTTACATTTTCTCTTCCAAGGGGGCTCCTCTGAATGAACAGGGGAGGTCTCGGAAGAGGAAGATACACTCAATGGGGCGACCTGGAGCGCCTGTTCTCCACGCTTGGGGTCAGAAGGGTGGACAGAGACTGATGCAGACACCATGGGGGGAGAAGCCGAAGGGGCCGATCGTGGAGTCGACACAGGAGTCAGCACACTCCTCATGACCTCGAAGGCGCCCCCATCAGGCAGAAAAGAGGGTCCCCACTCCAAAGAGACGTGAACCCTCCCCGCACCGAGAGGGACGGCTCCGAGGCCGATGTCGGGGCCGAGCTCACCTGAGCAAAGGCCCCGAGAGGGAGAACGGGGTCGGACAAGGGTCTGATGCCACTCGCCCCCTCGGAGCCAATGAGAGAGTCTTGGTGCCCAGATCCCTCCAAGGACAGAACCAACAAAGAGATCGAAGCCGACGAGGGAGCCGAAAGGTGTGGTATCGGCTCCGACGTACCTACGATTCGAGCCCCAACGAGCTCTGGCTCCGAACACAGTGGAAGAGTCGGAGGACGAACTGCAGAAGACACAGGGGTAACCACAGTCTGTGGAGAAGGGCTGGTCAAAATTTTGGCCAGGGCCTGCGACTTTAGGAGCCTACTGACCACCCTCGCCAAGTCATGATCGGATAGCCTGGAAGACCGAGAGGAGTGGGACCTATGGCTTCACTCCGACTGAAGGAAACGAGACCTCAGAGACGAACGGACAGACTCTATAGATGGGGACCTTGAACGTTTTCGGCTCAGAGAAGGTTCCGACACTAAGGTCGGAGCCGACTGAGGTCTCGAGACGTCGGTTCCAGCTGGAACCGACGTGGAGGCAGGAGCTCCGCTCAGCGACGGCTCCAAACAGGGAGCCGACGTTTTGGCAGGCTTTAAGGATTTTCCTGATGGAGGCTTAGCCGGGGATCCTTCTGGCTTAAGTAAGCCTCTCAAAATGAGCTTGTTCCTACGCTCCTGCAGGACTCTCAGGCTGAAGGCTTGGCAGACTGAGCAAGAGACCTGCAGGTGTAGGGGACCCAAGCAATAAACACAAGAAGTGTGACCGTCTGTCAGAAACATCTTCTGACAGCACGAGTCACACTTCTTGAAACCTGAAACTTTGGTATCTTTAGACATATTAAAAAATGGGATACCAAAGGGAAAAAAGTAACTAGTGCTTAAACACAACACACACACACACACACGCACTAGATAACTAACTATAAAACTATAGCCACACAACTACCTTACTACTAACAAATATTATATATATATATATATATATATATATATATATATATATATATATATATATAATTACAAGAAAAAAAACTAATTGTCTAACAAGGCCTAACACTACCCTAAAGGGGGGGGGGGGGGGGACTCTCTAACAACAAAAAACGAGCTTCTGAGTGGGATATCAACAGGGGACACAATCTAATTAAAACTAGGAGGGAAGGATTTCTAAATACAAGACAGTATATGAAAAAATTATAGGTAATAACACAAGAAAAGATTTATACAACCTGGAGCCAGTAAAATCGCAACCTCGTAGCTGAAGCGGCAAATGAGATCTGGGTATCTGATGCCTAGCATTGTGGGATATGGGGAGGTCTTGAGCCGGTAAATAGCTTTCGAGCTTTAGTAGAAGGCCGAGTCGGAACTGAGGATCAGCTCCGAACCCATCCAGCAAGAATGAAGGCGAAATAGACAACTTAACATTAAAAATTATACTCAATGACCATACTTTTATAGAGTGCAGAAATACAACTATAAATGTAGACAATAACTTACACAGTTTGCAAAAAGTGTGTGTGTGTATGTATATAGTTTACAATCACATTTTCAAATGGCAGTCATTTGAACTGGGATGGTCGAAATGCTGTTTTCCAGTTATCATAACACCAAACCGAAAATGGTCAAGTCCATAACAGCGAATGCTAGTGTGCATTTGCTGCTGTGAGGTCGCATTACAGTGGGGATTGGGAAATGTACCCTTTTTCTCACTGTAGTGCGATCTTGGAGTTTGTATATATAAGTAGCAGGGGGTGTGGGGGGTGCAGGGGAGCTTGCCCCCCTGCAAAACTGTTGGAAATCACTGGACTGCAGAATACATTGGGTGATGTCATCAAAGTGGAATATGAATATGTTGACATTACAGTTTTCGTCATTTTGCCTAGGCAATGTTTTTATTTCCAGTATTTTTTTTTCAAATTATGTCATCACTCGACTGAGTGATTTTCAGAAATGTGATAGTAAACCTATAAGCTATACATGTGTGTGTGTGTGTGTGTGTGAGTATGTGTGAGTATATAGGGTCTATATTAGAACAACGAATGTTCAAAATTTCGAGTGTTCTAATATAGTACAGTTGTGTACACTTACCATAAATGTAGATGTTTGAGTGTATTCACTGTTACAGTCATTACATTTGGGTAATCTGCTTGCAAGTTGCCCTCAGTCGGCCTGATTAACAAGTCTTGGGTCCTGCGTCGGTTGCTGTCCCTTCTTCCATGACGTCAGGTTGTCAGGGGTATAAAACAAGCAGCAGACGTCATTACATCAGTTTTTCTTGACCCAGATGTCAGGTGCCCCCCCAATGGGGAGCAAATAAACATAAAAACAAAAAGGTATACCTCCAACCAAAAGAAAATACACCAAAAAGGCTTTTAAGCATAGTAAAGGAAAGTAGAGGTATAGCCAGAAGAATTTAGGAGCTGGAGGGAGGGTAACCAAGACTGTAACAGTGAATACACTCGAACATCCACATTTATGGTACGTGTACACAACTGCACTATGTTCTTCGTGTTTCACTGTTGCAGTCATTATATTTGGGTAGATTCCCAAATCTATGGTTGGGAGGAGGAGTTTATATAGCATTAGGGCCAACAATTAGGCCCTGCAAGACAGCAGTGGCAAAGCCAGCTCTGGATTTTGAGAAAATTGGCAAATGATAATGCTTGGTGAAAGTATGTACAGAACTCCACGTAGCAGCTTCTAGGATGTCCCTGGTAGGAACACCTCTAAGAAAGGCTGTAGAAGCAGATGCAGCCCTGGTGGAGTGAGATCTGATCCCCTGGGGGATAGGTTTTCCATGGTGCTTAGAGCAGAAATTAATGCAATGGCTTATCCATTTAGAAATGGTTTGTTTTGAAATAGCCTTCCCCTCTGCCCCTGCAGCAAATGCTACAGCAGTTGTTCCGATTTTCTTCGAGGTTAAGTCCTGTCCAAGTAGAATCTAAGTTGTCTGCGCACATCCAAGGAATGTAGAATCCGTTCCCCTTTGTTCTGTGAATTGGGAAAAAAGTTTGGCAAATGAATGGACTGATTAAGAGCCACAATGGATACCACCTTGGGCATGAAGGATGGATTGGTCCTGAGTGACACCCTGACCGCATGAAAGATGATGAAAGGCTTCACTGCCATAAGTGCCTGTAATTCAGATATTCTTCTAGGTGAAGTGATTGCTAAAAGGAAAGCTGTTTTCCAAGAAAGAAATTTTAAGTCTGCAGTAGCAGCTGGCTCGAAAGGAGGTAGAGTGAGTTTCTCCAATACAAGGTTAAGATCCCAGGCAGGGGTTGGAGCTCTCCTGGGTGGTCTCAAGTTTTTGGCTCCTCTGAGGTACTGCTTGAGCAGAGGATGAGAGAAGAGGGGAGGTTCTGTGTTATAATGAGCTGAAATGGCTGAGGTGTGGATTTTAATGGAAGAAAAGGACAGGCCCTTGTGAAGCATCTCAGTTAAGTATTGTAAAATCTGAGGTAAACTGGGCGCTGCTGTGCTCATCCCTTGAGATTGGTTCCAGGCACAGAGTCTTTTCCATTTTTCAGCATAAGATGTTCTAGTACTAGGTCTCCTTGCCTGTAAGATGACATCCATCACAGGTTTGCTGAGGGATGATAAGGGTGAATTTAAGTGATTAGCCAGGCTGCAAGGCTCAATGTTGGAAGCTGAGGGTGCAGAATTTGGTTCTCCTGTTGAGACAGCAGGGAAGGGGGTCTGAGGCAGGTGCCATGGAGATAACTGTGACACACTGTGCAGGAGGGGGTACCAGTGTTGTCGCGGCTAGTCTGGAGCAATCAAGATCATCCTTTGTTTGTCCTGTTTGACATTTAGTAGAACTTTGGAGAGCAGAGGCAGCAGGGGGAAGGCATAGACTGATGGGTTTTTCCAGCTGAAGGACAGGGCATCCATTTTCCAGGCTTGTTTGTGGGGAGTCCTTGTGCAAAACCTGTCCAACTGATAGTTCTGGGGGGAGGCAACTAGATCTATGTCTGGGCTTCCCCATTCGCTTGTCAACATGTTGAAAATCCTTGGTTCCAGTTTCCACTCATGTGAGTCCATGAGGTTTCTACTTAGACAGTCTGCCAGTGATTAGGATCCTTACAGATGGCCAGTTCCCAACTTCATGCCTCCCCCATTATGGTGTCTGTCCACTGCTTTCCCTGATCCCACCTCTTATAATCTCCCAGCACACACCATCTACTAGCATTCCTCTGAGAGGAGTGAAGAAAGTGTTCACTCAGTACTACTACTTCTACAGTCTTCCCCGAGTGCACTCCCATGTTTGCTCAGTCTTCCCCGAGTGCACTCCCATGTTTGCTCAGTCTTCCCCGAGTGCACTCCCATGTTTGCTCAGTCTTCCCCGAGTGCACTCCCATGGTTGCTCAGTCTTCCCCGAGTGCACTCCCATGGTTGCTCAGTCTTCCCCGAGTGCACTCCCATGGTTGCTCAGTCTTCCCAGTGCACTCCCATGGTTGCTCAGTCTTCCCCGAGTGCACTCCCATGGTTGCTCAGTCTTCCCCGAGTGCACTCCCATGGTTGCTCAGTCTTCCCCGAGTGCACTCCCATGGTTGCTCAGTCTTCCCCGAGTGCACTCCCATGTTTGCTCAGTCTTCCCGAGTGCACTCCCATGTTTGCTCAGTCTTCCCTCAGTGCATTCTCAAGATTGCTTAGTCTTCTCTGAGTGCATTCCCAAGTTTGCTCAGTCTTCCCCGAGTGCATTCCCAAGTTTGCTCAGTCTTCCCTGAGTGCACTCCCATGTTTGCTCAGTCTTCCCTGAGTGCACTCCCATGTTTGCTCAGTCTTCCCTGAGTGCACTCCCATGTTTGCTCAGTCTTCCTAGAGTGCACTCCCATGTTTGCTCAGTCTTCCTAGAGTGCACTCCCATGTTTGCTCAGTCTTCCCTGAGTGCACTCCCATGTTTGCTCAGTCTTGCCAGAGTGCACTCCCATGTTTGCTCAGTCTAGCCAGAGTGCACTCCCATGTTTGCTCAGTCTTCCTCGAGTGCACTCCCATGGTTGCTCAGTCTTCCACGAGTGCACTCCCATGTTTGCTCAGTCTTCCCTCAGTGCACTCCCATGTTTGCTCAGTCTTCCCTCAGTGCACTCCCATGTTTGCTCAGTCTTCCCTCCGTGCACTCCCATGTTTGCTCAGTCTTCCCTCAGTGCACTCCCATGTTTGCTCAGTCTTCCCTCAGTGCACTCCCATGTTTGCTCAGTCTTCCCTCAGTGCATTCTCAAGATTGCTTAGTCTTCTCTGAGTGCATTCCCAAGTTTGCTCAGTCTTCCCTGAGTGCATTCCCAAGTTTGCTCAGTCTTCCCTGAGTGCACTCCCATGTTTGCTCAGTCTTCCCTGAGTGCACTACCATGTTTGCTCAGTCTTCCCTGAGTGCACTACCATGTTTGCTTAGTCTTCCCTGAGTGCACGGCCACGTTTGCTCAGTAAGGCCATGTCTGCTCTCCCATCCAGCTTTCTATTATATAGACAAGAGCACCCTTATTCCCCTTCCTGATCATTTTTATAAACTCCATTTCAACCTGCAACTCTGTTGCCTTCCTGCTAGCTTCTTTATACTGTGCCTCTCCCACCTTCCCTGCTCTATTACTGCTACCCTCACACTGGTCTTTCAACTCTTTTTCTGCTCTTCTTCAAATCCTTGTTGACAGCTCTGAGTACTCCATCCCTGGCCTATACCTACACCTACTCTACGCAAGTATTTTTTCTCTAGACTTCAAATTTTCTGATGTTCTCCCCATCTTAGCATGATCCACTCCCACATGATCATCATCATTTTGTATTTTTTTTACCCCTCAAACCTCACTCTAAACCAAACAAAGTCACTGTTGCTTAATATTGCCTTTACCAGGGCATTCATAATCATTTCTGACTTGGTTAAGACCACATCTAGAATTCTACCTGAATATGTCTATGACACCCCACTACCTGCAAGGCATATCTAAACAAGCTTGAGTCCCTTACCATTGAAGCAAACATTATTATTTACTGGCACTATTACTCTTGTACACTTCAAATATCTATGAAATGGAAGGCCTACAGTTCTACAAATAAATATGCAAAGAGCTTCCCACAGTTTATAAATGCTAATTTTCTGGACTAGATAGTGCACTCCCCTACTAGGGACTCAAATTTACCTGCTTTGGTCATCACAAATCTACCATCACTATGCTCTACTTCTATAGAGACCATGTCACAGGTTAGATGTCGCTACCCTTAGTGGTCTTTACTATTAGGACCCAGCCCCAAATGCCCTCAAACTATAACAATGTTAGCGATTTCTCAAAGGCAAACATGCTGCAGTTAGCTGATTACCTGAAGTGATTTAAGAATCTCTCCCTTCAGGACCCTGTAGCCAACACTGACACATTTGCACTGAGATACTATGCCCACCTCAATACCTGCACCAACACATTAGTCTTAATAAGAGACAAATACAATTACAAGTTTAAAAACAAAGCCTATGGTGGAGCCCTTGGATAAAGAGATAAGTTAAGGGGAAAAAACCCTCCTCACTTTTAGAAATAAATGGAAACGAAAAGTACAGTTGTGTACACTCACCATAAATGTAGATGTTCGAGTGTATTCACTGTTACAGTCATTACATTTGGGTAATCTTGCTGGCAGGTTGCCCCCAGTCGGCCTGAATTCCAAAGTCTTGGGTTCTGCATCGGCTGCTGTTGCCCCTTCCCTGACGTCAGGTCGTCACGGGTATAAAAGAAGCAGCCGACACCATTTTCTTCAGTTTTTCTTGCCCCAGATGTCAGGTGCCCCCTAAAAGGGTAGGCAAAATTTATATATATATATATAAAAGTACATGCACCAATATGAACTTTACCTTCATCTACAAGCAAATACACCACATAGGTTGTATAAATCAGAGAAGGAAAGAAAAGTTACTGCAGAAAAAAGGGGGACGGCGGGTGGGTAACCTGGAATGCAACAGTGAATACACTCGGAACATCTACATTTATGGTAAGTGTACACAACTGTACTATGTTCTTCGTGTTTCACTGTTGCAGTCATTACATATGGGTAGAGTCCCAAAGCTATGGTTGGGAGGCTGGAGCTAAACAGCATTAGGAGCGGCTATGAGGCCCTGCAGAACTGCAGTGGCAAAGCCTGATTTAGAGTAGAGTGGCAGATAATAGAGCTTTATAAAGGTGTGCACTGAACTCCAGTAGCAGCTTCTAAAATGTCTTTGGTTGGTACTCCCTTGAGAAAGGCTGCTGAAGTGGCTGCAGCTCTGGTTGAATGTGGCCTAATGCCCTTAGGCACTGGCTTGCCATGGTGTAAATAGCAGAAATGAATGCAGTGGCCTATCCACTTTGAAATAGTCTGCTTTGAGATAGCCTTTCCTTGTGATCCTGCAGCATATGCCACTAGTAATTGCTCTGTCTTCCTGAAAGCTTTGGTTCTGTTCAAGTAGAATCTAAGCCGTCTGTGTACGTCCAAAGAATGCAGAATTCTCTCCCCCTTGTTCTGCAGGTTTGGATAAAAAGTTGGCAGATGAATCATTTGGTTAAGAGCCACACTGGACACCACCTTAGGCATAAATGCTGGGTTTGTCCTCAGGGTGACCCTGTCTGGATAAAAAATGATATGAGTGCCTGTAGCTCTGAAACTCGTCTTGCAGAAGTTATTGCTAGGAGCAGAGCTGTTTTCCAAGATAAAAACTTTATATCAGCAGTAGCAGCTGGCTCAAAAGGAAGCAAGGTGAGTTTTTCCAAGACATAGTTGAGGTCCCATGCAGGTATTGGTGATCTCCTTGGAGGCCTTACATTTTTGGCTCCTCTGAGGTATTGCTTTAATAAAGGATGAGAAAAGATTGGTGGCTCTGTATTGTAATGAACCGAAATGGCACAGGCATGAATTTTAATTGATGAGAAAGACAGGCCTTTGTCCAGCATCTCAGTTAAGTATTTTAAAATCTGAGGAATATTTGGTACAGCTGTATCAGTTCCTTGTGCCTGGTTCCAAGCACAGAATCTCTTCCATTTCCCAGCATAAGATTTTCTAGTACTAGGCCTTCTGGCTTCCAAAATGACATCCATCACAGCTTTACTAAGAGGTGTGTTTTGTATGACTACATTATCCGCCATGCTGCCAGGTTTAAAGTACTGAGTTGGCTCTGCAGGATCTGATTGTTTTGCTGGGACAGTAGATGAGGTATTTGAGGTAAGGCCCAAGCTAGGCATTGAGACAAGTTCCTTAGGATTGGATACCAGTACTGGCGGGGCCAGTCTGGGGCAATCAGTATCATCTTTGGCTTCTCCTGTCTGACCTTTAGGAGTACCTTGGGGAGGAAAGGCATATACTGATAGGTTTTTCCAGCTGAAAGATAGGGCATCCACTTTCAATGCTTGTCTGTGATAAGTCCTTGTGCAGAATCTTTTTAGTTGGTAGTTGTGAGGGGAGGCAAATAGATCTATGTCCGGGCATCCCCATTTCCTTGTTATCATGCTGAAGACTTGTGGATCCAGCTGCCACTCGTGGGGATCCATGAGGTTTCTGCTTAGTTCGTCTGCCAGAGTGTTTTCCTTTCCAGGCAGGAATTGTGCCTGCAGATGTACTTGGTAAGTCAATGCTGTGTCCCACAAAGTCATGGTTAGTCTGCAAAGGGTGTAAGAATGTTTCCCCCCCAGCTTGTTTATATACCACATGACCGTGGTGTTGTCTGTCTTTATCAGTAGTTGTCCCGGATGAAGTAGGTCCTTGAAGGCTGTCAGGACATTTTGAACCGCTAGCATCTCTTTTTGATTGATATGTAGATGCATTTGGTTTGAGGCCCATGTGCCCTGAATGCATCTTCCCGCCATGTGGGCCCCCCAGGCATAATCTGATGCATCCGTTGTTAGTGTCCTCCTGGCTGGGGGTAATGTGAATGGCTGTCCCTTGTTTTGGTGACAAGCCTTCTCCCACCATCGAAACTCCTGTTGCAGGCAGGGAATGAGAGTAATCATTGTTTCCAGGCTGTGGCAATGTTGAGTCCAAACACTTTTTAGGTACCATAGAAGTTTCCTCATATGCAGTCTTGCATATGGAATTCGTATGATGCAGGATGCTATGAAGCCCAAAGCCTGCAGAATTTTTCTTGCAGATAACTGGGCCTTTGTTGCCAACATTTTGAAATAGGTAGTCAGATGCCTTTGTTTGTCTGGCGTGAGATAAGCCATTTGGGCAGTTGTATTTAAGCTTGCACCCAGGAATATTATCTCTTGAGAGGGTACTAGTTTTGATTTCTTTTCGTTGACTGTGTACCCTAGGCATGTTAGAAGTCTTTTCACAAACGCCAGATGCTGTAGAAGAATGTCCTTGTTCTCTGCTTGAATGAGACAGTCGTCCAAGTAAGGGCAGTGCAGAGAATTGGTAATGCATTGAGCCAGCCTTGAATCTGAGGTATCTTCTGCATGACTGTCTGATTGGAACATGCAGGTATGCCTCTTTTAGGTCTAAAGTCACAAGCCAAGCATTCTTGCCCAGCATTGGCAGAAGCTGCTGCAGAGTCAACATTTTGAAATTTGGTATATCCAGGAATGTGTTCAGAATAGATAGGTCCAGTATTGGTCTCCAGGCCTTGTCCTTTCTGGGTACAAAGAACAGTCTTGAGTAAAATCCTTGTCCCTGCTCTTGCTCTGGTACTTGTTGAATGGCCCCCATGTCCATGAGCGATGAGACTTGTTTTTGCGCCTCTGCCCATTGATTTTTTGGCAGATCTGGCCAGCCATTTGCCTTTGACAGGGTATGGAAATGGAACTTGTAGCCTCGTGACACTATACTTAGAACCCACTTGTCCTGGGTTATAGTGTGCCAATTTTGAGAAAAAAGTGCTAATTTTCCCCCTAAGGGTGCTGCCAGGAGATAAGTGCTTGGTGCAGGCAGGGGGAAGCCATTGGAACTGTTTCCTGTATGGTTGTGATTTGTCTTCTCCAACTTTGGAGGTAAAAGCACCCTATTGCTTTGACCTGTATGAACCTTGTGCCTGGGATCTGCCTCTAGGGCGTCTGGATCTGCCCCTTTGAGGTCTGTCTGACACAGGAAAGGACCAATTGTTTGTAGGCCAGTGCCTACTAAACCCAGGTGGCTGTACTTGTAAAAAAATCTTTGACAGTTTGCATAGATTTAGCTTTGTCCTCCATTTTCTTTAACACCTCTTCTGCCTTAACACCAAACAAAGTATCATGCTGTAAAGGTGCATCTAATAATTTAACTTTGACATGATCAGGCAGATTTTGTTCCTTTAACCAAGCATGCCTCCTAATTACAAAACCTGTAACTGTGGCCCTGCAGGAGGCCTCCAAAGAATCAAAACCACATTGCAAAGTACGCTTTCTAACTTGTTCAGCTGCATGCAATAAATCCTACATTTCCTTGTTTTCTGCACATTCAGAGATTAACAACATTTTCTGTTTAAGCAATGCCATGACATGACATGTTGCTGATATTTGAGCACATGAAAACTGGCAGTTTAAGGCCCTTATAGCCAAGGTAGCAGATGTGTAAACCTTTTTTTCCTCATCTATCCAGTGCCCTAGAATCCCTGTCAGAGGGGGTAGGGTTTTTTTCAGCGGAAGCCTTAACTCCTTTGGGACCCTGTGAAATAGTTTCTGGATTTGCAGCAGGGTTTTTAAAAAGGAATTCATGAGAGTCAGGAACCCTGTAATATCTGCCAGGCTTAACATGAGCTGCAGGTAAAGAGTCAGGGGTCAGACTAGACTCCGAAAACACATCTACAATATCTAACACAGGTGGAATGGCTAGAGGCCTGTGTTGAGGAAGTAAAAGGAAATCCCTGAGCCTCTTTTTAGATTGTGAAAAATCTTCTCTCTCCCAGTGGAAATGCTCCCTCATGGTATGCAAGTTTTCCCCAAAAGAATAGTCTTCTGGAGGAGAAGCTGAAGGTATAGATTCTTCAGCATCGGAATCCTCATGGAGGGAAGAGACTATACCTGATCAGAAGAGGAATCAGAAGAAATAGAAACCTGATCTGAAGATTCATAATCAGTCTCTTGCCTAGGCCTCTTACCAGGAGGGGAATGGGAACCCCTGATCAAGGTAATAAAGTCTTCGGCCATTTTGAGCATCTGTTTTTTGGGCACAGAGGCCTGTCCACGTGGCTCTTGAGTTTGTTTCTTTGCTTTAGAAGGTGCTTTAGTCTTTGCCTTTGAAGCTGAAGTCGGGTTTAATGTAAAGATGTTTAGGTCTGAATACACCCTCAGAAGCAGATGCCTGCTCAGCGGCTCCGGACCCATCTGAGGAAATAGTGTCCAAGGCTCCAATACCTTGAGTTTCCAGCGGCACAGCCGACTCCACGTGGGAGTCGGTAGCGCCCTGCGACTCTAAAGTAGCGGGCGTCAGGGGCTGCGAAAGTGCCTCACTGAGAACCGGCGAACTGGCGACTGGCTTAGGAGAAGCTTCGTTGTCGGTTTTGGACCTCGGTTGTTTATCTCTCTCCTTTTCTTTATGTTTTTTGTGAACTCCGGTAGTCGGATGGCTATCCGATGACATTTCTGGATAATTAAACAGGCGTCCAAAATAGTTTAAAGCAAAATCATACTGACGCTTAATAGTGTGTTGGTTAAATCTAGCACAAAACCCACAACCAGAAACGTTGTGATCAGGGCCTAGGCAAGGAATACAGTAAGAATGAAAGTCCTTATGAGGTATTTGCTTTCCACAAGAAATACAATTATTAACTTTTTCTGACATCGGTCTAGAGCAAGAAAAAAGTTTCCCCAATGGGGTACTTAGCTTTATTGAAGACTTCGGGTCTGAAACTCTAACATGAAAATCTCAGGGGTCAGCCAACCGGCACTTGCAAACTGCTTCTGCTTTTGGGCACCACACAGCAAGAAAGACTGAAGAAAATGGCGTCGGCTGCTTCTTTTATACCCCTGACATCAGGGAAGGGGCGACAGCAGCCGATGCAGGACCCAAGACGTTGGAATTTAGGCCGACTGGGGGCAACCTGCCAGCAGGATTACCCAAATGTAATGACTGCAACAATGAAACACGAAGAACATCTCTCCAAAACTGAACTCAAGAAGCTATACAAAGAAATAAAATTAAATATATCAAGGCCAAGTACAAAATGAAAGTATCCACCCCCTGTCAAGGACAGCCATACGTCTTTTAGGCTACAATAGAAGCCTTGGAAATACATGGCATTTTACTGATGTGATGCATAATTAAAAAAAAAAAAAAAATCAAACATATTTATTTACCAGTTAAAGATGAAGATGTAAGTTTAGCAATTCCAAAGCTGCTTCTCTTTTCTGCTCTGGTATGATGAAGACCAAAGCCAGGCATTTTCTCTATACCCTATCTTGCTTGGGAATGGTGGGGCTTATCCATGAAATTCCTCTTGTACACCAATCCTTTACAGATTGCAATATTTTATTTATTAATGGAGTACATATGGCTTCACTTCCTGACTGCAGCACACCCACCATAGCTCTGATAGGTAATATACCTTATTAATGCATTCAATCACAGTTCAGGGTCTTCATATCACTACTCATCACTGCTTACACAAAGTTTGGAAGCCATGCCAGAAAGCCCTCAGAAGGCTATGCACTCCACCTCAAGTACTGCAATATCACATTTAATCCTAATTAGATATTTACTATGATGTCTAAAAATCCAGTAAGAAATAAATTCAGAACCTGGGAGCACTCCTAACATTACATGAAGTTTTTTTTCTAAAAATACTTTCCCTTCCATATCTTGCTATAGTTATCAGACTAATAGTCACCAATGAAAATACCGGTTTCTTTAAAGCAAATATCTAATTAGGATTAAATGTGATATTGTTTTCTTTCATATGTGGGGTCGTATTTCTTATCTTGATCAAGTAAGAAGCAGCCTTGGGCTGATAGAGACTAACACTGAAGTAAGAGGTGAACTTTAGCTAGACTGAGCAGCTCTTGGTATTTTATTAATTTACTGACAACTTAATTACCAGTAAAGTCCAACTGGGTAAGAGCACTAATGTAACACTTGGGTGGTTTTATGGATGGATATTCCAAACTACAGCTCAGCTAAAGGAGGCTCTTGAGCAGGCCTGTATGTCCAATTTGTAAAGTGAAATGACGATACGAATGGTGGCCCGGATAGTAGTTGCACAAATGTCAATGGGGGGTACTCTGTAAAAGAGAGCTGATGACAAAGCTACGGATCTACAGTAATACTTTTAATTTTCACTGAATATTTTCAATCTCATTCTTATTTTCTGGAAGCATTCTAGCCACCAAACAGAAGTCTGAGCATATCCATCAGTGCATGCATGTCCAATATTCTAAAGTTACATCAGTCAAACAATGCAAATAATCCTACTCGTTTTAGTCAAAACTTTCTCCAGAAACTAGAATGTCTTAACACCTTTCTGGACCCATAAGAAATTAAAGTTATGTAGTTACCATAACAAGACATTTGTGCTGTCTGTTTCCATCCTTCCTCAACAAAAGGATCTTTGTTGAATCAGAGTCGGATCCATTTGCAACCACTTTCAAGCTATAGGTCCAGTGGTCATGCTCCTGCACTTACCCATAATTCCCTCATGTAAACCCAACTACATCAGATCAAGTTTGCCCAAGAAAAAAAAGGCAAGTACACAATGTCGAAGATACAAGTAAAGAAACTGATATGTACAGACTTGATTTAAAAAAAAAATCTCCAGGAAGCAAAGCTAGTCAGCCAAAGCAGTCCAGGAGTTAAGAGGCTAAATACCATAACAAATGTGGAAAGGGGAAGGGGGACATTGTGGAAAGAAAGAACCCGACAACAAATCTATTGTAATGGCGAGTACATAACTTTCATATCTGATGTTGTCTCTTCCATCCATTTCTCTATATATGGGACAGAGTCTCCAGCTACTGTAACACTTGGGGTTTTTATGGAAGGATATTCCTAAGCTTATCTGAACCAAAGGAGGCTCTTAATCTGAATCGTGTCCAATTTGTAATGTGAAATGAAGATATGAAACTTGGACCAGATGGCAGCTGCACAGATGTCACAGAGGTACTCTGGAAAAAAAAAAAGCTGTCGACAAAACTACAGATTAGTAGAATGGGCTTTTGGAGTTGTAGGTAATGATAGCCCCATTTCTTTGTAAACATAGGATATACATTCCAACAGCCAATGGGAAACAGTGAATGTGGATACTCCCTTTCCCATCTTGATGGGGGAGGAACAGACAAAATGTATCCATTTTCCTGAAGGCTTTTATCCAACGTAAATAGAATCTTAACTGGCAGCGAACAAAGTGCAATGTGTATTCATTTCTGAAAATTTTGTGAAAAACATTTATAGACTGGATGACAACTGATTCAGAAGTCACCTTTGGAAGAAAGGAAGGGTTGGTCTTCAAACATACTACTTTTGTGAAAAACTATGTAGGAAGATTTTGCAGACAACTCATGGAGCTCAGAAAATCCTCCTAGAAGAAGCAACAGCACCCAAGAAGAGTTTTCCATGATGAAAAAATTAAATTGGCCTTGACAGCAGGTTCAAATGGATGGCTTGTTAAGGCATGCAATAAAATGTCAATATCCCAGGAAGGAACTGGGTCTGTAAGTGTGTGTGTGTGTGTGGGGGGGGGGTGCCATAACAGGAATGATCCTCTGAGAAAGACTAGTCTTAAGGATATTGCTGCTAATTGCACTTTGATAGTAAAACAGCTAACTCCATTCTGATAAAAGGCCAGAAATACCAAAATTGCTGAAAGTGAAGCAGAAAAATTATCAAGATTGTTGGCGATGGAGAATCTTTTCCATTTGCTTTTGTAAATCTTGTGTATAAGGCTTCAGGGAAGACATCAGAATATGAACAATTGAGAATGAAATCTGGACCGTCAAGGCATCATTGGAATCAGAGAAATCATGTAGCCAACTGGAGGGATTAAATGTCCAGTTGAGGAGACCATGACAGGTGAAAGTGCAGATCTGGAACTGAGCCTAGTACCCAGAGGGAGGGTGCACTAGATGAGGCCAGAAGATGGGAAAGCATACTTGTCAAGGTCAGTAAGGGGCTATGAGGATGATAGTGATATTCTTCACCAGCGCTTTCTGTAAAAATTCTGGAATCAAACCAATTGGAAAGAAGACATAAAGGAGTCCTGTTGGCCAACTGTGAGTCAGAGCATCCCCGTGACTCCTCTTCTGGGTAATCAGGGTGAAGAATTTGCTGCATTTGGCATTGTGGAGAGATGTGCAAAGATTTTATCAAGGGCATTTCCAATGGCTGAATATTTGCTCCTTGACTACTGGATTGAGAAAACACTCATGAGGAAGAATGACAGACCTGCTTAACAAAACATTAAGAAATCTCCCACTGCTGCACTCTCATTGCTTCTCAAGAAAATGGATAAGATATTGGATCCTCCCTGTTAACAGATCTACTAGACAACTGCTATGTTGTCTGGATAGAGATCACATCCGAAGGGAAAGAGTCCTGAAAGGCCTGCAATGCTAGCAGAACCACACATCTCCACAACAGTGATGTGTAGACATACCTCTGATAGTGCCTGGCCACGGGAACCAGGGTGAGCTAAGGTTTCATGAAGCCTAGAAGACACAGAATTGTCTTTGCTGGTGGCTTCTGACATGAGAAGACAGCCAAGGCTTGTTGATGACAGAATGTAATCCTTGTTTGAGGAAATTTTGCAAATTGGAGCTTTGTATCTAACTGATCTACAAACACTAAAGACAGAGTTAGGCAAAGTTTGTACTTTGTTAAATTCAATGTAATGCCTAGGTCTGAACAAAAATGAAGCAAGGAGTCCCTGGCTTGAATGAGTAGATCCTTGGTAGGAGCGGTGATGAGCTAGTTGTCCAATAAAGGAACACATAGAACCCCTACAGCTGAAGACAAACTCCTACTACTGCCACATATCTGATAAACATCCGGAAGCTGTGATGAGACCGAAGGGTAGAGCTCTGAACTGAAAATGACTGCTTCCCAGCTGGAAGCAAAGATACTTCCTAGAGTGTATGTCCATCTTTACAGGACGGCATGCATCCTGAAGCTCTATCGAGTACATCTAGTCATTCTCCCTCAGAAGAGGAAGAATACACTGTATCATGACCATCTAGAAAGTACAGTTGTGTAAAATCTTACCATAACAGTAGATGTCCTTCACTTCACTGTTGCGGTACTCTTTATTAAAGGGATCCCCTGGCAAGGGTAGCTCAATTTCTGGCTGGTATACCATAGCATTCATGTCTTTAAAGATGTCTTACGTCACACGTACGCTCCCGACTCATGGGGTAGGGCATAAAGGCAACATATGGATGTACATACCTCAGAAATGAATAGCCACAGGAGAATCAACAGTCTAAGGAGAAAAGGAGGAACTGTGCATCCAGAAAGAAAAAGGAGTAGAGAAAAACGGGGAGTAGGAAGGCTGCCAATACTTCAACAATGAAAGGAAGGACATCTACTGTTATGGTATGATATTACACAACTAAACTATGTCCTTCCATATCACTGTTGCAATATTTTTTTTTTTACTAAAGCGAGAGTACAAAATCTCAACAGGAAACTTGGGAAGAAGGCCCAGCAGAGCCCTCAAGAAACCCATGCAAGACAGCCCTGACAAATCCAGCTCCAGACCTGGAAACCACATGCAGCTTGTAAAGTTTAGTGAAGGTATGGATAGAAGTTAAAATAGCAGCCTCAAGGATGGAATTGGTGTCCAATCCTTTGAAAAAAGCACCAGAGAAAGCCACAGCCCTGGTAGAATGAACCTTTAAAGAAACAGAATGGCTTTTCCTATGAAAGCAGTGACAAAAAGAAATGGTCTTAGATATCTAGGAAGAAATGGTTTGCTTAGAAACATCCAAACCTAGAGATCTTTGATGAAAGGAAAAAAAAGTTCCTCAGACTTGTGAATGGCTCTCTTCTCACTGGTAGACTATGGGGAAGGGAAAAGTAGGAAAATTAACAGACGGATTAGGAGACAACTCATTAACTACCTTGTTCATAAAATAAGAATTAGTATGAAGAGACAGCTTATCCCTATGAAAAACTAAAAAAAAGGAGTGACAGCCATAAGTGCCTGAAGCTCAGACACCCTCATAGCTGAAGTGAAGGACAAAAGAAGAACAATCTTCTATGTACAATGTTGGAAGGAAGCTGAAACTACAGACTCAAAAGCAGCATGAGTCAATTTTTCAAGAACAAAATTAAGGTCCCAGAAAGGAGGAATAGGTCTCCTGGGATGCCTAATATGAAGGACAGCTTTAAGAAACTGTTTGACCGCAAACTTAGAGGATAAAGAGGAGTCAAAGATAGACGAGCAGAAATAGCTGAAAGGTGAGTTTTAACTGAAGAATATGCCAACCCAACATGCAGCAATTCACACAAATAAGAGAGAACCAAGGAAACTCCACAGAAATTGGATCCAGGTTATGAGCAAGGCACCAGACAGAAAATCTCTTCCATTGGGACACACATGATTTCCTGGTAGCTGGTTTCCCAGCCTCCTGCAGAACGTGAAGCACATCCTCAGAAAAAAAAAAGGTGCCTAAAAGGGATCAAAACCCTATCACTCAGTGTCAGATGAAGAGTGGACAAGTGAGGATGGACAAGATACCCCTTTTGTGAGTAGGTCCACGCTGTGAGATAACTTATGATGATTGTCCTTGACTAGATGCAGAAGAAGAGGAGGTAACCAATGCTGTCTGGGCCAAAATGCAGTCACCAAAAAGATTTTTGGGGGGGGGGGTCCTGTGCTGTCTTGAGCAGGACCCTCAGTATGAAAGGAAAGGGAGGGAAGGCACAGAGAAACCGCCCCTTCCAAGAATAAAAGGGGGCATCCACCTTCCATGCCAGAGGACGTGGAACTCTGGTGCAAAACACAAGAAGTTTTCTGTTCAGCTGGGAGGCAAAATGATCTACCAGAGGAGTATCCCAGTGGTGTACAATGTCCAGAAACACATCTCTGTGAACATTCTACTAATGAGTCTGTGTTATGGACCTGCTCAGAGAGTTTGCCACAATGTTTTGTTCTGAAGGAATATAAACAGCCTGAAGAGTCACCTAATACTGTGCAGCCAAATTCCAAACCTGAAGAATTAGTCTGCACAGGAGGTAAGGTCATGTCTCCCCTTGCTTGTTGATGTACCACATCACTGTGGTTACTGTCTGGAAGAAAAAGATTATATAAGGCCTGAACAGCAAGGAGGAGAGCTACTTGATGTTGATATGATCTGCCTCCTGATGAAGGCACCAAAGACCCTGAACTTTTAAAGAGCCAAATGAAGCACCCACCCCATGTCTGAGGCATCAGAAAAAAAGTTCATGAGAGGGGACTGGGGGCTGAAAAGGAAGCCCTGTGTTGAGAGACAGCTGATGAATCCACCAATGAAGCTCTAGTTTGAGGCATGCAAGAAAAGGAACTAGAAAGTCTAAAGGATAACAATGGTGAAGCCATACTGACTTTAGGAACCACTGTAGCTTCCTCATATGGACCCTGGCTAGAGGAAGCATAAGGATGGTGGAAGCCATGTAATCCAGAGACCTAGAAACACAATGGCTGTAACTAAGACCAGAGGAAGAAAGAACTGAAAAAGAGGTAAATAGAACCACAGCTTTGGGTGGTGGTAGGGAAGCCTAGGCTGTACAAGACGCAAAATGCATAGTGGAGATGCTGAATGAAGGCGTCTGGGAGGAAGCCTGAATGAGTAGGTCATCCAGATAAGAAAAATAGAAGTTATGTTCTTATCATAACATTCCATGTGTGTTGTTGATCTTCATTCATTTTTGACAGTTGGGTTTCGGTTCCTTCCTCGGAACCAACTCAGCCTTTGTAACAAGCTCGCACCAGCCAGAAAACTCTAGAGCTATTACCCATAGTGCCTCCCTTCCCTTCAGGCTGAGTTTGCCCTAGAAAAAAAAGTGGAAGCTTTGTCTGAGCAACTGCTGTACTACTGAACCAGGACTAGTTCCGAACCCCCAGGAGCATTTGGAAGGGGTAGGAGGGTGGGATGTCAAGAATGAATGAAAACTGACAACACAGATAGAACGTTATGGTAAGAACATAACTTCTTCATCTGATGTTATCAATCTTCATTCATTCATGACAGTTGGTATAGAGTCCCTAGCTACTTTATGTCCCTGGAGGCCCTATGGAAGGATATTTCTGAGCACCATGGAGCCAAAGGATGCTCTTCCCCTGGAGACCATATCCAATTTGTAATAAGTGATAAAGGTATGAGAGGTAGCCCATGTAGCTGCTGCGCAAATGTCATCCATGGAGGCTCTAGAATGAAAGGCCATCAAAGTGGAGACTGACCTGGTAGAGTGAGCCTTGACTTTAGTTGATAAACTCATATTATTTTGATGATAAATAAAGGTGATACAATCTCTCAACCATTTTGACAAGGTGACTTTGGAAACTGATTTGGCTACTTGAGGACCTGAAAAAGACAAGAACATTTGGTCCAATTTTCTGAAGGATTTTGTTCTGTCCAGGTAAAAACATAATTGCCTGTGTACATCCAACAAATGCAAACAATATTCTCCTTTGTTTGAAAAACCTGGGAAGAAAACTGGCAGATCAATGGATTGGTTAATGTTTGATTCTGAGACAACTGGGTTAGTCCTAAGAGATAATTTCTCTATGACAAATGAGGCATGGGTGCTTTACACACAAGGCTTGCAATTCTGACATTCTCGTGGCTGAAGTGATGGCTAACAGGAATAAGGTCTTCCAAGATAAAAAATTTTACATCACTGGTGGCTGCTGGCTTAAAGGGGTGACGAATCAAAGTCTGTAAGACTAATGCCAAATTCCAAGGTTCAATGGGCTGTTTAAAAGGTGGTTTCAAATGTATAACTCCTTTTAGGAAGGTTATGCAGAGGCGCTGAGATTACAGAGAAAAATCATCAAAGCCATTATGGAAGTTTGAGACGGCTGCCAAATGAACCCTAATAGAAGAAGCTGAAGCTCCTGATTGCAGTAAAGTTGATAAATATTACAACACTTTATTAATGGAGGCCAAAAAGGGGTCTAGCCCTTCTCCTTGAGACCAGATTAGAAATCTGTTCCATTTACTAAGATAAAGTTTCCAGGTGGACGGTTTATGGGAAGCCAGAAGAATCTTTTGTACTGGGGAAGATTGCTGGGATGGACCAGCCCCTGCAGATGCGATGGAGTCTCGGTGTTGGATCCAGAGTCCACAGATGGTGAACTAGACGAGGCCAAAGAAAGGGGAACTAGACTTGATGGGGCCAATAATGTGCAATGAGGATCACTTTGCTTCTCAACCGTAACGCTTTCTTCAAGAACTGGAGTATTAGGGGAACAGGAGGAAAGGCGTACAGCAGTTCCGTGGGCCAATCGTGTAGAACAGCATCTCTCGGGGATTCCCCCTGAGGGGGGATTAGGGTGAAGTAGCTGTTGCATTTGTGGTTTGTGGGAGATGCAAACAGGTCGGAGCAAGGCAGACCCCAGCAATGAAAGATCTCCGTCGCTACTAAAGGATTGAGAGACCACTCGTGAGGCAGGAGAGTGCATCTGCTCAGTTTGTCTGCAATCATGTTGGAACTCCCAGGAATGTGCACTGCTATCAGAAAGCGAAAGGAGGTGATCGCCCATTGCTATACACTCAGGGCTTCCCGACATAATGGAGAGGATCTGGTTCCTCCCTGTTTGTTGATGTACCAGACGACGGACATGTTGTCTGACTGGATAGCAACTGTCCTCGACAGAAGGGCAGATTGGAACACTTGCAACGCAAAAAGCACTGCCTTCAGGTCTAGGATGTTGATATGCAAATTGGCCTCTAAGGGGGACCAAGTGCTTTGGACGGTCTTTCCCTGAAAATGACCCCCACCAGGGATGCATCTGTGGTTACTATGGCCTTGGGCTGAGGGGGTGAAAAGGGGTGACTCCATAATTCTTCCTCTAACTACATCCACCAGCTCAGATCTTGCCTGCATCGATTTGTTATGCTGATTGGATAAGACATCAAGTGTGTTAACAGCACCACTGTGACTCTAGACGCTACTGAAGTAGCCTCATGTAAAACCTTGCCAGGGGAACTAGCATGATTGTTGCTGCCATTGATCCTATTAGCTGTAAGACTAAGCAAGCTGGTACTATGTCTTGAGAGAGTATCACTCGGAGCTGTGACCTTAACCTCTGAAGTCTGTGAAGAGGTACAGCAACCACACAGAATATTGTGTTGAATACTGCTACGATGAAATCTGTGCTTTGAGTGGGTGTCATTTTTGACTTCTTTGTTTATTGAGACACCCAAGAAGTCTGCCAGGTTTATAATGTAGTGTAAGGCGTGAAGCAGTAGATACCTGGTGGGGGAGGAAAGGAGCCAATCTAAATATGGAAACACTCAGAATCCTTGTAGCCTCAGATGAGCTGCTACCATTGCCATGCATTTGGTGAACACTCTAGGGGCTGTGGTGAGGCCAAAGGGCAGTGTGCAAAATTGGTAATGATTGGCTCCCAGCCAGAAGTGGAGGTATCTTCTGGAGTGCTTGTCCATGTTTATATGGTAATAAGCATCCTGAAAATCTATTTAACACAGCCAATCATCTTTCTCGAGAAACGGAAGGATAGACTGAACCATGACCATGCGGAATTTTGTCTGACGGACAAACTTGCTTGAGATACTGAGGTCTAGAATCAGCCTCCAGTCCCCTGTCTTTTTTGGCACTAAAAAGAATCTTGAGTAAAATACGGATCCTACCTGGTCTGGTGTGACTGTTTGGATGACTCTTTTTTTGAAGCAGCTTTTGAATTTCTTGAACTGCTCCAGCCCTCTGACTGGGTGGAACATCAGGGATTCACCTTTGTGGCCTTGGATAAAGATCGAAAGGGATATGGTAATCTCTGGTTATTATCTTCTGCACCCAGGAATCTAATGTTATTGAGAGCTAGGCTAAGTGGTGCAGAGAGAATCTTCCCCAGACTGCCTCCAGAGGTAAGCAATCGGAGTGCTGACAGGGTTGCCCATAGAAAATCTCTGGAACCCTGCCAACTCGGGCCCCCTTTGCCACCGGGGGGGGCAACTTCCTGAGGAGTTCCCCCCTCTGCCCAGTGGAGAAAACTCACCATGTGTGTCCCAAAAAGGCCCTTGGGAATTCTTGAACCACATCTTTCCACTCCTCTGATTACTGGAATAGGGTCGTTGAGGAGTGGAAAAATGTATGTCCATGGCAAAGAGGGTCTTTTCGTCCTTTTCACACCTGGCTAAAATCTCTAACTTTTGGCCCAAACAATGAGGAAGCGACAATGGGAGCACTGATGAAGGAAGACTTGAAGGGGTCTGCAAAGTCACACAAGCACATCCAGGTGTGACGTCTCATGATAACGCCTGCACCCGCTGCTCTGGCCGCCCCTTCGGTTGTATGTGCAATCAACCACATGAAGGAATTAGAGATAGATTCGAGGGTCACAAGCTGGGAGGCAAGCTTATCACGTACCTGGTCAGACACTGCTCCTTCTAGGATTCCTGAGAGTTCAGTGATCAGGTCCCTCTGAAGACGGGTAAAATATGCCAAATAATTCAGACGACGACTGTATGGCAAAGGTCGGTGAAGCATAAACCTGCTTCCCTAATCTGTCCAACGTCCAAAACTCTCGGTTTGGAGGCTGGAAAGTAGAACACTCCTCTGCAAGTTCATTCTTTGTGGCCGCCGCCACCACCATAGCATTTACCGTTAAACTCTTAGACCAGTGGGGGTGATCCACTTGGGGGAGAGAATTTTGTCAGGAGCCTTCCAAGCATTCTGCATGATGAGCTTGACTAGCTCATCTGCCGGTGGGTTCACCCAGAAAGTAGAAGGTTGGGCATGGAAAGCCTGCAAGAAGACAAATTCCTCGGAGGAAGCACTAGTGGGCTTCCAATCACCCCTCTGCTTTAAAAATTTCTAGGATGTCTCCAAAGGAGACATCTTCAGGGGGTGACTGTGGGGACCCTTCCCCTTAATCGTTATCTGTATCCTCGGTGAGAGATTCTTCCGGAGAATCAACATGCTTCTTCTTGCACAATCTCTTACTGGGTGGCTCATCAGGGGGGAGGGTCTGAAGAGAGGGTACTCTGCATTAGGGTGTGTTGCTGCCCCTTTGCCTGCTGTCCCAATGTAGCAGACTGTGACAGCTGCGAACCACAGGACATGTAGATATGACATTCTGACATCAAGGGTACCAACTGTGAGCCTACTGAGGTGAGCGCTCTCTCCATAATCTGAAAGGCAGGCCCGCCTGAAGAAGGACGGGAGCTTGGAACACAAAAAGACAACCTTGGAACCAGGGTCAAACCCTGCTGCAATGAGACCACCCCCAGGGAAGGAACCGTGAGAGGGCTCGGAACTGTCAAAGCTACCAAAACTGTAGACATCGCCTTGAAAAAAATTGGTGCCATACTAGGGATTCCAGAGGAGACAGCTACATCATGGACTCATGGGTAGATTGGCTCTGAATGAACAGAGGTCCACAGAGTGGGTTCCAGTACCAAGTTGAGATACACCATCAGTACCGAAGAAGTTGGCACCGGGAGAGGTGTCGAAGGCTCCAAATCCTGCTGGGAGGTTGAAGGAGGAAGATAAGTTGGAGTTTGTGGAGTAAAAACCTTGGATCCAGGAGGGAGGGTCCTAGATGGGGTTAGAATACCTCTGGTCACCAAAAGCTGACCTACCAGTCTAACTACATCAAGCTCCGAAAGGCTTCTGGTGGAATGAATAGATATCTCCAAGGGAGATTCTGGGCGATCAATAAGATCAATAAAGGGACTAAGCTGCTGACCAACAAAGGGGTCAATGGATGGGGAATATCGAGTCCTGGGTAGGGTTTTGACCTTCGGCACCATACCAGAAACTTGTGTTGGGGTGGAAGTGACCAGTTTTGTAGGGGAAACTATTATTGGTGCCGAGAGGGTCTGAGGTATGTGGAAGGGGTCGGTACTGTGGCAACTTTAGTTGGTTCCGTGAAAAAGACAGCACTGTGGGAAGGGCTGTGGACTCTGGTGCTGAAACAGTTGGCGGTGCCAATTTCAGTTGTTTAGGCTTCGGTTCTGTGGAAGACTGGCCTTTAGGAGATTTTGGTTCATGAGACTGAGGAGATGCTGGAACAGAGGGGCTCCTCTTTTTAGACTCTTTCTTTGGAGGTTTTGACACCTCCGCCTCAGACAAAGCCTCCGAAAAGGGGTATTTTAATAACTCCTTCAATTTATTTTTACGTTCTGTCATGCTGCGGGCACTAAATCCCCTACACAGCTCACAGGGAGGCTTGATTTGTAAGTACGAGACTCAAACAGTACACGCAGGATAGATGCCCTGAGTTGGGCATCCTCCTGCCACATTTGTCACATTGTTTAAATCCTGTGGTACCTTTTTTGTCAGCCATATCCAATAAATCACAAGGGTGAACAGTTGTTCACACGATCACACACATACACAGTAACGGGGGAAAAAAACAGGATAAGTGAAATTTTTTTTTAAAACGTACCAACAATGGCAGCGCAAGAAATACCCAGAAGGGTAAAGAGAAGAAGGCAGAAGGGGAAAGAATACCAACAATGGTATTTAAGAGTTACCAGTGGTAAGAGAGAAGGGAGTGGCCTATACCAACTATGGAGAGGAAAATACTACCAAAAGGTAAAAAAATAGATAAAGCAACACTCGCACACTAATTTAGGAGTATATTTAAAGCAACCAAGAAATATCAATAGGGGGGCTATAACAATGTAGAAATATCCTCAAATACAAAAAAAAAATAACACAGCTTGGGAGCATGACCTGGCACGTCTTGAAACTCTACATGGCAAATGAAATCTGAAGGGAAGGAAAGAAAGACACTATGGGTAACTTTAGCTCGAGAGTTTTCTGGCTGGCATGGGCTTGTTACAATGGCTGAGTCGGTTCCAAGGACAGAACCGAAACCCAACTGTCATGAATGAATGAAGATTGACAACATCGGATTATTTGTTATCCTCTTCATCCTGCAAAAGGCAATCACACAGAGAGGCATTTGGTAAAGACCCTTGGGGCAGCAGAAAGACTAAAGAGCAAAGCAGAGAATGGAAAATGCAAGGAAGAAACATAAAAACTTCCTGACATGGGGATGAATAGGGATGTGACGAAAGGCATCCCTGAAATCCAGAGAGACCAGGAAGGACAGATGAAGAAGAAGAAACAGGGTCTGAAGGGAAAGCATGTGAAAAGAAGGGATCTTCAGAAAAGTGCTGGGCTGGAAAGATCCAGAATGGGCCAATAGGTGCCTTCTTTCCTGAGAATCAAAAACATTTGAGAATAAAACCCCTACCTCATTTGAGGAACAGAAGCTGCTTGGAAGGTGGCTTAAGATAACAGGCAATGAAGTACATCTGGAAAGAATGGCAGCTGTTCCTGAGAAGGTTGAAGAATGCCTAGAAAAGGAGGCAGGGATGTGTGCACCATGAAATACTCCTGAAGGATGATGGAAACAACCCAAGAATCCTGAGCGATCTTCAACCAATTGGGAAGAGACAGGGGAAGATGAAGAGGCAAAGGAAACTGACTTAGGATGAAGGGAAGAAGATAGTCAGACAGAACCTGGTTTGTCTGAAAAAGGAGGCTTCTGAGTAGTAGGAGTCTGAGTAGACTTAGCAGGAGGAGCCCTTCTAGAACCTCTTTTACCTTTTATCTTTGGGAAGAGGGCAAGGCTGTCTACATACAAAGGCAAGTTTCTGAAATTTGGGAATAGGGGAAACAAAAATATGTTTCAATTCCTACAAGACTTGCTCTTCTCCTGCAAGGACTTAAAAAGCTCAGCAGCTGCAGAACCAAAGGGATTTTTCTTGTCAAGAGGAGCAAAAATCTAGCCTTATCATCATCAGGTAAAGGTTGGAGGTAAAGCCAATGACACCGTAATACAGAACCAAAGGCAGCAGTTCTAGAAAAAGCATCAGCTGCATCATAAATACATTTGCTAGGTAAAGGTTGGAGGTAAAGCCAATAACACCGTAATACAAAACAAAGGCAGCAGTTCTAGAAGAAGCATCAGCTGCATCATAACTACATTTGATAGAATGGCAAGCCACTTGAGAAGAACAACCCAACAAAGAGAAGGCCGAAACCTTACCCTCAGAGTCAGGAAGGTTAGAAATAACCAGAAAGGCCTGAAAAAGAACAGCAAAGACATATCTGGTTATATAGTTTCATAGTTTCATAGTATAGTACTAGGCTATCTGCCCTATGGCATTTATAAGCCTAGCCAAAGTGTGTGTCTTTTGCCACCCCATGTAATGATACAAAAGTGTACAATTTAAATTAAATTTCGTACAATTTAAATTATGGGTCTGATAATTTAATAGCTCGAAAGGCCAGGGTGATAGCAATATATATACCCTTTTCCCCAGCCACTCCATGGCCCTACTGTACTTGTCAGAAAGAAGCAATTTAGTAGAAGACAATAGTTTGGAAGGTTTGTCAGAAGACAGCGACAACAGAGGGGTCAGCAGAAGGAGATTTGTAAAGAAACAGTCATCAGGCTCCTTATAAAACTTGGCAGTTTTTTTAGGGGCCAGAAGCTGTGAAATCAGGAGCCTGAGAAGCTACTGAAAAGTGTCAAACAGGGCAGCTAAGACAAGAGGGACAACAGAGGGCTTAGGGCACTCCATCTGGGGGATGTCATAACATGTCTTCTGGACGTCAGAAAACAGAGTACGCACCCATTTAAAGAATTCCATCATACAAGACATAGTATCCCCAAAAGAAAGTTCCTCAAAGGGAAAATCTGAACTAATGGAGTCCTCCTCCTCAGAACCATAGTCTAATGGAGAAGGAATCTGAGAGGAGTAAACCAAGGACTCTTCCCCAGAGTCCAGTTCCTCATTAGAAGTGTCCTGCTCCCTAGTCCTCTAAAGAGGAGTAGATGACCGGGGGGAGGCAGAAACAAACTCCCTGGGGAGGCTTCAAAGTCATGAGTGCATTAAACAATCCCTGTGTAAAATTCTGCCATTCATGATGGGGATCTTTTGGAGCAGGGGAAATATGTTTTTTCTTCTGCTGCTTCTTCAAAGGAACGTCACCCCTGAAGACCTTAGGAGGTTCGGACCCTTGCCAACATTCAATCAACATAGTGGGAATCTCCTCCCAAACAAAAATCTGCAGAACACCCCTGAGTTCCTCATATATGATCAGTGTAGGTTCCCCCTCAACATCTGTAGCAGACTTCTGCAGAGCCTACAAAGATGTGAAAGCAGCAGAATCCATGCTGGCCTCAGAAGTGGTAACAACATAGGAATCTGAAAGAACAACCGGATGAGCCTCTCGGCTTTCACCAGCCTCAAGAGACACATCTGGGGGAGTCAGTGCAGAAGCTGAATTCGACCAGACTTTTTTGGTAGATGACTGACCCTTGGGATAGGATGATTATGCCTATTCACACCCTGCACCAACATCTTGAGACGTTGGTTCTCTAGGTAGACAGACAAGGAGGAGAGATGACTATGAAGGGTTTTAGGGACAAACACTGGACAATTCAAGCACAAAGTATGATTGGGAGACACAACCAAGCAAAAAAAACACTGCTCGTGATGGTCCTTATGCGGTATCAGTCTCCCATAATGACATTTTCCATTTCTGTATGAAATGTAAACTTACAACTAAAGAAAAAACAAGATGAGAGAAAACCCCCAATGTGTCATTTATCTGAAAACAGCTTGGTAACCAGCACAAACGGAAGAGAACTCAGACAGACAATGGTGTTCAGACTGGTGGCATAGAAATTCTGAGGTATGTACATCTGTATATGTCACTAAAAAAAAATTGCCAAGACCCTGGAAGAAAACACGATGAAGCTTATGGACAGGACGACAGTCAAGCCTTGCAGTCATTGCTTTAACAGTGTAGTCCACAGAAATTCACAGGATAAAAATGCCAAGGAACAAAGTTTTTCAGCCGTTTAAATAGTTTAATCCAAGTATTCGCTTCACAGAAAAAAAACACTGAAATCACACTAACGCTCCATATGCAAGTACGTTTTCGTCTCAAAAACTTCCTCAGATGTGGGCTGGTAACTACATCAGTGCATACATATACATCAATTAACATTTAAAACCACCAATTTCATGCTGCATAGTAGATGAGGCATAATTGAATATTATGTCATGAAACATTTAAAACACATTCTAAAACTTTTAGACAACTGATATGATATTTGATTATCATTAGTATAATTAGGTCAACAGTACTTTTTATGCTAGAAATAAGGCATTTAGAATGTGTTTTAAATGTATGTCGTTGTATGTAGATGTAGTTACCAGCCCACATCTAAGGAAGTTTTTGAAACAAAAACGTACTTGCATATGGAGCGTTTAGTGTGATTTCAGTGTTTTTTTCTGTGAAACGAATGCTTGGATTAAACTATTTAAACGGCTGAAAAGCTTTGTTTATTGGCGTTTATCCTGTGAATTTCTGTGGACTACACTGTTAATCAATGACTACAAGGCTTAACTAAGTCGTCCTGTCCGTAAGCTTCATTGTGTTTTCTTCCAGGGTCTTGGAAATTGTTTTTTTAGTTACTTCTTTGACCCGTTGGCAGTGGTTGGTAATTTACATCTGTATGTCACCTTAATGCCCCTACTCCATGAGCGGTGAGCGTACGTGTGATGTACAATGTACTAAAAACACCTAAGGCTTTGTTATACTGGCTGGAGATTGGGCTATCTTTGGCAGGGTACTCCTTTAGTAAAGAAAACTGGAAGAGTGATATGGAAGGAAGGACAGTTTTTTTCTTACAAATCTGTTCAAGTAATTTAGGTTGAGAATTGGCCTTGGGTCCCAGTTTTTCTTTGGCACTAAAAAGAACCTTGAGTAAATCCCAGATCCTCTAGTCCAGTGGGACCACTTGGATGACTTGATTGTTTAGAAGCTTCCTTATTTCTGAAGCAGCTGCTTCCCTTTGAGAGGGTAGTACTTAAGGAAATCTTATAGGGGCTAAAAGGAGGAGTGTGAAACAGCTAACCATAGGAAAGTCTGCAGGCAGTCGAAGTGCACCAATCAACTAATACAACACTTCAGAAATGGTTCAGAGAGAGGATTCCAACTCAAACCATGCAGCGTTGATCTTTACAAAACCTTGTGACTTTGTAAAAATCAGTGCTGCAAGGTTTGCGTTGGAATCCTCTCTGTGAACCATTTCCGAATTATTGTTGCATTATTAGGAGTGTGAAAGGGAATAAAGTCGTCTCTGGTTGCGATCCTCTAGTCTACACCGATTTGTCTTGAGTGGTGGAGGACCAGGTTGTTGGATGCAAAGACAAATCCCCTTTCCCCCCACAATGGCCTTCAGAGATTAGCAGTCGGATAACTGTGCAGGGACATTGAAAAAGCTTCTCTGAGAAAGGACCTCTGAAATCTTGATTCTGTAGACCACCTCTGGCCCTATGATGACTTCCATTGTAAGCATTCCCCCCATCAGCTGCAGGTGGCTCTGTCTGCAGAAGTACTGGGTGAAAAACCTCTGGGATTTGCAGAACCAAATTTTTTTGTCTCTTTTTTGATTTCTGGAAATGGTTCTTTGAGGACTGGAAACTTTGATCCCTATGGCGGAAATGGATGTACCTTCTTTTTCACTCCTAGATATTGTGCCTTTTAATTTAGGACCAATGAGAGTTGATCTATTATAAGGGGGATTCAAAAAGGACATCTTAAATTGTTCCACAAAGTCACACAGCCTCATCAAGCATGTCTCCTGATGGATATGCCTGTGCCAGCTGCCCTAGATGCACCCTTCGAGGCACTGGAGAGAAGAAGCATAGATAAAATAGACAAAGACTGGAGGGTAGATAGGTGCGCATTAATGGACTTTCACTTATATGCAGGTAAAGTGCCTGGGAGAGATTTGGATATCTCCTTGGTCAAATCTCTCTGAAAACATGTTAAATACTAAATAATTCAATGTCCTCATGGAGGAAGTAGATAAGGCATATACACTTCCCAAATCTGTGCAACGCATGATGCTTCCTGATGGAAGGAGATTTATGGTCAGGTTCGAGTACTAAACAAAACAGACAGTAAGTCTTTGTATGGAATTTGTCTATCACACTCACACTTACCCCTCCTAGTTGACATCTAACAATAAACCAAAAAACAGACAAGGAAATACAAGGTCCCCAATGGGGCTCTTACCTGATCTGACAAGTGAAGCTACGATTACAGTATGTCAGGTGCAACAACCTGCATTTAGGCTGGCAGCAAGACAGTCTGAGGATCTCATATGTACGCCCACCTTTATACTTTGATGTCTACAAGATGAAGTCATTGCCCAGACATAAGTCGTATAAAGGTAAATCTTTGGTACCCCAGCCGGACATCAGTGAGCAAAACCCAACTTAAGAATACTGCAACAGTGAATCAGTGCCCAGCTCCTTCCATGCCCACTTCAAGTTAAAGGTCTAACATTTCATCTGTGGGTGGGACTACCCAAGAAGTAGATGGGCCAGAACCAAAAGCCTTGCTAAAACTGGACTCTTCATGAGAAAGCGGCTGGAAAGACAATCCCCTCTTCTGTTTAAGGAGTTTAAAGATTTCTATGAAAGAAATGTCCTCAAGGGGGATCTAGGGGAACCTTCTCCTTCATCAAAGTCAGTATCAGAGGTGACAGTCTCCTGAGCGGAATTCACTTGTCTCCTTTTGTATATATGCTTCCTGCGTACCTCCTCACTGGGATGAGATGGTCTCTACCAGGGGAGCTGACTCAAGACTTTTGGTTGCTGGCTGTCACAACAGGACAAGAAAAGTAGGTTCTGGACCCTGGGAAATTGTTTGGGAGATGGACAGATCCAAACTCAAAGGGGTAGTCTTCCCTCTTCAAAGCAAAGCTCGATAGGGATCTGGGGAACCTAGCCTTAGGAGCCAAAGCTCCAGGAGGAGGCTCAATCTGGAATACTGCATGGCTGACGCTGGAGTGGAACTGTCTAATGCCAAGCTATGACAGGGAGGAATGGCTCCAAAGACCTCAATTCTGAACCTACCTAGTCGGCGTCAGCAATTCTGCTGCGTGACTCTGACAGCTCTGAAGCAGTCAGAGCTTACTGAACTGATGAATTCATCGGTGCGGAGAAATAACAAATACCTAGATTCTTATGCAGACTTGCTCCAGGTGGAAGCTTGAGCCAAGGACTCTGATTTGAATGGGTGGATTGGAGAAGGAGCAACAACTGAACGGGGAGAAGAAACCATTCTCCTGATGACCGCCAGAACCTGTAGAATCCCCAAGTGGATTTGAGTGTGAAGAAATCTCATCTTCTTGTTCATGTCTGCTTTAGTAAGGCAGATCTGGTAGATCTGGCTGAATGGAAGGATGGAGCAGTGGGGGGGGGTCTGGAATGATGGTACTGCTTTTCCTATAATATATGTGAATGGAGCCTAGGAGAAATTAGTATCAGTGAATACTTTGGTGGTGTGATGGATCCAAGAAAAGTGTTTGCTCTAAAGGTTTTGTGATTTTGGAAACCAGATCCGAAGAGGATGTACAGTCCAGAGACATCTTTTGCAAGGTTTTAGATCTCTCTTTCTTTGGTTTTATAGGCTGCTTTCTTTAAAGGAGAAGACTGCAGGAGCTGAGGGGACACTTTTTCCCACAAAGGCTGGGAGAAGTCCTTGCAGAATTAATTTATTTCATTGCTCCACAATGGCCCATTGGCTGAAGGCTTCAAACGTAGAGTAGTAAGTATCAAAATGTGAGGGGCATAAACAAACATTTACTGTATGCATCAGAATTTGGTAATTTGTGGGCCCGGGCCACACACTTCTTAAACCCTGATGATTTGTTCGACCGACATGATGGAAAAAAGGAAAAAAAAAAGAAGGAAATGGGACAAAGCACAAATAGAAACCCCTGCCAACTACAGCAAAAAGTACAGTTTTGTACCTACCATAAATGTAGATGTTCGAAGATCCACATTGCTGCAGTCCTTACACTTGGGTAGTCCGCTGTCCTCGGTCGGCCCGAATATCAAAGTATAAGGCTGACGTCGGTCAAGGCGCATTTGACTGACATCAGGACGTCAGGGTACAAATGCGCATGACCGACGTCATATCCTCAGTCTTTTCTTGCCCCAGATGTCAGAAGACCCTAAAAATAAAGGTCAAAACCAAAAGACAGCAAACAACCAACCCACCACCCTTGCACTAACTATATGTACAATATATACAAAATACACAATATGTACAACCCAACCCACACAACCACCTCTAACTACAGAGGGGAAGGAAGGAGGGTAAATTGGACTGCAGCAATGTGGATCTTCGAACATCTACATTTATGGTAGGTACAAAACTGTACTATGTTCTTCATCTCACATTGCTGCAGTCCTTACACTTGGGTAGAATCCCAAAGCAGAGGTAAGGGAGGATGGCTAACTACAAGGAAGCAGGGGCTGCCAAGATGCCCTGCAAAACAGCAGTGGCAAAACCAGCCCTGGATTTAGAGTAAAGTGGCAGGTGATAATGCCTAGAGAAAGTATGCACTGAACTCCAAGTAGCTGCCTCCAAAATATCCTTGGTTGCCACTCCCCTCAAAAAAGCTGTTGAAGTGGCAGTAGCCCTAGTGGAATGAGGCCTAATCCCAGCTGGAATCTCCTTGCCATGATGGGAATAACAGAAAGCAATGCAAAACCCAATCCACTTAGAAATAGTTTGTTTTGACACAGGCTTGCCCTGAGAACTCAAAGCAAAAGAAACAAACAACTGCTGAGACTGCCTGAACCCTTTAGTTCTGTCCAAATAATATCGCAACTGCCTGTGTACATCTAAAGTGTGCAAAATCTTTTCCCCTTTATTTTGGGGATTTGCATAAAAAGTAGGCAAATGAATAGTTTGGTTTAAAGCCACACTAGAAACCACCTTAGGCATAAAGGAAGGATTAGTACGTAATGATACCCTATCCTTATGGAAAATCAAGAAAGGCTCAACCGCCATAAGGGCCTGCAATTCAGAAACCCTTCTTGCAGAGGTAATTGCCAACAAAAAAGCAGTCTTCCATGACAAATATTTCAACTCAGAAGTAGCTGCAGGCTCAAAAGGTTGTAGAGTGAGTTTCTCCAACACAAAATTGAGATCCCAAGCAGGAGTAGGAGCTCTTTGTGGGGGTCTTATATTCTTTGCCCCTCTAAGAAATTGCTTGAACAAAGGATGAGAAAACAATGGTGGGTCACAATCATAGTGAGCGGAAATTGCTGCAGCATGAACCTTAATAGAAGAAAAAGACAAACCTTTGTCCAGTAACTCAGTAAGATATTGAAGAGCCACACTCAAATTAGGCTCAGAAACATCAAAATCTTTTGCTGCACTCCAAAATAAAAATCTCTTCCATTTATCTGTGTACACTTTCCTTGTACTAGGCCTTCTAGCTTCCAAAATCACATTCAAAACTTGTTGTGGAAGTTGAGACCCTCTATGGTTCAAAACAGAATATGCCAGGCTGTTAGGTGAAGAGAGTGAAGTTTGACATTGAGCAAATGGCTGTCCTCCTGTGACAACAGGTGTGGAATCGAAGGCAAAGGCCATGGAGGCTTCCGTACCAGACTTCTCAGTAATGGGTACCAGTGCTGTCGAGGCCAATCTGGAGCTATTAAAATCATCCTTGGCTTGTCCTGTCTGACCTTTAGAAGTACCTTTGGGAGGAGAGGCAGAGGTGGAAAGGCATACACATGAAGATTGCTCCAATTGAAAGAAAGAGCATCCACTTTCCAAGCTGTGGGATGAAACCTTTTTGTGCAAAACTTTGGCAGCTGATGGTTGAGTGGAGAAGCGAACAGATCTATGTCTGGAGTTCCCCATGACACTGTCAATTTCTGAAACACATGAGGATCCAATTTCCACTCGTGGGGATCCATAATTGCCTGCTCAACACATCTGCTAAGGAGTTCTGTGCTCCTGGCAGAAACCTTGCCTGAAGATTGAGTTGTAAACTGAGAGCAGTCTCCCACAAAATCATTGCTTGCCTGCATAGAGGATAAGAATGTGTTCCCCTTGCTTGTTGATGTACCACATGACAGTTGTGTTGTCTGTTAGAATCAACACCTGCCCTGGAAGAAGTAAATCCTTGAAAGCTATTAATGCAAACTGGACTGCTAACATCTCCTTTAGATTGATATGTAGATGTTGTAGTCTGGCAGGCCACTTGTCTTCAATCCACTTTCCATTTAGATGAGCTCCCCAAGCTTTGTCTGAGGCATCTGTCGTTAAAATCTGACTCGCCTCTGGCCGGGTCACAGAGAGTCCCTTGTTTAGGTGACATTCCTGAGCCCACCACAAAAATTCCTTTTGAATGCAAGGTATTATTTGAATGACAGTGTCTAGATCCTGGCAGTGCTGTGTCCATACATTTTTGAGATACCATTGTAGCTTCCTCATATGCAGTTTGGCATTGGGAAGCACCAGAATACAAGATGCCATGAACCCTAAGGCTTGAAGGACTGTCCTTGCAGTCAGCCCGGACTGATGAGATAGCTGATGGAAGTAAAGGGATAGACTCTTTTGTTTGTCCGGGGTTAAAAAGGCCATCTGGGATGCTGTATTCAGTCTCACACCCAGAAAGCACATGTCTTGAGAGGGTACTAGACTGGACTTTATTTCGTTCACAGAATACCCTAGGCATCTTAGCACTATCATCACATATTCCAAATGACGAAGAAGCTCTTCTCTTCCTTGAGCCAGAATCAGGCAGTCGTCCAAATAAGGATAGATCTGTATTCCTTTCAGCCTGAAGAAAGCTATCACTGGAGCCAGAACTTTTGTGAACACTCTGGGCGCAGTAGATAAGCCAAAGGGCAATGCAGAGAACTGATAGTGAAAAGTCCCAGCTCGAAAACGCAGATACTTCCTGCAACTTAGTCTGATAGGAACATGAAGGTAAGCCTCCTTGAGATCCAAAGTTACCATCCAATGATCCTTGCCCAGCAGAGGCAAAAGTTGTTGTAACGTCAACATTTTGAACTTGGGAATGTCCAGATAAGTGTTGAGGATAGATAGATCCAAAGTTGGTCTCCACGTGTTCCCCTTCTTTGGTACTAGGAACAGGCGAGAATAAAATCCTAGGCCCACTTCTGGCATAGGGACCGGCTGTATGGCCCCCAGTTGAAGTAACAGAGAAATTTGCTTGTGAGCCTCTATTCTTTGTTGAGGAGGAACGTCTGGCATGCCCCTGAAAGGAGGCAAGGTATGGAAATAAAACCTGTAACCTTGATGTATGATATCCAATACCCATTTGTCTTGGGTAATTAAACTCCAATTTTCTTTGAAAAGTGCCAACCTTCCTCCCAAAGGTGCTGCCAGACAAGAAGGCTCTGGCAGCTGAAAAGGTAGGTCATTGGGTCTATTTACGAAAGGACTGACCCCTGCCGTCACCTGAAGACTGTGCAGGAGAACTCCCTGTTCTAGGCCTGAAAGAGCCCTGAGCTCTGCCCCTACCACGTCTAGATCTACCCCTAGACTGGGAATCATAAGAAGGATACGTCCACCCTTTAGCAGGCCAATTTCTGCTAAACTTTGGAGGCTGAACCTGCAAAAAATCTTTAACAGTCTGCATAGACTTAGCTTTGTCTTCCATTTTCTTTAAAACTGTCTCAACAGGAGGACCAAACAACACGTCAGATTGTAAAGGAGCATCTAAAATCCTTGTTTTAACATGTTCAGACAAATTTTGATCCCTTAGCTAGGCGTGCCTGCGAAGAACTGACCCAGTGGCAGCCACCCTAGACGAGGCCTGTACAGCATCAAAACCACATTGCAAAGAATGCTTACCCACTTGTTCAGAAACATGTACTAAATCTTGCAACTCTTTACAATCAATACCTACTGCCAGAGCATCAACCTTAGACTTTAATTGTGAAAGGAGATAGTTTTGGTATTTCAACATGTGAAACTGGCAATTCAAAGCCCTCATAGCAAGAGTGGAAGAAGTATAAACTTTCTTTCCCCATCTATCCAAGGCCCTAGCCTCTTTGTCTGCAGGAACCGGATTCTTAACAACAGAAGCCTTAACACCTTTAGGCCCCTGGCTAACAGTTTCTGGGTCTGCCCTAGGACTCTTAAAAAGATACTTATGAGCCTCAGGCACCCTGTAATACCTATCCGGCTTAACAGGAGCAGGAGGCAAAGAATCAGGATTAAGAGAAGCCTCTGTAAAAACATCTTCCACTACATCCAAAACAGGAGGTATAGCCAAAGGCCTATGCTGGGGTAAAAACAAAAATTCCCTAAGCCTTTTCCTGGAATCAGAGAAGTCCTGACCTTCCCACTTAAAATGCTCCCTCATGGAATGAAGAGTTTCTGAAAAAGAAAAATCCTCAGGAGGGGAAGCAGAAGGAGTAGAATCATCCACATCAGAATCAGAATAAGGAGAGTACTCCTGCAAGTCTTCAGCCGAAGACTCTGACACATCTGAAGCCTGCTCAAAACCCCAGCTCAGGCTCCACCCTAGGCCTCTTATCAGGAGGGGGCATAGAACCCCTAATCAAAGTAATCAAATCTTCTGCCATTTTAAGCATATGCTTCTTAGGTACAGTACCTGAAGAGCTAGGGGTAACACCAACTGAAGCTAAACCTGGCCTGCCCCTGGGAGAAGCCTTAGAAACAGAAGGAGAGGGCCTAGCCACCCTAGGAAGGGAGGGGAGAATAGTAACCTGAGAAGCCCCCTCAGCTTGACTTGCCTCCTGAGAGGCCACATCTTGCAATACTAAAGTCTCACCCTGGGAACACAAAGAAACCTCCGGTGGAGCCACCGGCTCCACCGACACCTCTAAAGAACCGGCGTCCGGTACAGACGGTTCTTCCAGCCTAGGCTTAACTGCTTTGTCCTTGCGCTTCTTCGAAGAAGCGGGCGTCGGAGCATCCGACGGCATTTTGCAATTGCACCGCTTCCCAAAGACTAACCTTGCACAATCCAACCTCCTCTTTATAGTGCGTTTATTAAATCTAGCACAAGAGCGACAGCCAACAACGTCGTGCTCAGGCCCTAAGCAAGGAATACACAAAGTATGATAATCTCTATGCGGTATCTGTTTCCCACAAGAAATGCAATTATTGACTTTTCTGACATCCGGTAAATCACTGAGGCAAGAAAAACTAAAATATTCCCCAACGCGGTACTTAGCCAACTTTGAACTCGGTCTGAAACTTCGAAATCGAAAAATCTCAGAACGCCAACCGGCACTTGCAATGCTGCTTCTGCATCGGACCATGCGGCAAAAAAGACTGAGGATATGACGTCGGTCATGCGCATTTGTACCCTGATGTCCTGATGTCAGTCAAATGCGCCTTGACCGACGTCAGCCTTATACTTTGATATTCGGGCCGACCGAGGACAGCGGACTACCCAAGTGTAAGGACTGCAGCAATGTGAGATGAAGAACATCCTCCTGTAAACTACAATAATTATGAAAAAAAAACTTTTTCCTAAAAAAATGTCCAACGTCTAAGGCAAAGAACAAGGAAATAAGTACTGCACAAGCAGCCTAAGCACCAACAGTTCCCTATGTAGTCTGCAGGGAATTTCTGAAGTCTGCCAACTCGCTACGTCGTGCTCAGGCCCCAAACAAGGAATACAGAGAGAGTGGTAATCCCTATGAGGTATCTGTTTCCCACAAGAAATACAATTATTCACTTTTTCTGACATCCGGATTTAACTGAGGCAAGAAAAGACAAAAATATCCCCAACGGGGTACTTAGCCCAACTTGGTTTCGGTCTGAAACTCAGAATACGAAAATTTCAGAACGCCGAACGGCACTTGCAAACGCTGCTTCTGCTTCGGACCATGCGGCAAGAAAGACTGAGGATATGACGTCGGTCATGCGCTTTAATACCACGGCGTACTGACGTCAGATCTGAGCGACCATGACCGACGCCAGCCTAACACTTTGGTATTCGGGCCGACCGAGGACAGCGGACTACCCACAGGTTATGACTGCAGCAATGTGAGATGAAGAACATCAAGGAAATAAGTACTGCACAAGCAGCCTAAGCACCAACAGTTCCCTATGTAGTCTGCAGGGAATTTCCGAAGTCTGCCAACTCGCTATACTCCCAAAAATATGTTCCCAGTTGCCTCTCTTTCCCACATCATACCTTCAACATTTGCAATTTATCTGAGGAAAAATTCTTTACAGTCTGCTTGGGGTATAAAAATACCCATAAAAACACTTCCAAGCAAAGATCTGAAATCTTCTAGACTTTGTTGCATATTTAGGAGCAAAACATATACCCTCCCATTGTTTCTTTGTGAATTGCTTATTCAATATCTCTTCCCAATTCTTTCTAACTTACTCTGATTGCTTACTATAGTTATCGTGCAATATTTGACATGCTCTACTAATCATCCCTTTAACAGCAGCTGCTGTTCTAGATTCTACTAAAAACTCTACCAGTGCTGGTCTTTCACTTAGGATCCCCCTATTCTTTTCTATTTGCTTATACTCTATCAATCCTTGATAGGGAAGGCAATCTCTAGCTTGCAGTCCAAATTAATTCTTGGTCTCTACCCATTATATGTTACCTTTCCCTCTAATTATTCACTACCAATATAATCTAGCCCCCCCCCCCATAGGTTGTTTCATATGGCAACAATGTAAATGTGGAAAAGTGCATCGCCATTTTTATTGTAACTTTATGAACAGTTTTAGAACTTATGCACATCAAGGGTGAATATTTCTAGCCACGGAGTATCACGTGAGTAAGGAGTGGTTTGATATGGGTTGTTTGGTTGCTGGGCAAAGGCACTGAAAGGAGAGGTGAAGTAGCAACAAATATAGCATGTCTGAAAAGGACATCAGCTTAAACTTTTGTCAATGTCATGTTTCCATATTAGTGCTTCAAGGAGAAATGCTACACATTGTACATTTTCCAGCACTGAAGCACTGTCTATGAGAAGGCAGTCAAGATAACAAACGTAAAACAATTTATTTCATCTCTGTTTTCCAAACTTTTAAGAGGCAAGCCTTTGTTGGGTACAGGCATCTGAACAACTGGTTACAGTTCTATGTTGTTGTTTCTTTCGGCTTTTCCTGGTTAGGGGTCGCCACAGTGGAACTCCGGTCCACTAATGATTGGCAGTAGATTTTTACGTGCCGAGTTGCCAGCCCTGATGCACAACCTTCAACAAAGCTACGCCCATTCACGCATGTCTCCTTACAGAAGACACTCTAGCTGAGAATCGAACGGGACAACGTCTTACTGTGAGGCGACAACGCTACCGCATCACCACCATCGCAGTTCCAACTGGTTACAGTTCTATCTTACTGGGAAGTCAGTATGCAAATCACACTGAGATCAGTCAAAAAGAGGAGTCTGATTGCCTAGAATGGAAGCACTTTCACAGCACCAAAAGCAGGGATGAAAATGTTAAACAGGGTGAAGTGAAAGTGGTTGCTATGCAAGAAGACTCATTAGTTTAACTGATGTTTATTAAAAGACAACATGGAGCCTGGTCTGAGCTACAGAAAGAAGCTTGTTTTGTGCAACAGTGTTATGTTATCAGTAAACTGAACTACAGTGACAGCATCACAAAAAAGGAATACAGAGTTTATGTACAAGCTAAAATATCAAAGGTCGCAAGACTGAACAATGTCAGTGCACCCTTATCTGTTGGGAGTCTACTACAGAGACAGTTAACTCTGTATTTTCAGCTACTAAGGTAATAGGTTCATAGGTGTTTACTAGACTAATGAGCACAACAGCCTTTTTAAGCCTAGCCATGCATCCCAAATCTCTGACAAGTTCTGATACTCTTGATAAGTGAAGCATGGGCTTTGGAGATGACACATTTACTAGCTAGGGCCTGGGATAATTGCAAAACTAGCCAAGTCTTAACACTATTTATTCCAAATGAAGCAACTCTGTCAACGTAGCACTTGTGGTTGGTAGTGTCAAAGGGCTTAGAAAGGTCCAGGGCAGGTACAATCACCAAACTGCTGTGGGTTTCTTGGGAGTAAGCAGAAAAATAACTGGTCAATATTAACAGTAAATTTTTCTAAAACCATGCTGTAAGTTACTCAGAATACAGTCTAAGAACCTTGAGGGCTAAAGATGAACTACCCATTGCAGGACCTTGTCCAAGGTATTAAGTATGGAACTGGATCTGTAACTATTAGTTTTAGTCTGGGAATCACTAGAGGAATCATGAAAGTTTTTTTTTTTTCACAGAAGGGAGCATACCCTTTTCAGATTATTCTCCTATTAGCGATATACTTAAAAGTAACAGCAATGGAGTAAACTACAATCTTCAAAAACTTAAAAGGAATAATGTCAGTTCCTGTTGACCTAGATTTTCCTTTTGCCAGATTTGCTCACATGACAGAAGCTTAAGGACAAAACCTGATTTGGAAGTAGGAACTACTTCAGAAGAGGTGCTATTATGCTGAGTCAATAGAGAAGGAACTACTAATTCAAAGTAAATGATTAAAAGTCTGGTTCTTCTCTTGGGGCTGGGACAAAGTGTTCATCAAGATGTAGTACGTGGGTAATTCCCCTTACAGAAGCTTTTTTGGTTACATAAACCCGTCTTGCTACAAAGGGAAGTAACTGAATTTGTGCTCTTTGACAGCCTTTATACACTACTTACATATGTACCTTTGATTGTAAGACATCAGACTAATAAATCTGACCCTGGAAAACATAAGTTTTTCAGAAAGTAAAATTTCCAACATTGTGAGGCATGCTTGTCTCTGAAGGATTTCACTGGAGAGACTGTCCAGTGTGCTAAGAGTTGCTATGCTCAAGTAATGAGTGTTTCATCAGTGATGGGATGGTCAGCTATTATTTTCCTGCTGATACACTGGATGAGTTGGTTGACTCTAGCTTAATCCAACTGTTTTCTGCTTTGGGCTCTTATATGTGTGAGCTGGCACAAGTGGGAAACTAACTGAATGACAAAGATAGCATACATGAGTGTCACTCACTGATAGCATCTGGCAAGTTAAATGAAGCCTTAATATTTGTCAGGGGGAGGAGTGGTAAAAACCCAGTTTAAGATGCTTTTCATTGCTTTTGCAGCTGAAATAAATTGACGTTGCCTTGGTGACTTTATCCCTGACATGTTATACATCAAATGTTCACAGGTTCATTGGGAAGTATTAGGCAATCAGTCTCTGGACCATTACAAGCCTAGCTAATAACCCATATTCAAAAGTTCCCACCAGCCTCAAGCACAGCAACGCAAGGTAGACCAGGAGAAGATTTTGAGGCTCCCCATCCAATTATCTAGGTTTTCCTTGCATATGGCAAAAGTGCTACTCTGCTTGACATGTACTGGAAGTCTGTTCAGAGGACTGGGAATATGCTGGGATATGAATAGATCATACCAATACGTTTTACGTATCTGTTGAAGGTTTAGTTCCTTTAACTGGGTATCTGAGGAACCATTTGTTCTGTGAAGAAAAAAAAAAACATGTTATATTGTTCATGGCTGGAAAAATTAGATATAGATCCTCGTGGAGGAGTCTATAAAAATGAGTAGAAAAAGAGAGAGAGAATGCTGTCAAGTCTTTTAAGATAAGGAACATTTTGGGCACAATTTTTGAGGTGTCTCAAGTTGAATGACATGTTTAGACAGATGCATCCAAAGTAGGCAATATATTCAATAATGGGTCTGGTAAGATATGATTAAAGGGGAACAAAGACTTCTTTAGATTTTCAGGATATGCTTTTGGAAATTGGATGAGTCAGACAGAAGGCTTTCTGAACCACTGCAGCGACATGAAAGTCAAAATCTGTAATTATTGACAAGAGCCCCTAGATCTCTTACAACGGCCTGAATACAGGGGTATGTCATCTACATGATATGAGAAAATGCTTTGTTTACCAATATTTTTTGGCATTTAATTAGAGACCACTGTGCTTGCAAAAATTGTTAACATGATGTGAGTCAGTAAAAGACTGAAAAAACAACAACTTGTCATCTGTAGACTTAGTAACATTGGTCAGAAGTAGTTGGCTTAAAGTTCAGAGAATCTGATGGCAAATAGGGGAGGGCCCAACACTGTGCCATGTGGTAGACCACTGTTTTCAAACGGGTTCTGCCAAACATTAATTAGAGTGGGTGTTAGGGAGTGTGGAATAGCTATAACTGTGGGTAGAGGATATTAACTTTTTCTTTAAGTTCGGAGTTGGCAGCATTATTGTAAATTAGCTCAGAACATTGCTTGGTGTTAGTTTTTTAACCTTTTAAGATGTGTAAGGATTTATAGTTATGTTTTTTTTCAGCTTTGAGCTTCCTAATGGTTCCTTTAAGCTCTTTACTAGCTTGCTTAAGTGTGTTCTTAAAGTAAGAAGAAAGACTCTGCTTATAAGCATCCAGTAATTTCTTTCTATTATATAACTTAATTGTACTAGTATTCCATTTCAGTGGTTTGTTTTTAATTTTGCATTATATCTGGCACAGGTAGGAACTGGACTATTAATGCATCTATTTGAGTGGGAGTAGAAGTCAGAGGCAGAGGCAACAGCTTTCACAGCAGGATCCATTTATAAGATTATATATGAATTTATTCAAGTCACCAAATAACTTAAGGAGGTTTGCTTTTGAGAAGTCCCTACAGACAGAGGTATTTGAGGAGAAGTATCACCAGTTTTAAAGGAAAATGTCACTAATCTACAGGCTGCTTTATCAAGGAATGATGATACAAGTGGAGACTTGCAAAAAGTAGCCATATGTGTGAGGTCAAGATGACAAGAAGTAGGACCCCTTATAGGAGGGTTACCTATTTGTACAAAGGAGTAGGCATTTATAACGCCAAGTAAGTGCTAAGTATGCTGACCAATGATACTGAAGATAGTACAGTTTTGTACCTACCATAAATGTAGATGTCCGAACTGGATAGCATCTGCAGTCATAACAACTGGGTTGTCCTGTCGTCAGGCAGCCCTGCAGTCGGCCGGATTCCAAAGTCCGGGTCCGGCTTCGGCTGATGTCGCACTTCACCCGACGTCATCTCTGCTGGCCTCCGGGTATAAAGGCATCAGCCGACGCCATTTTCTTCAGTGTTTCTTGCCCCAGATGCCAGTTGCCCTTCCTGGAAGGCTAATTTTTGGATAAATGCCAATGTTTCCAAAAGGATAGAAGGCAAACTCAGAAAATAAGTATATATGTACATATATACAAACAAATACACCATAAAAGACTCCCCCCCACTAGCTAGCTATTAGGAGGGTAAATACCCTAGGAGTACCACAGAGGGGAAGGAGGGAGGGTAATCCTGACTGCAGATGCTATCCAGTTCGGACATCTACATTTATGGTAGGTACAAAACTGTACTATGTCCTTCATGGATGCATCTGCAGTCATAACAACTGGGTAGAATACCATAGCCAACTAAGGGAGGAGGAAAAATTTAGATTATGGTGTGGTTAGGATCCCTTGCAGCACAGCAGTGGCAAACCCTGCTCGGGATCTGGAGTACAATGGTAAGTTATAATGCTTGGCAAATGTATGCACGGAGGTCCAAGTAGCCGCCTCAATAATGTCCTTGGTTGCCACACCTCGTAGGAAGGCTGTGGTAGTGGCTGTTGCCCTTGTAGAATGAGGCCTTATGTTCTGTGGAATTGGTTTTCCATGGAAGGAGTAACAGAACCGTATGCAATTTCCTATCCATTTGGAGATTGTCTGTTTGGAAATTGCTTTTCCTTCCCTTCCTGTTGCATAGGCTACAAAAAGCTGGTCAGTTTTTCTGCTACTTTTTGTTCTGTCCAGGTAGTAGCGTAACTGTCTATGGACATCCAAGGAATGCAGCATTCTTTCCCCCTCTGTTTTGTGGGATGGGAAAGAAGGTAGGTAGGTGGATTGCCTGGTTTAAAGACACTCTGGATATCACCTTAGGCATGAACGTAGGATTAGTCCTCATGGACACTATCTTGGTGGAAGATTAGGAAGGGCTGTACCGCCATTAGGGCCTGAAGTTCAGAGACCCTCCTTGCTGAGGTTATTGCCAGTAGGAAAGCAGTTTTCCACGATAGATGCTGTAGGTCCGCTGTAGCTGCTGGTTCAAAAGGTGCGAGTGTCAATTTTTCTAGCACAAAGTTCAAATCCCAAGCTGGCAATGGTGGTTTCCTTGGAGGTTTTACATTCTTGATTCCTCTGAGGAACTGCCTGAGTAAAGGGTGTGAAAAGACAGGTGGATCAAAGCTGTATTCTGCTGAAATAGCTGATGCATGTATCTTGATGGAGGAATAGGACAGGCCTGTATGTAGAAGCTCTGCCAGATACTCCAGAATGTTAGCCATATCTATAATTGACACATCTTTTCCTCTTTCAGTGCTCCAAATGACAAACCTTTTCCATTTTCCTGCATAGTTCCTTCTTGTTGAAGGTCTGCGGGCTTCAAGGATAATGTCTTTAACCCTTTGGGAAAGTTCTGGGTTAGTTGCTGCTATGTGATGTTCCATGCAGTCAGTTGCAACGTTTTTAGGTTTGGATGTATGATGCTGTAGTTGTTCTGAGTTAACATCAAAGGCATCAGGGGTATTGGCCACATGTTGTCCCGAGACATGCTCCTCAGTAATGGGTACCAGTGTTGTCTTGGCCAGTTTGGAGCTATCAGGGTTATCCTTGGACGTTCCTCCTTGATTTTTAGTAATACCTTGTGTATCAAGGGAAGAGGTGGAAATGCATATGCTGTTAGACCAGGGGTGTCCAACCTTTTCAGTTGCAAGGGCCGCATTGGGTTAACAAAAATGGTCTGGGGGCAAACGGCAGGTGAGGACCAAAAAAAAAAAAAAAAAGGTCTCAACATTAACTGAAGAGCAAAAAAAAAAAAGGTCTCACATTACTGATGAGCGAAAAACACTGCTTTATGTGGACTAATGTGGCTATATTGTAGGTTAATGTGAACAATAAATAAATTAATAAATAATAGAAATAAATTAATAAATGCATAATATTTCACCTAAACTTCAATATCTCTTTCTAATTATTTAAAAAACAGTTACATCCATTCTAACATCTTAGTAAAGTTTATTTGTAAAAAGAATTAACAGGTACAAACCTTTCAATTTGTATGAGATCATACCTGTGATTTTGCTGGTTTCCATGTCTTCCATCATGTCCTTAATGGCCATATGTTGTCCAAAGCGCTCATGTATTCTTCTGTTTCTAGCTTTGCAATCTGTCCCTGAAATATGGCACTGGCAATATCAGGAATGATGACACTTTTACTTCTTAAAAATGAACAATTTTTATTTTTACATTTGTTTGGCTGTCACTAACAGATGGTACAACACATTTAACTTTGGTTCACCCACTTACTGTGGAGACACAAAGAACATGGTAGTATGCCAAAACACACTCCAGTTTCACAAGGTAAACTCACACATGCTGTTTTGCAGTTGCCTCTCAATCTGCATTTCTCACATTTAAACAAATAAGTGACTTTATAATAAAATAGTAGTGGCACTGTTTGTGAAACCAGTTCACAAGGGTGCAGCCAGGCACAGACCTTTGCAGATTTCAAACTTATTGGTCCTAGTTCTTGTTATACTTAAGTGTCCATATCAGGAGGTTCAGGCTGTCAAGTCAGGATTGTTCTTTTGTGTAGTAGAGTAGACAAACATTATGAGCATAACCTTTTTAATGTGAAGACTGAGCTTGTCTTTTGATACCAGTGCGTCTATATCAGGTTTGATAGATGTAGTGGCGATCAGAGTATTTTCAAGATGCTCATCTGAAATTTTTGTTCTGATTTTATTTTTGTATGCTTCATACGAGAAAAAACTGCTCGCAAATGTATGTACTCCCCATAAGAGATGTCATGAACAGGGCGTGTTCGTGAAGTGATGGATATTTTTCTTTGGGTAGGTATAACTTATAAAAGTCAAATAAAGATGCTTGCAGAAATTTTTCTTTAAGTTGCATATCTGACTGCAATTCTATGCATTCCAGTTGCAGGTTTGCAGGCAACATGTCGATGTCAACTGAGAATGGGGTAGCAAATATACTGAACTGTTGTTGGTGTTTTCTAAAATCTTGAAATCTGCTCTCAAACTCCTGTGCTAAACTATTAAGTAATGCCACATATTTTTCAGTATTTGCATGGCTTTGCTCAGACAGTGTTGCAAAGTGAATGAAGCTATTGTTCTTAATCTGACTGTGCCACAATTTAAGTTTCATTTCAAATGCAGTCACTGTTTGAAACATGTCATTTATTAATAGATTTTCCGCTTGGAGGCGCAAGTTCAGGTCGTTTAAATGAGCAGTGATGTCTACTAAGAAGGCTAAATCAGCCATCCAGCTTGCACTTTCAAATTCAGGTACAGGCTTTCCTTTTAACTCCATAAAGGACTTTATTTCATGTCGTAAGTCATAGAAGCGTTTCAGCATTTTTCCACGACTTAACCACCTCACTGCAGTAAAGTACAAGATGTCTCCATAGGTAGATTCCAAAGTAGTCAGAAACTCCTGAAACTGGCGGTGATTTAATCCTCTGGATCTTATGAAATTTATTGTTTTAACAACAACATTCATAACATTTTCCATTTTAAAGTCTGTGCAGACAAATTTTCTTGATGTATAATGCAGTGGTACTTCATGAAACGCACATTACTGATCTGTTTTGCATCTTCTTCCATCAGTGTTGTTAGTCCTTCCCTCTTTCCAACCATAGCTGGAGCACCATCAGTTACTATGCCAGACAGGTTTGTGATGGTCAAGGAAAATCTTGCCAGTGTTTCTTTTACTGCCTTGTACAGATCAGCAGACTTCGTTGTGTCTTTCAGTGGAACCATACAGGCCAGTTCTTCAGTAATATTGAAATCGTTGTCAACACCACGAATAAATATGGCAAGTTGTGCCGTATCTGTAATATCAGTGCTGTCATCCAAAGCTATGGAGTAATACTTGAAAGTTGCACACGAGATTCCAACGTATTTTCAATAGATTTGGCTATATCTTCCACACGCCTTGCGATTGTCTGGTGTGATAAACTGATTTTAGAAAATTCTGATTTTTTCAGGGCAAATTATGTCTGCTACACTTTCAAGGCATTCTTTAACAAATTCACCATCGGCAAATGGCTTGGATTTTTCGCAATTAAATTTGCTACAACATAACTTGCCTTCAGTAAAGAATCCGGTTGAGTAGCTGATTTTGAAACAGCTGTTGTTGAAATGTAAGACTTTTTTTAATTCTGATATTTTCTGTTGACGGACACGCCTTGCAATTCACTTAATTTGGGGTGCGTTTGAATATAATGCCTTTTAAATTGTAGTCCTTGAAAACGGATACCACTTCTCTGCACACAAGGCAGAGCTTTGTTATGAGATTCAACAAAGAAGTACTCATCGGTCCATTTTTCCTGAAATACTCTTCTTTCGTCCGCTATCTTGCGTTTCACGGTTTTGGTTTGACCAGATGTAGAAGCCATCTGAAAAGTAAAGAGGAGTAACTTAACTACTTTATTCCTAGTTATATAATTTTTAAAACAATGGCTAACAATTTACATTAAAAATAAGGAAATAAAAATTAAAACTATCCATACTTGTAGTAGTATATGTTAATGGTGTTCAAGGGATCATTTCACATCTGCAAAATAACACAAAAATATCCCTGGGGTGAATTTACAGTTACCCATCCTGTTGGGCAGATTACATATGAGGGCCAGTGAGGCACTTTGTTTCATTTGTAGTACTAATGCCATTAGTCTTACACCCATTACGCATAAAGCACATCACATTTACTGTGACTGTTGGTCTGTACTCTGTGCCAGTAATACTGGGCATTTTGAAAAGTTCTTCATAATTCATGAAATTCAGATGGACTGCGATAGAGCTATGAACATGTATGGTTAGCAGTTAGCTGCATGTAATCAACAGTTTCTTACTGCTACAAGAATGGCAGCTTTCAATGACATAATCAGAGCTGTACCATCAAGTTTCAAGTTAAATACTGTGCACTTTGCATGCTACCCAAGAAAAGTCATTCACTTGCAATGAAAAAAACTGGCACACACGGACACTGTCATTAATTCACTACTACTGTACTACCAATTCACACTGCGAAAACCACTCCAGCCGTCCAAAGTAGGTAAAATGTCAACATTAGCAGCCCTACAGTATTACAATCCACAACATTAAGCCAACAAATTTGCAATGACTATTCTCTTCCATCTAGCTTAGTACTTCAGTTTCCCCTCTGTACTGCCCTTCTTCTTATGCTACATTCCTGCCTTTTTCATATGTCCCCTTACACTAGATTAGTACATCAGTATCCCTCTGTACTGGCCTTCTGCTTATGCTACATTCCCTGCCTTTTTCATATGTCCCCTCACACTAGCTTAGTCCTTCAGTGTCCCTCTGTACTGGCCTTCTGCTTATGCTACATTCCCTGCCTTTTCCATATGTCCCCTCACACTAGCTTAGTACTTCAGTGTCCCTCTGTACTGGCCTTTTGCTTATGCTACATTCCCTGCCTTTTCCATATGTCCCCTCACACTAGCTTAGTACGTCAGTGTCCCTCTGTACTGGCCTTCTGCTTATGTTACATTCCCTGCCTTTTCTATATGTCCCCTTACACTAGCTTAGTACTTCAGTGTCCCTCTGTACTGGCCTTCTGCTTATGCTACATTCCCTGCCTTTTCCATATGTCCCCTCACACTAGCTTAGTACTTCAGTGTCCCTCTGTACTGGCCTTTTGCTTATGCTACATTCCCTGCCTTTTCCATATGTCCCCTCACACTAGCTTAGTACGTCAGTGTCCCTCTGTACTGGCCTTCTGCTTATGTTACATTCCCTGCCTTTTCTATATGTCCCCTTACACTAGCTTAGTACTTCAGTGTCCCTCTGTACTGGCCTTCTGCTTATGCTACATTCCCTGCCTTTTCCATATGTCCCCTCACACTAGCTTAGTACTTCAGTGTCCCTCTGTACTGGCCTTTTGCTTATGCTACATTCCCTGCCTTTTCCATATGTCCCCTCACACTAGCTTAGTGCGTCAGTGTCCCTCTGTACTGGCCTTCTGCTTATGTTACATTCCCTGCCTTTTCTATATGTCCCCTTACACTAGCTTAGTACTTCAGTGTCCCTCTGTACTGGCCTTCTGCTTATGCTACATTCCCTGCCTTTTCCATATGTCCCCTCACACTAGCTTAGTACTTCAGTGTCCCTCTGTACTGGCCTTTTGCTTATGCTACATTCCCTGCCTTTTCCATATGTCCCCTCACACTAGCTTAGTACGTCAGTGTCCCTCTGTACTGGCCTTCTGCTTATGTTACATTCCCTGCCTTTTCTATATGTCCCCTTACACTAGCTTAGTACTTCAGTGTCCCTCTGTACTGGCCTTCTGCTTATGCTACATTCCGTGCCTTTTCCATATGTCCCCTTAAGTAAAGAATTCACATCACTGACTTAATAAAACAATTCTGAATAAGAGGGTCTCACCCAAGCAAATGACTGGTGCCATACACATGACCGCAAGCCAAATGCCAACAAATGCATCATCATCCCTTTAGTTTTGGGTAAAGCGGTTGTGAGGCTGCCAGCCCAGCTAGATGTTATTTTGTACAATGTACATAATTCTGTGTGTCATTTTTGAATACTAATATGCTTCCTATGCTTGTCTTACAAATGTAAAAAAAACACTATACATATGTGTATGTTAAACTACTGGTGCAGAAGTGTGTGTTGAACTGTATGTTCTGTACTGAGCTTCAAGAATGTAACCAGTGTACCCTGCTGGGAAAGAACAGAGATGTGTGTATTGTAACTATACCTATGGCATGCAGATGTGTGCTGTAAGGTAGAAGTTGGAACATAAAGAGTTAAATTTAACAGTAAGAACAGAAGTGAATTGTGAATTGTTTTATAACTGTCTGTCTTCAGCTAGGTAACGAAGTGAATATTTTACGACTGTGTTATCTCATCAACAAGACAGGATGTCTACACTGCAGCCAGAAGTTCTTTTAATCTTTTGTGTGGAAACAGACAAAATGACAGGTTTCAAATGTAAAACTGTTTACTACTGTTTTATGACTTCCAGTTCCAGGGCTTAGGCCAGGGGCCTTAGGCACATTTCTGAGAGATAAGTAACCTCTCTTAGGGACAGATTGCAATATACTATACTATAGCAAGATTAGTAGATGTTTTCTGTATTTTGAGATTGTCCTGCAATGTATTTCCTGCAATTCTGAACTGTGTCACTTTATTCATTGAGTGATTGAATATTGTCTTATTCTTTTTATTGTTTATTATTAAATATATTTAAAAACCTTTCAATTGTGGCTGGTTTGTTTATTTAATTAAGACAAAAAGTATTTTTTGTCATAATGCCTTGTTTTGTATGTAATTTGCACTCGTGATGCTTACTTCAGTAATTGCAACAGGCAATTGTGAAATTCAGGAATGCTTCAAAAACACTTCAAGCACGAATGCATTGAGATGTTCACAGACTAGCTTACATAGTCAGTTAACAGACAGACATGCAGACAGATACCTACTGGAAAAGGCCACAATCAATATATATTATATATAGTTTATAATACATATTGACCTCCGTTTCATATTAGTTTGATGGACGTTCACTAGACTACAGATTTTAACACCCCTTTCTTTTGAGTCATTTTGCCTAGTATAGACAGCACTGACGAATAACCAATGGAACAGTATAACAAACTGAAATATTGTAATGAATTATTCAGACTGTATAATTACCAAGTAATTTTACAAATGAGTCAGCATAGTTCAATTAGGGTTACCACCTGTCCCACTTTGCGAGGGACAGTCCCTCTTTGGGCAGTTGTGTCCTGACAAAAATTAAAAAATGGCAAATGTCCTGAGATTTTATCTGCTTAAGCAGCAGACACCTCAAAGCAGACACCCAAGCAACAGCTACCCCAAAACAAAACACGTACAACACATAGCTCACAAAGCCAGTGTACCGAGCAGTCACAGCCCTTAAGACTAAACAACACACCTGATACACTTGTAATAGGTGACTATCGTCAGGCACACTGTCGTCCCGCTCACCAGGCTGAACAAGGAGAGGGTCACGGTGAGCAGCCTGTTGGGCGCTAGGATCCGCCACAACACAAGCACTCAGGTCACTGCAAGGCAAGTACAAATATGACTCAGTCATTGTCCATGCTGGTGTGAATGACCTGAGACGTACCTCCCTGGACTACATGAAGAGAGACATAAAGGAGCTCTCTGAGCATGTAGACCAGGCCAGTATGACCCTGCCCTTGAGTAGCATCTTACCCTCACCAGGCCCATAATTGAGTACAATGCCCCTTTTGGGATGGACCTTACCAGACACCTGCAGCAATTGGAAAGACCCCAAAAGTACCTCACCAAGAGGATCAAAGGGCTCAAACAGATGCCATATGCTGCCCGGTTAAAGAAACTCCAGCGCTACTCAGTGGCATACCGCCTGTTCAGAGGCAATCTGTGCCTGACGTATAAAGCCATGTCCAACCCGGAATTAATGGACATGCTGCACCTCAGAAAATCCAAATCCCATCGAGCTACGCACTCGAGAGACTTGAACCTCAGCACTGAAATAAATAGGACATGCTGGAGGGACAAATTCATAACCCAGAGGCTCCCTTCACTCTGGAATAAAATCCCAGTCCAGGTTAGGCAGAGTCCCTCATTGACTCTCTTCAAGAGGAATCTTGATGAGTGGATGGGCGATCGTAGGTTTACCCTGGGTATCATTTCTGTGTCACTGTTAGACAGAGGCACAGTATACTAACCTCGAAAAAGGGCATAGCAAAATAAATTTAAAATGGGTGGTGAAAGCCAAACACATTCTGGCTAGGCTTATAAATGCCCTAGGGCAGATAGCCTAGTTATGAACCTATGAACCCACCTCAGTTAGGGCAGAATGGGAGGAGGGGTAGTAATATGCTGGAGGGTCACTTTGGCAGAGACTGTTTCACTTGTGTAATATGCTTATATTTATTAATGACTAATATTCACACCTCCTAATTAGACCGTGGTGGTGGTGCTGCGGTTGTGTGTTGCTGTCTGGTTCAATTCTCAGCTATACCATCTTCAGTGTGGAGACATGCGTGAATGGGCGTACCTTCGTTGAAGGTTGTGCATCAGGGCTGGTAACTCGGCACGTAAAATCAACTACCAATCTTTAGCAGACTGGAGTTCGCTGTGGCGACCCCTAACCAGGAAAAGCCAAAAGACACTAGTGACACAACAACATTCACATCTCCTAATTGTGTATTTTCCTTTTCTACTCCACTATCAGACAGGAATTAAAATTGGTCCAAATAACAGTGTATTCTGTATTTATCCACAATTCAGTTTTATCCTGCAGCTATTTCCTTATTGTCATTCAGACACACACATTGATTACACTCATCTGTTACCTCCATTTTCTATGTGTCCTGTACCAAAATTCTTCCTACCTAGTGGAACTACATTTACGTGCCAAATACAAACATTTTGTTATAAAATAAAAGTAACTATCCCCAGAACATTGTTGTGGTCCAAATGACAAGAACCCCTTCCCTCCAAAAAGACCGTTTGTACTCTATCAGAAACGTTTGCAATATCAACCTGAAACAAACATCACACTCAAATTGCTTAGCCAACTTTACAATTCCCACAAACAGTAGAAATCTATCCGTTAACACTGTATTAGTAAAAAACATTAATGTCTTGTGTCTGTCTCCCACTGTCTACTCTTCTTTTCTTTGAGGTTACTTTATTTCTTCACCCCCTCCCCTTCTGTTACAGTACATTCATTTCCATCATCGTAAGTCTCATTAGCCAGGACAGAAGAGAAATCTGATGCTTACTTTTTGGCTTTGGCCACACACAAGTTAAGTAAGGACAAGTTTGCTTAAATATCCTGTTTTACACAAAGAAAGCAGCCCTTTATTTTTTAAGACACAACTACTATAACGCATGAAAAAGTTTGATTATCGAGGTGTTTTAAATTTTCACTACAAACAACTCCACATTACCTTCCCAAACCCAAGTCCAAAAATATTTTCTGAAAACTGTGCACAGCTTTACAATGTAGTTGTATCAATTATGCCGAAAAACAATGCAAACCATACAACCAAAAAACACACAACACTTGCAGGAAATGATACATTTTCTTTTTACTACTTGTTTTATGCTTACAGACATACTTGTGTACTATAACTAATACAATCATGCTCCCTGAATCCATCAGTCCTGTAATTATTTCCCCTCTTCTCTCTGCCACATTGCATTTGACAAGTTTAGTAACAGCACAGTCACAGATTCTATCATAAACAATCTTTTTTTCCCCAGAGACTAGAAAGCATGTTTATTATACTGTACAAATACATACAGTTGCTGTGCCCAGCAATCATGACCACTCCCCCCCCCCCCACCAACATCCACCCCATACCACAAAACCCGACAGGGCAAGAAATCTGGTAAACCAGGTAAAGCCTAATAAATGAAGTGGAAAAAGCCCCAAAAGGACACATTTTAAAAACTGCTCTTATCAACTTAGATTAGAAAGTTGCAATAACAGGATTTGAGTTAGGATGCATTTTCTGAAGGATATGAACTCTAAAACTCAAGTGTATGTCACCATTTAGCTTTAGCCGGCGACTTAATCCTCAACGATTTACCAGAAAATGACAAATTTATAGAGGGGAAAAGACTAAAAATAAGATAAACAGACATTCTACGAACATCTGAACAGATGAGAGGGGTCACCACCCTCTCCTCCTGCACCAATTGCACCCCCTCCCATAAGCAAAGATAAATTAACACACACATTTCCTTGAAGGCTTCCATTTTACTACACACGCTAGCTAGAAAATTAATTGTTGTTGAACCTTAGCTCGAACTCTCAATATAAGGAGAACTTTTCATAAGACTTCAAGACCAATGCAGCCTTAGAAAGTGCTATGATAACTATGCATTGCCAACTGTAGCTTCTGGGGCATTTTAAGTTCATCTTGTTCTGCAGGAGATACAAATTGAATGCAAGCATGGTTATTTTGCCATGATCTTTTACATTACAGAATATCTACAAATCCAAAGCCATGTTATTCAATCCTTATTCCATTGCTGAATATAGACCCCAGTTCCTTTCTGTTGTATCTCAAGACAACATACCAATTTCACTGTAAACCACGTTAAACACGTGTGCATGGGACTCACTCTATCCATGAGGATGATGTTTTTCTGGCTCAAACGTTACTACCAACTAACTTACTCACACACTCACACACTCACACACTCACACACTCACACACTCACACACTCACACACTCACACACTCACTCACACTCACACACACTCACACACTCACACTCACACACACACTCACACACACACACTCACACACACACACTCACACACACACACACACACACACACACACACACACACACACACACACACACACACACACACACACACACACACACACACACACACACACACACACACACACACACACACACACACACACACACTATTTCCAAACCCTTGGCCTCCAACTGAAGTCTCTTTAGCTCCAGATGGATTTTAAGTCCGACCTATGTGGAAAGGTTGAACTGTCCATTTTCTGAGAGTTTTACATCTCCACAGCCAGTCGGATTGTCCTCGATGTTGCTGTTCTGTGATGCAGCTGTGCCTAAAGCTGCAATCATGTCTGCTTTAGTCAGGTTAACATACACAAGTCCTTTAGTCTGGCACATTTCAGCCAACTGGCTCCTTGTCAGCTTGCCATACACCTCTGCTGACATGCTTGCCTGCTCTCCCTGACTAACTGTGGATTTGGGGATAGGGTAGAGCAGTGAGGCAAAGTAGAGCATAGCGAAGCAGGCTTCCCATCTTCAGATCAATTACAGTCAGTTTAGAACAGTGGACAACTGAAGTGGTCCTTAGAGCGCAAGGTTACTCCTTTGGGGGGGAGGGGGGTCACAACCACAGCCACCTTCCAGCACAGAGCAGACATGTACTTGACTAGTACAAGAAAATATGCAGCTTGACTAGTAAAAGATAATATGCAGCAAGGCTCTTCCATGTTAAACTTGCTTACAATGCACAATAACAAAATCCTCAGTGATAACTGTTGGGAGTCGGGTCTTGCAGCAAACAAGTTAACAGAAATGGACACAAAATGTATTCAAGAGCAAATTCATCAAAGGCAATGCAAGTTTAAGGTGCCTTAACAAGTGCACACAGCTGTTGAGTGCTGAATGCAAATTAGCTAATTCTGCATTTTCCCACCTAACTCATTTCAGGGTTATGAAGGAGAAAGTGCATATCCTACCTAGCATTCACTTGACTAAACACAAGGCAGAAGAAATAACCCAAATAAACCTAAACAAAGTAGGGTGTCAGTCTGTCACAGGATGCACACAGTCACTCACTCTCTCTTGATACAAATGCACACCTATAGGCAATTTGGGTAATGCCAATTCACCCAAAGCATCTCTTTGGAACATGGGAGAAAACCAGAGCACTTGTCACAATCTGAAACACAGGAAGCACATATAAAATATGTTCAAAACGCATCCCCACCTAGGAATCAAACTGAATAACCAAGTACTGTAAGGCAACAATGCTAATCAATGCACCACTATCCTATCCAAGTACAATGTCAAGAAGAACAATTACACTACATACGGCAGAAGCAGCCACATAGCAACAGCTAATTTTAGAAAAAGGAGTCCTACCTTTCAGTGAACTGTTACTTACGTTTTCTCACTCCCTGAATATGCCAGACTCAGAATGCTTTTCATTCATAATGATACTACACATTATTCAAATGCACAGTGAGATCACAGCCACACAAGTCATGTTCTCTCATTTTCAGAGCACTGGTCTTTTACCTACACCTGTGCACATAAAAGGGAGTTGGGAGAGAGGTTTCTCATGGTGGGTGGGTGGGTTACAAAGCTGCTTCTCAAAAACAACATTGCCCACAATTTCATCAGGTGCTTTTTACAAGTCTGAATCATCTGGTTTGATGTTAGCTACTTAGGATGCCTCATAGTGGAACGAAAAACATTTTAAGAAAGAAAGCACTGAAAAGCCTTCTGTGGAGACATGCATGAATGGGCGTACCTTCATTGAAGGTTGTGCATCAGGGCTGGTAACTCGGCACCTAAAAAACAACTACCAATCATTAGCAGACCGGATTTCCGCTTTGGCGACCTACAACTGGAAAAGCCGAAAGACACAACAACTCTCTTCATATTATAGTAGAGCTAGCCACAATCCTAATCAGCGCATGTGCAAACTTCTCTAGCAAGTGCACAACTGAGACTTGATAATGAATTTTTATATCCACTCTTGTTGGATGGTACCTCTTTTTCAAGGTAACTACCACAGAGGTTTTAACACCCTTTGTATGCAGGCACAATTAGATTGTCATGGAAAATTTCAGTTGTCACTAATAGAATCAATAGAACACATGCTAGTGCTGCCACTTTTCTGTTTTCACTATTGAACCCTGATAGCAAGTATTTCACATCTCGACCATTTGTCCCACATCATAGCTATCAAACTTTCATTTCCAAAATGTGAAACAGTACCGCTCATAACGTGGAACAAATGGCCAAAATGTGCAACACTAGGTTTTGTAGTGTGAAACATAGAGCCAAAGTGTTACCAATATCTTACTTAACTTCAACAAAGAAGCTTAAAAGATTATTAAAATGTTACTTCACTTACAGAAAGATCTTCAGCTAAAATAGAACGAGTAACAGACTTAAGAATCAAAATGAGGAATGTTACTCATAGACATAAGCAGGACGGAGGTCGATGTCAAGTTCAAGCAAGTCAAGCCAGCATCAAAAGGGTTAACCCCATGACCTTGCAATTTAAATGTTCAACCAAGAACCGAGGTCAACACACAAGGTACTGACTTTAAAGCAAACAACAAAATTCAATGGTCACCAAAGCCTGAAGAGGTCTGGTGAGAGGGTCATATTTAGGAGGAGTTAGTACAGCTTGAGTAACATATCTATATTAATGAAAGGTACCACAAAGGAAAGGAAAACAAAATGGTCCAACTTTAATGTTTACACACAATGCATAAGCAGAGATGCATTCTACGTCTCAAGAACAGGAACAAAACAAGCATGGAAAATAATTGGGCATCCTAAGAAAACTTGTTCTTAACTACCTGACTAAATGTGGAACCAAAACAGTAACAACTTCACAACCAAAATGTAAGAAGAAAATGGAGAACAACGAGGGAAGGTAGACCAACTAACAAACAAAACTTGCAAACACTTAATCTTGAGCCAGAAGATTCAGCAGTTGGAGTAACTGGGAGAAGAGACTTAAATACACAGACTTCACACACACTAAACCACGTCCACTGTGATACACCAACAAAAATGTCTGCCTGGGAGCATTTACAACTGTGAATAGAAGTTGTAAGCACAAATGGTCCAAACATGGGTGCTTAGCTGCACAGTATTATGGGAAAAGGGAAAGGGCAAGTAGCCAGGAAGGTTTTACATGCCCTGCTATTTACATCTTGCTGGGCATAGTCCCAAAGGCAATGAAGATGGAACTCTTAAATCCCAGACTTGATTTTATGGAAGATTGAGATATTCCACTTTTTATATGGATGGTTATACAATTTTTTCCGTGCGTATTATTTTTAAACGGCCAAGATACTTGAAAGTCTCTGTTTTTGCTCATTATTTAATTCCAGCTGAAGCTTCTGCATATCAGTTACTATGACTGGTTTTGAATGGGGTGATTTTAACTCAATGTTTTCCTATATAATAACCAACATCAGTTGAGCTTTTCTGTTGCTGAAAAGGATGATACCAGCAGCAGAGGCTAATTCACCAAAGTAGAAATCCATGCTGACCTGAACTGCAGGCAAGTCTGCCACAGTCTTACTTTGTTCATATAGTGAAGAGAAATGGAGAAAAATGCATATCCCTGACTTGACTCAGTCTGGACAGTGAGTGGCTATGACAGTTTACAATGCATTACATTTATATAACACATAATTCTCTCGACAGCTGAAAAAGAAACACCCGCAGAACTACAACTTTATAACTGGTAACACAATGGGCTTACCCGTTACAAATAAAAAAATGTTAAGTAAAGTACAATCACTGAATTCTCAACTACAAACCACAGTAAAATACACTCTGGAATTTTAAAATCAAAACATCTCTGTGTTGTCAAATCCCGGAGACTGCTTGCTCAAACCTTTTCTTTGCTTTTTTAATCTAACTTCAAAAAAACACTTTCATCTTGTGTAACTTACCTTTCGTTAATGTAGTCAGTAGTCGGTGTGTACACGATTAATAGAAAAACAGATCCTCTCTCTTCTGTGGCTACGCTACGATTCTACGCTCCTTCCCTGCAGCTTGCCTTTAAAATAGCCCGAACGGTGTTTTTGCGCATGCGCATACCAGCGCAAAGACGCTGGTATGGGAAAAACGGAAAAAAAAGAAAGTTGGCGCATGCGCAGAAGAGGAAAACTACGCGGACATGTAAACACGGGGAAAAAAGATGAAATTAAATTTAAATTTAAATTTAAGGGTCGCGGGCCGCATGGAAGAGCTCTGAGGGCCGCATGCGGCCCGCGGGCTGGACACTACTGTGTTAGACCTTTCCAGCTGAAGGAGAGCGAATCCACTTTCCATGCAAGTGGGTGGAATGTCCTTGTGCAGAATTTTTTGAGTTGGTGATTGAGGGGGGAAGCGAATAGATCTATCTGTGGTCTTCCCCATTTCTTTGAGATGGTCTTGAAGATGTCCGGGTGTAGCATCCATTCGTGGGCATCCAATGTGGTTCTGCTCAATATGTCTGCTAGAGTATTGTCCTTTCCCGGTACAAATATTGCCTGTAACTGGATGTTGTAGCTGAGTGCCAGGTTCCAAAGCTCCAAAGTCATTCTGCATAGGGGGTATGAATGAGTGCCTCCCTGCTTGTTGATTTACCACATGACTGTGGTGTTGTCTGTCCTTATCAAATGGCCCTCTTTTAGAAATGGTCTGAAATTTTGGATTGCCAGTTTTACTGCCAGCATTTCTTTTAGGTTGATGTGCAGGTGGAGTTGATCCTGCGTCCACAATCCTTGTACGCATTTGTCCAGCATGTGAGCCCCCCATCCAAGGTCTGAGGCGTCTGTTGTGATGGTTTGGCTTGCTTGATAGCTGTGAAAGGGTAGGCCCGGGTTTGACTGGCATGCTTGTGCCCACCATAGGAACTCCTGTTTTAGGCATGGGATTAGTGGAATTTCTGCTTCTAGGCTGTGCCTGTGTTGGGACCATAAATTCCTTAGGTACCACTGTAGTTTTCTCATATGTAGTCTGGCATGTGGAACCAAGATTATGCATGATGCCATGTAGCCCAAGGCCTGCAGGACTTTTCTTGCTGTTAACTTGCTCTGTTTTGTTAGAGCCAAGAAGTAAAGAGGGAGTCCTTTTTGTTTTTCTGCGGTTAGGAATGCCATTTGTTTTACAGTGTCCAATTCCGCGCCCAGGAATGTCCTTGTTTGGGATGGTATCAGCCTTGACTTTTGTAAATTGACTGTGTATCCCAGTGCTTGTAGCAAGTAAATGACCCTTTGTAAATCTGTTGTCAGCTTGCTTTTGTTGTCCCCTTGTAGCAGGCAGTCGTCCAGGTATGGATAAATTTGGATTCCCTGTAGTCTGCAGTGGGCGATTACTGATGCCAGGCATTTTGTGAATACTCTGGGCGCAGTAGATAAGCCAAAGGGCAATGCTGAGAATTGATAATGCTCTGATCCTGCAAGAAATCTGAGGTATCTTCTGCAAATTGGTCGAATGGGGACGTGCAGGTATGCCTCCTTGAGATCTAGAGTTACCAGCCAACACTCCTTGCCCAGCATGGGAAGAAGTTGCTGTAGGGTCAGCATTTTGAATTTTGGGACAATGATGTATGTATTTAATGTGGACAGGTCGAGAATAGGTCTCCAACTTTTTTCCTTTCTTGGAACTAGGAATAGTCTGGAGTAAAATCCTTTGCCTTGTTCTGTTATTGGCACTCTTTCCACAGCTCTCATCTTTGCTAATTGCAGTATCTGCTGTAGAGCTTCTGTTTTTTGATTTGGAGGCAGGTTTGGCATTCCTCTTTTGACTGGTAAATTGTGAAAGTGGAACCGGTAACCTTGGTCTATGGTTTGCAAAATCCACTTGTCTTTTGTGATGTAGTGCCAGTTTTTCGAAAATAAGGTTAATTTTCCGCCTAATGGAGCTGCTATTTGTTCCCTGGTAGGCGGATGTAGAGTTAAGTCACTGTGATTGTGCTGTTGTAGTGGTAGTGGCTGAGTCTGTGCCTCTGTTATTACCTTGCCACTGTCGTCCTCTGTAGGCACCTCCTCTGGATTGGTTTCTGCCTCTGGAACGTCTATTCCTGCCCCTTTGGGATCTTGTGGAATCAGGAAAGGACCAATTTTTGGCAGGCCAGTTCCTGCTAAACCTTGGGGCTGAACCTGCAAGAAATCTTTAACCGTTTGAACAGATTTTGCCTTTTCTTCCATTTTCTTCATTACCTGCTGGGCAGGTGTACCAAACAAACTGGTCTTATCCATAGGAGCATCTAATAACTTAGCTTTAACATGATCCGGTAAGACTTGTTCCTTCAGCCATGCATGTCTTCTTATCACTGTGCCAGTCATGGCTGATCTAAATGAAGCCTCCAGTGCATCATAGCCACATTTTAAGGAATGGTTACTAACCTGTTGTATGTTATTTACCATTTCTAATACATATTTCTTATCTATAGAGTCATCAGAGGATAGTTTTTTAGTTAACTGATCCAGCATAAACTCTTGGTATTGTATCATGTGAAACTGACAGTTTAAAGCTCTAGCTGAGAGAGTAGCTGAGGTATAAACTTTTTGCCCCATCTGTCTAAAGACCTGGCTTCCCTTTCAGAAGGAATAGGGTTTTTGCTGTGGTCGAGGCTACTGCCTTAGGCCCTTGGGATATAGTTTCGGGTCTGCAAGTGGGGCCTTGTAAAGGTGATGATGCGTGTCTGGTACCCTGTAAAATCTGTCTGGTTTGGCAGGGGCTGGAGGTAAGGAATCTGGTGCAGAGCAGACATCATTAAAGGCATCGTCCACAACAGAGAGGACAGGAGGTATAGCTAAGGGCCTGTGTTGTGGAAGGTGCAGAAAAGTCCTAAGTCTTTTCTGGAATCAGAGAAATCCTGTTGCTGCCATTGGAATTGTTCTCGCATGGCATGTAAGGTTTCCCCAAAGGAGAATTCTTCTGGTGGAGAAGCAGCTGGAATGGATTCTTCAGCATCTGAGTCTTCATAATTGGAGAAAGGAGCCTCTGGCTGGTCTGTAATATCTGAGTCATCCGCAGAATCACCAGAGGACACAGGCTCGGGGGGCTCTGCCCTAGGTCTCTTCTCTGGGGGCTGAGAGGCCCTGTCTGGGTGAGATTGAGATCCCCTGATTAAGGATATTAAATCTTCTGCCAGAGTAAGCATTTGTGAACTAGAAGTAGGCCTGGTTGAGGGGGGTTTAACAGGCACTGATTTAGTAGACTTGGCTGCTTTAGCCCTGGCAAAGGCCTTAATGGACATGGCTGCAGGAGGCCTAGCAGCACCACGTGCTGGGGTAGAGACATCCAAAGGGATGGTGTCTGATAATTCACTAGAAGCCACTGTAGTAGGAAAAATTTCAGAGGCCGATTCAAGTAAGGTAGCAGGAACCTCAGAAGTAGTCAAAGATTCAGCTGTGCTTTGATCAGTTTTCTCGGTTTCGGCCGAAACCGAGACACTCGCGGTTTGCTTCGCCATGGTTTCGGCCGAAACCGTGGACCGCGAGTGTCGGTCTTTTTCTTTGCGTTTCTTAACAATTTGGGTAGTCGGAGGATCCGACGGCATAATGTACGCAAATTCTGAACCGAAAAACTGTTCAGCAAACTCCGACCGACGCCTAAGCGTTCGTCGGTTGAAGGAAGCACAGGCCGAACAGGCTGCTACGTCGTGGTCTGGGCCTAAACAAGGCAAACAGTAAGAGTGGAAATCTTTATGAGGTATTTGTTTCCCACAAGTTAAACAGTTATTGACTTTTTCTGACATCGGCTGAGGCAAGAAAGAGTCCCCAACGGGGTACTTAGCTTTTAGAAGTCTTCGAAGTAGTATTCGGTAGTAGAAATCTCTGGATCCGACCGACCGGCACTTGCGAACAGCTTCTGCTTCGGGTGCCACGCGGCAAGAAAGACTGGAGAAAATGGCGTCGGCTGATGCCTTTATACCCGGAGGCCAGCAGAGATGACGTCGGGTGAAGTGCGACATCAGCCGAAGCCGGACCCGGACTTTGGAATCCGGCCGACTGCAGGGCTGCCTGACGACAGGACAACCCAGTTGTTATGACTGCAGATGCATCCATGAAGGACATCTGCCAGTTTATTGACAGATGGCTTAAGTTCCCCAGTAGAAAGGTATTAGGTTTAATGAGAATTTCAGCTAAGGTGTTTGGATAGCTATTATGTTCAAAAGGCACACAGAGGTGGAAGCTCTTTATTATGGATATGGATAGAAAGCTACAAGGAGTGAAAATACTTTTAGTCCCTTCAGTTTTATGTACAGGTCAGGCATATTTTAGCATGCTTTAATCAACCAAAGGAGAAGTTTTGGATAATAATAATTAGATGAATTAATTTATTTGGGAAGAGGACAAGTTTAAGTGGGATGCATAGATTCTTTCCACAGAACCAGATGGTTTAGGATTGCCTGACTTGAAGGGATACTTTCAAGCTATAAAGTTAAGGCTCATATACACAACAAAAACAGAAGGCTATAAAAACACTATTAGAGTGTAGGCAAAGAGAAAGAGACAAGAGTGGTAAGTGAAAGACCAACTCTGGTAGTTTATAATGGAGTCTAGAACAGTAACTGCCATTAAAAAAGAGGTTAATTAGTACGGCATACAAAATGTTGTATGGTAACTACATACATTAGAGGAGTTTAAAAAGATTAGGAAGACAGAAAAAGCAGCTTGGAGAGGAAAAAGGAGAGGACACTTGTATGGCTCTCAAATATGCATAAAAGTCCAAAAGGTTTAGAATTTTGCATGTAGATGTTTCTATAGGTATTTTTATACTCAAGCAGACTTCACAGAATTTTTCTATAGCAAATGCTGGAGGTGCGATGGGAAAGACAAAAGTAATTGGGAACCTGTTTTTTTTTGGGAGTGAAACAAGTTGATAGATTTTAAAAATTCCCTAAACAAAACTATGAAATATTGGAGGAGCATAAATGCAATCGACAGCCAAAAAAGCAATTCTTAGAGAATGGAAATCGATATCGAAGCCAACTGTAACTGAAGTAATGGATATTGCAATGGAAATAAAATAATTGGAGGTGGGATCTTTAGAAAAGGGAAGGAGCAAATTTCATAGAAATATGGAATTTGTGGGAAGAATACATGCAGAATAATGTTCAGGAGGAGTGATGTTTAAGGGAAGGCAAGGGTTGAGCAATGTAATGGAGTAAATGTAAACTGTTGAAAATGTATGTGTACTGCATGAAAATTATAACATTTCCATTGTATAAGTGTACCAAGGTCACCTTTAAAAATGTCATGTTAACAAGACTGTTTAAAAAAGGAACACACAGGGTGTTCTACATCTGGCTATCAAGTGTTGATTAATCTTGTTTAGGGGTGATCTGGGCATCTAGAAATTCCAAATGGTGTACAAAGGAATCTGTCATGAAATTATAATACCCTTATCCCTGTTCCTTGACTAACCACATATGCAGGCTTAGGGAACTCGGACTTATTTTTCTCCACTAAATATGTCAGTGTATGCTCCATAAGACACACTTTTTTCAAGAGGAGACAAACACTAATCACCTTGATGTATCAGAGAGGGCCATTTACTGCTGTTATACCCAATTCTTAATGTAGAGTACTCAGTACCCTAATAGAAAACAGTGCACATTTGTTTGACAAAATGGTGATGCTCTGGGCTATTTTATGCTTCCAATTCTACTTGAATATAATATAATTTGGGAGGCTAACTTCACTGCTCCTGATATATTCGTTGAGCAAACTTTAAGTGACAAATTTATCAGGACTATAAAAGCTGGACAAAGGCCTCCATAAAATTCACTTTACTGTACATGCTTTTGGCACTGATATGTTTGATGTTTAGACCACCTGCACTGTATTGGAAGCATCTAAAGGTGACGACAGTAGGTGGCACTACATACCACCAGCTGGGGAGGGTAAAAGTGGAAGAATCAGGAGACCCAAGGTTAGGACGATCTTCATTTAACTTTCTGAGAGCCAGACAGTGCAGACAATGGTAAAGATGCTGCATGAACCTTAGGCTTATTTTGGTTTAAAAAGTAAAGCAAAATACAATGATACTTGGGTCAGTCCTTATAACAGTGTAGAGATGAGAGATTTCATATGTTTAGGAGTTGGCAGGTGGTGGCTTGCTAGAGTCTGATTCCAAGCAATATAATGTCGTATTAAGAGAGATGAACTTCTGGCAGTTTTGTAAAAACAAGGATGGCACAGGTGACGGGAAGTGGTAGTAGCATACAGTAGTATGTAATTTGAAGGATGAAGATGAAAGGGGATTAGTATGGCCACAGTGGCTGGGCAAAGCAAGAAGTGTGTGCAAAAAGTGGCAGAATATGTTAAAGAAAACTGACTTTCAAGGAGGAAAAGCTATTACAACTTAGCTGTACTAAAACTAAAAATGAAATGCATTGAACCAGGTTACTGGTTATCTAACTGATGTGCCATGCAAAAACAAGATAAGGAGATGTCAAGGAAGGAGTACACAGTGGATGACTGATAGCGACTAAAGACAAAAGAACAGTATTTGCTATTTTCAGAGTTCAAAGTTGCCACTACATAAATGTATGCTGTTTCTGGAGTTCAGGAATGAGACAGCATATGAAGAGTGGGAAAGTATGCAAAATGATTACAAAGGATCTTAGTGAAGCTTGTGCTGCTGATTTAGTAAAAAAAAAAAAAAAATGTCTCAACAAAAGCAGCACCACCATTATTTTTAAGCTTAATGATAAAGACTTGCTATTTCTATACACAAACCAAATTTCTAAACAATTGTATTTGATAGTATTGCTGTAGTTCCAACTCGGATAGTACCAAGTACTATCTGTGAACTTTTTAAATTTATGAAGCAATAAAGAAACAGTTTTCCAATATTCATATACATTAAAAGAGTTCCTTTAAGCATTTATCTAGATAGAACTATTAACTTTAGGCAACATCCAGTCATGAGACAAAATAATTTACTCCATTACTGCAAACTGCTTACATCGCGGTGGTGCAGCGGTAGCGTTGCTGCCTCACAGCAAGAGTTTCTCCCGTTCGAATCTCGGCTGGAATGCGGGAAGTGCCTTCTGTGTGGAGTCTGCATGTCCTCCCCACGGCTGGGTGGGCATTCGAAAGACATGCGTAAATGGGCGTGGCTTTGTTGAAGGTTGAACGTCGAGCTGGCACCTCGGCGTTTGTGAAAATCTACTGCCAATCATTAGCGGACCAGAGTTCCGCTGTGGCAACCCCTAAGCGGGAAAAGCCGAAAGGAAAACAACAACAACTGCAAACTGCTTACACCACCTCTTAAAGCATGGATTAGGTAACGCAATGGACAATATGTGCCACTCAATCCAACAGTTTCTAGTACAACTAGCAAAGGAATAGTTTGTACCTACTAGGATTTCTCATCATAACTGCAAAAGAAACAATTTTGTTTTCTTACATAGTACTATGCAACCTTCGGTAGAAGCTATGTACATTGATAATGCTGTGAAATTGCAAACTAAAAGTCATGTTTTTTTTTCTTTCTAGGAACAGCTTCATTACTACCTTACATGCCTACAAGACACTCTCAGACCTCCATTTAAGTAAATCACATTTTTATATCATCGCATCATCTTAAGCAAGAAAACTATTTTTTCTTTGGTCCCCACTCTTAAAAATAGATCAGTCATCTAAGAGCATTAAAGTGAGAATACGTGCTTTAACATCATATCTTTCAGAAGGCAAGCTGCTGAGGCAAGTGATTTGGTTCCGAGGATGACTTCAGAACAAGACCTTTGAACGATTTCACATCAGTACTTTTAAGGTAGAACCACTACAGGAAACAAGCAACACACCACAAGCACAACAGATCTACACAGCAAGGACATAATAATTAGTACAGGACCCAACTTTATAAGCCTTCACAATTTAGCTATAAAGGCATAAAACACAACAGTAATTAGATTAAAGAAAAAAAAAGCAAATCTGTGTAGATGACCCCCTTCAACTAACTGATATTTGTAAAATGGATATCTATTTATATACCAAAATTTATACTTACGAATCTCTGGCTGTTAATATGTCACCTCCATATTTATTCAAGGCAAGACACACAAATAAGCTACAAATTTTAATTTTAAACTGTACCTTTGTTCTGTCCGACTTCACTGAAGGCTCAAGATCTAGGTCGTCATCAGAAGCCACACTGTCATAGTCTGGTTGATCAGTATCCTGGCTGTCACTGCCATGCCTTGAAATGTTTTTCAGTACAAGTTCTACATTCTCTGTCACAGACACAAGGGCAAGTTTGTTGGCAAATGTTGCTGACTACAATAACACTGCATTTCATGAGTCTAGTTTCAAGAATATAATTACCACAATAAAATGTGACTTATAAAAAGGTACATCTTTAAAAACACAATGCCAAAACACACAAAGAGAAGAAAACTAATCACATGCCAATTCTTTAGACATCCACCTCACTCACCATACTAATGACACATACATAATGGGTCAATGATACAGACTAAAAACAATCTTTTGTTGCTGTCATCGGGAAACCAACTTTTCAAAGTATTACAAATAATAAGCTTTGCAATCTAACTAAAGAGGTTTTATTTACAACTTTTTCAGATGCATTTTCAAATACAAGTTTTGCAGTTATCCTTGTTGCAAGAATGATACAGCAAGTGCTTACCATTTAAAGCAACTTCCTGGTTTACTGCTTGTACAGCTGAATACACTTTAGTTCGTTGACACACAAAAAGTGAAGGCAAAGGCAAATACAAAAACAAAACACTCACTCCTGTTTTACAGCAAAAAAACACCATAAAGCATAAGATTTTTTTTATTTTGACTGTATAATTCAGCTCTGTAATAGCATGAACCCAGCATTGCCATTTTCACACAGACTATGTGAACATAAAATGCATTCAGCCTAAAAAGTGAATGCAACTTCCATACAGAATTAACGTACAAAGTAAAAAAAAAATACAATCAGTATAATCGTGACAAACCAAGTTTTTTATATGTCACATTGCATGTTAATGTTACATGTTAAGTTACATGTTAACAAAAAGTATAAGTTAACTGGCAAACAGAACTTAAAACTATAACTCTTCAGTACATTCACATTAGACTACACAAAAAGAAGCTACAATACAGATAACAAAACTCTAGGTGTTCATCTCCTAGGCACACATCCTATATTTAATTATCTGATGACAGTAGGTCTGTTTTCTTATTTTTTATTTATAACACCTTCACTGAATTATCACATAGGGAAATCACAATTATACAAAAGAAAACAAACCATATTAGCGTATTTTCCAGCCACAAACATTTTACATCGCATACATTCTTTTGTATATTTATCATCAATTCAACATTACATAAATTGATCAATTCTTGCCTTCCCCTTAAACCTCACTCCTGCTCCACAACATTCTGCATATGTACTGTTCCCACAATTTCCATTTTATGTATATAATTTGCTCATATCCTTTTCTAAAGATCCCACTTCCAGTTCTTTTATCTGTGTTGCAACATTCAGTTCTTCCATACAGATGGTTTAGATATTGATTTCCATTTTCTAGTAAATTAACTATGCATCTATGTTGTCCATTTTCATTCTTCCTCAAATAGGGTCTCAGATCCGACCTTGGATCCAACTTGGCCACATTTACAAGACTTTCAGATCCAACTCTTGAACTTCTCCCTCTACCCATAATGCCCTGGTCAACTTGCTACTTCTCAGATTGAGTTAGCTGCCTTACAAGCCCTAGGAGTAATTAATCCTTAGCATAGTCACAGTGCAAATAGTAGCAACAGAAATGGGGCTCAAACCTAAAACAGAAGTTCTACAATAACCACAACGTCACTCCAGGAGATGATTGGAAGGAGGAACGAGGGCAGGAGTTGAGGAAGAATGAAAATGGACAACACAGACACAGTTATGGTGAGTACCTAACTTGAGTACCTGCTGTTGTCCTTTTCATTCATTCCTCAACAATTGGGACAGAATCCCCAACTACGTGGACCTTGGGTGGCCCTCATGGAAAGATATTCTGGAGTACTGCAGAACCAAAGGTAGCTCTGCTCCTTGAAGTCAAATCCAATTTGTAATGAGCAAAAGAGCAGGTAGCTGCTGCACAAATGTTATCAACAGAAGTTAGACTGAAGAGGTAGCCATGGACCTGGTGGAATGTGCTTTAGAAGGCCTGGATAGGTACAGACCTTTCTGACTGTAAACAAAGGAAATGCACAAGGAGAAGGTTACTGTTAGCTGCCTGTCGGGAGCCATAATCCGCCACATAACACAAGCACTCAGGTCACTCCAGAACAAGTACAAATATGACACTGTCATTGTTCATGTTGGTGTGAGTGACCAGAAACGTACCTCCCTGGACTACATGAAAAGAGACATGGAAGAGCTCTCTGATCATGTAGCCCAGGCGGAATGACCCTGAGCCTGAGTAGCATCCTGCCCTCACCAAGAATGATACCGCAGTATAAAGAAAACAATCAATTTCAACAAAAAAATCTTCTGGTGTCATTCAGAGGGGATCCAGTGTCTGTCAGCCTGGGATGACATGCTTGACAGGCCTTGTTGCTTCGCAAGAGACAGCTTTACACCTGTCACCCCTAGGCTTTCGAATACTGGCCAGGCTCTTGCTGCCACCATCGTGCTTTTTTAGGCAAGGCTCAAAAGTCAAACCCACCAAACAGCACAAATAAAAAAGTGAGGGTTATACTACTCAACGCGAGGAGTTTAAATCTCAAAATGCACGCACTCAAAGCACTCCTCAGTATGGAGAACGTCGACATCTGTGCACTAACTGAAACCTGGTTCAAGGCTCCACAGAGCACCCCAGCACTACCGGGCTACAACACATACCACACATTTCAGCCACAGAACATGGACCGAAACACAAAAGAAGGGTGTGTGTCCATAATCATCAAGGATACCTACACCTCAAGGTTAGTGGCGCAGCATGATACCTCCGAGATCATCCATGTACAACTAACATCAGGCAAATCTGCAATGCAAATTGTGGCCTGCTACAGATCACCCTCCATGACCCAGGACCACCACTCCGCCTTTCTGGAGACACTAGAAAACATGAAGGTCCTACCGAACACCCTTATATTGGGTGATTTCAATTACCCTACTGTTAACTGGGAAAACTATTCAAGTACAAACTCCCAGGTCCAGCGCTTCCTGGAATTTATCAACTCAAATGCCCTGGATCAGCTGGTAAACTCCCCTACCAGAGATGCAAACAAATTGGAACTGGTCATCACCAACATGGGTGACATGCGTTCCACACCAGAAGTCAACCAGTCACTGGTTAGATCAGACCATAAACTAATCACTCGATCACCACACCCACACCACCACCTCCAACCAAGGAAACCATAGTGAAAAACTTTTCTATAGCAAACTTCACCTTATTAAGACAGAGGTGGTAACTTTCACAGCTCCCACGTTAAAGGATAACAGTGTCCAAGATGCAGGAACCTTTACAAATGCACTCTATGAGCACCTACAAGGAAGCACGGATTGTGCCATCCCTAGCAAAGCCAAGACTCACTCCCCTAAGAGAAAGAAACCAGTCTGGTGGACCTCTGCCATAAACAGAGTATACAATAGAAGGAGGAAACTAGTTCAGAAAAAAAGCAAATCCCAAGAAGGAAAGACATCCCTGATCAGTATCAGTAAGAAACTAAGGTCCCTCATAAAATCCTCCAAGGCTAACTTCAAAAGACAAATAGCCAAGGATTCTACAGATAACCACAAAGCCTTCTTTAGCTATGTCAAGAATCTAAGTGGCAACTTGCAGATATGCTCTGAGCTAGTGCAAAATAGCACAAAATATACTGAACCCACTGATATTGCCAACATCCTGGCAGATAGATTCAGTGCAAGCTTCACCCCCCCCCTCTCACCCCCAAAAGGGTCCACAACAATACCGGAAAAGTGTAGTGTCCCAGAAATCACAGATGCACAGGTGAAAACAGCCCTTTCAAAAGCCAAAAGTGCAGAGTCAGTGGGGCCAGATGGTGTCCCAGGCTGCGTCTTGCACGAACTACAGAACGAACTAACCCCCCACCTAAACACACTGTTCAATCTCAGCTTCTCCACAGGCTACATGCCCATAGATTGGCACACAGCAACGGTTATTCCGCTTCACAAAGGAGGGGCCACACAACTGACCCTGGTAACTATTGCCCCATAAGCTTGACTAGCCTGGTCTGCAAGGCTATGGAGCGCATCATCATGGAACTCATTAATAAAGACATTGGGAACCTCCAAGCACTTGACTCGACCCAGTTTGGCTTTGTTAAGGGCAGATCATGCCTACTAAACCTGGTTGACTTCTTCAACACAGTCACCAAGGCCATAGATGAGGGGAAGGTAGTTCACACAGCCTACCTTGACCTCGCCAAGGCTTTTGACACCATTCCCCACTCGGGAATTACAGAAAAACTCACCAGCCTGAACATAAACCCCTCCATCACAAGATGGGTTGCTAACTGGCTTACAGACAGAACTCACACGATAAGAATAGCGGGCTCCAGGTCAGACTCTAAACCAGTCACAAGTGGTGTTCCACAAGGCTCGGTTCTGGGACCCTTACTGTTTGGCATACATTTCTCAGAAGTACAGGCAAACACAGGAGGACTATGGCTAACCAAATTCGCTGATGACTGCAAACTAGGAGCCATAATTGACTCTCCGGCTGACACGGACATTCTCCAAACGGGTCTTACTGAGACGGACACCTGGTGTCAAAGTCATGGTCTCAAGCTAAATGCCAAAAAATGCATAGTCATCCCGTTTGGAAAAAACAAAACACCCATGAATTACAACATAGGTGGCAGCCGCCTTAATACAGAAGAGGTAATAAGAGATCTGGGGACCCAGGTAGATAGTAATCTCTCCTTTGACAATCATATTGCCAAAGTAGTTAGGAAATCCTTCTATGTAGCCCATCTAATTACTAAAGGGCTCGCATCTAGAAATAAAGAGGTTATAACGCCCCTCTACCCGTCACTCATCAGACCCATCAGAGAGTACAATGCCCTGTTTGGGATGTACCTCACAAGACACTTCCAACAGCTGGAAAGACCACAAAAATACCTCACCAAGAGGATTACTGGTCTCAAACATATGTCCTATGCAGCCCGACTGAAAAAACTCCAGCTGTACTCAGTGGCATATCGCTTACTCAGAGGTGATCTCTGCCTGACTAAGTCATGTCCAACTCAGAACAGATGGACATGCTCCACCTAAAGAAATCCAAGTCACTGCGAGCCACTCGCTCTAGTGAGCTAAACCTCGCCACAACAATAAATAGAACATGCTGGAGGGATAGATTCCTGTCACAGAGACGCCCCATGCTTTGTAACAAAATTCTTAACTAAATTAGACAGAGACCCTCACTAACACTCTTCAAGAGAAACCTTGACGAGTGGATGGGTAACAGAAAATACACCCCTGGGATCACTTCACTGGCTCTTCTTGACAGAGGCTCAGTTAATTAATCAATGGGGCAGCGAAAGCTGACACATTCTGGCTAGGCTTATAAATGCCCTTGGGCAGATAGCCTAGTACCTACTTATGAACCTATGAATCAGTAAGCCATTTGGCCAGGGTGCATTTTAGAAACTGGTGAGTCCAATTTGTTTGGAGAAAAGGAAAAACAATTGTTTCAACTTCTTGAAATCTTTTGTTCTGTGGAGATAAAAATGCAGTTGTCTATGTACATCCAAAAGATGGAGCATGTATTCTTCTTTGTTAGCCAAGTAAACAGGCAAATTAATGGCTTAATTAATATTTGTTTTGGAGGCTACTTTAGGTAAAAAGGATGGATTGGTCCAGAAGTTAACTCCATCTGTGAAAACTAAAATAAGGAGATTTGGAAGAGAGCCTGGAATGTAATGGCCACCATGATAATTTTAAATTAGATTCAGCTGATGGTTCAAAGGGTTACACCAAGTTAACCCTTGCAGCATGACTGTCAAATCCTGGGGAGGGTGATGCATCTTTCACTGGGGGTCTAAGCAAGAAAGTACCTTTTAGAAAAGCCTTGCACAACTTTGAAGACTCTAATAAGGAAGCATTTATTCCGGAGTGAAAATTACATATGGTGGCCAATTTTACCTTGACAGTACAAAAAACAGCTCTTCCTTGAAAAATAGATGTTAAACATTCTAGGACCACACAGACAGGAGCAAGTGAAGGGGTCCAATTCACTCTGTAGACCCCAAATAGAAAATATTTTTAATTTGCTTTTGTAAATCCTCCTTGTAGAGGCCTTGTGGGAAGATAAAAGTATTTGTTAGACTGGGGAGGAAAAAGTACAGTTTTGTACCTACCATAAATGTAGATGTTCGAGTGCTAATACAGCTGCAGTAATCACAGAAGGGTTTTCTGCCGTCAGGCGGGTCCTCGGTCGGCCGAATTCCAAAGTCTAGGTCCGGCGTCTGTTGTTGTCGCTTTCTTTCCTGACGTCTGTGCGGCAGGGGTATATAAGACACAGCCGACACCATATTCTTTAGTCTTTCTTGCCCCAGATGTCAGGTGCCCCCAGAAGGAAGGCAATACATAAATTATACATATATATAGTCAAGCAATGCAATATAATCAAAAATCAGTAGTTGCAAGCAAATACACCATAGAACGATAACCCAATCAGGTTGTATGAGAAGGTGTTAGCCACTAGGCCTTTACAAAGAGGGGAAGGAGGGAGGGAAACCTGTACTGCAGCTGTATTAGCACTTGAACATCTACATTTATGGTAGGTACAAAACTGTACTATGTTCATCGTGCATACAGCTGCAGTAATCACAGATGGGTAGAATCCCAAAGCTACGCACAGGGTGGTAGGCACTAAGTGGAACTGGGAACAGCCAGAATGCCCTGCAACACAGCAGTGGCAAAGCCTGCTCTAGTGTTGGAATATAAAGGCAGGTGGTAGTGTTTTGTGAAGGTATGCACAGAACTCCAAGTGGCTGCCTCCAAAATATCTTTGGTAGGGACTCCTCTGAGGAAGGCTGTAGAGGTAGCTGTGGCCCTTGTGGAGTGGGATCTGATGCCTGTAGGAACAGGTTTGCCATGAAAGGAGTAACAAAACCGTATGCAATGGCCTATCCATTTTGAAATTGTCTGATTGGAAATTGGCTTCCCTTGAGCTCCTACAGCATAGGACACAAAAAGTTGTTCTGATTTCCTGTAGGGCTGTGTTCTGTCCAAATAGTAATGTAGCTGTCTATGGATGTCTAAGGAATGTAGCAGCCTTTCCCCTTTGTTTTGAGGATTGGGGTAAAAGGTAGGTAAGTGTATGGCCTGATTTAAAGCTACCCTGGATACTACCTTAGGCATAAATGACGGGTTGGTTCATAGGGAAACCCTGTACTGATGGAAGATGAGAAAGGGCTGCACAGCCATGAGGGCTTGTAGTTCAGAAACCCTACGAGCTGAGGTAATGGCCAGAAGGAAAGCTGTTTTCCAGGACAAATATTGCAAATCTGCTGAGGCAGCTGGTTCAAAGGGAGGTAATGTTAATTTTTCTAGAATGTAGTTAAGATCCCAGGCTGGTAATGGCGGTTTCCTTGGAGGTCTTATATTCTTAGCTCCTCTGAGGAACTGTCTTAAAAGTGGGTGAGATAATAAGGGTGGATCAGTGTTGTATTCTGCAGAAATGGCTGAGGCATGAATTTTGATGGAGGAGAATGAAAGTCCACTGTTCAACAGCTCAGCTAGATACTGTAATATCCGAGGCAAATTCAGTTTTCTAGGATCCTGGCCTTTTTTCTCATTCCAAGCGCAAAAACGTTTCCATTTTGCGGAGTAAGCCTTTCTAGTAGATGGCCTTCTGGCCTCCAAAATGACATCCTGCACCTCTTTGGAGAGTAGGGTCTGTTGTGGTGTTAAGGAATTTTCCATGCAGCCAGTTTTAGAGTTTTCAGCTGACTGTGAAGAGTTTTGTAGCTGTGCTGAGTCAGTAGAAGAGGCATTAGAGGTAGGGTCCAGGGAGGTGTATGTGTTAGGCTCCTCAGGAGTGGGTACCAGTGTTGTCTTGGCCAGTCTGGAGCAATCAGTATCATCTTCGGTCTGTCTGCTCTTGCTTTCAAGAGCACCTTGGGCAGAAGAGGCAAAGGTGGGAAAGCGTAAACTGTCCATGCTGCCCAACTGAAAGAAAGGGCGTCCACTCTCCAGGCCTTTGGATGAAAGGTCCTTGAACAGAACTTTTTCAACTGATGATTCCTGTGTGAGGCGAAGAGATCTTTGTCTGGTCTTCCCCACGCCTGGATTATCTTTGTAAACACTTGAGGATGCAACTTCCATTCATGTGGATCTGTCATATTTCTGCTTAGATTGTCTGCCAGCGTGTTTTCCAATCCTGGCAAGTACTGTGCTTGAAGATCGATCTGCCATTCCAGAGCCAAGTTCCAAAGTGACATGGCTAGCCTGCACAGGGGGTATGAATGTGTTCCACCTTGTTTGTTTATGTACCACATTACTGTGGTGTTGTCTGTTCTTATCAATAATTACCCTGGATGCAGGAGGTCCTTGAAAATTGTAATTGCATTTATCACTGCTAGCATTTCTTTTTGAATGATGTGAAGGTGCTTTTCCTTTTGGGACCATTTGCCCTGAATGCACCTGTCTGTCATGTGCGCCCCCCCAGGCATAGTCTGAGGCGTTTGTTGTGATGACTTGATTTGCTTGAGGCTTGCAGAATGGAAGACCTGTGTTTGATTGACATGCTCGGGCCCACCATAGAAATTCCTTTTGCAAACATGGAATTATTGGTATTACTGTTTCCAAACTGTGGCTGTGTTGAGACCATAGGCTTTTTAGGTACCACTGAAGTTTCCTCATATGCAACTTTGCACATGGGATTAGAAGAATGCAAGATGCCATGAAACCCAGAGCCTGCAGGATTTTCCTTGCAGTGAGCCTGGTACAATTTGCTAGTATTTTGAAGTAATGAGTTAGTTGCCCTTATTTTTCTGGCGTAAGATAGGCCATCTGGGTGTTTGTGTCCAAGTTGGCACCCAGGAAAGTTATTTTCTGAGATGGTGTTAGCCTGGATTTTTCCTTGTTGACTGTGTATCCCAGAGAATTCAATAACCGCGTTACATAAGCCAGATGTTCCAGAAGTATGTGCTTGTTGTCCGCTTGGATCAGGCAGTCGTCCAAATAAGGGTAAATTTGTATCCCTTGAAGTCTGCAGTTGGCAATTACTGATGCCAGGCATTTCGTGAATACTCTGGGCGCAGTAGATAAGCCAAAGGGCAATGCAGAGAATTGATAGTGGATTGAACCTGCAAGAAATCTGAGGTATCTTCTGCAGCTTTGTCTGATTGGGACATGCAGGTATGCCTCCTTGAGGTCCAATGTTACCAGCCAAAACTCCTTGCCCAGCATGGGAAGAAGCTGCTGTAATGTGAGCATCTTGAATTTTGGTACGAGTAGAAATGTGTTTAGGATGGATAAGTCCAAAATGGGTCTCCAGTCGGTTCCTTTCCTTGGTACCAGAAAAAGTCTGGAATAAAAACCTTGACCTTGTTCGTGAGTAGGTACCTCTTGAATAGCTTTCAAGGCCATAAGCTTTGAAATTTGTATTTGAGCCTCTGCCCTTTGACTGTGTGGCAGGTTTGGCATGCCTCTCATTTTTGGAAGAGTGTGAAAATTAAATCTGTAGCCTCTGTTTATAATGTCCAGGATCCATTTGTCTGTTGTGATAATATGCCAATTTCTTGTAAATAATGCCAGCTTTCCTCCCAAGGGTGCTGTCAGCTGAGACTTGCTTGGCATGAAAAGGGGGAAGTCATTGGGTTTGTTTCCTGTATTGCTGTGCACTGTCCTCGCCATCTCTTGGTGCTGGAGTTTGCCACTGTCTGCCTCTATATGATCCTTGAGGTTGTCCTCTGCCCCTTGTGCGCCTGTATCTACCTCTTTGTGGCTTGTCCGTGGCTGGAAAGGACCAGTTCTTTGAAGGCCAATTTCTGCTAAAACATGGTGGTTGAACCTGTAGAAAAGCTTTGACAGTTTGAATAGATTTAGCTTTTTCTTCCATTTTCCGTAGTATCTCCTCAGCATTAGTACCAAATAGTACATCCTTTTGTAAAGGAGCATCTAGTAGCTTAGCTTTAACATGGTCAGGCAAGGTTTGTTCCCTAAGCCAGGCATGTCTACGAATGACTGATCCTGTCACAGCAGCTCTACTTGAGGCCTCTAGGGCATCATAGCCACATTGTAAGGTGTGTTTACCCACTTGTTCTGCACTATGCATCATATCCTGCAACTCCTTCAAATCTGGTTGTTCAGGTTGAGACATTTTATTTCTTAGTTGTGATAACAGAAACTGCTGATATTTAAGCATATGGAACTGACAATTTAAGGCCCTCATGGCTAGGGTGGCCAAGGTACCTTTTTTCCCCACCTTTCGAAGGATCTAGACTCTCTTTCGGAAGGTAGTAGATTCTTAGCAGTAGAGGCCTTCATTCCCTTGGGGCCTTGAGAAATGGTTTCAGGGTCAGCATTATGGCTTTTGTAAATAAATTGGTGAGAGTTAGGAACTCTGTAGTACCTATCAGGCTTGACTGGGGCAGGAGGCAGGGAATCCGGATTTAGGCAAGCCTCCGAGTAAACATCATCAAGTATGTCCAAGACAGGAGGTATCGCCAGAGGTCTGTGCTGAGGTAACCACAGAAATTCCCTAGGTCTTTTCTTGGAATCAGAAAAATCCTGGCCTTCCCAATGGAAGTGTTCCCTCAAGGTGTGCAAGGTTTCCCCAAAAGAAAAATCCTCTGGGGGAGATGCAGAAGGAATGGACTGCACAGCATCCGAATCTTCAAAAGGGGAGTACGAGTGTTCCTCTTCATCAGAATGTTCTGAAAAAATGGAATCCTGGTTAGAAGAGGGAGAAGCTTCCTCCACTCTGGGTCTCTTGTCTGGAGGGGGCTGGGAACCCCTGATAAGAGTAATTAAATCCTCAGCCATTTTTAGCATCTGCTTTTTAGGCATGGGTCCTGGAGATGGGCCCCTGTGCAACAGGCCTCTTGGGATGCATGGCTGATTTGGACTTAGTAAAGGCCTTAATGGAGAAGGAAGATGAGGGGCTAAAGACACCATGGGTGGAAGTGGACCTATCCACATTAGGAGGCTCAACACTCACAGTGGCTTCGGTGGTTGTAGTCTGGGTATGGGCCGGGGTACTTGCGGTCTCGGTTACAGAGGACACCGCCAAAGAAGTGTCGTTGGTAGTCAGGGGCTGCGTAGGCGCCTCGCTGAGAACCGGACCACGTGTAGCCGGTTTTGGCGTGGTGTCGGTGGAGACTGCGGGCCTCGCGTGTCGGTCTTTATCCTTGCGTTTTTTGGACAAAACAGTAGTCGGAGTATCAGACGACATTTTATAATCAAAGGCTTTACCAAAAAAGTGCTGGGCGAACTCCGCCCGACGCTTAATAGTGTGTTTATTGAAAGTAGAGCAAAAGCGACAGGCCGAGATGTCGTGGTCTGGGCCTAAACAAGGTATGCAGAGGGAATAGAAATCCTTATGCGGTATTTGCTTCCCACAAGAAATACAATTGTTAACTTTGTCTGACATCGGTCTGAGGCAAGAAAAGTTTCCCCAACGGGGTACTTAGCATTAAAGAAGACTTCGGTTTCCAATTATTCGTAATTTCAGGAGCTGGCCGACCGGCACTTGCGAACTGCTTCTGCTTCGGGCACCGCGCGGCAAAAAAGACTGAAGAATGTGGCGTTGGCTGTGTCTTATATACCCCTGCCGCACTGATGTCAGGAAAGAAAGCGACAACAACCGACACCGGACCTAGACTTTGGAATTCGGTCGACCGAGGACCCGCCTGACAGCAGAAAACCCTTCTGTGATTATTGCAGCTGTATGCACGATGAACATCCTGGGCTGTCTAGCTATGAGTGGAATTGGAGAAACCATGCAGACAACTTGAGGTCTGGAATGTCCAGATGATCCATCTCAGACAGCTGAGAAAGCAGCTCTGGACAGGAGTCCAGTATCCATGGTGGAGTGCGAAGGTGAGAATAAAGGAAGGGGAACCACACTTGACAAGACCAAAAGGGGGTAATGAGGATAACTGTGCTCTTCAGCTGAAGTACTTTCTGTAGGAATTTGGGAATTGGATATATTGGGGATAAACATAAAGGAGACTGAAGGGCCAGACTTGGGCTACAGCATCTCTTGGTAACTCCCCGTGAGGTGGGATAAGGGCAAATAACTTGCTGTAGTTGTTGTGGGGAGATGCAGAGAGGTCACAAGTTTGGCCCCAACGACAGAATAGCCTCTCCACTACTGATTGATTGAGATCTCTCTCATGAGATATCAGAATGGACCTGCTGAGTATGACCGCTAGAATGCTAGATTTCCCCGGTATGTGTGCTGCTATAAGAAAGCTGTTGAAGATCACTTACTGCCACACTCTCACTGCCTCTCAACAAAGGGAGTAAGACTGGGTTCCATCTGTTTACTGATGTAAAAAACCACAGCCATGTGGCCGGTCTGTATCGCAATCACCCCAACAGGAAGAACGTCTTAGAAGACTTGCAATGCTAAGAGGCCCACTCTCATCTATAAGACATTGACATGTGAATTGGTCTCTTCTGGGTACCACGTGCCTTGGACCATCCGTCCCAAGACATGCCCCCACCCCCACTCCAGTTGGAAGACATTCATAGTTACTGTAGCTACTGCCTTGGAAAACTTCGTCCGACTGTATCCATCAACATAGATGGTCTTCGCATACTCGACTGAGTTCATTCTGGCAGGACAAGGGATAATAAAGAAATGATCAGTGAATAGCTAGAGTCATTTGAAGAATGTGCATATAAAATCACGCCATAGGAACTAAGGCTATGGCAGCTGCCATTGACCGTATGGCCTGAAAAACAAGTCGGGCTGGGGATAAGGATGTGCAATAATTTGCTCCACCTGGTGTGGTGGAAGAGAGGCTATCTGACTTGCTGTGTTCAGATGAACCACTATGAACTCCATGCTCTGAACGGGTTGAAGATGAGATCTGCAGATGTTGACCGAGATGCCTAGTGATCGATATAACTGGAGCAAGTAGTCCCTGGATTTTTCTAGGAGATGCCTGGTTGGGCATGTGAGGGGTCAGTCGCCTAGGTATGGAAACACTCAGAATCCCAGCAGTCTCAAGTCAGCTTCCACCACTGCCATAAATTTGGTAAATACCCTGAGGGCTGAGGTGAGACCAAAGGGCAGGGCTCTGAACTGATGATGATTGGTCCCTAGGCGAAAATGCAGTAATCTTTGGGATCATCTGTTCATCTTGATGTGATAGTACTCATCATGAAGATCGATGGAGCACATCTAATCATCCTTGTGTAGAAAAGGCAGAATGGACTGAACCGTGACCATTCAAAACTTTGATTTCTTCACAGATTAAGTTTACTTAGATCCAGAATTGGTCTCAGGTCCCCGGTTTTCTTTGGCACTAAAAAAATCTTGAGTAACTTCCAAATCCTTTCTTGTCTGGTGAGACCTCCTGGATGACTCTCTTTGTCTAGCAGCTTTTGAATTTCTTGAGCTGCTGCCTCCCCTCTGACTGGGTGGAGCATCTGGGACTGTCCCTATTTTGTAGGGAAAGGCTTGATGTTTCTCAAAGTTTTGCTCAATTTCTTCTAAAACTGGAAGCCATTTTGAGAATTTCTACGATAATAGTGCCAACATTTAAAATGTGTCTATAATTTGGGGTCTTTTCCTTAGTAATTTTTTTACTTCGTTCCAAATTCTGTTGGCAAAAGTTGAGAGCTTGGTCAGGGAGCCTTTTCCTTTTTGTTGGGAGAATCCAGAGAAATGACACATAACTTCTGAATATGATTTTTAACATCCAAATGTCTTTTGTTATTGATGCCCAGGCATCTGGGTGCAGAGACAAGCACACACCCCCAACCATCCCCAGGGCTGAGCAATCAGGCAACCTTTCAGGTGTGCTGGAAGGGTTTATCCTAAAAGAAATCTCAGAAACCCAGATTTTGCAGGCCTCCTCTGCCACAAAGACATCTTCCATTTGAACTCCCTCCTCTGCCCTTGAGGGAGTTATCCCCAAGTGAATTCTGGAAAGGACCGTAAGACTTGTATAACCACATTTTCTTGCCTCCACTAATTCCTGAAAAAGAATCATTGAGCGATAGAAAAGCATATCCTTATGGCAGACAGGGTCTTTCCATCCTGTTCACTCCGGAAAAGCATTTCCTTTACTGTAAGGCCAAAGATATCCCATCAAAAGAAGCATTGATGAAAGAAGACTTGAAAGGCTCTGCAAAGTTACATAGGCAAATCCAGGCATGTTTAACATCTATGCCTGAACCATCCGCACATGAGGTACCTTCCACAGCATGGGAAATTAGCCTCATGGACGCATTAGAGATGGATAGAAGCTTGGCCAGTTGGGAAGAAGACTTCTTGTAGTCCTAAATGGACAGGGAAAGTTCCTTAGTCAAATCCCACTGTAATCTTGTGAAATGTGCCAAGTTATTCAGAGACCATAAGGCAAAGGTCACAGAGGCAAAAACATGCTTTCCAAATCTGCCAATGCCCCGGACTCTGTTAGGGGGATGGACAGTGGTGCTCTGCCAGCTCCTTCTCTGTGGCTTCTGCCACAATCATAGTACCAACAGGGCTCCCTTGCTCCAGTGTAGCCTGTCTTTACATGGTGCAAGAAATTTATCAGGGTGATGAGGAATAGATTCTATCCAGTTCCTTCCACGCCCAGTGAGAGACTAGATCTATAAATCTCATCTGCTGGGAGTCACCCAAGACGTACATACGTACATGGGCCAGACCCAAAAGCTTCCAAAAAAGACTGACTCCTTCAGGGAGGAGGTAACAGAGGACCATCCACCCTTCATTCTGAGAATGTCTAAAATGTCTGAAGGAGACATCATCTGGTGGAGATATGGGGGGACCCCCCCCCTTCATCGAAGTCAGTGTCTTCGGTGAAAGACTCCAAGGGGGGAGTCTGTCTACTCTTATACGTTCTCTTTTGGGGAACCCCCTTCAGTGGGACGATCTGGAAAGATATCTGAAGAGAGAGAAAAGTCTTTGATGGGGACTGTCTGGATGCTTGATGCGGCCGGTTGTCCCTATGGAATACACCTGAGAGGATAAGAGGTCGGACCCGAAGAGTATACAGCTGTAGGATCCAAAAGAGGACACAGTAGTCAAATCTCTCGGATGACAGAAAACCCTCTCCACTATCTCGAAGGCAGAAGGTCTGGGAGACACCATAGCTCCCGATTCTACCACTCCGTGACCCTGTCCAGATCCATTTCCCAAAGTGGGAGTCAGACAACAGCTGTCTAACATTGAAGCTCCAAGGGGCAAGGACAGCTGCTACAACATCGGAGTGGAACCTAGCTCCCTCCCTGACCTGGCGCTGATGCCTCGGCTCCAAGACTCATCCTGGTCCAAAGTAATCAGAGCTGAACAAGTCAGGGAAGTGTTCAGAGTCAGAGATGTAGTTGTCTTTGGATCCAATGTTAACACTCTTGGGTCTCTTAGATTCGATGGCTATGAAACCATGGGCTGGAATGGAGAGGGTGAGATCACTGCATGAGAAGTAGAAGGGAGGCTCATGGATCCAATGGGGGATGATACTGGGATACCCCTATTCCAGTATCATCACCCATTGGATGATACTGGGATAGGGGTATCCCAGTATCATCCCCAATTGGATGATACTGGGATACCCCCCTATCTGAACCTGGGGAAAGTACAGTTTTGTACCTACCATAAATGTAGACGTTTGAGTGTATTCACTGCTGCAGTCATTACACTTGGGTTATCCTGCCGTCAGGCGGTCCCCGCAGTCGGCCAGAGTTCCAAAGTCTTGGTCCAGCGTCGGTTGCCGTCGCTTCTTCCCTGACGTCAGTGCACCTGGGGTATATAAGATGCAGCCGATGCCATTTTCTTCAGTTTTTCTTGCCCCAGATACCAGGTGCCCCCCAAATAGGTAGGCAATATATATATATTGCTAATAAAACATAAAAAATAAAAACAATACCTTCAGCTACAAGCAAATACACCACATAGGTTGTATAGGATAGAAAGGTATAGATAAGTCCCAGCTAAGAAAGTGGGGATGGAGGGTGAGTAACCTGGACTGCAGCAGTGAATACACTCGAACATCTACATTTATGGTAGGTACAAAACTGTACTATGTTCATTGTGTTTCACTACTGCAGTCATTACACTTCGGTTGAATGCCAAAGCTGAGGTTGAGTGGCTGGGTCTATAAAGGATTTGGAGTGGCTATGAGGCCCTGCAGAACTCCAGTGGCAAAGCCAGCTCTGGATTTGGAGTAAAGAGATAAGTGGTAATGCTTGGTAAAGGTGTGCACTGAACTCCAAGTTGCAGCTTCCAAAATATCCTTGGTTGGTACTCCTCTAAGAAAGGCCGCTGAAGTGGCTGTCGCCCTGGTAGAATGAGGCCTAATGTTGTGTGTAGCAGAAACGGATACAGTGTCCTAGCCACTTTGAAATGGTCTGCTTTGAAATAGCCTTTTCCCGTGATCCTGCAGCATATGATACAAACAGTTGCTCAGTTTTCCTGAAAGCTTTTGTTTTGTCCAAGTAGAAACGTAAGTGCCTGTGTATGTCCAATGAGTGAAGAAGTCTCTCTCCTTTATTCTGGGGATTTGGATAAAATGTTGGCAAATGAATATTTTGGTTAAGAGTCACACTGGATCCACCTTTGGCATAAATGTAGGGTTTGTTCTTAAGGAAACCCTGTCTTGATGAAAAATGATGAAAGGTTCCACTGCCATTAGTGCCTGTAACTCTTTTCGCGCTGAAGTTATTGCCAGCAGCAGAGCAGTTTTCCATGACAAAAATTTAAATTCTGCTGAAATGGCTGGCTGAAAAGATGGTAAAGTAAGTTTTTCCAAAACAAAGTTGAGGTCCCAAGTTGGTGTTGGTGCTCTCCGGGGCGGTCTTATGTTTTTAGCCCCTCTGAGGTATTGTCTTAGTAATGGGTGAGAAAAAATAGCAGGATCCGTGTTGTAATGAGCTGAAATGGCAGAGGCGTGGATCTTAATAGATGAAAAGGAAAGGCCTTTGTCCAGCATCTCAGTTAAGTATTGTAATATCTGAGGAATATTTGGAACAAGAGGGTCAAGGCCTTGAGCCTGGTTCCAGGCGCAGAATCTCTTCCACTTTTCTGAATAAGATTTCCTGGTCCTGGCCTCCAAAATGACATCCATAACAGCTTTAGAGAGTGGTGTTGGTTGGTTGGCTATTATATCTGCCATGCAGCCAGATTTAAGGTTTTGAGCTGGCTGTGCAGGATCTGATTGTTTTGCTGAGTCAGAAGACGAGGAATTTGAGGTAAAATCCATGCTGGGCCTTGAATCAAATTCTTTAAGATTGGGTACCAGTGCTGGCGGGGTCAGTCTGGAGCAATCAGGATCATTTTTGGTCTCTCTAGTCTGGCTTTTAGGAGTACCTTTAAAAGAAGAGGCAGTGGTGGGAAGGCATAAACTTTCAGTGTTTTCCAGCTGAATGAAAGAGCATCCCCTTTCCATGCTTGTGTGGTAAGTCCTTGTGCAGAATTTCTGTAGTTGGCAGTTCAGAGGGGAGGCAAAGGGATCTATGTCTGGGCACCCCCATTTTTGTGTTATCATGCTGAATACTTGTGGATTTAATTTCCATTTGTGAGGGTCCATGATGTTTCTGCTTAAAGTCATCTGCCAGAGTATTTTTCTTTCCTGGCAGGAATTGTGCTTGCAGATGAACTTGATAGGTCAGTGCTGTGTTCCACAAGGACATGGCTTGTCTGCATAGGGGGTAGGAATGAGAGCCCCCTTGCTTGTTTATGTACCACATAACTGTGGTGTTGTCCGTCTTTAGTAGTAGTTGTCCTGGATGCAGATGGTCCTTGAAGGCTGTCAGGGCATTTTGTACAGCTAGCATCTCTTTTTGATTGATGTGGAGATGCATTTGTTCTGTGGTCCACTTGCCCTGAATACATTTTCGTGCCATATGTGCTACCCAGGCGTAATCTGATGCATCTGTTGTGATTGTCTGCCTGGCTGTGGGTAAAGTGAAAGGCTGTCCCTTGTTGTGGTGACATGCCTGTGCCCACCATCGAAACGCCTGTTGTAGGCAGGGAATGAGTGGTATTATTGTTTCCAAGCTGTGACAGTGTTGAGTCCAGACACTTTTTAGATACCATTGTAGCTGCCTCATATGCAGTCTGGAATATGGTATTAGTAAGTATGCAAGAAGCCACGAACCCCAAGGCCTGCAGAATTTTTCTTGCAGGGAGTTGGGTTTTTGTTGCCATCAATTGAAAATACCGAGTCAGTTGTCTTTGCTTGTCTGGCGTGAGATAAGCCATCTGGGCAGTTGTATTTAAGCTTGCACCCAGGAATATTATCTCTTGTGAGGGCACTAGTTTTGACTTCTTTTCGTTTATTGTGTATCCTAGGCCCATAAGTAATCTTTTTACAAATGCCAGATGCTGTAGTAGAATGTCCTTGCTCTCTGCTTGTATAAGGCAGTCGTCCAAGTAAGGATATATTTGAATTCCTTTCTGTCTGCAAAATGCAATTACTGGTGCCAGGCATTTTGTGAATACCCTGGGCGCAGTAGATAATCCAAAGGGCAGTGCAGAGAATTGGTAATGCATTGTGCCAGCTATGAATCTGAGGTATCTTCTGCAATTTTGTCTGATTGGGACATGCAGGTATGCCTCTTTGAGGTCCAAAGTAACAAGCCAAGCCTTCTTGCCCAGCATGGGAAGAAGTTGCTGTAGTGTCAACATTTTGAATTTTGGAATATCCAGGTAAGTATTTAGAATAGATAGGTCCAGTATGGGTCTCCAAGCTTTGTCCTTTCTGGGGACCAAGAAAAGTCTGGAGTAAAATCCTTGTCCTTGTTCCTGTTCTGGTACTTTTTGAATAGCTCTCATGTCCATGAGGGCTGTAATTTGTTTTTGTGCCTATGCCCATTGATTTTGTGGCAGATCTGGCATTCCTTTTGGCCTTGGTAGAGTGTGAAAGTGGAACTTGTAACCTTGAGACACAATATTCAGAACCCATTTGTCTTGGGTGATTATATGCCAGTTTTGTGAAAAAAGTGCTAGTTTCCCCCCTAAGGGAGCTGCCAAAAAGTAAGAGCTTGGCATTTGAAAGGGGAAGTCAATGGGACTGTTTCCTATAAGGTTGTGACTTGTCTTCTCCTCCTTTAGGGGTCGAAGCACCCCACTGTCGTGGTCTGTAAGAACCTTGGGGCTGAGATCTGCCTCTTGGGCGTCTGTATCTGCCTCTTTGTGGTCTGTCTGACACTGGAAAGGACCAATTTTTAGAAGGCCAATTTCTGCTAAATCTAGGAGGCTGTACCTGTAAGAAATCCTTTACTGTCTGCATAGATTTTGCTTTATCCTCCATTTTCTTTAATACCTCTTCAGCCTTAACACCAAACAAGATATCATGCTGTAAAGGAGCATCCAATAATTTTGCCTTAACGTGATCTGGTAAACTTTGTTCTTTTAACCAAGCATGCCTTCTTATCACAGATCCTGTAACTGCGGCTCTACAAGACGCCTCTAATGAATCAAAACCACATTGCAGAGTATGCTTTCCCACTTGTTCAGCAGCATGCAATAAGTCCTGCATTTCATTATGATCAGGACCTTCTAAGCTTGTAGGCATTTCTGTTTTAGCAAAGACATTAAATATTGTTGGTATTTAAGCATGTGGAACTGGCAATTTAAGGCCCTTACTGCTAAAGTTGCAGAAGTGTAAACTTTCTTCCCCCATCTATCCAATGCTCTGGAATCTCTGTCGGAGGGTACTGGATTTTTTGCAGAGGAAGCCTTTACCCCTTTGGGACCCTGGGAAATAGTTTCTGGGTCAGCAGCAGGGTTTTTATAAAGAAATTTGTGAGAGTCAGGGACTCTGTAGTACCTACCTGGCTTGACTGGAGCTGGGGGCAAAGAATCAGGGGTTAAACTAGATTCAGAGAACACATCATCCACAATATCCAACACACGCGGAATAGCCAGGGGCCTGTGCTGAGGCAATAACAGAAAATCTCTGAGCCTTTTCTTGGATTCTGAATAATCCTGGCTCTCCCAATGGAAATGCTCCCTCATGGTATGTAAAGTTTCCCCAAAAGAGTAATCCTCAGGAGGAGAGGCTGAAGGGATTGATTCTTCAGCATCACAGTCCTCATAGGTGGGTAAAGAGTATCCCTGGTCTGAAGAGGAATCAGAGGAAATGAAAACCTGGTCAGAGGAATCTTAGTCTGTATCCTGCCTAGGCCTTTTATCAGGAGGGGGATGAGAACCCCTGATCAGAGTAATCAGGTCTTCGGCCATTTTGAGCATCTGTTTCTTAGGCATTGAGGCCTGTCCAGGAGAATACTGTACTTGTTTCTTTGTCTTTAATGGAGTCTTTGACTTGGTTGTTGTTTTGATGGTAAGCTGTGAAGGTCTGAAAACAACCTCAGAAGCCGATGCCTGCTCAGCAGCTGTGGACCCATCTGAGGGAATTGTTCCCGTAGGCCCAATACCTTGAGTTTCCAGAGGCCTAGATGTCTCCACGTGGGAGTCGGAGGCGGCCTGTGGCTCTGAGGCAGCAGGAGTCAGGTGCTGTGAAGGCACCTCACTGAGCACCGGCGAACTGGCGACTGGCCTGGAAGAGGCTTCATTGTCGGTTTTGTACCTCGGTTGCCAGTCCTTATCCTTGTCTTTGCGTTTTTTGTGTATTCCGGTTGTCGGTTGTTCCGACGGCATGGTATAATTGAACCTTCGGCCAAAATAATGGCGAGCAAAATCAAACCAACATTTAATAGTGCGTTTGTTAAATCTAGCACAAAACCGACAACTAGTGACGTCGTGATCTGGGTCTAGGCATGGAATACAGTAAGAGTGGAAATCCTTATGAGGTATTTGCTTCCCACAAGAAATACAATTATTAACTTTTACTGACATCGGACTGAGGCAAGAAAAAGTTTCCCCAATGGGGTACTTAGCTTTATTGAAGACTTCGGTTCTGAAATTCAAATTCAAAAATCTCAGGAGTCGACCGACCGGCACTTACGAACTGCTTTTGCTTCGGGCACCGCGCGGTAAGAAAGACTGGAGAAAATGGCGTTGGCTGCATCTTATATACCCCTGGAGCACTGACGTCAGGGAGGAAGCGGCAGCAACCGACGCTGGACCAAGACTTTGGAACTCTGGCCGACTGCGGGACCGCCTGATGGCAGGATAACCCAAGTGTAATGACTGCAACAGTGAAACACTATGAACATCTTCCTCATCATCCTATCCACTTTGGCTTCTGAAAAGCTCCTGGAAGACCTAATAGAAAAAGTGGTTTATTGGGGCTGCAACTCTGTTCTCAGAGTCCCCCCTGAAGGAAAGGCGAATGGAGCGGAAGAGAAACAGGTTCTACAGTGAACCCTGGGGAACATGTTCTTGGAGAGTTTGTATGAATAATTTTCAGATCCAAGGGCATGGGATCCAACTGCTTCCATTTTAGATCTGAGGAGGTCGGATCAGATTTGTTTTGAATCTTTTGTGGAGGCTCTGAGGATGAAACAGTCTTTGGGAAATGTGGTTGGAGACTGCTTACGTGAATCTTTCACCTCCAAAGAGGGTTTGGATGATTTTGTGGGGGTCTGAGCCCCTGGTGCAGAGGTAGAATGTTGTAGTAATCCCTTTAAAGCCAACATATTTCTATGATTACCAAGGGCTCTGGAATTAAAGGTCGCACAAATGGAGCAGTCTGTGTTGTCTACTGCTCCAATGTAGTAGACACACTCCCTGTGGGCATCAGAGCTAGGATCTTATGCCCACAGGAAGTGTATTTTTTTGAAACCAGTTGGTTTCTCGGCCATGATACTACACTGCTGTTAGTCTAATATGGTGAGAGTGATTAAAAAAAAAAAAAATGAAGGGAAGTTTTAACTGCCTACAATGGTAGGTAAAGAAAATACCCTCTATAGGGTAGAAATGAGGAAGGAAAAAGTAGCAACTATGGAACTGACAACTACTTGAGGTAGAAGATACAAAAAATAAAGGGTACCTCAAAGAAAAAAGCTCAAAAACCCAATAACTAGGTAAGGGAGGTGGATACAATAGGAAAATAATAAGACAAAGTTCTAGAGATAAAAATATTTGACTTACAGTATGAGAAAACACCTATGAAAGCTCTATGAGATGGATCCATGTCTATAGCGATATGGCAGCAAATCAGATCTGGGGTATAGCAGTTTGACTAGGGCATTTTGCATAGAGGGAGAAGCTTCAGAATTCGATCCAAGACTCTTGTATATGTGGCTGGGTCAAATCTAAGGTCGGATCAGAGAACCAATCATTGAGGAATTAATGAAAAATACATAATCAGATGTGCTTTTTATGGCAGCCACCAGAATGAAACTTAAGGCCTTACTATGCCTAGACAATTCAGATCCTGTATCCCAGCTATAAACATGTTCACAGCTACCTCTCTCTTTCTTTCTACCTCTTTCTTCCCCATCATACCTCCAATATTTGCCATCTACCCAAGGAAAAATTCTTTGGACACCTCTTGGGATATAACATACCTAGGCAAACATTTCCAAACAAAAATCCTAAATCTTTAACACTCTATTGCATATTTGGGAGCCATACACATGTCCTCCCCATTGTTTACTTGTTAACTACTTATCCAATCTCTTCCGATTGATTCATATGGTTATTGTGTAGTATTTTATATGCCTAACTAATTATCCCTTTTTAACAGCAGCTTCCGTTCCAGATTCAATTAAAAACTCTACCAGAGGTGGTCTTTCACTTAAGATTTACCTATCCCTTTTTCTTTGCCTACACTCCAGTATCAATCCCTGATAGGGATGGCAGTCCCTAGCCTGCAGTACAAATATCTGCTTGACTTTCTCCCCATTCTATTACCTTTCCCTCTCTAGCTATTTTCTCCCAACACCTCATTTCCTTTGCTGATTTTTCCATTAAATACAGCACCTTCTTGTCTAATCTCTGTACCCATAATTGCAGTCATCCCTATCGGCAACCTGTCCTTTCTCCATTCTCGTGTTGGCTAAGTTCACAGAATACTTTCTGCTACTTTAGGAATACAATATTCTATGAGACTACTGTTATTATCCTTAAGGATCTGCTTTCAAAATCCCACACTCTCCTTACATCTTGAATTTCGTCACTGCTTCATCATCACACCTTTCCACTTTGAATTATAGCTTTCTGCTTGTGTTATGTATATGAGCCTTAACTGTGTAGCCCTGAAATATCCCTTCAAATCAGGTAATCCTAAGCCACATCAACTTATCCCACTTGACCCTTGCCCTTTTCCCCTCCCAGCTAAAATCCTTCAACTCCTTATTAATTACTGTCTATAACTTCTCTTCTGGTTGAAAAAAATATGCCTGACCTGTATACAAAACTAAAGAGACAAAAAGCATTTTCATTACTTGTACCTTGCTATTCATATCTATAAACAAGAACTTCCAATTTCTCAGCTTTTGTGTTATCTTTTTAGTTTCTTCTCACATATCCTTGCTGCCATAGCAGTATCTTTTAATCCATACTCCTAAATACTTCATTTTATTGTGTCCCCATAAACATGGGGATTGCTGGACCAATTCATGTGAGGGTACATCATTTACTGCCATAGTATTGTTTTATTTTCGAAAATTGTACATCCTGGAAACACTTGCAACTGTTTCAAGATGCCCTTTTCTGGTTTTATCAAGTACAAAATAATATCATCTGCAAATAAAGCCAACTTTTCTTGATTACCATACCAATCACATCCTTAAATTTCGGAGTCACTTATTTTCTTTGCCAGTGGCTTTAAATAAAAAGTAAACAATGAAGAGGAAAGCGGTTGCGCCTCTGTTCAGACACCCTGTCAGCAAGGAACCTTCCCACTTTACATTTAGCATCCTAACTAACATCATGGAATGCAAATGCTTCCAATGCCCTACTCATAAAATCCCAACTTACTCTGTTGAGTGCCGTCTCCACAACAAGGCCCACCAACAGCAGTGGTATTTCTGTATACCCTGCTTCCCACAGTGGATCATCACTGTTCTACTAATGTTGTCAAATGTTTGCTTCCAGTCCACAAAATCACAATGATCTAAACCTATCAATTCTGAAATACCTTTGCCATTCTTTTATGTATTTCAGATATAAAAACTTTATAATCATGCTTTAAAATTGAAATGTGGCTATACAAAGCTGGATCTGATGGGTCTTCACAGTTTTTAGGTATTACAGCCACCAGAGTTTTTTTTTCCAGGATGTTAGTGTTTCCCCTCCTTTTAAAATACTGCTAAATAAAAACTTCCAGACCTTTATCACTTTCTTCCCTCCTGGCTTACAAACTTCCACTGGAATACCATTTATACCTGGAGACATTCCTGCAGATTGGTTATGTATCACCATCTTACATCATCTCTTCCTATCTTAACTGCTAATGGTGGAATCTTATCTACCCCTAACCTTTGCATATTTAAGTCTTCCATAAAGGTTTCCATCTTTGCTTTTTCTTGGTTTATCCACTTCTCTGCTTTATACTAATTTTCATAAAAATTTTCAAACTATCTCCAATACCTCTACAGGATCTCTGGTTATTTTTCTTGCTAGAGGCTCCTTACGTTTGGCAACAATCCTTTTTACATTTTTTGTTACTGAAGTCATTGTGCCAAACATTTTTGTGCTCTGGAGTTATTAAAAAAAAAACAGTTGCTTAACAGCACTCTTGCTAAACTCATGCATATTATCTAGATACTACCTTATTTTTAATTTAGCACTCTGCAATTGAGCATCTTCTTGTTCTGTGAAATTCCCCTTATTCTGTAATACTTTAACTTCTGTCAGCCCCTCTAAATAATTCTTATTACTTAATCATCTCTCTTTCTTTTATTTCTATGAGTTTTTAAATTCTACTTTCATTTTATCGCAACTCACTAGCTACACCTTCTGCAGTACTTTCTATTTTCCCTAGTAACACCCAAATAATTTCCACTACCCATTCCTTAAATTCCTCTCATTTAACAAATAGGTGGTGAAACACCAGTGTCTCAACTTTACTTCTTTACCCTGCATTTTTAACTTGGTAACTATTGGTGCATTATCTAAAACAGCTATTGCATGGGTGTCAAAGTTCACAATTAAATGCACGTTCCTTTCAAATACAACTTCTGTTTAGTCTAGCTGAGTTATTGCACCTTGGGAATAATATGCACATTTTCTGTTGCTGAATTCACATCTTTCACACCAAATAGTTTTATAAATGTCTTCAGAAATCTACTGTCTTTTGTTATACTTTCTCTTCTAGGTCTCCAGATACATTCTCGTTGCAAATTAAATTCCATTCCTCACCTATAAATAATATTTCATGCTGAAAGCTGATTTTTGCCATTTTTTTTAAATCTCCATAATAGGAGCTTTAGGTGGAACATAAATCCATGCCAGCATAATCCTCATACTTGCCAGTAACCCCTTACTACCACAAATCTGCAATTATATCTTTCCCCTCTTACAGAGACATGAATCTTAATGTAAGAATAAGACAGGCCTTTTGAAAAAAGGCAGTCAAGTACGAAAGTACCACAAAGAACCTCTTCCATTTTTGAGAGATACAGCTTCCTCAAGCTGGGTTTTCTAGCCTCTTACAGGACAGCTATGACATCCTTGTGCAGAGAGTTTTCCTGAGGGATAAGGATCACAGCACCCATGTTGTTAGTCAGTGTGCTCAGCATGGAGTGAATGATGGTTTCTCTGTTGTATGAAAACAGATCCACCTGTTGAGGAAACAGCCATGGCTCATGACTGCTCATACTGTGCAGAAGTGGGAGCAAATGCTATCATGGCCAAAAAGGAGCAATTAAGATCACCTTTGGCCCTTCATCTCTGAGATTTACTAACAATCCGAGGATGAGAGGTATGGGAGGGAAAACACATATGCCCAATGGAAGGAGAAGACATCCATCCTCCAGACCTTGCTATCTTTGGCCTTGAGTTACATTTCTTTAGTTGCCCATTTTCTTTGGAGCCAAAAGTCTACTTCTGGTACATTATCTTTGAGTAAGTTTTCCAAAAATGTTTCTGTTCAACAACCAGTTTTGAGGGTCTGACACTGTCCTGCTTAGGTGGTTTGCCAGACTGTTGTTTTCTCCTGGCATTGTGCTATAACGTGTAATCCCACTTCCTGAGATGCATCCCATAACTGTATTGCTAGGCACCAGAGGGAATATGAGTGGGTACCTTCTTGCTTATGTACCACTTCACTGTGGTACTGTCTGTTTTTATCAAAAGGGTGCCTAGCTTCCACAATGTTTTGAATGCAGTCATGGCCCTGAATAATGCCAACATTTCCATCTGACTGATGCTGGTCTGAAGAACTGTAGACTCCCAAAGACCTTATACCTGAAGGCTACTGGAGTGGGTGCCCCATGCACTGTCTGAGACATCTGAAGTCATGACTTGATTTTCTGTCCAGAATTGAAAGGGTACTACCTTGTTCTGAAGACAGACTTCTATCCATCAACGAATTTCCATTTTCAAGCATGAAAAAAGCTTTATCTTGTGGTTCAAGGAATGTTGGTGCTGGCACCACATATATTTCACTGTACTGTTATCTTTTTTCACCTGTAGTCTGGCTAGAGGAATTATTAAAATGAGGAGGCCATGTACTCCAGGCTTCTTGGGATCTTTCTGGCCATCACAGAAACCTGAAGTAGTAGAGACTGAATTGCAAGCACTGATCAAGAAGGCTGTCATCTCTTGTTGGAGAAAGGCCATTTAACTTGTCTGTATCTAGAAGGGCTCCTAAGTAAACCATCCTCTGGAGGGAGGTTTATATATGACTTCTTTAGATTCAGGGTGAAACCCAGGCTTGATTTGCAGTCCCTGGTTAGGAGTGGAGATACTTCCATTTCCCTCACTTATTGTGCCTGAATAAGGCAATCATCCAAATAAGGGTAAATTTGAACACACTGTCCTGCAGAAAGCAACAACTGGAGCCACACATTTTGTAAGGACTCCAGGATCAGAATACAGACCAAAGGGAAAAGCACAAGTTTGATAATGCTTCCCACCTGCTCTGAAGCGGAGGTACCTACTGGGAAGTTCAACTATGGGAATACAGAGGTAAGCATCCTTTAGATCTAGGGAAACCATGAAAGCCTGGGGAGTAAGCAAGACTACAAGTTTTTACAAAGTAAACACTTTGAATTTAGAGTCCCTCTTGAATCTGTTTAACTGAGACAATTCAAGAGATCTTTTCCATGTTTCTTCTTTTTTTTTTTGTTTCTAGAATTGTCCTCCATTCCACTTTCTTCATTTGGAACAGGATCTGTGGTCCAGTAAGAGGTTGACCTATAACTGAGCCTCTGAGTTGACCTTTTGGAACTGAGAGGATGCTTGCATGCCTTGGGAGACAGGCAAACTGAAACATGAATTCTAATATTAGGATATGAATGATCAATTTTTCATGGGTAATATGTAGCCAGTTTAGAAACAGGGAAAGCCTGCCTTCTCATCTTGAAGGAGGAAGCGATGGGGACTGGGGTGGGGCTTGAAAGAAGGTGCCTAGCTGAGTCATATGGCTGCTTCCTACTGGGCCCCTGGAGATGAGGACTGGTAGGCCTGATACTTGGATCTACTCACCATCTCCTTTACGGTCACTGCTATTTGTCTCTCTTGGTTCTTTTTCCTCTTTGCCTATACTACGTGATAGTGCAGTTCCTACTAAACCTTACTGGCTGATGTAAAAAAGTTCTTGACTGTCTGCAGGGACTTAAGCCTTATTCTCCAGGTTTTTAAAAATAGCTTGGGCTTTGTATCCAAATAGAAAATTCTTACCAAGGGGACCATCCAAGATTTCAGATTTAACATGCTCAGGAAGGCTCTTCTCCCTTAACCAGGCATGCCTTCTGGGTCTGTTATTAGGAAGCATGCCTTAATCAGGCATACCTCCTCCTTTGGGACCTGAAGACACCACCTAAGGATCCACTATAGGGTTCTTAAAGAACTGTGTTTGTGGGAATATCTAAAAGGCAGTGCAAAGCCAAAGTTCATGTACACAGAATAGCAAACAAACAAACTCAAGAATGCAAAATTAAAATAAACATTTAATATAGCAGAGCTTTCGGGAAAGCAACCCTTCCTCAGTGTAAATAACTTGCACCTTCTTTTAAATACATTACCAAGATAACATATCCAATAAAAAAACATCAATTATAGAAATCAACATTGAGCAATAACATTCTTAAAGAACCACAGTATTCAATTCAAACACATTTGTTTATACTTTAAAATTGGTTTCAGTGACACTGTCTGGTTAAGTCCAGGTGTAGAATCAGCCTGCAACAGAATAATTCAGTTATATTATTTTATTTCTAATTTATTATTAATGTCACCTCTTCTCAAATTTGTATAAACTTTATATATCACCCTATAGAGAAAACATGATCACAACCATTTTCACGAGTTCAGTTTTCTTGTAGATTTCCTTACATAAAAACTGGCACATACATTACAGGTTGCTAAATATGCAATATTTACAGAATTCTATGTCGCAAAACAATTACAAGTATATTTCATCTTAGTATTAGGATGAATAAAAGTGCTGCCCCATTAAAAGAATTACAGTAGGAACAATTATAACATGGAGCAGTACCCAGTTTTATTCAAAACACTTCTCTCGAGGGTCGTATAGATATCCTTATAACATAAATGCTATTTTAAATTGGGGCAATTATATTAAGAAAACATGGTTTTACACCAATCACAGTTGAGTCACTAGGAGCATAGTTTGACAGACTGCCATGAGTTCTAAGGTCACCATGAGGAAAACAAGGGCAAAAAAGCTCCCAAAGGGCAACATTTTGAAAGATGGGACTCTCAGGAACTTGTTCAAACTGGAGATTTACAAAATAGAACTAGAAGATTCTTTTTCTTTGGATGGCCTTACAAGATTCTTCTTTTTTACTGGACTAGAGACAGTGTGGAATAGAACATAATTCCCTTATTTTTCTGGAGCTTTCTCTACAACTCCCTGGGATAGTAGGCTTCCTATTCGTGGAGGCATACAACACTGTTTCTCTTGAGGAACAGGGGCATGCCTAAAACACGAGTTTCTTTTGGAAATGTACTCTGAACTTGGGCAAAAGACACAAGTTATGAATATCTCTCTGTGTGCTACCTGCTTCCTAAGGCAATCACTTTCCTTGTTATGTGCTCCAACACAAATGTCAGAACATAATACCCCTACTATCTTCATCCCTGGGCAAATCAACAACAGCAGCAAAACCAACCATCTTTTAATGCTAACTATTAATATTAGAAGTATCAAAAATAAAATACCTGAACTCTAGGCCATAATAGCACACTACTCCCCAGACATAGTTGCTTTAACAGAAACCTGGCTAAATAAAAACATAGCTAACTCAGAAGTTCTCCCTACCGGCTCCAATACCATTAGACAAGACAGACCACTTCGTAAAGGGGGTGGAACTGCCTTACTGTATAAATCCAACTTAGTGGTGCGTTAATTATCAAACTCCTCCCCCTACCCCAATAATTGGGACATACTTATCTCACAACTTCAACTTCACCCTAAAAAGGTCATCAGCACAATTGTGATCTATATTCCACCTGGTAATATACCTGGTAGCCTTGAAGACTTCTTATCCTGGTGTTCTTTCACATACTCACAAGAAACCCTTATTCTGGGGGATTTCAACCTAGATTGGTTCACCTGTATATCAGAACCACCAAGTAATCTAATAAATCGCCATGGCTACCAGCAGCTAGTCCAAATTCCAACTAGATGTGATAAAAAATCTAAGAGTATCCATCCTTGACTGGGTCCCCACACAGGCAGTCTCCCAGACACCTTAAGTGACCATAACATAATATACCTTATACGTAGTAGAACAAGCATATGCAAAACCACTAACTATAAATCCACTAGAAACACAAAAAAATTTTCTCCTGAGGTCCTCAATACTTTACTCTGTAACTGTGACTGGAACCCTCTAAAAACCCTCCCACTTGAAAAGGCTGTAGCATATTTCAACAAAACATTTCTATAACACCTAGACACTGTTGTTCCATTGAGCAAAATCAAGGTTAGAACCTCTACAAACCCCTGACTCAGTAAAGAAACCAAACAAATCCTCAAGTCCAGAGACACTGCCTGGCTTTACTATAAAAAAAAAAAAAAACAAAGAAACACAAAGCCAAGTACCAAGAACTGCACAACCGTGCAAAAAATGCATTAGGCTGGAGAAAGAAATCCTACTACATGATATTACAAACTAAATACCAACACAACCCTCAAAAATTTTGGAAAAATATAAACCAGCTACTAAAACCCACCACCCGACACTAAAGTTCCCATCAAAACACAATTCAACTCCCATTTTGTGAACTCAATTCTATCCTTAGTATCACAGGACAGTTCCAACCTCCCTATCCCCCAACACAAACACTAATACAAGCTTTACCCTCAAAATAGTTTCCACCACTTCAATCAAAAGCATTCTCTCCAAACTAAAAGCCTCATCAACAGCAGCCGACTTACTCCCCAGCTTTTTCTTGAAACTCACAGCAGATGTTATTGCTATCCCAATCTCCACTCTCATAAACAGATCAATTGTTGAAAACTATGTGCCCAAACTCTGGAAAATATCCTATGTGTTACACCCATACATAAAGGCATGACCGCCACTGAACTTAATAACTACAGACCTATTGCTTTACTCTCCGACCTGGCCAAAATCCTAGAAAAATGCATCCATACCCAGGTGCTAAAATATCTCCTGGAGAGCAACATCCTGTTACCTACTCTTCATGGTTTCAGACCTGCCCATAGTACCACTACAGCCCTCCTTTGCTTCACAGACACAGTAAGCCATCTCAAAAATGAAGGCCCGCAGGTGTCAACTCTTTTTTTGGATATCTCCAAAGCATTTGACACAGTCTCGCACCAAATCCTGCTAAACAAACTAAACCAATATCACCTATCAAATTCCACTCTTACCTGGCTCCAAAGCTACTTAACGGACAGGTACCAAGATGTGAAATGGGAAAATTCCTCTCCTCAGCTGCCCATAACTATAGGAGTCCCACAGGGCTCTATCTCAGGACCACTACTATTCACAATCTTCACAAATGACCTCTACACCGCCCCACAGCATGCATCTGTCATTCACTAAGCAGATGATACTACCTTAATCTGTGCTGCACAAAACATTCCCACCCTCCTGCAAACAACTCAACTAGCATTCTCTGACATTAAAAACTACCTTACCAAACCCCAACTTATCCTCAATCCAAAGAAAACTCAGCTTATGATTACAACCAGTTCTAACAAAATCATTGATAACAGTCATTTCAATATCTACTCCACAAATGCTACTCCAATCGCTCCACTGGCACAGGCTAAGCTAATGGGAATAACCATAGACTCCCACCTAAAATTTGATAGCCATCTAAACTTAACTATTAAAAAAGTACATGCCAAACTGGGATCACTCTACCGTATCAAAACATTTCTTACCAACAACACAAGATCAGCCATTGCTCGCTCCCAACTTCTATCCATCCTACTCTCAACAAAACTGAACCAAGTAAAATGGAAGCCTGCTATAACAGAATTGCCCAATTTGCTGCAAATTGCTCATATAGAACTCATCACTATACTGCTTTGAAACAGCTCCACTGGCTTGAACTGCCCAACCTCCTAACCTAAAATCAGCTCTGCCTCTGTCATTCTATCTATTACCTCCCCAATAAGTGTCCCGCCCTCAAAAACCAAGTACATCACTCAGCCAAAAGGCCTCTTAGATCATAAAGCAAACTACTACTAGAAGTCACCAACAGCTACAATAGCTTTGGAGACGCACTATATAGTAGTTCTGTGGCTAAAAAAAGGAACTCTCTCCCCACTAGCATACAAAACATATCATCCAAAGCCTCCTTTAAAAATCTCATTAGGCAACATCTCAAGCAAAGTTGGCAGTGCCATGACTGCTCCCCAGGCTAGTGAAAGCGGATAAGGTACACATAACTAAACCTAGAGTACTTGATAATAGTTTTTACTCTTACTCACAAACACTGGCTAAGGTACAATGTATGCACTGTACCTGTGTACTATGCATGTATTCTATCTATGTTCCAAATTTCAGCCGTACAAAACAAATCTATTAATTACCTTTATTTTTAAATTAATATTTTCTTGTTTGCTCTCTCCACCATAACTGATGATGTGCTGCATACCACTGTAAAAACATGTCTTTAGTAATTTGTGTGTATACTGATCATGTCTAAATATCTAAATGTATCTGTAATTTTTCTATGTGGAGCTTTTCTCCCTGGGCCTCTGCTGAAAAAGGGCCTTTTCGTCTCAGTCAGACACCCCCGGTTAACAAATGCAAAATAAAATAAATAAATAAATAAATTATGAGATATCTACAAAAATCTCTTCTTATAAAAAGGAAACGAAAAGTAAGCAAAAATCAGAATTTCCCCCAAGTTATTTATTTGAATAATCTGGAATCAGGCCATCCTGACAGACCGATGACTCAACCAAAGACTTGAGTTGCAAACAGAACTGTAGCAAGAAAGATCTGAAAATAACATCAGTCAATGCCCCTTTTTATTATCAGTATCCTGATGTCCATGTGTGAGAGAGTCCACCAGGCCAGAAGGGTGCAGGGTGAAGAGCTGTGAAAGGCAAGCCAGCCTTTTGGCTTCTCTGTAGGCAGGAATCCCAAGACTCAGTACTGTAAAAGTGAAATACAAAGATCATCATTTGTTCTCAATTGTTGTTCTGATTTACTTACTGGCCTGAATATGGCCCATTTAGAGTACTGTTCTTTCACAGTTAACAAATCTAAATAATAAAATAAAATAATGAAATGCCAGAGGAATTGGATATGTTGGTGTACCTGGAATGGTGGAACTGAAGATTCAACAGTTTATCTTTTGTTCCTGGACAACACAGTCTCTTTTGACCAAATGTCCTATATAATCTGAAACAATTGACTTGTAAAAAGGGATCATCTGCCTCAAGTGGTGGTTGTGAAGCAATACAATATATAATGTTGGCTGTCACTGGAAAATAGGGAAGAAAAGGTCCTGACTGCTGGCTAGAGTACTGTTGCTGCTGTTTAACACTGCAAGTCTCCTTTTCCTGGGGTATTACCTCCACTGTCTGCACTATTATTTTTTTCTACAAAAAGACTAGGACTTATATGACTAGCTCTTGTACCGTGTAGGAATAGGGCAGTTAAAACTTATCTGATGGCCTGCACAGATTTACAATTTTATTCAAGGTCTTGAAAAACCTTTTGTACAGGAGGCCCAAATAAAATGGGTTTCAAAAGACATTCAAGAGGCTTTCTTTCACATTCTCATGGAAAAGATGTATACAGAAATCAAGCGTATCTTCTGAGAAAAGAATAGTTTATTGCAACCCTAAGACTTCAGTAGTTTCAAAACCTCATTTTATTAAACATTTACCCATTGCACAATTTATCTAGGTTTGCTATGACATCTTATTAACATACTGTTTCAATTTTTGTTCCTAGTACTGAACAATACAGTTGTGTGCGTGTGTGTGTGTGTGTGTGTGTGTGTGTGTGTGTGTGTTTGTGTAGTAGCAGCAGTCACATCACTGGCCAAAGTATGAAGAGTCCATATGTCTTCTTAGATTCTTTAGGCAAAAAGGAACTGAACACGAAAGGAAAACAGTGGCCTTTGTTTGGTGATTGAACCTAAAACCCTGTCCATATACTGTGCAGCTGTAACTGCCACTGGACCAATAAACTCTGGACAGTTGAGTATGTTCCTCCAAGAGCAGTTTCTCCTTTCAACTAGAAAGTTACCATGATTACAATTTTTAACACACAAGCATCCAATGTAGTACAAACCATTAACCTAGTAGTTTAACAAGAGAACAGGAAAAGAAAACATTGATCATTGTCTGGGGATTGAACCCACGACCCTCAAAAAATTTCATGTGGTTGTCACTGGCAATTGAACAAGGAATTTTTGGACAGTCTGTTACCTGGTTACCCTCAAGAGCAGTTTCTCCTTTCAAGTAGAAAACCATCATAAGTTCATAGGTACTTCTCAGACTACTGATCTGTGAGGATCTTTAGCAGCCTAGTCATACATTTCCATGAAGTTTTTTGCCCTTGTATACAACCAGCCCAGAGAGCAGCAGAGTATAAACATGTTGCCCAAATCTATGAGGGGCAAAGTTGCTAAAACCAGAGATGAATTAGCCGTTACCCATTCATTCATCCAGATTACATCTGAATAGTGCAACAGAAGCACTTTGTTTTATGTGGAGAGGAAGGCAATTCCAAAGAAGTGGTATTCTTTGCAATACATATATATCTCTCCATCATGCTCCATTTATGTTGCAAAAGATATTTAGATCTCTGGCATGGGTGCTTATGTCCCCACTGGACTTGTGGGTTAAGGCTCTGTATGCATGGCACAGATCTCCTCTCAGCAGTGTGTACAACACAGAGGAGGAAAAGGGTTTGAGACAGTCCACATAGTTTTTATCATTGATTTTCATAGTACGAAACTGTTATGAATGTTTAAGTTGTATGAGATGCTAGGACAAGTACATACCAAAGGGGTGCATTAAAATCAATGATCAGCTTGATGAGTGCAAAATGCAGTGGAATGATGACATCCCTGGACCTAAACAAACTACACTTAAGTTGTGTAATAAAAAAGGACTTTCATACAACAGGGTATACATGATGACTGATGGACAGTTTGTTGTCTACATAGGTTCCCAGGTCCTTAACTACTGGAACAATTTTCAGGTGTGTATTGTCAATTTAAGAGATACAAGGGACTTCTTACTTACTGAAGGATACCATTATACATTTCTTAGATTTAACCTTAATCCATGATTTTGAAACCAGCTATTGGTTTATGAAAGGTCTTCCCTGCAGGATCCTGGTTTTCTTTTGTGAAGCTTATGGTAACACCAAGTTAAAAGTTACCTGTAAACTTGGTCAGCCATAAATCCTTACTTAAGAGTTGCTTTAACCACAGAAAAGTAAATGCCAAAGAGGAGTAGCCCACGGACTGCACCCTGGGGTGCACTGCTAGTGATAGATCTTTTGGAGGAGGTAAAGGAGCCCACCCCAATTTCCTGGGTTCTGTTTCTGAGCTAATTTGCTTTGCAATGAATTACATAAAGATTAACATTTAGCTGGGATAGTTTATCTTTGGTACCAGAGTGTGAGATGGTGCTGAAAGCCTTTGAGAGGTCTAGATATGCGGTGCAAACTGACCTGCTATCAACCATTGCTTTAGTAACCTTCTCAAAGATGTCAATCAGGTTAAATAGGCAGGATTTGCTCTTGACAAATCCAAAGAGCTTGTAGGTTACCTATGTCCTTACTTATTATTTCAGTTATAATCCTTTCTATGGCCTTACACACAAGGCTTGTCTGACTTCTAGGTCAATAATTTCCTGAATCCATAGGCACCCTCCTTTTGTGCAAGGAGATGATGGCTGCTGCTGTCCCCCATTCATATGGCACAAAGTCTGTTTGCAGACTGACACTGAATAGCCTCTGGAGAAGGTTGACAGGTCCTGTTTCAGGCTGGCCATTATGTTTTCTGTTCCCGAAGAAAGCAATACTCTGAGCCCTGGACAGTGCTGTGAAGACTGGGGTAGATGAACGAAGGCTGCCAGTCTAGTCAAATACAATTTGATACATAATTCTATAATTTGTATATATAAATGTAAAATTCAGGCTTGTGTTCTTAAATGAAAGAAAACACTGTAAAATGTGAACTTCAAGATTGTTGCAACATTGCCATCTGCTGTAAGGAAAACTAAGCCAAGCATTTCAAATGTTCTTTGAAGTTAAAATTATCTAACTAGTGGTGCAGAAGTGGCTGGTTGAACACATTCTTTCTATTGTCTTAACTTAAGGAATAATTGCTACAGTGTACATGTGAAATGGCTTTTATTGTTGTAGTCTCCTGAGCAGGTGTTAAATTGCTAAATAATGCAGTTTGTTGGCCTGGGAACTCCATACTGTCAAAATTATGTAGTGTGTGTATACTGGGAAAACCTAAGTGCCAAAATGATGTAATCTGGGAGGGCCTAGCAAAGATGTTTGTTAGTGAGTTTAAAAACTATTGTTCCGAGAAAGACTGAGCATTTTGATCTTGATATCCCACTTATCAGCACTCTGCCTGTTGTCTTGTGTAAGTAGTGTATTAGAAGTATGTTTTCCTGTAGTAATAGCTAGGAACTCAGAAGAAATTGTTTATCTGTTATATCACAACTTTCTTACTGTATTAAGTTTCTGTGTGATCTCTGAACTCTTAGATATCACTGTGGTGTAGTAGTATTGTCTTGTGTTTTTAATTATTTATTATTAAATATTTTTAAAAACCTTTACCTGTGGCTGGTTTGTGTAGAGATAAGTAAGCTCTAGAGCACATTGCATACTTATAGGGTTTATTGTAATAAGCCACTCTAATAAGCCTTAGACTGAATAGTCACATTACCAACTGGATAATAATATTGCACAGTAATAACTGGACACCCTTTTAAGGGCCTTTGGGTAGCTGATAAGTATTAGTTGGTGGTGGCAGAAATTACTACTGTATAGTCTGGGTAAAGGGACACAGTTGGAGAATGTGTCAGCCTTTCCCAGGAGTGTCTGTGAAGTTGTATAAATACTTATCTCAAAATGTGTGTGGTGTGTCAGCTACCTGGGAAGAGACACAAAGCACTGGTGGGACAGAGGGTACTGGAGGTTAGCTTGACAGCTAGGCTGAGCTCTGGACCCTATAGCTGTGCCAGTGGGGAGTCTTATTGGGGACCTGGAGAGCAAGGGAGCAACCAGCCCCAGGCTGACTGTGAAATCTGTGTGCACTTAAGGGAAATTGAACTTTACTGTGTGTATTTGTTATCCTTTCCTCTTATATGAGACGCCCTCCCTGGTGTTAGTGATGAGGATAGAGGCTCCTTGATTGCTGGGCCAGGGCACGGTCGTCACAAGTGCCTTGAGGAATTGTTCGTAGAAGATTTGTGAGATGGGTATAGCTACATACATATGATCTGGGAATGTAGGATGGAAGAAAGGGTGAAGTTACAGCTAAATTTATCTGCCAGTAGAATGGCTAAGTCCTTTGGGTCCAAGTATGCAATATCATTTCCTATTAGTTAATTGCAGTGCTTGGCACTGTTTCTAGGGTTTTTTAGCATAGTTAATGAGGACTCTGTGGTTGTCCTTTGCTTGAGTTGCTACTTTTACTGCATATCTGGCTTTGGTTAATTTGATCAGGGTCTAGAGTTTCCCTATTAATCCCCATAGACATCTATTTTTGAATCTGGCATTGTATTTATTTTGGAGGGGGACAGATGCTTCTGTGCATGGAACATAGTGGTAAAGGATTCTGAATAAGCAGTAGAGTCATCAAGTTGGAAGGGGATGTTGCATTTTGTCAGGTCATCACTCAGTGTTAGTAGATCAGCCTTGGCATAATCTCTGAATACCACGGTACTGGGGGGGGGGGGGGTTCTGGATACAGTCTAAATGTGAATGTGACTAACTTGTGGTGTGATTTGACCAGGGAAGGAGTTACAATTGGTGGGGAGCAGAGTTACCCATTTTGGTACAGACCAAGTCCAGGAATTTATCGTCCCAGTTAGTATGTGAATTAACAGGTCCAGAGAATTTGTACTGATGAAGTCCAGAAATCTCTGGGCATACATGTTGGAGGATACATCCCCCAAGAGAATGGTATTTGGCTTAATGCTTAATGTCTCCATAATAGTTAGATAGGAGTTATGGGGTGAGGGAACAGAGGGAGTCCTACAGTTAGCTGTGATGTGATATGGGATCCTTTTTTTTGATAAGGGGTCTCTTCAACGGTAAGTTGGATATGGAAGAGTTCCAAATCATTATCCTGTCATTTTTTTTTAAACACATATGGGAAATTGTACTTTTTACCACCACCATTACTTACTTTATCTCAAACAAGATCTCTGTGAGAATGCATATACCAATATTTTCCAGGGTAAGGAGTGCTTGTGAAGGTCCATAGAGTTGAGCATCAATATTTTTATTTTACCCAGATTCTGTCCAGTTTTGTTACACTGGAAGCCTTTCAGGGTTGATGCCTAAAAAAGGTGATGTAAGTGTGGACAAAGTTTTAGCCAACATACAAAAACCTTGGGGGAACACGTACAGGCAAATCCCTGGCAAAACCATCTCCTCCCAGACTGATGTATACATTGGAACCCCTTTGAATAACACTAGAACCTAAACCAATTACGGAAGTCAATAATCTTTTGTTCGTACTGTGGCATTAGTCTTAGTGATGGCAAAATGTTGCTCAATGCTAGGTTCACACCTGCCTTGGTCATATATTCGGAGAGCTCCATCACACCTCTCTTCATATAATCCATGGAGGTACATCTCAAGTCACTTTCACCCACGTGTACTATTTGTGGTGCATGGATTTGAGTGCTTACCTAACATGGCAAATTATGGGACTATAGGCAACTGACTTTGATCCTCTCCCTGCACAGCCTGCTGAGCAGTCCATCAGTATGACTCACAAGAGTCATCCATTACTAGGATATTATATTGTGTGGAGGACTGTTTATGGGCTTTTGAATTGAGACACAAGAGACTCAAATATATGTTTCTAAGTGGACATTGTCTGTGCTAAGTGTGACACTACTGAGGGTATTTGTTTCTTTGGTTACATTTAGGAGGCCTTTGTGGTTTAGGTAGGTAACTTTTACAAAAAGCCTCAACATACGTACGTCTTTGCATTTGGTCAAATGTGTGTATGTGTGATAGGTTAAATGTGGTGTGTGGTACTGACAACCTGCTTATTATCTGTAGTGTCTTCATGTGAGAGTTTTGTCTGCAGCAGCATTAAACATCTCTTACACATGCATTGTATATATTTTTTTTAGCAGTAGGTGGTTGTCAGTAAAGAGGAGACAATTGCTAACATTGTATCAGGGTGCCCATTTCGACCAAGCTGGATACAAAGATGACTGGAAAGTATAAACCCATGGCTCCAGGTATTTACTAATGTGAGCTGAAGGGGGAAGCAGTGCCTATGAGGTTTGGTGTTAACTACTAGAGGTACTATCTGTCTGGTAGGAGAGAAAATGTTGGTCTCAACACAGGTGCATGTAGCAGGGAATCAATGATTCTTAGCTCCTTCTCTCCTCAGAAGGAGGACAGTCACATTAATCTCAAGATGCTTTCTGACTAGTGGTATTAACGCTGCTGCTGCTGCTGGGCTCAGTATACTTGCTATAGACTTATATTGGTAGATACCCTGGGTTGCACCAGTCGGCCAAGCTGTACAAAGACCCTGAAATGGTTCTTTCTAAAACTGTAATTATACCACTCAGTGAAGCATGAAACACACTGTCCAATCAGAGATCAGCAGGAATCAATGCTCCTCTGCTCCTTCTCTCACCAGAAGCAAAGCAGCATTAATCTCAAAGTGGCTCCTATGAAGCAATTTTCAGGCTTTTCAGTGAACAGTCATCTCTCTAGGAATGCTACAGAATGTTTGTCGTCTCCTTCTCTCATTCTAACCCCAAGCTGATACCTGAGAAGCAGTTCATAGGCTCTCCAGTGATTGGCAGTCTAGTCACAGTTCTTAAGATATTTTAAAAGTAAGATGGAAAAAAGGGATTAAATCTGAATATTGCAGTATGAGCTCACGGACTGGGATGATATGAAACAAAAGCTTTATGGGTCTAAGGGGAAGGCCTTCCCATTTTGGTCTTTCAGTGTCCAATAGAATGAAAAGATGACATGAGATTGGTAGAAGCTTCCAAAGTCAAATTTACAGCAGGAGAGGGAAGCTCAAAAGCCACTAAAAAACAGCACAAAAGGGACTACTTGGGCTGGTTGGCAAAAATCCAGTGCAGTCACACAACAACGGTAGTCTCACAGCACTTGCAGTTTAAATAAGAATACAGCTAAACAAGAAATTCCCTTTCCCAGCTCCTCCTGCTACTTAAGTTAGATTTAATACCTTTTTAGCCAATGAAATGGAAATGAAAGCTTTTCTAATTGACCCTAGCCAAGAAAATGTTAACACTCCAAGAAAAAAAAAACATTAAGGTAAAACAGAATTAAAAAAAAAAAAAAAAAAAAAAAAAAAAAACAGGCTGTAATATAATAAGAGCAAAATTCGAAAATAATGGAAGCGTCCAAACTTTAGAAAAAGAAATCAAATCAGAAATCCGGTGCAGTCACACAACAGTAGTACACAACAACTGCAGTTAAAGAATGGTTGTGATTCTGCACACACAAGCATCCAGTGCAGTAAAAAAAAACACACAACTAGCAGTAGCATTGTACTAACAACTTAACAAAAAAGGACAACACTAACCCTTGTCTGGAGATTGACCCCAGAACCCCTTGCATTACTTTAGGCAAAGGGGTTAATGACAACAGGGTCAGCCACTGGATTCATATAAATATGTTTATTTCTTCAGGATCGTATATAGGCTGGTTTTCTTAAAGCAAAGGGCTGAGAAGACATTCTCTAAACAGGGATTTGAAAAGTCTCCAAAATAAGGAATTACACGAGTAACTGCCATTGGTTTAGCAGCCTCTAGCTTTAGAAGACTGGTATGTCTCTTCTTTAGTGAAGATACTTATTTTAACTTCCCAGTTTTTGCAATGTAAGTTGGGAAGGCAGGAGCAGGTGGCTAAATGCTGTGTATAGTCTTCACATGTATCAAGGAAAAAAGATGTTGGACTAAAAGAGAAAATAAAGGAGGAAACAAGGAAAAAAGAGGGTGGTCACTCATTTGAGATCTGAATTTGTCACATGCAGGGTGGGAGATTCTGAGAGGGAGACACCAAGACTGAAGGTCCTGGACCATGAAAGTCCTGCTTCTCAATTGCTATGGCATAGAAGTACTAGGACTTTTACCTTCATATTTAGCCTTACTCCTCTTAACATAAAATTACAACCATTAAGGGGTACATGCATTAATTATTTATTTTAAGCGTATATGCTTTAAATAATTAATTAAATTAAACTCATACCATGAGTCTATTATTAATTGCCTGTGGTCTAGTACCTGAAGATCTTTTATTTAAAAAGAAAGATCTCCAACTCGTAACCCTCTGTTATGATATTATTTGTAATCTTTGGTGTTAAGATTTTTTCTTCATTATAACCCCACTCTTTCCTCCATGCTTCTTTTTACAACACTATCCTGCACACTGTTACACTCCTTACTCTTTCCCTGTTACTTTTGTTGTTCATCTCTCCTCCTTCCTCCACCCTCCTCCCCATTCTATATATGTCATATTTTTATTTTCATCTCTGAGTTTAATAATGCACCAAATCTTTACCTTTGTAGAAACTTTAAGCTTCTTACTTTTCTCCTGTTACTTTGTTGCTTCATCTGTTTTCCTTCTGCCCCCCCCCCCAGTGTTTCAGTCCGTTAATCATAACTTTATACATTTGCGTATATTCCTTTTTGCTTAAATTTTTACCTCTCAGCCCAAATAATGCACTAATGTGTGTGTACATGAAACTCATAATGGCATTTTTTTCCCCTTCTATGCAGAATGCATTCTGTTTGAGTATGTCTGTAAAATCGGTTGAACAACACTGTCAACTTGCTGTTTACTTGTAATTTGTACAGTAAACTCTCAGTTAACCGGAACTCAAGCAACCGGCAAAAAAAAAAAAAAAAAAATCGAAGAAATGCAGTATAATTTTCATGTGTTGCACTTTCTGTCCCCCCACCCCCACAGAAACATACCTTATGTTTTTAGAGTTTTAAAAAGGAAGATAGGAATACATTCCCTCTCTCCAACCTGAGAACAAATCAAACCAAACATATAGTATAGGGTACAGTATTAGTCAGGCTTATTTTTAATAGTAACTCTCAAGCAACCAGAAACTACAGTTATTCGGCATTTACCAATCACCATGGGTGCCGGTTAACAGAGTTTACTGTGGAACTTTTCTCCCCCACACTTCAGGTCAGAGCAGGAACATGTGAGGAATGTTTGAGCAGCACTTCCTTTCCCAAGACTAAGATTATAGTTCCAATGCTATAAGACTGAAATTGTCAGTATAAACATCTCTGAGGCTATCTTGCTTACACAATGAAAAGAAAGAAAAAGGTGATTTTTTAGCAGTTTGAAGCTACTAAAGGTTAGGGTGAATCTGTGGCCAAGAATGACTATTGCGAAGCTGACACTGAGAATTTGCTGACTAAGAGGACAGTGGGCAGCATGGAAGATAGGCATATTAGGTCAATAATGTCAGAACTGTACAAGATTAATACTAATTTAATCAGACTCACAGGTTCATAGGAAGTTATTAGACTAATGGACTTAGAGCCCTTACAAGCCTAGCCATCTTTATCCTGAGTTGCCCTAATTGTCGGTGGTTAGGTGAATGAAGTTCGCAGAGGTAAGGTTCTATGGTAGTTAATTCCGAACACCTCTGTCCAGCAGGGACCTGGGCACCAACCCAAGGAGTGAATCTGCGGTCACCCATCCACTGATCTACGCTGCAACTGAAAAAGGTCAGGGAGGGGCTCTGTTTCATGTGACTTGGAAGCTTGTTCCAGAGAACTGGCAGTCTCTGGGAGATGTAGCTAGACCAGTTCAATATCATAGGATCACAGGTGTCTACTAGGCTAATGGCCCTGGGGCCCTTACAAGCCTAGCCTAGAGTTTATCCCTAAAAAAGAAACCTCAGTCAGCACCTGTCTCCCCTCTCAATGAGGGACACAGGTGGAACCCCCTGGAACAAATTAGTGGTTTCCCATCAACTCATCAAGCTTGTTTGACATGTACAGGAAATATATTCCAGAGATGGGGCAGCCTCTGGGAGACCAACCTGTCTCTCCAGCAGGTTTTGCTGACATCACACATTAGGTTTAGGCCTTTCCAGCAGGTAATGCTCAAGGAGTTAGACTCACGGATATGGAGCATCTCTAGTAGGTCAGGGTCCAATATTGCCTTGTGAGACACAAATCACCTCTGAGCAATCTGTATGATACTGAGTAGAGTGATAGTGATTTGAGCCTGTCCGCATAGAACAGGTGTTGGAGGCTATGGATTCTCTTTGTGAGGTATTTCTGTGGCCTTTTCAGGTGGTGCAGGTGTTTGGAGAGGTACAAACCAAACGGGGCGTTATACTCAATTGTTGGCCTAATGAGGGAGGAGTACAGAGAGGTAATAACCTCCTTTTTTCTGGATGTAATCCCTTTACTTATGAGATGATCCAAGTAAAAGGCTTTTCTGACCACTCCCGCTACATGATGGTCGAATGTCAGACTGTTGTCAACCTGAGTACCCAGGTCTCTCACCACAGGTTGTGTGCTTAGGGGGTTGCTGTTGATGTGGTAATCAGTAGGGCTGTGTTTTTGCCAAATGGTATAACACATCTTTTTGCATTTAACTTAAGGCCATGACTTTGGCATCAGTCATCTGTTGCTGTGAGACACTCTTGCAGTATGTTAACATCATTTGGGGAGTCAATGACAGCACCCAACTTACAATCATCAGCAAAAGTGTCGGCCACAGGCCTTTTGTCTTTGCATGGACCTCTGAAAAGTAGATGCCAAATAGTAGGGGTCCCAGGACAGATGCCTGGTGAATGCCACTACTGACAGGTCAGCTGTCGGAGGTGGAGGCACCTATTTTGACCTTGTGGGTCCTACCAGTGAGACTGTTTCCACACACTTGATGAGATAGGGATTTATGCCAAGCTGTGTTAGCTTTTCAATGATGCCAAGTGGGGAGTTGTATCAAAAGCCTTGGCCAAGTCAAAATAAGCTGTATGTACTGACTTTCCCTCATCCAGGTCCTTGGTGACAGTCTCAAAGACGTCAACCAGGTTCAACAGGTAAGATCTACCCTTGACGAATCCAAACTGGGTGGGATCAAGTGCTTGGAGATTTGCCTATGTCCTTGTTTAAGAGATCAATAATAATAATACGCTCTATGGCTTCACAGAACAGACTTGTCAAGCTAATGGGGTGATAGGTGGTGCCCCTACTGACCCTGGAAATTGTGTAAGGGGATGACAATGGCAGTTCACCACCCTGCTGGAATGAAGCTTGTACTTAGGCTGTGGTTGAATAGGGTGCTCAATGGCGAAGCTAGTTCTTGCTGGAGATGGGGTACAGAATACAGCCTGGAATACTATCAGGTCCCATGGAAGCTGTGTTCTTTGCCTTGAATAGGGCCTTTAACACTTGATCTATGGAGATGTGAGGTAAGGGACAAGTATCGGGGATGTCGAATGGGCCTTTGGGGGGATGGGGTGGTGAAGTTTGCATTGAACCTATCTGCTAGCAGGTTGGCTAAGTCAACAGGATCAGTGTAAGTGGTACCGCTAAGTACTAGTTTGGAACAAACTTGGTCTTTGCCATGGAGGTTCCTGACATAACTGAAGAAGGCTTTGTGGTTTTCTTTTTGTTTCAGAGGCTAGTTTCAATTCATAATTGGCTTGTAGGTTTACTCCTTTTTACCCTTGGACAACAGTTTCTTCTCTTTGTTGTAAAGTCTGTTGATAGAGGATGTCCACCAGACAGGTTTGTGTTTCCTTGAGGGGCAGGTTTTAGTTCGGTTGGGTATGGCAGAGTCCATGCAGTTGTACAGGTGTTTGTATACTGCACTGACGTACTGTTCAGCATAGTTGTCAACATCCTCTGAGGGGGGTAGTGGTGTGAAGCTACTAATACCTTCCCTTAGGAGGTTGTATCAGCTTTTGAGAAGTTTTTTAGCCTGTTATGGTGGGTGGGACAGAAACTCCAATGAGATAGACCGATCTGATCTCACCAGGGAAAGAAAATTCTATGGGAGTGGTGCAGCCGTCACCCATGGTGAGAACAAAGTCCAGAATGTTATCTCCCCTTGTGGGGGGTGACACGAGTTGGTCTACTGTGTTAGAATTGATGAAGTCAAGGAATCATTGGATGAGTGCATTAGTGCAGAAATAGTTCACCCAGTCTATGGTGGGGTAGTTGAAGTCACCAAGGATCAGGGTGTTAGGGGGGTACCCTGATGGAGTCAAGTAGGTACAGGTAGGAGGAGTGGGTGCCCGGAGTCATGGAGGGGTCTACAGCTGGCTGTAACTTGGATGGTTGCCTTGCCAACTAACTGACAGTTGTACCTGCAGTAATTCCAGTGCGTCATGCTGGCAAAATAGTTTGGAGGTGCGCATATCCTTAATGAAGATAGAGGCTCCACCACCCTTAGTCTTCCTAACTTCATTTTGGGGTTGGAATGTGTAGAATGAGGTATAGCGTGGTAAGGCAGGGGTGCTCTCCACAGCCCTGAACCAAGTTTCTGTGACCGCACAGACACTGGCATCTTCCAGTGCGAGGAGGGCCTCCAGTAGTGCATTTTCAGGTTAAGGCTCCTAGCATGAAGCAGCATGACCTTCAATTTGCTTTTTGATAGATCTTTTAAGTTAGAATTGCCTTTGGGACATAGCCTAAAAAAGGTACAATGGGGAGGCTAAAACTTTGGCCAGGATCTGTAATCCCAAGGGTGACAGGTGGAGGCCATCTCTGGCAAAGCATCGAGGCCTGTCAACCATGTCTTCCCAGGCAGGCAGATACTGGATCCCATTGGAAACACAACTGAAATTAAGCCAATTGTAGAAGTCAATTATTTTTTGTTGGTATTGTGGTATCATTCTTGGTGAAGGTAGGATGCTGCTTAGGGCTAGGGTCATACCTGCCTGGGACACATACTCAGAGCTCAATCACCAACAGGGACATGAGTCATACTTGTACCTGTACTTAAGTGTGTGCATGATGTGGCGGATTCTGGCGCCTGATAGACAACTGACCGTGACCTTCTCCTTGTCAAGCCTGGTGAGGGGGACATTGGTGTACCTTACAATTGAGTCGCCAATGACTAGTATTGTTTGGTTTACTGTTCTGTCATATGGGCTGCATTGGTTTATTGTTATGCCTTATGGGCTGTGTTTGTGAGACACTGGTGTGTTGTCTGCTGTGTGTGATGTGTTTTGTGCTGTGTGTGCAATGTTTGCGAGCATGTTTTAGAGGTTTCTGTCATTTAGGTAAGTTTTTATTGAGGACCTCTGCATGTGTGTGTGTGTGTGTGTGTGTGTGTGTGTGTGTTGTACTTAGCTATGTGATGTTGGTGGTGTGGTGTTTGTGCTGGCAATCTCCTCTTTGTCAAGGGTACTGACTGTGGTGCAAGAGAGCATGGATTCCAGGTTACTGGTGCAGATGCATTACTTGCAAGTAGAAGAAATATGTGCTAGGAGAAGAGGGCTGTCAGTGAACATGAGGCATTTGCTACACTGTCTCAGTATGCCCATGTCGACCAGGCTGGCAGGAGAAACTGATGGGAATTGCCCAGACATAGTGTTTTGAATACTTGGCGGATGTATGGAGAGAGGGTTTTGATAAGGGTTTGTTCACAAGAGTGTACACCACAAAAACATTTTAAAATGTAAAATAACTGTCCTGAAGCACAAGTGTTAAAACCAAAACTAAGACGCTTAGAATAGCAGATAAATTTAATCAGGCTACTAACAAGCAGTAATAAGTGCAGCAGAATAAGAGCACTTGAACACTTAAAAGCACACCGCAAAGCAAAATAAGGTAATAAAGTAGATAGAACACAGTTACAGTAAGAGCAGCTGAATATTTTTCTCACTGGGTTTTTATTTATACCACTGTTTATGGTGTTTGATGTGTTTTGGTGAAAAAACTTCCTTTGACTTTTGTGGAGGCTTGCATTGGCCATGTTCATATTTATAACAGAGTACTAAGCCCTTATCTGCGGCATGTTCTGTGTTCTTTGTTTGCTGTAACATGACCCTTGGTGATTTTTTTTATTGGAGTAGAAAACTCCTGTTTTAGGATTGGTTATTTCAGACCAATCAGGTAATGGGAAATTGTAAATACTTTTGATTGCACAATTTTTAGGTTGTTATTTGGATCTGGTTTTGCACAGATATAAATCTTAGTGGTTTGATTTTTCATTCATCTGCTCATGCCCTTGCAGAATTTCTCATTGGATTCTACTGATGACGCTACTTATGGCATGGTTTGACTTTTCACATACCTCAATATGATCCTTAGTGATCTTTTATTGGACTACACATTTCTATGAACCTTAGGACTGGTTGCTTCTAACCAACCAAGAAAAGGGAGAATTACACATTGCCACTGTGCAACTTGTGGGTGCTTTCAGCTCTCTGATGTGATTCATTCTTTGACTTTTTATTAAGTCATATTTAAAGGTTTTTATATGTGGTGACTGTATGTGGCCACAAATGGACTAATTTGTTCTAAATGAGGTTTTTGATTGCATCATAGAGGTCGCTATATGCCATATACACTATTTTGGTAGACCTGCTTGTGTTAAGACATTTTTAGATGTTGGATTATTTTACCTTGATTTCTTTCAGGTTACTATGGTTATGTGACCGTTTATGCTTGGAAGCTTAACAGTTAATGCTGCGGTAAGCTTGCAGAATATTGCTTGCTGTATACAGTATTTATATGTATATTTTTTATTTGATGTTGAACAATTTTTAGCTATATAGCACGATTCACAGCAGCACATAGCTTGTCTGTTTCATTTACTAGGCTCACTATTTTGTTTACTTTGTGCGCTGTATTTAAATGTACTATACTGACTTCTAGTATGGGGTCTTTTCCATTTGGATTTATGTTTCGGGTGCTCATCATTAGTCACTATTTGGCTTCTGTTGATTGGATGGTGCAACACTTTCGCCTCTCAGATTGGCTGATCTTTGGAAAAGGCTAACCAATGTTTATGAGTATCTCTATATGATGTTTGTAAATTTATTCATGATTATGTTTAAACAGGAACTGCAGTACACATTTTTATTGTATATCTTAGCTAGTGTTAGATGCTTATTGGTTGTCAAACTATACAAATTATTTTTATTGGTGCCCTTTTGTTAGATCTGAAGAAGGCCTGTTTGAGTCCGAAAGCACTCATCTGTTTGTACACATTTTATTGCTGTTATTAAAGTTTTATACCCTCGACTTGGTGGACACACGGAGTCTTCTTTGGTTTTGTGATGATCGTTTCTCCTAAGTGTCATCCTTTGTCGGTCCATTTGCTAGTACTCTATGTTTTGTTTATATATATATATATATATATATATATATATATATATATACACACACACACACACACACACATATATGTATACATGCATACATACACACAGGTAAGTAAATGCACACGTGTATGGCCAAGCACTGGTAAGTAAAAGCAGTGACACATTACATCAAGAGCAACCAAATAAAAACAACCATGTGAAGCCTAGTAAATCACTAACTCGGTGAAATGCTATGTCACTCATGGTCCCACAAATTAAAAATATACCCAATAAGTTAATAAATATAAAATACACCACTAGGAATCACTTGCATTAAAGTTTCATTTAAAACATTTGTATACTATGCAACAAGCTTTTATTATGACACCTTAGACTTCCATTAACCTGCTGAACAGTATGGAAGACTTGTAGACTATTTCCTAACATTACGTCAGCAGACCTGTATGAACTAATCTAACCAAAGTATAATTGATATCTCCGACATCACAAATAAAAACAAGCACTTAACTGAGGACTTGGATAGGCTTGCAATAGTCTGCAGACTTGACTGCCTACTACTAGCCTATAAACCTACGAACTTCACCTCTCCAACTTACATATTCTACCTTCATTATGGCACAGCCATGACAAAGGGGAAATAACTTTTGCATTGCTCCAGTCAACTAAATAACTTTTGCATTGCTGTAGTCAACTAAATGACACTTCAGTAATGCAAGATTAAGTCTTTTTAAAGACTTCAAACCAAACACTTTTTACACAGTAAAGTGATACGATCTATCTACATTTTACATATGTGTGTGTATGGTTTTATATATATATATATATATATATATATATATATATATATATATATATATATATATATACACACACACATACATATATATATATATATATATATATATATATATATATATATATATACACATATATAACATATATAAATATATAAAACTACACATAGACACATATGTGCACATACATATAGATGTGTGTGTGTGGTAGCAGTGCATACTCTGTCTCATTTTGTTGAATCACATATAACGGACTACAATTCAATAAAACACCTTTCACTGAAATCACATTTCAATCAGCTGCAATTCATAAAAAACAGTAGACATCTATAGACAATCATCATTGGTGTGGGTTGTGTGCCAGCAGTGATTCACTGTTTGTGTATATTTTTTCTTTTCTTCATGGTTGTGCAACTGTCCAGCTAGTGTATGCTAGTATATTAAAGTAAGGGAGTATGGGGGGGGGGGCTCCCACATGAGGGTGCAGGGGCCCTGCAAATAACAAGATACATTTGTTGTAATGAAGCTTTCTATGAAATGTGATAATACAAAAGGAGTTTTCAATTAAATGTGTTTTTAGTAAAATTACATCAGTGATTCAGTCAGATAAGATTCAGTAAAAACAAGTGTAATCACATCCGTGTGTGTATGAGCAAACTGCAAATGACAGAACAGTTAAAATATTGACAATAAAAAAAAAAGAAAAAAACAAATGGGAAATTTGAAATTCTTCCTGGGTCTGGCCCCCCATGTCTCTGACAGACAGAAGGAAAAGTACAATCGTGTAAACTTACCATAAATGTAGATGTTCGAGTTTATTCACTGTTGCAGTCATTACATTTGGGTTATCTGCTTGCAGGTAGCCCTCAGTCGGCCTGATTATCAAAGTCTTGGATCCTGCGTCGGTTGCTGTCTCATCTTCCATGACGTCAGGTAGTCAGGGGTATAAAGCATGCAGCCGACGCCATTACATCAGTTTTTCTTGCCCCAGATGTCAGGTGCCCCCATAATGGGGAGCAATTATATACAAGGTTACACCTCCAACAAAAAGCAAATACACCAGAAAGCTTTAAGTATAATAAACAAGAATAGAGGTATAATCAAAAGAAGTCAGAGGGCTGGAGGGAGGGTAGCTAGGACTGCAACAGTGAATACACTCTAACATCTACATTTATGGTAAGTGTACACAACTGTACTACGTTCTTCGTGTTTCACTGTTGCAGTCATTACATTTGGGTAGATTCCCAAAGCTAAGGAAGAGAGGAGGCAATTAGAGAGCAATAGGACCAGCTATTAGGTCCTGCAGGACTGCAGTGGCAAAATCAGCTCTGGATTTAGAAAAAATTAGCAAGTGGTAATGCTTGCTGAAGGTATGTACAGAACTCCAGGTAGCAGCTTCTAGGATGTCCTTGGTAGGGACACCTCTGAGAAAGGCTGTAGAGGTAGATGCAGCCCTGGTGGAATGTGGTCTTATCTTATGCCCTGTGGGGTAGGTTTTCTATGGTGCTTATAGCAGAAATGAACGCAATGGCCTATCCACTTAGAAATGGTTTATTTTGAAATGGCCTTCCCCTCTGCCCCTACAGCAAATGCAACCAATAGTTGTTCAGATTTCTTGAGAGGCTTAGTCCTGTCCAAGTAAAATCTAATTTGTCTGTGGACGTCCAAGTAGTGCAGAATTTGGTTCCCCTTTGTTCTGTGGATTAGAAAAGAAGGTTGGTAAATGAATGGACTGATTAAGGACCACACTGGATACCACCTTGGGCATAAAGGAGGGATTGGTCCTGAGGGACACCCAGTCCGCAGGAAAGATGATGAAAGGCTCCACTGCCATGAGGGCCTGCAATTCAGAGACCCTTCTTGCTGAAGTGATGGCTAGAAGGAAGGCTGTTTTCCAAGAAAGGAATTTCAACTCTGCATTTGCAGCTGGCTCAAAGGGAGGTGCTTTTCCAATACAAAGTTAAGGTCCAGGCTGGAGTAGGGGCTCTCCTGGGTGGTCTTAAGTTTTTGCCCCCTCTGAGGAATTGCTTCAACAGTGGATGAGAGAAAAGGGGAGGCTCTGTATTATAATGTGCGGAAATGGCCGAGGCATGAATTTTAATGGAAGAAAAGGAAAGGCCCTTGTGAAGCATCTCAGTTAAGTATTTAAGAATGTGCAGTAAATTGGGCACTGTTGTACCCATCCCCTGAGTTTGGCTCCAGGTACAGAATCTTTTCCATTTTTCAGCATAGGATTTTCTAGTACTAGGCCTCCTTGCCTCCAGAATGACATCCATCACTTGCTTACTGAGGGATGGTAACGGGGAGTTCAGGTAATTAGCCAGGATGCAAGGTTCAGGGTTTATAGCTGGGGGTGCAGAATCTGGCCCTCCTGCTGGGAGAGCAGGGAAGGGGTCTGAGGCAGGTGCCATGGTTCCAGCAGTGACATGCTGTGCAAGAGGGGGTACCAGTGTTGGCGTGGCCAGTCTGGTGCAGTGAGAATTGTCCTTGGTTTGTCCAGTTTGATCTTTAGTAGAACTTTGGAGAGGAGAGGCAGAGGGGGAAAGGCATAAATTAATAGGTTTTTCCAGGTGAAGGACAGGGCATCCACTTTCCAAGCTCGTCTGTGGGGAGTCCTTGTGCAGAATTTGTCCAATTGATAGTTCTGAGGGGAGGCAAACAGGTCTATCTCTGGTCTCCCCGATTTGTTTCTCAAAATGTTGAATATCTTTGGTTCCAGTTTCCACTTGTGTGGGTCCATGAGATTCCTGCTTAGGTCGTCTGGCAGTGTATTTAGCTTGCCTGGCAGGAACTGAGCTTGTAGATGCACTTGGTAGCTCAAGGCTGTGTTCCACAGAGCCATGGTCAGTTTGCAGAGAGGGTATGAGTGCGTTCCTCCCTGCTTGTTTATGTACCACATAACAGTGGTGTCGTCCGTCTTTACCAATAATTGCCCTGGAAGAATGTGGTCCTTGAAGGCTGTCAGAGCATTCTGTACAGCTAACATTTCTTTTTGAATGATATGCAGGTGCATTTGACTCTGGTTCCATTTGCCCTGAATGCACTGCCCTGTCAAGTGAGCCCCCCCATGCGTAGTCTGACGCGACTGTTAGGGTTTGGGTGGCAGGGGGTAGAGTTAATGGCAGTCCCTTGTTGTGGTGGCAGGCCTCTGCCCACCAAAGGAACTCTGTCTGTAGACAAGGGATGATAGGAATCATTGATTCTAGGTCCTGAGAATGTTGACACCATACACTTTTTAGATACCATTGTAGTTTCCTCATATGCAGTCTTGCATATGTAATTTGTAGAATGCAAGAGGTCATGAATCCCAGGGCTTGCAGTATTTTCCTTGCAGATAGCTGCATCTTTGTGGCCAGTAGTTTGAAGTAGGCTGTCAAATAAACTTGTTTCTCTGGCATGAGGTAGGCCATCTGGGAAGTTGTACTCAAGCTTGCTCCCAGGAATACAATTTGTTGGCAGGGTACTAGATGTGATTTCTTTTCGTTTCTGGTGTACCCCAGAGAAGTTAGTAATTTCTTTACAAATGCCAGGTGATTTAATAGTATGTCTTGGCTTTCTGCCTGAATTAGACAATCGTCCAGGTATGGCTATATTTCAATATTTCTTTGCCTGCAATATGCAATGACTGGAGCTAGGCACTTTGTGAATACCCTGGGCACAGTAGATAAAGCCAAAGGGCGGTGCAAAGAACTGATAGCGCATGTAACCTGCTCTGAAGTGTAGGTATTTTCTGCAGAATTCTCTTATTGGGATGTGCAGGTAGGCTTCCTTTAAATCCAGTGTTGCCAACCAGGCATTTTTGCCTAGCATGGGAAGTTGCTGATGAAGAGTTAGCATCTTGAATTTTGGGATTACTAAAAAGGTGTTTAGGATAGACAGGTCCAGGATAGGACACTAGGAATGGTCTTTTCTGGGTACCAGGAAAAGTCTTGAGTAAAACCCTTGCCCCCATTCCTCTTCTGGGACAGAATGAATAGCTCTGATACGGAGGAGAGAAAACCTGCTTTTGAGCCTCTGCCCACTGATTTGGGGGTAGGTCTCTGGCCAACCGTTTGGGGTTGGTAAGGAGTGGAAGTGAAATCTCTATCCTTGGGAAACTATATTTAAAACCCATTTGTCTTGGGTAATGAGTTCCCAGTTTTTTGCATGCAGAGCGATCTTTCCCCCTAAAGAAACAGTCAGTTGAGCAGGGCTTGGAAGGTTTAACGTTAAGTCATTGTGACAGTTTACCATAGGGGGTGTCTTACTGCTCCCAGCTTTGGAAGTGGAGCCCTCCACTGCTTAGGTCTGCGAGTACCTTGAGACTGAAGCCTGGGTAGTCTGCTGTTCCTGGGCTTGGACTGAGAAGGCCTGAAAGAGGCAGGAAAGGATCAATTCTTAGAAGTCCAGTGCCTACTAAATCTGGGAGACTATGCTTGCAGGAAATCTTTTAACAGTTTGCATAGATTTAGCTTTTTCCTCCATCTTTTTAAGTACTTCTTCTGCTTTGTTACCAAACAGGCGGTCTCGGTTCAAGGGAGCATCCAGTAATTTAGCTTTAACGATCTGGCAAGTTTTGCTTCTTAAGCCAAGTATGCCTTCTAAGTACACACCCAGTGACAGCAGCCTCTAATGAATCAAAACCACATTGCAAAGTATGTTTTCCAACTTGTACAGCAGAATGCATTAAATCCTGTAATTCTTTATTTTCAGCACAGTCAGGAATCAACATTATTTTTTGTTTAAGCAGTCCAATAATATGTTGCTGATACTTTAACATATGAAACTGGCAGTTTAAGGCCCTAATGGCCAAAGTAGCAGAAGTGTATACTTTCTTACCACATCTGTGCAGGGCCCTGGAATCTCTGTCAGAGGGGGTAGGGTTTTTGGCAGTAGTAGCCTTAATGTCTTTGGGTCCCTGTGAAATGGTCTCAGGATCCGCAGTAAGATTCTTAAAGAGGAACTTGTGAGAGTCAGGTACTCTATAATACCGGTCAGGTTTTCTGGGAGCCGGAGGTAAAGTGTCAGGGGCCAGGCTAGATTCCAAGAAGGCATCTACAATGTCCAGTACAGGAGGGATAGCTAAAGGCCTGTGTTGAGGTAAGAGTAAGAATTCCCTAAGCCTCTTTTTGGAGTCTGAGTAATCCTGGCTTTCCCAGCGGAAATGCTCCCTAAGATTATGCAAAGTTTCACCAAAAGAGAAATCCTCTGGAGGTGAAGCAGAGGGAATGGAGTCCTCTGCATCAGAATCCTCATAGGTCGATAAGGGCAACTCCTGGTCATCAGAGAAAACAGAAATTTCAGAATCCTGATCAGAAGAATCAGAAGTTAAATCAGTTCTAGGTCTCTTAGAGGGAGAAGGGTGGTTTCCTCTGATTAGAGTAATAAGGTCTTCAGCCATTCTTATCATTTGTTTTTTAGGCATGGGAGCCTGATAGTGTGGTCAGGGCATTGGTTTTCTAGGCGTGGATTGAGTTTTAGGCCTTGAAGAAGAAGATGGTGTCAGTTTAATATGCAAGTCAGTAGGCCTGAATACACCCTCAGAAGCTGGTGCCTGCACAGTGGCTCCGGACGCATCCAAGGTAGAGATAGCCGCAGGTTCCACAGTCGAAGAAGCATCTCGCTGCATACCGGAATCTGAATGGGTCTCAGTAGAGGCCCGCGAATCTGAAGTAGCGGGTATCAGGGGCTGCAAAAGCACCTCACTGAGTACTGGCAACTAACTTAGCAGAAGCGTCGTCAGCAGCTTTGAACCTATGCGGTCTGTCTCTGTCTTTATCTTTGCACTTTTTCGGAATGTTGGTAGTCGGGTGGCTTACCGAAGCAATTTCTGGATAATTGAACAGAGTACCAAAATATTTAGATGCGAAAATAAACTGATGACGAATAGTTCGAGGTTTAAATAAGGCACAAAACTGACAGTGAGGGACGTCGTGGTCTGGGCCTGAGCAAGGTATGCAGTACAGATGAAAATCTTTATGAGGTATTTCGCTTTCCACAAGAAATACAACTGTTAACTTTTACTAACATCAGTTAAGAGCAAGAAAAAGGATCCCCAACGGGGTACTTAGCTTTGTTGAAGACTTCAGATCTGAAACTCGAAAACGAAAATTTCAGGAGTCGACCGACTGGCACTTGAGAACTGCTTCTGCTTTGGGCACCGCACAGCAAGAAAGACTGATGTAATGACATCGGCTGCATGCTTTATACCCCTGACTACCTGACGTTAATGGAAGATGAGACAGCAACCGACGCAGGACCCAAGACTTTGATAATCAGGCCGACTGAGGGCTACCTGCAAGCAGATAATCCAAATGTAATGACTACAACAGTGAAACACGAAGAACATCAATAACTATATCCAAACTAAAATGCCCCCCTTTACCTTCAGAAACTTCCTAACATAACCCCTCCCCTCCTAATTAACTCCCATAATACAAAGTGACACAACTGGATTGGGTTGCACTGCTGGGCTTATAAAGGCCCTGGTGGTTGTTAGCCAAGTATATACTTATGAACTTATGATATCATTGCAGATCCTACATGAGTGGTGGGAAAGGTTGTCAAAATAAAAATGCCTGCAGGCAACCTAGATAATACCACACTGGGAAAATCGGTTCTATACTCCACTTGCCTATTATGATGGAAATAAACTAAATAAAATAAATGCTTTTAAGTACATTAATCCTGTGCATTTTACCTGGAAGTGTATAGGTACATAAAGTAGTGAAAAAAAAAACTGTATTAAGGCACTCATTTGTATTTGTTTCTATCTACAAAAGTATAGAGATCAATCAAGTTAAAAGTTAATTTATTACAACCAAAGCATTTGCTACTGACTCAGGCTCTATCAGTGAACAACACATTACAGATTCAGCTCGGGAAGGTAGGTTTGAACAACTGCTAGCCCAGTACTCAGGGGCACACTTGAGAGATTTGTGACATGTTTACCTCTAGTGGACTATAGGAGTAATTAAAAAACTCACAGTAATGGGAAGGGTAACAAAAGGAGGAAGGAGTTTGTTGTCATTTCTACCAGCCACAAAGCTGACATGCTTCCAGAAATGTTTAATTTTATTAAGGGAACATGCTTGCCTGTTTCTGAAGTAAAATATCTTGAAGGTGTTCACTTCTTTTTGTGAGAATTCCTAAGTTCAGAATACTTCAGCAGCAAGCAGCTGTCAAATTTTATTTTGCATACGTTCCACTTATGATCAGTAGATTCATCTTGTTTTCAGTTCGTGAGAGAGAAAGTTCTTCAACAAACTCTTAACTACTAAAAGGGGTAAACAAATTTCAGAAGACGGAGCAACATGCTTAGAAAACAATAAAATGCAGTTAAAATGCACTGCAGAATAAGTAAACAACGGACAAAATTAGTGAAAATGCTCACAATGCTAGAAAGAAGCATTTAAGTTCCGACGTGATACAAATGAGATGAGGGTTGATTTTACTTATTTTATTTTAGTTAGCCAAAGTTACAATAAAAAATGGGAGTGGATGTTTAAGGAAGGTACCAAAACAGGTTAACTTAGATTCCCTCTCCCAGCTAAAACCATTGCCTCAAGATAGGCTTCATGCCACAAAAATTGAGTGCTGCAACAGTTACTCCTCTACACAAAGGGGGAGGGGGGCCTCTGGGAACTACAGACCTATACGTGTGACTAATCTCACATGCAAAAGCCATGGAAAGTCTTAAGAATTTGATAAATAACAACATAGAAAACCGACAGACACTGGATTCAACCTAGTTTGTTTTTTGTCAGTGGCAGGTCATGCCTAATTAATCTGGTGGAGTTCAAGATCACTAAAGCTATGCACCAGGGCAAAAAAGAGCACACTGCCTACCACGAACTGGGCAAGTAATTCAACACAATTTCTCACTTAGGCATTGTAGATAAACCAACAAAAATTAGGCATAAACGCATATGCAACCCAATGGATAGCCAACTGGATCACAATTGGACACAAGTTGTTAGTATAGGGAATTCCACGTCCACAAGGGGGCCATACACTAGTGGAGTCTCACATGGTTCAGTGTTGGACCCTCTCTTTTTTGGCATCTAATTCTCTACAGTCAAGACAATCATCATTGGCCTCCGGTTGACAAGGTGTACAGATGACTGCAAACTAGGCAAAGTCCTTGAATCTCCTAAAGCAACAGATACCCTTTAAGAGGGCCTGAAAGACAAAAAACACTGGTGGCAGGGCCTTAGACTAAACCTCAATGTGAAAATATGTGCAACAGTACCCTTTGGAAAGATGACCATCCCTGAAAATTATCACATTGATAACACACCCCTAAAATAGACTCAGTGGTCAGAGAAATAGGAATGCATGTTGACAGTAACCTGACCTTTAACAACCATGTATCTACTATGGTGAGATAATGATTCTGTGTTACACAACTTATAAGTAAGGGCATGGCATCCAAGTCCAAGGAAGTTGTAGTTCTATTGTACTTAGCTCTCATCAGACCAGTCATGGAGTACAACACACCCTTTGGCATGTACCTGACTAGGCACTTGAAATAACTTATGAGACCAGAGATTCCTCACAAAAAGAATACCAGAAATAAGCAACATATCCTATGAGGACAGTCTCAAAGTCCTACCCATACTGTCTCCTACAGACTGCTACATGACTATCTATTCCTAGCCTGCAAGCATTCTTTGATCACACAATGATGGATTTGTTGCATATCCTAAAAACAAACTGAATCAGAAATACATGTTCTAAGGACCTAAACTTGTCTGCGACAAACACAACAAGTTGGAGGGGCAGGTATATGTTCTCAAAGATTAGCCCACATCTATAGCAGGCCATCTACGTGAAGCAAAACTCATCCTTAACTATACTCAAACATAACCTGGACCAATGAATGGGAAATCGCAACTCCCAGTCTGACACCTATCCCTAATAGACAGGGGCAGCCTGTGAACACGATGTGTACAAGCCTATATTGTAACTCATAAAATTCCTTAGGGTATTGACACAGGTCAGCAAAATTTTGGTACTTTTGTGGTATGCTTGGCTAGGCTCAAAATGGCTCTTCAGCTGATAGCCTAGTAACCACCTATGAACTATAAAGCATTCGCACAGTAAAAGGCTAAACAGGGACAGAGTTATATCGAAGATGTGAAAAACACATCACTAAATGAATGGGAAGTAAATTTTAATTTAGTAAAAGACAGCCAAGACATTTTTAATTGTGATTCTGTTTGAGAAGGACACTAAATTACTCATGGGCATATCATGTAATAATGTTACCAATATACTTCTAATCATGAAGAATAAGTACAGAAAGACTGATGCACAAATACCTACACGGTCCCATTTTTCTATTTGGAGCAACTTTATTTTTTAACCATTTTCTATTTGGGGCAACTTTATTTTTTAAGGTTAAGTCATATGTCATGTAGGCATTATCTGGTCTGTTAACCACTCAATCTGTGCATGCCTTGTTTTTGCTGGTGTTTGTGCATGAAATACATACTTTAGTGGTAGGGATTAAAAACAGGCAGGTAGCAGATGGCAACAAGAGAGTGTTCCAAGCAGTGCAGCATATAGAGTTAATTGCCAGTGCAAAGTCAAAATGATATGTAGAAAATTAGAAAAAGACACCCAGTGATTGGCAAGGGTGAACTGAATCACAGAGAAAGATCTTACTTCCATGGGAGCAATACCACAGGAACAGACTACAAACTGAGATGCAACTGTCAGGAGTGGGTGGAACCCAACAGTCAGTAAAAACATTTAAGGATAAATATCAACACCAGAGCTCAACTCAAACAGTGGTTACATTTTCAAACTTTTACAAGGAAAAAAGCTTAAAGACAGATTACTATCACAATTCCATAGGTTACTAACATGTTATGATGCACACACATTCTTAGGCATCATGGGAGGGTTTATTAACCCCGTAACTACCCTACACTTAATATGCAATTTACACATTTATAAACAATCCTCAAAAAGACACGCCTCCATATGTAACAATGAAAAAAAAAGTGCTCATCCATCAACAGTACTTTTATTATTCTACGTTACACTAATCCAACCAATAAATGACAACCAGCAGAGTGAACACTGCAGGACTAGTGTAACACAAGTAGTCAGTGTTCTTAGTCTAAACAAGTATACAAAAATCTAATAGTGTTAATTTATCTATTAGCTACATAAAAAGAACACTAACCTTAAAAATAGCTATTTATCAGACAGAAAATAAAATGTAGTACATGCAAAAAAAAAAAAAATTACCCGGATGCTGTATTTCATAAAGCACAGTCATTATTTTTATTCACTGAGTAATATAGTGTATTCCATGAGTAATATGGTATGGGGAGCATCAGTGGTAGTGCAAAGCACTGCTCCCTCAGAACAAGACGTTCTCTCTTTTTTGGCTCTTGGCTGGGGTTCCTTCTGTGCGACATTTGCATGCTCTGCTTTCACATGGGTTTTCTGCTAGTATTCCAGCTTCCTCTCACAACCCGAAGACATATGGTAGGTGGAATGATGACTCTAAATTGCTCATAGGTGTGGGCATGTGATATGGAAGAAAGGCCTGGCAACCTACTTCCACTTATGGGTGCCAAGTGCTCTGGATTATGCAAAACACTCCGCGTTCAGCCCCAAACTAACACACTGTTCTGCTGCTCTGCATTGAACAGCTTTGGCTCCGCTACACGAGTTTTGACTGATTAATATACGGTATTTTATACCACAATTACTGCCAGTTGGCATCACAGTATACAAACCAATCAAATAACTGCTCCGCTGTTCAGCATTGAACAACACTGGCTCTGCTACAATGTTTTTGATTGGGTTGTATATCGCAATTACAGCAAATCCCAATTGCGGTATACAAACCAATCAGCTAAGTGTTCCTGTGGAAGGGAGCCAATGAGAGCTCCCAAATACTTACCCAATCACGCACCAGCAATGGTTTTTGTGCCAGAAAAATGCCTTCAAAAAGGCCTTCACGATACAGGAAGCTTATCTTGGCTCAGGGCTTATTATAGAAGAAGAAACTTGGTGTGTTCGTGACATGGGTCATTGTATCATGGGAAGAGGAAGCAAGGAAAGATTTGTCATGTCTGGACGTCTGTGGAAGGATGAGACAGTGCCGAACAGGAGTCTGCAGAGCTTCAGGGAGGTGGGGATTGAGTGCATCTGTACCAAAAGGCTGAGTTTCTTTTTTGCAGGAGGTGGAAGGATACTTCACTGAATTATTTTGTTGTGGACTGACGGAGCTGCAGCTACTGCAGAGGTAAGGGTGTGTTAGAAAATTATGTATGCAGGCTGTGTGTTAGAAATGTATATATGCCTGCAGACAGTGTGTTAGAAATGTATGTATGCCTGCAGACCGTGTGTTAGAAATGTATGTATGCCTGCAGGCTGTTAGAAATGTAATCCAGTCTAGATTTTGTGCTCCATTTAACTTGTGTTAACAGGTTGAGCAGTAGATAGTAACAATTTAACTGTATGGTTCCCATTATGTGTTTCTCCATGATATGTTCCTCAGCCAAGTTATTGCTCCATATTTGTTGGCCATAAAATTAGTCACTATATATTAAGAGGCATTCGAGTTTCAGGTTTCGTATCTTTTAGAAAATGCATGCAGAAAAGTCCTGTTTTAACAGCTTTCTGTGTTTAAAAGAGCAATATTTAAAATGTATCCCTATTAGCTAGGTTTGAGCTCTATATTTCGTGGTTTGCTGCTCATAAAATTTTGGTTTGTCTGAGAACTTATGGCTGTATAGTTTAAAGTCACTGTACTTTAAGAGGCATTTGAGTTTCAGATTTCATGTCCTTTAGAAAATGCATATAAAAAAGTCCTGTTCTAACAGCTTTCTATGTTTAAATATATCCCTGTTAGCTAGGTTTCTGCTCTATATTTTTGGTTTGTTGCTCATAAAATGTGTTTGTCTGGGAAAGTATGCTGTTTAGTTCAACGTCACTATATGTTAAGAAGCAAATGAGTTTCAGATTTCATATCATATAGAAAACGCATATACACAAGTCCTGTTTTAACAGATTTCCAGGTTTATAAGAGCAATATTTAAAATGTATCCCTCTTTTGGGCCTTTGTCCCCAAAGTATATAAAGTTTTGTACAGATTTCCTGTCCTAACAGGCTGAGAGGTAGGGTTTATTTTGCTTGTTTTGCAATGCATGCTCATAATAGCAAGACCTAAGACCCTAGGTTTTCGATTTTTTTTTCCCTTGTCAGACATTTGAACAACAATTGATGCAACAATTATCCTCCTGATGGTTCATTTGGTTACTATTGTCTTGTCTTCAGAATATATCTGTTTTAGTGTACAGGCATGCTAATTTTTATGAAGGGTGGTGCAGAATGGCTAGAGGTATCTGGGTTTGCTTTGCAATATTAAAGTAATGTGCATCTTGTGTTCTCTCACCCAGCAGTGCAATATGGTTGCTTACATGTTGGAAAAGGGCAATTACTATGTTTTCATTTTAAGTGCTGCGGACAGACTACTGAATTACATTAAAGCAAGTACTAGTTTAGATACTTTTAAGAACAGCCTGAACACTTACTATGGGTACAAATGTTTTGGTATAGTGGCAGGCTAGAAGTGCATTACTGCCCATGCTTGAAATATTTTTATGCAAGACTCTTTCAGGATTTGTTTTGTTAGCTGTGCACTAGACAATTAAAATTGTCTCTCTATTCCGTTAATGTGTCAGTTTTCACTAATACTTTGTGTACCTGATCTCTAGGTTTATCCCTAATTTGAGAGCTATACTGGTGTCTTTTGGAGAAAATGTCATGCATATCACTTGACAGTTATACAGTTCTCCATCAGAAAATGACATTCTCTTTGTCAATGCCTCGGGGTAATAGCAGATATATCTTGTAGCACATTTATGCCAGTATCACTGCAGCCTTTGTATATTTATAATATTTTGCAGTTAGTGTGCTATTTGGATTTTACAGCAGGATATTGGGATTTCTTGCTCTACAAATGTTCATTGTTGGGATACGTGTTTTGTTTTTTTTTTTTGGGTGGTTTAAGATTTTATTTATTTATTTTATTTTACATTTGTTATCTGGGCTAGTCCAACTGGATATATTTCCATTTTCAGCAGAGGCCCGGGGAGAAAAGCTCCACAGTAACATTTAAAAGTTTATAATGGACAAATATAAGAGAAAAGAATGTATGATAAAAATAAATGAGAGAACAGTAGTTACAAAGTTATACTATTTAAGCAAACACAATATTCAAAAAGAATTGCTTACACAAATATAAAGAAAAAATTAGTTAAAAATAATTAGAGAGCCTTAGCTAAAGAGAAGTATGGTAATTATGAAACAGAACATGAAAGGAATAAGATACTCTTACATTAAGATATGTGAGGTTGTTTACAATATGTTCACAGCTTAATTCATCTCCTATTTGCAACAATAATTTAAGACAGTTACCACTATCCAGGGGTAAGTAGTGTTAAAAGATGAGGGGAGGCAGTATAGAGAAAATGGCAAAAGAGAATGCAGACAATTAATCTGGGTAACAGCATGGGCATAACCAGTGTGTTTTAAGATGTTGCTTCAGCCTTTGTTTAGAGTGGGAAGGAGAGAAGTACAGTTAAGATCTGATGGCAACATGTTCCAATATTTTCCAGCAGTATTAGAAAACAAGGAGTCACCTGCCAAGTTATTAGACTTGCTAATGTTAGCCAGTAGTTTAGTGGAACAGCATAAGGAATTGAGGTTTGTATAGGGGATAATAAGGTTAGAGAGTATCGGTGTGTTGTTAGGTTGGTAGAATATCTGATGAACAATGGTAAGTTGGGAAAGTATCAAAATGTTTTTTTAGTTCAAGCCAGTCTAACTGCTGTAGGTTTAGACAGTGGCGAGTTCTAAATGGGTTCCCAGTGGCAAACCTGGCAATAATATTACAGGAGTTAGCTAGTTTAGTGAGATTATTTTTCTTTAGGTTAGTATATATGGGGGAAGCATAAAGAGTGGAGATTAGATGGGAGTGGGCAATTGTAGTTCTGGCTGTTGGTGTTAAGAAGGGTTTTATTCTATATAGGGAGCCCAATTTTCTATTTACAGTTTTTATTGTGTTATTTATATGATTGTCAAATGTAAGGTTATTGTCAATTAAGACTCCTAATAGATTGGTGGTAGAGTCTGGGGTTATAATGGTGCCATTATTTGATTTGATAGAGAAATTGATTGGGGGGGGGGGGACTTACTGTTAGGTGTGAAGAGCAAGAGCTTGTTTTTTCTGGCATTCAAAAGGAGGCAACGTTTTAAGAACCATGCCTCGACTGAGTTGAATACTGTCTGGGTTAGGGATTGTAGTTCAGATGTAGAGTTGGCTGAACATATGAGCATGGAATCATCTGCATATTGTATGCAGGTAGCTTGAGGGATTGCTAAGTGAAGGTAGTTGATGAATACTGAGAATAGAAGTGGACCGAGAATGGAGCCCTGAGGGACTCCAAGGGAGACTGGCAGGTGGGAAGATAGTTTATTCTGCCAAAGGACTGCTTGTTGCCTACTGTTAAGGTAAGACTTAAACCAGAGAAAGTCTTGGTGTCAAGAGCAAGGGATTCAAGAGTTTTTAGGAGTAGGGGGTGGTTGACCATGTTAAAGGCTTTTGACAGATCAATAAAGAGTGCTGATGAGAGGATGTTGTTGTTATGGTTTTTACTGATGGAGTCGGTGAAAGATAGGAGGGCTGTGGTGGTACTATAAAATGGCCTGAAGCCATGCTGACAGTTAGCTAGTATATTATGTTGGGTTAAGTGGTTAATTAGTTGATGGTGAATGCATTATCCCATAACTTTGCTAAGGGTGATGAGAGCTATAGGCCTGTAGTTGGAATACTCATTAGAGTTTCCGCCTTTCTGTAGAGGGATAATGTGGGAGATTTTCCAGTTATCTGGGATTGTACCCTCATTTACGGTTCTGTTTATAAGGATGGATACAGGATAAGCAACTGCTTGAGCTTATTTTTGCAGGTATTCAGATGGTATTTGGTCCGCAGAGGGGGTACATGGCTTAAGTTTATGTATAAGTATTTGGATGTAGGAGGTAGCGATGGGTTGTATTTGGAATGTTGGGAGAGTATCAGGTAAAGAGGTTGGGAGATTAGAGTAGTTTGTGGAAAGTTGACAGGCTAGAAATTTTATGGTGTCTGTGAAGAAGGTATTGAAGGCACTGGCAGTTTGAAGGGAAGTATTGTTATCAGCCCCTAGAGGGGGTGATGTGCTGGAGTGCCCTGGGTGTAGGAGTCTATTAACGCTAGACCAGAATTTTTGTGGATTGTTATGGCGAGATTGCTGTAGTTTACAATAGTAGTTTTTTTTGTCAGTAAGTATAGCTTTTTTTGTAGTATTTCTTAGCTGTCTAAATGTTTGTTGCTCTGAGATATTTTTGGATGCTCTCCACTTGACCCAAGATTTATTCCTAAGCAATATGAGTTGTCTAGTTTCTTTTGAAAGCCACGGGGCAGGTTTGGACTTCATTCTGATAGAACGTTTAGGAGCATGCTTATCAATGACAGTTAAGAATTTAGAGTTGAAATATTTAACAGCCTTCTCAAGAGGGAGAGTTTTTAGTGGTTACCAGTTACAGGCATTAAGTTCATTTTGGAATAATACAGGGTTAATATGTTTGTTGGTTTGAGAGATCTTGTAAGTGGGGGTGTTAGGGATGTCATTCTTTCGTCTTATAATGTAAGTTAACATATGATCACTTAAGTCATCTGGCAGAGTTCCTACCTGGTAAATTTGTTGTTGTTTATTAATGAGTATCCAATCTAGGATATTCTCTTTGTTGTTAGGTTTGTTAAGTCTAGTGGTGGTGGTGGTAATAGTTTAACTAAAGCCATGAAGATTAATATGTGATGAAGGATTATCTGTTTACACATTTCCAGTCAGTATTAAAGTCACCTAGCATAATAGTTTCTTGTGGGTGCGAAGTTGATACCCAGCTTAGAATGTCTTCTATTGTAGTGATATTATTACCAGGGGGTAAGTAGATGCAGATAATATATAGGGCTTTGGAACCGTTTAGTTGAAGTTAGGAGATAAGAACTTCAGCCTTACTATATTGAGGTGGGTTATAAAATATGGAGGAGATCTGTAGTGTGGAATTATATAGTAGTGCTACTCCCCCACCCCTACGTTTTATGCGGTCGAGTCGCAATATGTTGTAACCTGGGGGGATTATTTCATTATCTTTAGTTACAGGTTTTAACCAGGTTTCTGTGAGGCAGAGGATATGAAAGGAATGAAAATCAAGGAGGGCGTGGAGATGGGCAATTTTATTATTTATACTGCAGATATTGAGATGACCTAACAGTAAGGAATTAGAGAGACAGGTTAGGGTGGGGGGAGTGGTAGAAGGAGTTGTAAAAGTTGGGATGTTTGTTGGGCCTGGGTTAGGGTAGATGTCACAGTCTTTTAAGGTGGGAGTTTTTAGGGCAGAAGATGGGTAGTTGAGGAAGCTGGTTAGGTATTTTAGCTTTTTTACAGTTGTGTTATTGAATTTAATATGAGTAAGTTGATGGTACTTGGCTAGCAGGTAGCAGGGTGTGGATGTGGTATTTATTTGAAAATGGGTAAGGGTGTAGTTGTGACTAGCTGTTTGTTTAGGAGAGTAGTTGAAGTAGTCATAATTAAATTTATCAATGGAGGTGAAGAGATAGGCAGAGGTGAGAACAGATATGAGAGTAAATAGTAGTATGAATTTGGTTAGGATAGATTTAGTTGTTGAAGACATATTATAAGGGGTTTCTTATATAGCTACAGCAGGACATGGGTAAGATAAGACAAAGGAAACTAAGGGTTTTATAAAGTTCTTTGTGTGGGAGCAGTGGTAAGGTAATGTATAAACATAAGAGGTTTAGGAAGAGGTACTGGATGTAGGAGGTGAGGGAAAAGTAAAAATACGTATTAGATTGGATGGTTGGGAGAGAGGATGTGGTTAAGGAAGTATAAGTTTAGGACCCCTGGGGGTGGGTGGGAATTGGGGGTAGGGGAGCGGAGTGAGCCCATAGGGCGAACGGAGCAGGTTACAGCTGACAGAAGCTGAGAAGTCATCAGTTATTCAGTGAGACTGAGATCTATACAGCTTTGAGTAGGTACGTGGCACTTTAATTACTTTCCATAAAAATAAATGCAAAGGGTGTCCTTAGTTCTAGGTGTACAGGGGAGGAGGTATTTAGTAAAGAGCCCAGAAGCAGGAGTATTAAGAAACAGAAGACTGAGCTATCTAGTTTATCTACTGGTTAAGACTAAGGGTAAATCCCTGTTTTATGCCTTTTTGGGGGTGGGGGGGATATCAGGAAGTAAAAGATCCTAAATGGATAACTGGTGATAGGTGTTCGATAGAGCTGGTGGATTTCAGCTAGAAGTAAAGAATACAGTTTTTAAAGCCTTGTGTTCTGCTGCCCTTTAGTGGCCTATATGGGGAATTACACTAATTCACTAAGCTAGACAGGAGGCAAGGCAGAGAAGAATAAAAAAAAGAGGGGATGGATGGCCTCGGGGTAGGTCCACAGGTGTGCTGGCCCTTACAAATAGGTTACATAAAGCACTCACTAATATATAGTTAAACCTGTAAAAATGTAGGCCATCACCTACAATGTGAGGCTGAGCGAAGCACTTCTAGGTAGTCCACGTAAGGGTTACAGGTTGGGTTTTCTTTTCAGTTCAGAAAGGATTTTTTTTTTGTTGCAATATTGTTGAATAGGGGGACACAGCCTGTCTCACAGCATTAGGCTTATAAGCTGAAAAAGAGACAGAGACAAATAAATAAAAATTGGCAATTAGGTTACAGTCTTTGCAAGAATGGAAAGGGTAATGGTTGGGAGGAGTGCAAGTCAGTAACTGAGTGGAGTGTCAAAAAGCAATGCAGGCTAGACACAGGAAAACATCATATAGACTCCTGAAAAACTAAAATTGTGAGGCACATAAAAAAGCATTAGCCCCCTACAACCTTCTTCATCTAATTAGTACTCCGTTTAGGAGCTTAGATAAAGAAGATAACTGAGCAGATTAACAGTTAATACAACATTCACAGCAACATTAATGCTGTCATTAGCTATAGGAATTACTGTAGACTATAGTGCAAAAAACATTAAATATCAGCCTATACAAATTACTACATTTGATAAACAGCTGAAATTGACATGTAGTAGGCAATGCTAGGGTAATTTCTAGTAGCTAGGTCATTTGGAGTCATAATCATATCACCACATAATATCAGCCTGTGCAAGTTCTAATATAACTAGATTAATTAACATTAGTAGGACCTTGCATGAGGTAAGGAAGGCTAGGGTGTTGTCTAACAGCTAGGTTAATTTTACAGGCTAAAACTACTCAGAAATACTAGCAAGTAGGCTTTTCAATATTAAGTTCCTCTCTTCTAAATACAGCATCCGATTAATTTTTTGCCCCAGTTGCAGCAAACAGGTCAAGAAAATAAGAAATAAATGCCCAGATAGCAAAAAGCACGTCTTTGTACCTGGGAAAAGTATCCGGTTGCTAAAACAGGTGATAAAATAATCAGTGCTCTATGCCTGAGCACTTTTAAAGTGGGCTATAAGCGTAACTACAGTAAATCATAGTTACATGTGTCTGATAGAGTGATATTATCAGCACATTGTGACTGAGCACATTTAAAGGAGGCAAATAAGTGTGTTTATATCGGGATACAGTCAGATCTCTAGATAGCAACTAGATATTGCGGCTATGGAAGTAAACTTTTTCTGCAATTCATTTAAATTATTACCTATCCGTTTGCCAGAGCACAAGATAGATGCACACTGGTTAGACCTCAGCGGGTGAAGCTAAGCTAAAGAAAACCAGAGTTTGAGCAGTTGGTCAAACGAACATGAATGCAATCAGTGAAATACAACAGTTCTGGTTATACAGAGAATACATTATATTTGCTCAATACAGGAGTACATACCACGTGGGAGAAAGCGCTCAGAGCCTGGGTAACATAGCGTTTACCGTAGCATAGTTAACACACGTTATAGTTAGATAAAGCCTATTCGGCTAACAAAGTCTATGAAAGCAACATAACATGCAGTAAAACACAGCAAATACAAAATGCACACTTGCAGACCGCACACCACGCGGAGGACCAAGGGGTAGTTCTGTTAGGGAGAAGGGATTTAAAAATGGCACCACAAGTCCTAACCTATATTTATAGGTTTAGGATAGATACTAGGGAGGGGAGGAGGTGGGCGGCATGGAAGTACTGGGGCAGTGAAGGGAGGAGGGGGAAATACAAGCTGCCTAGAAGGATTGGTCTGATCTTTTAGCAGGAAGTGAATTTAAGAGTGCAGGTACGTAGAGCTGAGAGAAGCTGAGAGGTAATCAGTTATTCAGTGAGACTGAGATCTATACAGCTTTGAGTAGGTACGTGGCACTTTAATTACTTTCCATAAAAAGAAATGCAAAGGGTGTCCTTACTTCTAGGTGTATAGGGGAGTAGGTATTTAGTAAACAGCCCAGAAGCAGGAGTATTAAGGGACAGAAGATTGAGCTATCTAGATTATCTACTGTTAAGACTAAGAGGTAAATCCCTGTTTTATGCCTTTCTGGGGGAGGGGGGATATCAGGAAGTAAAAGATCCTACAGGGATAACTGGAGATAGGTGTTCGATAATGCTGGTAGAGTTAAGCTAGAAGTAAGAAATAGTTTTTAAAGCCTTGTGTTCTGCTGCTCTCTAGTGGCCTATATGGGAAATTACACTAATTCACTAAGCTAGATAGGAGGTAAGGCAGAGAAGAATAAAAAAAGTGGGGATGGACGGCCTTGGGGTAGGTCCGCAAGCGTGCTGGCCCTTACAAATAGGTTACCTAAAGCACTCACTAATATATAGTTAAATCTATAAAAATGTAGGATATCACCTACACTGTGAGGCTGAGCGAAGCACTTCTAGGTAATCCACGTAAGGGTTACAGGTTGGGTTTCTTTTCAGTTCAGAAGGGATTTCTTTTTTGTTGCTATGCTGTTGAATAGGGGGACAGCCTGTGTCACAGCACTAGGCTTATAAGGGACCACACACCACGAGGAGGACCAAGGTGTAGTTCTGCTAGGGAGAAGGGATTTAAAGATGTGAGAGCTTACATTCTTTGGTCATGACGGTTGACGACATGTCTGAAATGTCACATTCTTGTAAAAGTACCGAGTGCCATAGTTTAACTTTTCAAGGCACCTTTGCCAGGTGAAGACCAGGGTGTAGGACAGGACTAGAGCACTTCTGAAGTGGTGACTGAAATGCAGGTAATATTGTCATGATGTAGTTTATATATTTTTTGCTACTGTTTAGGTACATTTCATGCTACAGTTGGAAGTCTTTTGCAAATAGATTTATTAAGGTGGGTTTGTTTATCCTCAACATGAATTTTGAGATATAATCAAGAGTGTTTTGATCATACTGAATGTCATTTTGCAATGAATCACTCTCCCTTCTGTAACTGGTTACCTGATCACCAAAGGACTGCTAGTGTCGTCATCGAAGCAAGGGAGTAAGTAGAGTGAGCATGCAGGCCTTTATAGCTAGCAAAAGGAGCAGAGATGAGCAGGAGAAGGTGCATAGAGCAGGAATTTCCAGTGAAGGGGGGTAGGTTGAGGGCCTGCTGTCCCATATCTTACATGTTCAGATGGTTCTACTTTTTCTTTCTGGAATATAGTCCCATTTCTTTCTTCAGTAACACCGCTGTTTTATAAACCTAGGTACAGATGGCCCAGATTACGATGGGGAGTGAGATATGGCTATAGATACCACTCCGAAGATGAGGAGATGCACAATTTTTCAGCCAAGCTAGGCGAGTGCCTTTGACTGACTTTCTGTGAGTAGGTGCGGAGTGAAATATGCTTTCTGCAAGACTTGTAAGACAGATTTCACAACCCATCATGGTGGCCGAAATGATCTGCAATGACATACCAACAGCAAGAAACAGACAGAATTGCAAGCATGCAGCTGGAAGGACTATGGCAGACTTCTTTGGACCTCAGAGTTTAGTGAGTACAAAGGTGGTTGAAGGCAGACGTTGGTTTTGTGTGGCTCCTTCCAAAACACGTGTCATCTGCAGCAGGAAAACACATCCTGAAGTTTATAAAAAAAATGTGGTGAGGATCAAGATGCTCTCAGGAAAATGGCATGTGGAGTTATGAAGACAGCCCGTATTCCACTGGATGTTCTAGGGCCTCATTACCAGAATGACGCTGCTCCTGCCTGCCAGAAATCACCATTCTGTGTGTATATGGACCAAAGGACAGACATAGGTGATGACGAACTGTTTGTGATCCTTGTTGGTTACTTTGATGAAAAGGCAGGCAAAAATGTAATATGGTTCATTAATATGGCAAAATGTGTGTCAGGAACTGGACAAGCATGCTTTGATGCTTTAAATGTCCACTCTGATACAATTTAACATTCCAGTTTCCAACATTGTGGCATTTTCTTCAGACAATGCTACCTCAGTGATTGGAAAACACAACTTTGTGTTATCTCGTTTAAAGGAGGTGAAGCCTACCATTGTAAATGTGGGGTCTCTGTACCACCTGGCAGATCTATGTAGTAAGGCTGGTGTAAAAGCACTACAGTCACCAGTTGAAAAACTTGTATCTGATGTGTGCTGTCATTTCAGTTCCAGTGCACAAAGACACCAAAAACTGCAAGAATTTGCTTTATTTACAGACACTGACCCCCTCAAGATTAATAGACATGCACCTCAATTTGTATTTTTTGTATGCAGCCACTGACTACTAAGACTGACTTGATCTCTAAACACCTACAGAGTCATGAATTGCATATGATTTTTATGTTTCTAAAGTATGCACTGGAACCTTTACTGGCGTTCAACATTCAGCTTCAAAGCAGAGAAAATGACACTGCATGCCATTGTGCATAAACTCCTGCAGCAGTATGCTGGTAAGACTCCTCAGACCTGCAGCTGCTGTCAGACTAATCAAACACAGTGATGTTTCAGTGCTGACAGTAGCTCTGTTCTGCCAAACAGTGATCTGCGTATTGGCTATGAAGTTAAACAGTACATGAGTAGCCATGAGGAAGATATTAGTTATTGAATTTAACTTTTATAAAAAAGTTAGAGTTTTATACTGCAGTGCTGCAGAGAATGCTTAAAAGGTTTCCATACAGGATCACTTAATGAAAGATGCTGCATTCCTTATTAATACTGCCAACAAATTGGATATTTCTTCAGGACTTGTCAGGGGATGTTGGTTTCTGTCTGTGTTTCTGTGAAAATGATGCTGAGGCTGAACAATTAACTGATGAGTTTACCCAGTATCAGATTGAGGGCACAGGGAATCTGGCAGGTCCTGTGGATGGGCCCCACGCACGTGTCCAAGTACTGGGCACGCCTTCTGCGAGACCTTTGCATTGATGGGAAACTGCCACTCTAAGCAGTTTATGATAACTCTACTTTGCTTGCCGCACTCAAATGCACAAACTAAAAGAGCATTTAGCATGGTGAGGAAAGTGAAAACTAAATTGTGACAGTCTCTCAATGTAAAAATATTGAACTCATTATTAGCAGTGAAAATGAACGAAGAACTGGACTGCTGTGATCTTAAGCTGCCAAAACATGTGTTAGATGCTGCTAGCAAGTGGATTAATGACCATGTGATTTTATTTTTGATTTGTACAGAACTGCTGTTTCATGTACTTATGGTGTAGTTATGGCATTGCGGCTTGCAAAATAAATGTGTTGCATCTGATTCAAGTGTGTTGTACTGAATTTTATAAATGTTCTACTAGGCTCCATGGCAATGATGTGTTTCATACAGGGCAAAAATAGGGTGTTCCACAGGTCTGTTCAAAAAATGTACATGTAAGCAAGTGGATTAATGACCATGTGATTTTATTTTTGATTTGTACAGAACTGCTGTTTCATGTACTTATGTTGTAGTTATGGCATTGCGGCTTGCAAAATAAATGTGTTGCATCTGATTCAAGTGTGTTGTACTGAATTTTATAAATGTTCTACTAGGCTCCATGGCAATGATGTGTTTCATACAGGGCAAAAATAGGGTGTTCCACAGGTCTGTTCAAAAAATGTACATGTAAGCAAGTGGATTCATGACAATGTGATTTTATTTTTGATCTGTACAGAACCGCTGTTTCATTGTCTCACAGCAAGAGGTTCTCCAGTTCGATTCTCGGCTGGAGCGCCTTCTGTGTGGAGTCTGCATGTCTTCCCCGTGGTCGAGTGACGTTTAAAGACATGCAGGTAGGTGTGTGCATGAATGGGTGTGCCTTCTTTGAAGGTTGGGCTGGCACCTAGACACCGTAAAAATCCACTGCCAATCATTAGCGGACCAGAGTTTCGCTGTGGGGACGCCTAACCGGGAAAAGCCGAAAGACATTAGTTTTTAACACAACTGCTTTTCATGTACCTATGGTGGTTATGGTACTGCAGCTTGTAAAATAAATGTTTTACATCTGATTCAAGTGTGTTCTACTGAATCTTACAAATGTTCTACTAGGCCCCATGGCAATGGCATGTTTCACGCAGTGCAAAAATAGGGTGTTCCACATTTTGACTGTTTGTCACATATTGTTAGGGTTTGTGTACAACACTGACCTCTTAAAAGGTTGAGACATATGCTTCCACTCTCTGTTTGTCTAGTAAACTCTGTAGATGTCAGCAGTTGTTCAAGGTATCACTACAGGAAATGGATGTAACGTAGCACTGACTGAATATGGCATTTTGAAGAAGATTTTTAAGCTGGTTATTTTTATTCAGAAAAGTGCTAACCTATCCATTTGTGATGTTCCACATTTTATAAAAGTAACATTTACAATACACCTTGTGCAATTTTGAAATTAACACTGATAAACTGATCAGTGACAAAGCATGCAGCATTAAAAATCATAATACATACCAGACTCTCAACCCCAAAAATAAAGCAAGTGTGGCTGCTCATAATGGTAGTGACAAACAGGAACAAATACCTTTTGGACTGCTGACAGTGACCCCTTGTCTTCGCTTGGCATCACTCAGAATGTCAATAACAAGTGTAGCAAATTCATGGGCGTTAAATCGAGCAAGTTTCTGTCTTCCCTGTAAGAAGCAAATAATTTTATTTTCATATGGTCTCGCTCTTCATTTTCAAAGTTGAAACAGGTGTGCTATTTTGTTCTCACTGCCATTCTATTAATGTAAACTACAAATAGTTACTATACCCAACAGAATCCAAATCAATTACTAAAGGTTGTCTGACGCAATATAAATAATTTGGTTACAACCCCTAGAAAACTTCACAGATGGGGAAAAAATACCTGGGATATGAATCCCAGATAAAAGCAGCACCGTGCGCCTGCATAGTGCTAATTCCAAGGGGGCTCACCAAACAAAAAAGAAGTTATGTCTTACCATAACGTTCCATCTGTGTTATAGATCTTTATTCATTCATTACGGATAGGACTTTGGTTCCATCCACGGAACCAACACGGCCGTTTCCAAGCTCACGCCAGCCAAAAACTCTCAGCTAAGACCTATCCATAATGCCCCTCTCATAGTCTCTTCAGCTCGAGTTTGCCTGCCCCTATATTATAGAGATAGTAAGAAAGACAGTAGGAGGCTCTGTCTGAGCAAATACCTTAACTAGGAGTTCCTAAAGTCTATCAGGAGTCCAGGCAGGGGGAAGGAGGGCAGGAAGTAATGAATGAATAAAGATCTACAACACAGATGGAACATTATGGTAAGACATAACTTCTTTATCTGATGTTGTAAACCTTTATTCATTCCTACTGACAGGACTGAGTCCCCAGCTACTAGAGTCCTGGGTGGCCCTAAGGAAGGATATTCCTGAGCACCACAGAATCAAAAGATGCTCGTCCCCTGGAGGCCAAATCCAATTTGTAATGGGTGATAAAGGTATGAGGTCTTGCCCAAGTGGCTGCTGCGCAAATATCATCCATAGAGACTCTGTAATGAAAAGCCACAGAAGTAGCCATCGATCTAGTAGAATGAGCCTTTATTCTGGAAGGTAAGGATAGTTTATTCTGATGGCAGATGAAAGGTAATGATATTTCTAAGCCAGGAAGATAAATAGAGACAGGTTTACCTAATCTGGGTCCCGCAAAGGCCACAAACAATTGATCCGTTTTCCTGAAAGATTTAGTCCTGTCCAAATAAAAACAAAGCTGCCTGTGAACATCAAGGGTGTGCAAAAGATACTCCCCTCTGTTTGAATGCAGAGGGAAGAAAACCGGCAGGTCAATAGATTGGTTAATTGAAAATCCAGAAATGACCTTGGGCAAGAAGGAAGGGTCAGTACGAAGGGACACTATCCCTGTGGAAGTTCAAGTAATGTCTCTTGACACTCGAGGCCTGCAAACCAGATACTCTTCTCGCTGAGGTAAGTGCAACTAGAAGTAGAGTCTACCATGATAAAAATGTTATATCACATGAATCAGAAGGTTTGAAAGGATGGCTTGCTAATGACTGAAGTACCAAAGTCAAGACCCAGGGTTCTATGGGAGGCTTGACAGTAGGTTTAAAGTGTAATACTCCTTTCAAAAAGGTTTTGCACAGATGGTGACATAACAGAAGATTTATCAAATCTATTATGAAAATTTGTGATAGATGCTAAATCCACAGTAACTGTCAATGCTGAGGCTCCAGAATGTAGAAGAGTAGTCAGGTACTGTAGGATCTTCTGAATAAGCATAGAGAAAGGGTCTATGTCCTGATCTTTGGCCCAAGTTGGAAACCTAGCCCATTTACTAGAATATTTTTTTCTGGTGGAAGGTTTGTGTGAAGCCAGAAGAATCTCACGGACGGGAGATGAAATATCAGGCAGCCTGGCAATCACTGGAAGTGGAGGAACCAAGCTATGAGATTGAGGCTGTGGAGATTGGGGTGAATCAGTCCCTGAGGATGAGATAGTAGACCCTGAGACTGATCCAGGATCCACGGGCTGTGAATCAGATGAGACCATAGGAAAGGAAACCAGACTTGGCGGGGCCAATATGGGGCAAGGAGGATCACTTTGCTTCCAAACCTTTGAACTTTCTGGAAGAATTTCAGGATGAGGGGAAACGGGGGAAAGGCATAAAGTAGACCTGGGGGCCAATCGTGTGCTACAGCGTCCCTCGGTGATTCCCCCTGAGGGGGGATCAGGGCAAAGTAGCTTCTGCATTTGCTGTTTACAGGAGAAGCAAGCAGACTGCAGCAAGGCCTGCCCCAGTGGCAGAAGTTCTGATTCGCTATTACAGGACTGAGGGATGTTCCTGCTAAGATTGTCCGCAATAAGGTTGGAACTCCCGGGAGTGTGCGTTGCTATAAGAAAGCGGTTGGAAGCTACTGCCCAGTGCCAAATCCTCATGGCTTCCTGACACAGGGGGTAAGACCTGGTTCCGCCTTATTTGTTTATATACCAGATGACGGACATGTTGTCCAATTGAACTGCAATGGTCCCAGAAGGGAGGGATGTATAGAATGCTTGCAATGCTAACAGAACTGCCCTCAATTCCGGGACATTTAGGTGCAAATTGACCACCATGGGGTACCAGGTGCCTTGTACTGTCTTTCCCTGGAAATGCCTCCCCCCACCCTAACAGGGAAGCGTCTGTGGTCACTGTGGCCCTGGGCTGGGGGAGACAGAATGGTCGACACCAAAGATTTGATTCTGGCTTCATCCACCATAGCATTTCTTTCTTGTAAAGATTTGTAAGGCGTATCATGTGGTCGAGTGGGTGGGTTAAGATAGACTATTGTGAAGAAAGGAGCCACTGTAATATTCTCATGTGCAACCTTGCCAGTGGTAATAGGGTAATGCCAGCTGCCACAGAGCATAAGAGTTGCAGTACAAGGTGTGCTGGTACAAAGGTCTGTGGAAGGAGGATTTGGATCTGGTGTCTTATTTTCGAAAGCCTGTGAGGAGGGAGGGAAGCTTGACAGATCACTCCAATAAATTCCAGTGTTTTTGTTGGGAACATTTGAGATTTCTCCTTGTTGATCGTAATCCCCAAGTGGAGAGTGAGGCCTTGAGTGTAAGAGAGGCTGCAGATTAGAAGACTTCTGGTCGAGGCAGTAAGGAGCCAATCATCTAGATACGGAAACACCTGGAATCCTTGTAGTTGAAGATAAGCTACTACAACTGCCATACATTTGGTGAACACTCGGGGGGGGGGGGGGTGTTGTCGAGAGACTGAATGGCAGTACCCTGAATTGGTAGTGATTGGCTCCCAGCTAGAAGCTGAGAAATCTCCGGGAGCGCTGATCCATCTTTATGTGGTAATACGCGTCCTGGAGATCTATAGAGCACATCCAGTTGTCCTTCCCTAGAAAAGGGAGAATGGACTGTACCCTGACCATCCAGAATTTTTGAGGTTTCATAAATTTGTTCAATAGGCTGAGAGCCAGGATTGGTCTCCAGTCCCCTGTCTTTTTTGGCACTAAAAAGAACCTAGAGTAAAACCCGGATCATCTCTGGTCTGGTGGGACTGGTTAGAGGACTCTTTCTTAGCAGCTTTTCTATTTTTAAGGCTTCTACCTCTCTCTGATTAGGTGGCATATCGGGGATTCGTTTGATGGGTCTGGGAGTTGAATCAAAAGGGATATGGTATCCTCCGGATTTTATTCTCTGTACTCAAACATTGGTAGTAATAAGTTGCCAGGCTGGTAGGTGCAGAGAAAAATGACCCCCGACTATTTCAGAGGAAAGCAATCGGGCCGCTGCTCAGGAGCGGTGGTAGGGTTGGCCAGAGAGGGAATCTCTAGCACCCTGGTTACATGGACCCCCGCTCTGCCCCAAAAGGGGCATCTTCCAGATGAGTTGCCCCCTCTGCCCCGCGGGGATTGTTCATCACGAGTGTCACGAAAAGATCCTTGGGACTTTTTGAACCGAAATTTCCCTCCCCCCTGGTTCCTGGAGTAGGACCTCTGGGGGGGGGGGTGGAAAAATGTATGCTCACAACAGACAAGGTCTTTCCGTCTTTCTCACTTTGTGCTAGTGTGTCTCGTACTTTGGACAGGTGCACTGATGAAGGAAGATTTAAAGGGGTCTTTAAAATCACACAAACGCATCCAAGCATGACGTCTCATGACAATGCCTGATCCGGCAGCTAGAGCTGCCCCCTCGGTGGTGTGAGATATATCAAACGCATCTAGGAGTTTGATATATATTCTAGGGTAGCTAGCTGCGAAGCGACAGTGTCACACACCTCATTAGGCAGTACCCTCACCAAAGAGATAGACATTTCAGAAATTAGGTCTCTTTGGAGGCGAGTGAAGTGTGCCAGATAGTTCAGCGACCGAATGGCAAAGGTTGCTGAAGCATAGGTCCGCTTCCCCAGCCTGTCCATGGCCTGAGACTCCCTGTTCATAGGATGGACAGTGGAACTATCTTCTGCCAGTTCCCTCTTCGTGGCCGCCGCCACGACCATGGAATCAACCATCAACTGCTTGGACCAGCTGGGCTGGTCTTCAGGGGTGGATAAAAAGGGGATCAAGTTGCTTCCTGTTGCACCGTTTCTTCGGGGTGGCTCCCCAGTGGCATCTTCTGAGGAGGACTCCGGAGAAAGAGTTTCCTTCAAAGGGAGGCCTTGTGGCTCCCGTGCCCGGGATCCTAAATTAGAGGGTTGGGACAGCTGCATGCTGGGGGGGGGGTTCTGGTGTCGATGCCACTGGTGCTGACTGCGAGCCTCTGGAGGCAAGGACCCTCTCCATCAACTGGAAAGCAAGCCTGCCTGAGAAGGGATGGGATCCCCGTACCGAGAAGGACAACCGACAGCCCAAACACTGCTCCGAGTGTGTACCAGTTCCAAAGGAGCCGATGCAGCAAGGAAGTTGGTGCCGACAGGGGAAACTCCGCAGTCAGAGTCGAGACAGTATGCACCGGGGTGGTCATCGGTACAGAGATCTCCAGAGCCTGGGAAGAGGCTGGAGGAGGATAAACAGGTGCGTATGCTGTGAAGGGTTCCGTGCCAAAGGGAACGGAAGTTCTATACGGGGTGGGCAATCCCCTAGCTGCCAGAAGCTGGTCCACACCCCTAACTACATCTTGTTCAGAAAGGCTCCTGGTGGATCTATAGGAGCCTGCTGAAGGAGAGTCAGGTCTTTCAAGAAAGGGGCTAAACGGGTGCCCCAAAAAAGGGTCATAAGTTGGAGAGTATCTGTTTTTTGGGAGATGTTCAACCTTAGGAACCGAGGTCATAGTCTGCGGAGCCGAATAAGCTATTGGCAGTGTGTTCAGGGATGGTGCCGAAGCGGGTATGGTCGCCAAAGCTGGTGTCAGGACCAAGGATGGCACCGAAGATGATGGTGCCGAAGCTGGAACCGTAATAGGAGTAAACATCAGAGACGGCACTGAGGGGGAAGACACAGGACCAGGCACCGAAGTTGTCTACGCCAAGGGAGCCAGAGAAGTTCAGTGCCGACTCAGTTCCATAACGGTCGGGGATGTAGGAACCAAGTGAGTTTGTTTCTCCTTGTGTTTTTTGGTTTTAGGAGGTGGGTGAGAACTCCAACCCAGAGAGAGCCTCTGAAAAAGGCGCTTTGACTAAACCTTTCAAGATTAGTTTGTTTTTGCGCTCTGCTAGAGTCCGATTACTAAAACTAGAGCAGATGTCACAAGAAGCATTTATATGGTCCACGCCCAAACAATAAAGGCAGTGAGCATGACCATCTTGTTGGGCATTTTTCGCCCACACTTGTCACACTGTTTAAACCCCAACTTAACTTTTTCTGACATGATGTACTGACAACAAAACTACCAAGAAGGAAACAACAAGTGAAAAAGAAAAAGGATTTTTTTTTGTTGTTTTTTGTTTTTTTTGAGAAAGATAAAGAGAGAAAGGAGAGAGTACCAACGATGGTATCTAGAAATACCACAAGTGGTAAAAGGAGGGCCTACCAAAGGTAGGAGAGAGGTACAGTATCAACAATGGTAAAAGGTTAACTACCAAAGGTAAAGGGTAGGAAATAGAAACAGATTACAGGCAAGAGGAAAAATTAGTGAGACTGACTAAAAAGGGCAAAGTTTTGAGAGAAAAACTACACAAAATACACACATTTTCCACTTAGCTTTCAGAGAGAAGGCTAGGCCCGTCTGACAAGGAACTTGGCAAATGAGATCTGGAGAGACTATGAGAGGGGCATTGTGGGTAGGTTTTACCTGAGAGTTTTTAGCAGGCGCGAGCTTGGAAATGGCCGTGTCGGTTCCGAGGATGGAACCAAAGTCCTATCAGTAAGGAATGAATAAGGATTTACAACATCAGATGCAAATTTAAGTTAATTACAGATATACCAGGCAAGGGGTAGTGCCAGGATGTGCAGCTAAAAGCCAGTGCAGATGTGCAGTGGTAATGTTCACAGTACCACTATATCAGCATACCAGAGGTGAAGCAGCATGACAACTACTTTGTGCATGGCAGATGTGCATGACACCTCAACAAGGTGGTCTCCACTGTACCGAAAGCAGTACGAGTAGCTACATGCAGAGCTAAAGTATACAGTGACAGCTGGTGGCATGAAATGAGAGATAAGGCAACATAAAGCATGGTGGCCAAAAGGAACACAAATCTGGATGAGCACACAACAATGACAACCATATGTAAAGTCCAATGCCACTTCCTTGCAATTCAAAGCAGACATAGAGACTCACATATGCTGAGGCACTTACATGCAAGCCTTCCTAAACCACAAAGACTTCCTAGATGAAGTACGCATAACAAATACCCTCAGAAACCCCAAATGCACTCGTTCAAAACAACACCCACATCAACACATAGAGCTACATCTTATGGAGCCTCTATCTCTAAGCCCATAAGGCAAGCCACCACACAATCCAACATTCTAGTCACCGGAGACTCCATCATGAGACACACTGGTGTCGCTCTCACCAGGCTGAGTAAAGAGAAAGTTATGGTCAGTTGCTTATCAGGGGCTAGGGATCCGCCACATTACGCATGCACTCAGGTCACTGGACCACATTTACCAATATAACTCAGTCATAGTCCATGTGAGGTTAAATGACCGGAGACGTACCTCCCTAGACTATATGAAGAGAGACATCATGGAGCTCTCGGAATGTGTGTCTCAGGCTGGTATGAGCCTAGCATTGAGCATTATTTTTATCTTCTCCAAGGATGATGCCACAACACGAACAAAAGATGATTGACTTTAATAATTGGCTTAGTTTCGGGTGTCATTCTAAGGAGGTGAAATATTTGTCAGCATGGAAGGAGATGGTCAACAGACCATGCTCCTTTGCCAGGGATGGTCTGCACCTCTCCCCTCTAGGCTTTCGAATATTAACTAAAGCACTGTCTTCCCCCATAGTACCTTTTTTAGGCAAAGTCAAACTAAAGCTACTTCTGGCATCGCAAATCAAAACCAAAAAAATCTAAAGGCATTGGATGGCACAGTGGTGCAGCGGTAGCGTTGTCACCTCACAGCAAGAGATTCTCCAGTTCAATTCTCGGCTGGGGTGCCTTCTGTGTGGAGTCTGCATGTCCTTCCTGCGTTTGTATGGGTTTTCTCTGGGTGCTCTGGTTTCCTCCCACATTAGAAAGAAATACATCTGGAACATTTCTCCCTGGGCCTCTGCTGAAAATTGGCTTTGTTCCAAGTCAGATTTTCCCGGTTAACAAATGTTAAATAAATAAAAATAAATTACTGTTCAATGCTAGGAGTCTAAACAAAAAACTCCACTCCCCAGTAGCTCTCTCTACCTTAGAGAATGCTGACATCTGTGCAGTCACTAAGACATGGTTTAAAGCCGCAGACAGCACACCAACAATGCAAGGTTATAATGACTTCCACACATTTAGGCCAAATACTTTACAGACAGGGACTAAAGGTGGAGATGTCTCTATTTACATCAAAATAAATATACTTCATGACTGGTCAAACAGGACAATGCACTTGAGCTGCTCCATGTTCAAATCACCATAGGTAAAATCGAATACCACTTCCTTGCAAGCTATAGTTCCCCCTCTATAACTCAGGAAACCCATACCATGTATTTAAACTTATTAGAAACACTAACCATCCAACCAAATACCATATTCATGGGTGACTTTAATTATCCTGCTATTAACTAGAAATCCTATACAACACCAAACATACATGCACGCAGATTCCTGGATTTTTGTAAACAAACTCGGACCAGAGTCAATAGACTAGCCAGGGGTGCAACCATACTGGATCTGGTCCTCACTAATATGGGAGACTGCTGCACACCCCCTACTGTAATGCCTTCCCTGGTAAGGTCAGACAACAAAATGGTCTCGAAGTAAAACGAGAACCTGGACCCCCAGCTAAACCTGGAATTTTCAGGAACCATTCTAAGGCTAACCTCCTGCTATTAAGTGAGAATCTGGCAAGATTTCAAGCCCCATAAACCCTGAGAACACTGCTGCCTATGCAGAACCGTTTACAGAAACCCTATACAAGCATGTTAATAGCTGCATAGAGGCAGCTGTACCCATTAAGGAAGAAGTACAGAACTAACTCAAAAAACAATCCACCCTTGTGAAATCACAAAATCAATAGGCTATATAACAGGAGGAAGAGAATAATGGCAAAACATTAGGAGGTGCAGCACCCAGCAGGATAAAAGCACTCAAACTAAAACAACTCAGAGGACAAAGTCTACCACAGCCAAATCTGAGGTAAGCTTGGCCTCACAGGCCAAGGAAACCACAAAGCATTCTGCTATGTCCGCAACCTCAAAGACAATACACAACTGTGTGCAGAGCTCATTGTGAATGGAGCCACCTATACTGAGCCAGAAGATATAGCAAACCACCTGGCTGATAAATTCAGATCCAACTTTACTCCTCTCTCCCCCTCAACCTTCCCTCAGGAAATATCATCAAATATAACTCACTCTACTATCACTAGGGAACAGGTCCTTAATGCTCTCTCTGAGACCAAGAACACTGCATCCACTGGTCCCAGACAATATCCCAAGATGCCTTTTAAATAGCATGAAACATGACCTATCAGGACCTCTGGAATTACTATTTAACTATAGTGTCCAAACAGGCTTCATGCCTCATGAATGGAGAAAGGCAACAGTCATCCCTCTGCACAAAGGTGGGCCATCTACAGATCCTGGAAACTACAGAGCCATAAGTCTCACTAGTCTTGTACGTAAAGCCATAAAAAGAATTATCATGGAGATGATCAATAGAAATACAGTAAACCTCCAGACACTGGAATCAACTCAGTTTGGTTTCATCAAGGGCAGGTCATGCCTACTTAACCTGGTGGACTTCTTTGAGAAGGTCACCAAAGCAATGGATAAGGGCAAAATTGTTCACACTGCCTACCTTGACCTGGACACTTGGGCATTGTTGACAAACTCAAGAGGTTAGGTACAAATCCGTATGTCACCTGGTGGATAGCCAACTGGTTCACACACAAGACCCAGGAAGTTAGAATTGGGGAGTCTACCTCTACAAAGAGGCCCGTCACAAGTACAGTCCCTCAGGGATCAGTTCTTGGACAGCTCCTTCTTGGCATTTACTTCTCAGATGTCAAGGCCAATGTCAGTGGTCTCTGGCTGACTAAATTTGCAGATGATTGCAAATTAGGAGCTGACAGTGAATCTCACACTGACACAAATGTTCTCCAGGAGGGGCTGACACACACAAACAACTGGTGTCAGAGCCATGGACTAAAACTAAATGCCAAGAAATGCATAATAGTATCCTTTGGGAAGTTGTCCATCCATGGTAACTATCATATTGACAACACACCCCTTAGAATTGACCCAGTAGTCAAGGACTTCGGGACACACAGATGACAATCTAAACTTCGACCATCACATGTCTACAGTGGTGAGGAAATCATTCTATGCTGTGCAACATATAAACAAACGTAATGGCACCTAAGTCCAAGGAAGTCATTGTTCCACGGTATTCGGCATTCATCAGACCTATCACGGAGTACAATGCCCCCTTTGGTATGTACCTAACCAGGGACATCAAACAACTAGAAAATCCACGGGGGTTCCTTACTAAAAGAATACAAGACATAACATGTTCTTTGTAGACATTATCAAAGTCCTATCCCTGTATCCTGCCTTGTGCAGGCTGTGGAGGGGAGATGTATGCCTGGCAAACAAGGCATTGTCACACTCCAACCTGACAGACTTCCTGCATATCTGAAGAACAAACGGCACCAGAATTACCAATTCTAAAGACTTAAATCCTGCTTGTGATACAAAAAGAACCTGCTAGAAGACAGGTATCTATCCCAGAGACTACCCCTTCTCTGAAACAGGCTCCCCATCTACGTGAAGCAGAGTTCCTCCCCAGCGCAGTTCAAGTGCATCTTGGACAATTGGATGGGGAACAGGAAATTCATCCCTGGTTTGGCACCTATGTCTGTAATGGATACAGGCAGCCTGCAAACAGTTTATCTCCCAAGCCCTTGCTTACACTTATCAAGGGTACCAGAACTTGTCAGAGATTTGGGATGGCAAGGCCTTTGTGGTAGTTAGCCCTAGTATACACTTATGAACCTATGCTGTAACACTTTGTCCAGGGCAGTGCATGACCTGGTGCACTGTGCGTCAGGCATCAACATAACCACAGAGGTTAATAGGTGCACAGGGCACAGCCAGTGTCATTTGCACAGGTAGAGAGTGGACCCGGTGACAACATTTGTGTTGGTAGAGGATTCTATGACTGCTTCTGATTTACAATCATCTACAAATTTAGTCAGCCAGAGGGCCTTAACATCGACCTTGACTCCAGACAAGTAAATGCCTTAAAGGAGAAGTCCCAGGGCTGATCCCTGAGGGACTCTACTTGTGACTGGCCTCGTTGTAGGGATGGACTCCCCAATGCTAACTTCATGGTTCCTGTCTGTGAGCCAACTGGTGATCTACTGGGTGACCTAAGGATTTATACCTAACCTCGTTTGTCAATACTGTGAGTGGGATATCGAGTCAAATGCCTTAGTAAGGTCAAAATACACAGTGTGAAACATTTTGTTCTCATCCATTGCTTTAGTGACCTCCACAAAGATGTTCACCAGGTTCAGTAAACGTGATCTGCCCCTGATGAAAATAAATTGGTTTGGGTCTAGTGCTGGGAGGTTTCCTATGTCATTACTAATCCTCTCCATGATAATTCTTTCCCCTATGTCATTACTGATCCTTTCCATAATAATTCTTTCCATGGCTTTGCATATCAGACTTATGGGTCTATAAGTTTCCAGGGTCTGCAGATAGCCCAACTTTGCGCAGAGGGATGACTGCTTTCCATTCGTGAGGCACAAAGCCTGTTTGGAGGCCACCTGGCAGTTCAGAAACAGCAATTCCAGAGGGCCTGATAGGTCATGTTTCATGGTATTTAGAAAGCACCATGGCATATTGTCTGGGCCCACTGATGCAGTGTTCTACTCCTTATTGAGAGAAGTCAAACTCCTTTGAGATGGAAATGAACCAGCAATTGAAGAAAGACTTTGGAAATCACTACAGTCAGCATGCAACATACTACTCTGTGTCATGTTATGACTTACAGATGTAGACTATACACCACTGCTTTATCAGTGCTGCAATATACTGTACCTATTGCAGCCTCATATGTGGCTCCACTGCTACACCTGTTTCTTTTGTATCATCTCCCTGCCATGCTGCAGCTGCTGTGTCACATACAGAATGTTCTGTAGTAAATTTATCCAGCTATACCACCTATTTTTGCAAGAGCACGTTGTACAGCATGGAACACTGCATATTTCAGGACTATACTGTAGTACTTCACTGGAGGTGCCTAAATAGAAGAATATACCCTTAAAATATCCAAATATACATTCTACAACGTCTCTGGCTCTGGCTTAGTTTATATTTTATGTTATTTCTTCCACAGTTTGTAGGCTGCAAGTTTGGGTCATCGGCCATAATCCAAAGCCATATCTGGTATACCTTCCAATAAGAAAAACACATATTTGGCCTCCATCCAGGAAGCAATATAGCTGTCTGTACAGAACCTTCTGTTTCGAATGAATGTGTACTTACCAACCAGGTGATCCTGTGGGAAGTCCCCTTGTAACAATCATTCATATAAACTGGAGGTGTGCCAAATGTGTGAACTGTTTTAACCGCCCAGCTGGCACATGGACACTACTGATAATGCCCAGGGCAATAAAGACCACCTGGCAGTTCAGAAAATGGCAGCCCTTCCTATTGATATCTGCTGACCTGGACAAGCTGAATATAGCCACATGAATGAAATCTATGGCACCAAGGACTGCAGGGAAGTGTGCAAACTTATACATAACACTGCTTTTCTTCTCTGGTGTCCTTGGGAGCAAGAAACTCTTCCAAATACTGCAGTACACTGTCAAGGAACTGGTTAAGTATTCGCATTGCAGACACTTGCAATACATGTAAAGTGTCCCCATAGGTTGCTGGAAAGTCCCTGTAGTTAGGATGGACAATGTTGCACATTCCTGTCTGTCCATAGGAATGGGCATGCATGCATACTCTTTAGTTCCTCTCAATGGCAGCTTAGTTTGACAAGGTCCCCTAGTGCATTCCCGTCTACTATGAAGCAATTGATTATTTGCTGATCTGTCAGATGTTGACATGAGAGTCACTGCATGCAGTATTCATTGGCTCAGGTGGCCACAATGCATACTGCTGAATCTGATAGTGGCACACATCCACTCATGTATATAAGTATGCAGACACACACACACACACACACACACACACACACACACACACTATACATGTATTATGTACGTACTGCGGATACAGGTCAGAATTTGCCAGCAGCCTTTTGTGTGAGATGGTGATGCTAGAGGCTCAGAATGAGCCTGGAGGGGAGCAGGGGGTCTTGCTCCCCTGGAAAAAAAAAAATTAAAAATAGTTTTAATTTTTTTTTTTTTTTTTTAATTTCAGTTTAGATTCAATCTAACATGACTGTTCTTTGGGTTTGCTCTCAAAGTTTGAGGAGACACTCATATAAATAGATACATATGAGACGTGTGTGTGTGTTTGTATGGGGTCAACTTTTAATCATCTAATTTACACTTCACAGAAATGCAAATAAATGGACTCCACTTACCCGAAACCTCAGATGTACAAAACTGTACTTTATCGAACTACAAATCCTCAAAACTACACTTTACCGAACTACAAATCCTCGAAAAAAACAATCAGGTAACATACAAAACCAAAAACACACATTCTCTAATACTTTTGCAGGGGAGCAAGCCACCCTGCACTCCACCCCACACTCCCTACATATTACATATACCAACTCTGAGACTGCACCACAGTGACAGCAAGGGTAAATTTCCCTATCCTTACTGTTGTGCGATCTCCATCTGAAAGCTACAACCAATGTAAAAACAATGTACCATATAAAGATGACTGCTGACACTACCATCTTATCCGCCATGCATTACAACTGGTATGGTGTATGAGAAGTAACAAAGGCTGTATACTTGTACTTCTCACACAACTGGCAATAGACTAACTATGTTGATGAAATGGACATTGGAAAAGTGCAGTTTCGTACAACTGAGGTGTCAGGTAAGTGGAGTCAATTATTTGCGATTCAGTGAAGTCTAAATTCGATGATTAAAAGTATACCAGTTTGTACACACACGAACACACAAAGTCAAACATACATGTATGTGTATGCATACACTGCACACTTCACTGCACCTATACATGGTAAAGACCTTTAACTGCTGAAATTTAAAACTGTATGTGTTCTTTCAGGAATTGCAGAATTAAATTAAGTTGGTAAAAAGAGAGAAGAATGAATTGGAAATCTCTTTGGAGTCTGAAGATGGGAACAGAGTAGTTATGAGTTCTGAAAACCGAACATAGATTTTCAGTGATTACACCTGAAAAGTCAAATAGCATTTTTAACGCCTAGTCATGCATAAGAGGGTGGCACAGTGGTAGAGTAATTAGAACTGCCTTACAACACTTGGCTCTCACGTTCAATCCTTGGGTGGGATGTGTTCTGTGGGGTTTTTATCTCCTCATTCCCATGTTATGTTTTTTGCCTGGTAATCAACTTTCCTCCCACTTGCCAAAGACATATCAAACATGGAGAGGGAATCCTTCAAAATGCCTGCAAGTGGGTGTGTCATATGCAATGCAGTGGGTGTGTCATGTGTGTGAGAGCATTCGGAATGGTTTGGCATCAAATCCACAATCAGTTTCTCTGCCTTGTGCTCTGTTTTCCAGGTTCTAACTACCCAACAACAAACTGGATTAAGTGTGTAATTACAGAATGAAGCAACAAATGGACAACACAAAGGAGTACCAAATGCAAATTTCAAAAGGAAAGAAAACACTACCCAGGGAAAAAGGTGAAACAGAAGGCAGAGTGAAATGTTCGGGTAGCTGTGGCAGAGAAAAGCCATGGAATATCGGTTGATTGTTTCAGTTTATCTGCTCCAGACACATCAAGACAGAAACCCGAGAGACTTGGAGGAAATGCATAATATGGTCAGATAAGTGAAAAGGGGTTACCAGTCACAGAATATCTGACAGGAGAAAAACAGAAAAAAATCTGAGCTCCAGGGTACAGAGAGTGCAGGCATTGTTTGAGTTCTTGGACCATGAAAGGCTTAACCAACTGCTGCAGAACTGTTAGTTTCAACAGCATTCTGGATCTTGTTCAAAAGAAAGTGGAGGCAAGTCAAGGATGTTCATTTGGAGATGTTATTAGTCAGCAGTGATAAGTGCAGTTCAGAGATGAAGGGAAGGATAAGAAGAAGTTAAAGATAATGATCTAACACTTTCAAGACGTGCATTACAGTTGAGGGAGGAAGTTAAAGATGATTAAGGCATCTGGTGAAAATTGAGGGAGTAAATAATCTACAGAAATTAATCAGGGAAGGGATCTGTGAAGAAGGCAAAAATTAAATAACAAAAAGAGAGAAGGCTAATGTGGCTACATAAGAAGATGAGGCTAGCAATTACGTAAAAAAATAGTGAGCACAAGATGACAAAGAGAAATAGTGGTGATGTAATACAGAGAGAGAATAAGTGAAAAGACACTAGCTGAAAGGTGGCTGGTGGAAAAGGACCAAAGGTTCGGTATACAACAGTAAGAACAAAAGGAGGAGCAAACCTCGCAACACACAGGAAGGACATCACATTAGATGGAGAAAAAGTACAGGTACTGAATGAATACTTCAAATTCAGTCTTCATAAAGGACAACACAGAGAATATGTCATGCTGGGAGACACGGCAGAGCAGCGGGCACATAGTGAGAGAGAAACAGTGGGTGGGTAGGGAAACTTGGCATCTTACATGGAAACAAATCAAGGGGACCAAATGAGCTGCCTCCCACAGCTGGCAGGTAGAGATCTCAAACAGATCACAGGCTATTTTAGAAGAAATTGACAACTGCAGGATAGCAAAAGTGCTATCCTTGTATAAAAGGGAGGAAGAACATAAAATCCTGGGAGATACAGACCTATTAACTACTAGCAACAGCAGAGGAAACTATGGAGATAATCCTGAGTGAACGGCTATTTTCTAACAGGATAATGTCAGGGGCAACTGATATAGGTTCATTGTCAGAATGGACTAACAGTCACACCCTCTCCAGAGGGTAGAAAGACTAGTCTGAAATGGGGAGTGGGGCAAGTGACAAGTACTAGTACATAAGATAGCATGAAAAAAAGAGTTAGCCTGGAAATGGAATGGTGATCACCACCTTGAATATCAAGGACATTACATAGAATGGGAAGCCACAGAAATACAATACAATGTTGCCAGTACGAAGTTTAACTCTAGGAAGGATGAGTCAAGAGTTGACAATAGCAGTGACCAGGGTGTCTTTATGTCATGGTGCATATATGTAAAAAAAAAACAACTGATCTGACAGGGCACTAAAGAAGGCAGCAACAAGGGCTAGAAAGCTTGCCAGCACACTGGGCGTGGGGGGAATGTTAAGATGCACTGCAACCTTCTTAGAAGTGCTACCCATGACAACAACTAGCACAGTAAGGAAGTAGAGATCTAGAAAATACAACAGCTGGCTAAGGGAATGTATGAGGGGGTTGGAATGCTGAGAGATGGAGGGGCAACCTGACAAAGAATTGAAGTCAGATTCCCTCTCTCTGGAAGGGATAGCCTCGTTAAAATCCACACAGAAATATTAAAATATAAAGGTAGCAGACTGAGGTTGTGAGTGAAACAGAAGGTAATGACTGAAAAAATAGGAAAAAGTAAGGGAAAAGCCTGGATGGGAAAGGAACAGGAATATGTAGATTAATGCTATCAAGTGTAACCTGCCTAGGAAAGAAGAGAGGAGAGCTGAAGAACTCTTTGAAGAAAGTTATACTGACAGAGCACACATCATAAGATTTGGGCAAATGGGAAACAAAACTGGGATGTTTAAATACCTGGATTCAAGATTTACAGGAAGGGCAGAGTGTGAATTTTTTAAGGGGTAGCACTCTACATAACAGAAAAGTAAAAAAAGTGAAATCAGAAGAAGAAATGGTGAGGGAAAAGAACAGAACATGTGGCAAAATCAAAGAAAACTATAATACATACACCAACACTTTGAAAAAGTATATTTAATTATATACTAGCGACTGATAAACTGAGGAGTACAAACAGATGGCTGGTAGAAAGAATGAAATGGAAATAGAATGCAGATGAACTTCAACCTTTCCAAAGCAAAATGCAGTTTCCTTTGATCTAGAGTGGCTAGCAAATGAAAAGGCAAGAAATGCTGCATAATATAGCAATAACCCACCCCTGGGTGTGGGTAATGCGGAATTTACCCATGGTTGGATTAACGGAGATGTCCGTTGCTTATTTTAAAGCTGTCTCGCTATGTTAAACCCATTTAACATAGCGAAACAGAAAAAGCAACGGAGATCTTGCTTTCTCCGTTGCTTTTTTTTTTTTTAAACCTGTCTCGCTATGTTAAATGGGTTTAACACAGCGAGACAGCTTTAAAATAAGCAACGGAGATCTCCGGATCCAGATGCAGCTGCCCTAGAAGATGGTTCTGCTGTATCACAGCTGCATTTAATGGAGTGGCGTGCCACCTGAGGAGCAGCTCCTAAAGAGACATCACCTGAGTTTTATGAGAGTCAGGAAGGTCAGAAACTACTTGAGTGGCTTGAGAAAGAAGAGGCAAAGTACATCTGGTCATATGGGATTGGTAGTTTATAACACGGAAAGCTAAAATGGCAGAAGTATATACCTTTTTCTATATTCTTTCCATGGTCTTGCTCTCCTTATCAGAAGGGAGAAGATAGGTGGATGGCAATAGTCTGGAAGTTTTGGCTGAAGCAATGGAAACCACAGTAGGATCTGCTGAAGGACATCTGTAAAGAAATGTGCATTCATCTGGCACCTTATAAAACCGATCAGGCCTTTTAGGGGACAGGGGCCTGTGAGTCTGGGGCCTTAGATGCTGAAGAAAATGCATCCAAAAAGGCTGGTAAGACTTAAGGTACAGCTGAAGGGAAACTATACTCCATTTGTAAAAGATCATATCTTTTCTGCACATCAGAAACCTGAGAGCAGTCCCGTTTAGCAGTCCCAGTTCCTCCGGTTCGATTCTTGGCTGGGGTGCCTTCTGTGTGGAATCTGCATGTCCTCCCTTTGTTCGCATGGGTTTCCTCCCACATTCCAAAGACATGCGTCTGGAGCATTTCTCCCCAAGCCTCCATTGAAAATTGGCTCTATTCCAGTCAGACTTTTCCGGTAAACAAAAGTTAAATAAATAAATAAATAAAATTTAAAAAAACTTCCTCATTTTAGCTAAGGTTTCCCCAAAGGAGATCTCTTCTACTGGAGAATCCGTCATTAGACTCTTCCTCAGGGGAAGCATATTCTAGAGGGGATGGAATATGATTGGAGTAGGCCAAGGATTCATCCTCAAAACAGTCCTTATCCTCCGATTCCAGTTCCCTAACTCTCTTGAGTGGGGAAGAAGTTAAAGGAGAAATGGGAACTGCTGAAGGAGGCTTAAGAACCATGAGTATATTAAGCAAGTCTTGAGAAAAGTTTTCCCAACTGGATTGTGGAGTCTTGGGCGCAGAAATGTGCTTGGTTTTCTGCTTCTTTTTTAACTGCACATCTGCCTGATGAAAAGTGGAGGGACCCGATGTAGGCCTGCACTTAATTATAGAAGTCGGAATTTCTTCACTAACTAGAATCTGAGGGATACCCCTATGCCCTTCTGAAATAATGAGCCTTGGTTCCCCCTGACCGTCTGATGCAGATGTCTGCAATGCCTCTGAGGACGTGCCTAAGGTGGATTTCTTGACAGCTTCCCAAGCAGTACCCGCTGAGGAACCTCAGCCAACCTCCAGATGGATCTCTAGGTCTTCACTGGCATCACAAGAAACATCAGAGGTAGGAGGCACAGCTGAAAATTTAGGCCACGGCTTCTTGGCCTTCCTCCAACACTGGCTTGACAGTAGGTCCAGAAGTACCTTCCACAACATCCCTAGCTAAACACTTCAGTCGCTGATTTTCTAAGTAAATATTTAGGGATGAAAGATGGCTACGTAGGGTCTTGGGGATGAAGGTCTGGCAAACAGAGCAGTATCTGTGGTCATGCGTAGGTCCCAAACAAAAGAGGCACAGGTGGGGACTATCATTATGTGGACTCTGTCTCCCACATTGACACTTGCCTTTCCTGGAGGACATGAAAATCTCACAACAGAAAGCAGTAGCAAATGAAAAAGAAAAATCCCACCAGGGCACTTATCTGAAAACTGGGCCAGCAGCAAACAACTCTGGCAAACAGAAAGATGATCAAAGATGGTATTCAGATGGGTGGCACAGAAATTCTGAGGACTGTATGTATGGATGCTGCTTTTATGGCCAACATACTCCAAAGCCATACATGTGATGTCCCATGTACTAGCAGTATTTAAAAGCTCTTGTATACTGGCCGGACATCAGGTTGCCCTTGGCAGAGGATCCTCATGTAAAGAATACTGCAACATTAGAACAGAAGGACATCTATAGTTATGGTAAGATTTTACACAACTGTTCTTTATGGGGGTCAACAGACATGACTATGAATAGAAAACAGTGAAGGTAAGAGAAAGAAGTCATTACATCCAAACCAAGTGGTCATACAGGTAATATGGGAGATACACTAGATATAATGAGATAAAGCAAAATACACAGAAGTGAGGGAGGAGGTAAAGTAATAAGATCACAGAAGATAAAGCCAGGGTAGAAAGGAGCTAAGAGAGAGGCTGACAAAAGTTTTTGCCTGTTGCACAGGCAAGAGGAAATGAATATAACTGGGGCTCATCAATTCAGTGTTCTTGGCCTTACAGAGAGCCGTGAGGACATGTTTCCTAGTGACAGATGGGGAAGTTCACAGACACAAGGTACAGGGTGTGATTCTGACCTCTGGTTATTGGCTAGGCTTGTAATAGTCTGCAGACTGACAGTTGAGTATTTATCTGTGAATCTAAGAACTGATGAAAGGTTACTCAGCCTCCATGCAGACATGTTATATGTATCGAGCTCATTGTTAATGGAGCCACCTACACTGAGCCAGAAGATACAGGAAACTTACTGGCAGATGAATTCAGCTCTAACTTAACTCTCCTCTCCCTCAACCTCCCTTTCAGGAAATACCATCAAATATCACTCTCCCTGCTATCACTTGGGAACAGATCTTCAATGCTATCTGTAAGGCAAGGCCTAGAACACTGCCATTGATGGTTCCCGCTAATATCTCAGGCTGCCTTCTACAAAAGCATGAAACATGACCTATCAGGGCCCTCTGGAATCACTATTTAAAACCATAGCCTCCATACAGGTGTAGTGCCTCATGAATGGACTAACAAACCAAAATCTGTCTGCACAAAGGCAGGCCATCTATGGACCCTAAAATCTACAAAACCATAACTCTCACTAGTCTAGTCTCATATGCAAAGACATGGAAAGAATTATCATGGAAAAGATCAACAATATCAGGAAACCTCCAGACAGTGGAATTAACCCAGTTTAGTTTCACCAAGGGCAGGCCATGCCTACTCAACCAGGTGGACTTCTTCGAGGTCACCAAAGTAATGGACGAGGGCAAAATGGTTCACCCTGCCTACCTTGACCTGTTACAGGCATATAAAACAATACCCCTAACTCTGTCATTGTTGACAAACTCAGTATGTTAAATATAACCCTTATTTCACTCAGTAGATAGCCAGCTGGCTCACAGACAGGACCCTGGAATTTAGAACTGGGGAGTCAACTTCTACAGACAGGGTGGTCACCAGTGGAGTCAGGGATCAGTCTTGAGACCGCACCTTATTGCATCCACTTCTCTGAAGTCAAGGCCAATGTCAAGGGCCTCTGGCTGACCAAATTTTGCAAATAAGGAGCAGTCACAGAAAACCCCAAATGTTCTCCAATAACAGCTGACACAGACAAATAACTGGTGTCAGAGCCACGGACTAAAACTAAATGCCAAGCAATACATAAATACTATCCTTTGGGAAGTCAGCCACCCCTGGTAACTAACACACTGACAGCACACAGATAAGATGTGAGAGATGCAACCATATAGCCAAACTGGAGGCTAAGCTCTCTCAACTCAGTACTGGCGAAACCTGTCAGGAGGAGAAGGAAACCACACTCACTACAATTCCAGTCTCACATAGACCTACCACGACAGCAAACCAAACACAAACACACAAAAACATACTCGGAGGCTCTAAATAAAAATCTGCCTAAGCAGCAGAGACCTCCAAAGCAGACACCCAAGCAACCGCTACCCCAAAACAAAACACATGCAACACATAGCTCAGAAAGCCAGTGTGCCGAACAGTCACAGCCCTTAAAGCTAAACACACCTGATACACTTGTAATAGGTGACTATCGTCAGGCACACTGACGTCCCACTCACCAGGCTGAACAAGGAGAAGGTCACGGTGAGCTGCCTGTCGGGCGCTAGGATCCGCCACATAACACAAGCACTCAGGTCACTCCAAGGCAAGTACAAATATGACTCAGTCATTGCCCATGCTGGTGTGAATGACCTGAGACGTACCTCCCTGGACTACATGAAAAGAGACAGAGGAGCTCTCTGAGCATGTGGCCCAGGCCGGTATGACCCTGACCTTGAGTAGCATCTTACCCTCACCAAGAATGATGCCACAATATGAAGACAAGATGATCAATTTCAACAATTGGCTTAAGTATTGGTGTCATTCAAAGGGGATCCAATGCCTGTCAGCCTGGGATGACATGCTCGACAGGCCACGATGCTTCGCAAGGACGGCTTGCACCTGTCACCCCTGGGCTTTCGGATATTGGCAAAGGCTCTTGCTACCCCCATAGTGCCTTTTTTAGGCAAGGCTCAAAAGACAAACCCACCTCCATAGGTATCACAAGGGATAAGAAACTAAGAGTAATGCTACTCAATGCCAGAAGTCTAAACCTCAAGATGCATGCACTCGAAACTCTCCTTAGCATGGAAAACATCGATATCTGTGCAGTAACACAAACCTGGTTCAAGGCTCCCGAGAGCACCCCAGCACTACCAAGTTATACCTCATACCATGCTTTTCGGCCCCAAAACTTGGACCGAACCAGAAAAGGAGGGGGAGTATCAATATTCGTCAAAGATACCCACACCTCCAGGTTGGTGGCATAGCATAAAGCATCAGAGACTATCCATGTGCAACTAACAGTGGGTAAAACTGCCTTCCAGTTTATAGCCTGCTACAGACCACCCTCCCAAACCCAGGAACCCCACTCGGCCTTCCTGAGAACACTGGAAAATATGAAGGTCTCTCCAAACACCATTATATTGGGCGACTTCAACTACCCAAACATAGACTGGGAGCATTACTCTAGCTCCAACACCCTAGCTCAAAGGTTCCTAGAATTTATAAACTCAAATGCTATGAAACAACTTGTTACCACTCCCACAAGAGGGGAAAACATGCTGGATCTGATCATCACCAACATGGGGACTCTATGCTCCAGACCAGAAGTGTATCCCTCACTGGTAAGATCAGACCATAAACTAATCTCACTGGATATTCAAATCCCAACCCCACCCCCTGCCCAGAAAACCACAGTGAAAAACTTCTCTAAAGCAAATTTCACACTCCTCAAAACAGAGGTGGAATCCTTCAAAGCCCCCGGGCCTGTGGAAAATACGGCCCAGACCGCCGCATCCTTTATAAACGCATTCTATGAACACCTTCAGGAATGCATGGATCATGCAATCCCAAATAAAACCAAGACCCAATCCTCCAAATGCAGACGTCCTGTCTGGTGGACCCCAGCCATAAACAAACTATACAACAGAAGGAGGAAGCTACTACATGATAGAGCAAAATCCCAAAAAGGGAAGGCATCTCTGATCAGTGTTAGCAAAAAACTACGGGCACTCATAAAATCGTCTAAGGCCAGCTTCGAGAGAAAAATTGCACAGGACACTAAGGATAATCACAAGGCTTTCTTTAGTTATGTTAGGAACCTGGGTGGGAATTCCCAGATATGCTCAGAATTAGTCCAAAATGACATACACCAAACCCACAGACATTGCCAACATCCTAGCTGACAGGTTCAGTGCAAACTCCCCCCCCCCCCACCAAAAGGGCAAATATCTATCCCAGCAGAGTGCTGCCCCCCTGACATCTCAGATGCTCAGTTAAGAGCTGCCCTCTCCAAAGCAAAAAAGACAGCATCAATGGGACCAGACGGTGTCCCGGGCTGCGTCCTACATGAACTCCAAGAGCTAAACCCAAACATAAAACTACTGTTCAATCTCAGCCTTACCACAGGATATGTACCCAAAGAGTGGCTTACAGCAACAGTGGTCCCTCTCCACAAAGGTGGTGCCTCAACAGATCCTGGAAACTATCGCCCCATAAGCCTGACTAGCTTGGTCTGCAAAGCTATGGAAAGGGTCATCATGGACCTCATAAAAAAAGATATTGGGGACCTACAGACACTGGATCCTACCCAGTTCGGCTTTGTTAAGGGCAGATCCTGCCTCTTAAACCTGGTCGATTTCTTTGAAACAGTCACCAAGGCCATTGACAAGGGGAAGGTGGTCCACACAGCCTACCTGGACCTCGCAAAAGCCTTCGATACAATACCCCACTCGGGCATTATAGATAAGCTCACCAGCTTAAATATAAACCCCTATGTCACTAGATGGGTTGCAAACTGGCTCAAGGACAGAACCCACATGGTTAGAATTGCTGGAGCCATGTCAGACTCCAAACCAGTTACAAGTGGCGTCCCACAAGGCTCAGTCCTGGGACCTCTCCTGTTCGGTATATATTTCTCGGAGGTACAGGCCAACACGGAAGGACTGTGGCTGACTAAGTTCGCAGATGACTGCAAACTGGGCACTATAATCGACTCTCCAGCCGACACAAGCATCCTCCAAAAGGGCCTCATAGAAACAGGCAACTGGTGCCAGAGCCATGGCCTCAAGCTAAACGCCAAAAAGTGTATAGTCATCCCCTTTGGCAAAAACAAAGTGCCCACAAATTACCACATAGGTGGTAATCCATTAAGTACAGAAGAAGTAATTAGGGACCTGGGGACCCAAGTTGATAGCAATCTCTCATTTAACAACCACGTGGCCAAAGTGGTTAGAAAAACATTTTATATAAACCACCTAATCATGAAGGGATTCACATCTAGATCAGGGGAGGTCATCGTGCCTCTTTACTCATCCCTCATCAGGCCCATAATTGAGTACAATGCCCCTTTTTGGATGTACCTTACCAGACACCTGCAACAACTGGAAAGACCCCAAAAGTACCTCACCAAGAGGCTCAAAGGGCTCAAACAGATGCCATATGCTGCCCGGTTAAAGAAACTCCAGCTCTACTCAGTGGCATACCGCCTGCTCAAAGGCGATCTGTGCCTGAAGTATAAAGCCATGTCCAACCCGGAATTAATGGACATGCTGCACCTCAGAAAATCCAAATCCCATCGAGCTACGCGCTCGAGACTTGAACCTCAGCACTGAAATAAATAGGACATGCTGGAGGGACAGATTCATAACCCAGAGGCTCCCTTCACTCTGGAATAAAATCCCAGTCCAGGTTAGGCAGAGTCCCTCATTGACTCTCTTCAAGAGGAATCTTGATGAGTGGATGGGGGATCGTAGGTTTACCCCGGGTATCACTTCTGTGTCACTGTTAGACAGAGGCACAGTATACTAACCTCGAAAAAGGGCATAGCAAAATTAATTTAAAATGGGTGGCGAAAGCCAAACACACTCTGGCTAGGCTTATAAATGCCCTAGGGCAGATAGCCTAGTATGAACCTATGAACCTATGAAGAGTCGGCCCAGTAATCAGAGACTTGGGGACACAGCCAGTAATCTAGCCTTTGACTATCATGCGTCTACTGCAATGAGGAAATAATTCTATGTTGCACAACTTGTAAACAAAGGTATGACCATCTAGCTCCAAGAAGGTCATTGTTCCACTGTATTCATCATTCATCAGACCTATTGTTGAGTACAATGCAAATCCAACAATTGGAACGTACATAGAGGTTCCTCACTAAAAAAATACAGGACATAAGTAACATGTACAATGTGTACCGCCTCAAAGCCCTATCCTTATATTCTGTCTTCTACTGGCCATTGAGAGGATATCTATGCCTGGCATACAAGGCATCTTCAGACACAAGTCTGATGGATTTTCAGCTTATCTGTAAAACAAACAGCACCAGAATTACCCATTCTAAAGACTTAAATATTGCCTGTGATACAACTAGGATCTACTGGACAGGCAGGTATGTATCCCACAGACTATCCCTTCTCTGAACAGGTTTCCTCATCCATGTGAAGCAGAATTCCTTCCTAACCCAGTTCAAGTGTAACTTGGACAACTGGATGGGGAACTGAAAATTCACTCCTGGTTTGGCACCTATGTCTCTAATGTTTCATCTGAGGCCCCTGGTTGTAAATGTTTCATCTTCCAAGCCCCTGCTTACATGACCAAGGGTACAAGAACTGGTAAGACATTAGGGATGTATGGCAAGGCTTAGAAAGTCCCAAGTGGTTGTTAGCCTAGTACATACCTATGAATCTATAAACCTATGAAAAAGGCATATCTACTGAAGCTGATCAGTAGAAACAGACATATGACTGGGAGTAAGTAAAAAAAAAGCCATGGTGAAGGTTACAGATGTGGTAAGGATTAGGGGTGCTGATGAAGCAACAGAACTAAGGAGGGCACAAAAGCGAGATAAGTTGTCACCTGAAATGTTGAAGCATATCTATAGAGTACTGACAAAGGATACAGATTTCTCAAAAGCACTGCTTTCAAATCCATTTTCTGACTAAAAGTTATTTCTGAATACACATTTAAACAAATTTTAAAGTAACATTAGCAAGAGTAGCAAATTATTTAATGCCTCTAATGCCCCATACAATCTCACATAAAAAATAATCAGCTCCAAGGATGATACACTTTGGAGAGGAGGACAAATCCACCATTGTAATGATATCTTAATAAAATGGCCACATATACTATTTAAAAATCATGAGTTGAACATTTAATCTTTATAAAATGGATGGCATAAAGTGGAGAAAGACTGTAGTGTTTAGTACATCACTGGCCAGCTGAGAAAAAGCAAAGGACAACAAGATTGTGACGGTAATTCCCCTTCAGAACTCACCACTGTATAGCACTAAAAAGCCTAAATTGACCAAACTACCACATCAACTAACACATACACAGCTTCTTACCACTTATAAAATTATTTAGAATGCTTGTTCAACACTAAGTAACACTCTACATGACTATGTTTCTAGTCTGTCATTACGATTCAGTGACCAAAACCTCCTGTTTTGTCCACAAACCTATCAAATCTGATAGGCATTGTCTGTACTCATACCATGCTGCTAAGGCCTGGAATTCCTTATCTTTATCCAGTAAGTCAATACCCTCCCTCCCATCCTTCAAAACCATTCTGGAAGACTTCCTAGCCAAAAGCTGGCCCTGTTCTTGCTCAACACCAGGATAAACTATATCCCTAAATGTGGATAAATACCTTTTCACACCTTACACCTCCTTACTCTCCCTTCTTCACTCACTTCCTTACTTCAATTCTCTCCCCTGGATTTCTGTCTAAATATACCACAGGTCTGCTTTTCTCTCACTTCATGTTGCAATTCCTGTTTATATTACACTAACTTACCTTTAATTTCTCTATAAACTGGCTACAATTTCTCTATTAAATCAATGTCATATAGCTTGCTCTTAACCAATGTTTTGAGATTGTGTCTAACTTGGTACAATTATTTAGACTGGTTTTGTTTTTGCTTTATTTTTAAAGACTGTAAACAACTTCTTCAAATTTTTGTAATACTTTGGAACTTTTCTCATTGGCCTTCCACTGAAAATGGGTTCCTACACAGTTGGATTTTCCTGGTAATCAAAAAAGTCAATCAATCAATAAATAAGTACTGTTAATATGCAAGGAGGATAGCAGGACCAACTCTGGGAACTACAGTCCTGTCAAGTTCAGTCTATCCTCCATGGAAAACAGAGTAATAGAAAAAATCCTCCCACAGCACAAATCAGCATGAGCTCAAAGCTAGAAGGTCAACTTGATCAAATTCTAAGACTGGGTCACAGCAAAACAGGAGGCAGCCATCTGAACAGAAGCAGTATGTCTGGATTTTAATATGGCACTCAAATTCAGTTCTCCACAAGACTACTGAAAAGACATCAACACATTCTGGGTCAATAAGGAAAGTTCAAATAGGTAGTGAGGTGGCTAAAAGGAAGGATGCAAAGGATGGTGATACAGATGGCCTGACAGAAACAGTATGACTACTGGCATGCTATTAAGTATCTCTATTTGGCCTACTGCTCTTTAACGTATGCCGCTCTGGCAAAATGAGGATAATCAGGATAGCAGGGGTCAAGTGAGCACTAGAAGAAGCAGCCCAAGAAGCGATCTAAAGAAACTATACAATGGGTGACAACACTGACAGATGCAGGTGCAACATCTCAGGTATAACTTGGTGGTAAAGTACAGATCAAGTACAGTAGAACTCAATTAGAAATGACTAGGAGAAGGACCTAAGGTGGTGGTGGTAACTTTAAAACCAGATCATCAGGTACAGAGTGACAAAGACAATGACATGATTCTTATACTCTTCCAAGCACTGGTCAGGCTTCAAATGGTATGTGTTCAACTTTACTTTAGATGCCTTTTTAAACATAATATTGGTTACAATAAAACAAATTAAAATAACAGAATATGATGAAATCACATGAAAACATATGAGCAAGCCAAGAAAGCCTTCCAAAAGGTTAAGAACAGAATTCTAATTTTGTCAATGCTTTTCTTTCAAACCTGAATTTTACTTTTTTTTTAAATGCTTTTATGATTTTTCTTCTTTATTGAATTTTCCTTATGTGCATACTGCATTTGTTGTACTTGTTAAGATTTCAGTAAAGTTAAAATACAAACCAGTTTCAAGGGTAAATTAAGATTGGCCAAGAAAGAGAGTTCGACAAGTTCTCTCTTGTACAAGTGTACACAGAATTAAATGTTTTGCCCCACTTTCTCTTTTAAAAGATCAGCTTAGGATAATTGTGGAATAAGTTGAAGGGTTTTCCCAAACATTTTTGTAAGCATTTCCTCAACCCTCAATAGACCTAGCACCAACCAAATTATAAAAGTATTTATGACTCAACAGTTTAACCAAAGAAAACAAGTTTCAGAGGAATTACAGTGTCCCTATGTCCTCATAAGACACTCAGACTAGCTAGTAAAGCTAGCCAGGGAATATTGCTCACACAACACTGTACTACCCTTGAGCATTTTTTTTGAATAACAGTGCTGTGCAGTACAGAAGATTAGACTAAATCATCAGAAGGATTTAAAAATAAGAGCAGCAATATTTTTGCTGGCTTTTGTAGTTTGAAGAATTCCTTAAACAAATTCCACTAGAACATGAGAACATTGAGAATATACTGTTGCTGCTAATCTTATGTTGGTTGAATAAGTATTTATTTTCTTTAATTTTCCAATCCTAGCCTGCATGCAACATCACAGCAATCTGAGATACAAAATAGAAAATGCTCAAAAGCTGGATATTTCATCTAGTAACACTGGAGTAGTGGGATAAAGCCCTGATTATGAACCAGTTGACTTGAGTTTGATTAGTGTCTTCAGTACCTACTGGAACTGGCAGGGGGGAGGGGAGGAGTGATGTGGTTTGCTTTCCTTACAAGGGGACAACATATGGCAACACATGCCCAAGAGTTCTTATTCCAGTGGCAGAATCCCTGGTGCAGAATGCACATTCCAAAGAGTTCTGGCTTCAAGAGGTGCAAGGCCGGCCATGAGGGGATTACCTAATATGCAGTATTATACCATGATCCCCCCAAAACGTGCACGCTGATTGGCCAGCGTGCCCGTTGTAAATCGAGTTATACTAATGGAAAAAGGTCCGGTCGCCCGCACTTTTTTCCATTAGTATAACGCCTTTTTTTTAAACACTGCCTCGCTATGTTAAATGGGTTTAACATAGCGAGACAGCTTTAAAATAAGCAACGGTATCTCCGTTGCTTATTTTAAAGCTGTCTCGCTATGTTAAACCCATTTAACATAGCGAGGCAGTGTTAAACGGAGAAAGCAAGATCTCCGTTGCTTTTTATAGCTATGTTAAATGAGTTTAACATAGCGAGACAGTTAAAATAAGCAACGGAGATGTCCGTTGCTTATTTTAAACTGTCTCGCTATGTTAAACTCATTTAACATAGCGAGACATAAAAAGCAACGGAGATCTTGCTTTCTCCGTTGCTTTCAACTCTGATGTACTGCGCAGGCGCGCAGTACATCAGAACTGCCGGATGCCAGACATCTGCGGAAGGGCAGTAAACAGGCATTATACTATGCCATTATTTAAGAAAAGTAACAGTTTCTTTTCTTAAATAATGTCATATAATAGCAATAACCACTTCTGGGTGTGGGTAATGCTAAATTTACCACGGTTGGCTTTGTTTGGTCCCTCGGGCTTCGCCCTCGGGACCAAACCACGCCAACCGTGGGTAAATTTAGCATTACCCACACCCAGGTGTGGGTTATTGCTATAGTAATTAACAGACCCTTGTTGATTCCCGTGCACAATATACTTTGCAAACATCACTGATCATGCAACTGTGGGGGTTAGGGCTGCAAAAAAAAAAAAAAAAAAAAAAAAACCCTGATGGCTGTCTCAGTAACTACCCCTCTTTTCAACTGGCTCTCATCCCCTTTGCATGACAAACTAATGACCGAGACGAGGTCTGATGGTTGGAAGGTACCAGAGGCAAAAAAGATAAAAATTAAAAATCAGGACATTTAATGTCTTACTCATGGCTGCTGTGAGACTAGGAAAAAACTTCAAAACTGTGATTGTATCATACAGGTCAGGATGGGTAGCAGCCTCAAAATTAACATCTACAACATTTTAACCCAAGTTAGGTTGATATAAATAGCACTTTGCTCCTATGTAATAATATCAAGTACACTGTAGGTCTACTTGCATACAAATATGTTTAGTTTGTGCAGACTGCAAACACACAATGGATATAAAAAGTTTACACACTCATGTTAAAAGGCCAGGTTTTTGTGTTATAAAAAAATGAGACCACAATAAATCATTTCAAAACTTTTCCCACCTTTAATGTGACCTACAACCTATACAATTCAATTGAAAAACAAACAAACCTGTTAGGGGGAAAATATAAAAAAATTAAAAAAAAAAACGTACAATAAACTGGTTACATAAGTGTGCAAACCCTTAGACTAACACTTTGTTGAAGCACCTTTTAAAAAGTACTTCTTTTATAGGAATGATGTCCTTTAGAAACGTGTTAACTGATACGATGAATGTAGCAACACTTTAAGCTATTTTTCAAAGGCAGTCTGCTTTTGAGGACTCCAAACACTGTTTTCTATCATGTTTAAATCCGATTTATGTCTTACAGCCCACTCTCTTATTTGTTCTCCATTCCTAGTCAGTCAGCACAACCTCAGGCAATGAAATACAGTTAGTTTGATGAATTACTTCTTTAGGTTTTTGGTCAGTAATTAGTGGCAAATAATTTATCTGCCAAGTAAGTGCAAGCTTATGTTGATTTTTAAGCTTAAAAATAAAGGTATTCACTTAATTAATGACCATATGATAATTGTCTAAATACAGTGATAAATTAACTCGGTGTCAAAATGTACATAAATGTGAGGAAATCTGATCTGGTGCAGTTTAGTCATTTCCAGGAACTATCCAATTTTCTTTATAATCACTCCAGAATGTTGTATACTAGTTTGACTAAAGACTAAAACACCTCAAAAGCCAAGTGGTGCAGTGGTTAAGATGTACGCCTTTCAATCACAAGGTGCACGGGGTGAATCTCACCACTGGAAAGAGCTTTGGGTTTGGGAGGGTGGCCTAATGGTTAAGGTATTTGCCTTACAAACACAAGGTGCAGGGTTTGAGTCTCACAAGGGATAATTGACTAGGCTTAAAATGGCTCACAAGGGCAGTTAGCTTAGTACTAATCTATGAACCTATTAGTTTTGATAGAGTTTTTGTTATTCTAGGTATACAGCAGTTTCCACTCTGCATATCCATATATTATTATTTTTTGTTGCTGTCACTAAACATAGTCTTGCTCAAATGTAAAATAATCTTACAATGACTTCTGTAATACCTCCCTAAAGAGACTAAATATATACATTCTTTGAATATGGTCAAAGACTTTTTCTCGATTTCTGTAGAATAAATTAAAGGGATTGCCTACAATTAATGCTTATTCTACAACAATACTCTCAATAATTTGACTTGTCTAGTATTCTTTTTCAGATACAAGTTATGACTTCTGCCTCACTCTTTTAAGGGTGTCATGTCATCACACTTTTATTTTGATTACTTTTTCAACTTGGGACTCTGTTAACACCTCTATAAGCACCTGTTTGCAAATCCCCTTACCACTGTGGGACATGTTTATTTCTGTTTATTTAGTTATTCACTGATCTGAGCTTGAAATCTTGTTTTTCTGTTTACTCACCCACCTGATATAACACAGTGACATCATGAGTTTTATTAATATGCTTAGCACAGAAACAGAAAAAACAAAACTTTTTAACGCATTATCTATTTCAATAATCCCACTACAGCAAACGATAGCCAGCCAACATTAGTAACGGTTTCTTTACTGATTATTGTGCAATACCTATCTGAAAAGTATACCCCAAAACAGTCTCACTTAGTGTTAAAGTCAAACTATACAATACAGTTATATCAGTAGTTATATTCTCAATGGCTCAGTTACTTGTTCTAATATTTTCCATGTTATATTTCATACCAGAGTGGCCAAATCATCTGGACATATCTTCTTAAAGGCTAAAAAGAAAGCATACTAACATGTACTTTACCATTCCCCTATTCTACCTGGCTGCTGCGGGCCCTGAACCTTGGGATATGCTACTACACTACAAAGCTAACTAACTCTAACTATTTTTCAACCTTATATTGAGTGTCCTGACTGCACCAAGAACCTTGAACTACCTCAAGCATTACCTGAGTGGACCGTCCTTTATTTTCTCCTGCCCTGTGCTTCCACCTGCTTGTACTACAGTTACAAACTAACTATTTTTCAACCTTATATTGAGTGTCCTGACTGCACCAAGAACCTTGAACTACCTCAAGCATTACCTGAGTGGACCGTCCTTTATTTTCTCCTGCCCTGTGCTTCCACCTGCTTGTACTACAGTTACAAAGTATGTTGTTGCACTTGACCCGTTCTGAAGGCCAATCTGCATAATTTATACTGTAATTACATGTTAAGAAACTATTAGCCTCTGGATCAGGAAAGCCTGCAGCCAGTCCACCCTTCCCTGTCTTTAGCCTCTGGAAGGATATACCCCTTGCTACCTTCCATATCCTTTCACCTATGGTGTCTTTACCCTGGATACCTGCTGTTATTACTAACGCTGCCCACTAGGTGGCGGTATACAATAGGCCTGTGCCCTACCTCTCTTTCTTATTCCCCTCAAAGTATCTGCTCTTTGAACATCTCTCTCCTCCTGCTACCTTTACATCCTTTCCCTAGGAGCCCGACTTCTCCTAACTTCTACCTTCCTCCCTATATCAAGGTTCTACCTCCTCTTCTCCTAACTACTATAATAGTTTACTGCTTTATAGTTCTACTCTCCTTCTGCTCTACTCCCCATTCTGCTCTCCTTAGCTGCGAACTGCCTGCTCTGCTACTCCTCCCTACATCCTGCTGCTTACTGATTGCCTCCGCTCCCCTCCCTACCCCCAATTCCCACCCACCCCCAGGGGTCCTACCCTTATACTTCACTAGACACTCCCCTATTTCTCTCAGCCAACCCCCATCAAACACTATCTCCACCACTGCCTCCCATTCTTTATCACTATCTATGTATCTCCACCTCATTCTCCACTATTGTAACTCTCTCCTTGTCCCAGACCTTGCCACACTTCATACTCCTACTCTATAGTACCTAACTGTTAACTATAACCTCTACCTAACTACTTTTTTCCCCCTTGCTCTTCTTCGTTGCTCCTTTACCCTTCTCTGTAACCTAGCTCTTCTCTACTTGGTCTTGAGCTCACATTCTCTTACAAGCAGTATTTACCTGACACTTACTCTCTATCATGTCTCCAATACTCAAAGCTTATTCCACATATACCCTACTCTTTACCATTACTATAGCCTCCCTATCCATACCATATTATTATACCTTCTTTGAAAATATCACTTTACATGAACAAAACCTTCACCTCCCACAAACTTTACCAACTGCATTTTTCAATATCTTGACTCATAGTAACATAACCTGTTACTCTAACTTTCTACTCCCAAAATACCATAGAACAACTCGTATATCTTTCTACTTCAACAAAAGAACTCTTACAACTCACCAAAATCCCTGAAATTCCTTGTGAATTCCCAGCAAAACCTCCTCCTTCATGGAGATATTCATCCTAATCCTGGTCCCTACACTAATAACAATTTTAATCTTAATAATATTACATCACCTATAATATCATCATGTACCAAAACACCTAACTCCCTACTAATAGCACAACTCAATATAAGAAGTTTAAATAATAAAATTCATCACCTACACTCTCTTCTTGACTTACATGCATTCGACATACTATGTCTTACTGAAACATGGCTAAAACCCTCTATTCAAGATCAGGAAATCACCCCTCCTGGCTATAATATACTTAGACGCGACCGCATAAATAAGAAAGGTGGAGGTATAGCTATTCTCTATAAATCTAATCTCCAAATCACTCTCTACAATGAACTTCCATCACTTGACTCCAAAGCCGAAATATTATCTATCAAATTAAGCATCAGCAATAACAAATCAATTTATCTCATTTGTATGTACCTTCCGCCTGGAAATAATACTCATATCCTAGAAAACGTACTTAGTTCACTTTCTAGCCAACTACCTCAGGAAACCATAATACTTGGTGATTTCAACATTGACTGGATGACCTGTTCATCCCAACACCCCACCAGCCATATAAATCTTTATGGCTTCTCTCAATTAATTAATACTCCAACTAGAATCCATAAACCCACAAATAAAGAAACAACTCTTGACTGGATCCTTACTAATAACCACCTAAACAAGTACTCTCCAGGAACTCTTCCCGATAATATTAGTGACCATATGCTCACATATGTTATTAGACAAAAGTCGCATAACCCAACTACCCATAAAGTTAAGGTGTCTCGCTCAAACAAATTCTTTAACCCAGATAAGTTTCTGGCAGAATTGAAAGCATGTGACTGGTCTCCAATGACTACCCTTGAACTAAACGAAGCAGTGGCCTACTTTAATACCAACTTTCTACAAATCCTTGACTATCATGCTCCTATTTACTCTACTAGGATAAGGACCAAATCAGCCCCATGGCTTACTAAACAAACTAAACAAATAATGCTCCTTAGAAATAAAATATGGGCTAAATGGAGAACTACCAAATGTTCATCTGATCACCTACTCTTTAGACAATTAAGAAATGCCACTAAGAAAGATACTCTTGCAGATAAAAAGAATTACTATCTTCACATTCAACAAACTAGCCAGCATTCCTCTCAAAAATTCTGGTCAGGTATTAACAAACTTCTTAAACCAGGACATTCAACTACTCCTATCCCTTCAGGCTTTAATCTCAATAACTCCACTCTGATCCCAGATGCCTTTAACAAGTACTTTATAGAAACCATTCAAACCCTAGCTAATTCATTACCCTCTTCTACTACCTCCTTACCTAAAACCTCTAACACTTCATCCAATGTCTTTAACATACAACCAGTGCCTACATCACTTATTTATAAGCTTCTCAAGAAACTTAAACCTTGCACCCCATCAGCTGATCAACTCCCATCAGAATACCTACAAATTGCTGCAAAAGCTATTGACTACCCCATATCCATTCTTATCAATAGGACTATCTCTGAAGGAAAAATACCCACCCTATGGAAAATATCTCACATAATACCTCTGCATAAAGGTGGCTCCTCTATTGAGCTCACAAACTTTCGCCCTATTGCCTTACTATCCCCATTAGCAAAGATCATGGAAAGATGCATACATAAACAAATTCTTAACCACCTTCTACAAAACAAACTTCTAGCCAATAGTCAACATGGCTTTAGACCTTCCCACAGTACTAAAACTGCCCTCCTTTCCTTCTCTGATGCCATAAATAATAATAGGAACAACAATCTTTTCTCATCAGCTTTATTTCTAGACCTGTCAAAGGCCTTTGACATGGTTAACCATAATATACTTCTTGACAAACTAAATCTCTATTCACTTGGCTCACATACTCTCCAATGGTTCAGGAGTTACCTCCAACATAGGCAACAAGCAGTGCTATGGGACAGCAACCTATCCTCCTTACTCCCAGTAAACATTGGGGTTCTACAAGGATCAATCCTAGGTCCCCTTCTTTTCTCATTATTTATCAACGACCTTCACTTGAATATACCCCAAGCCATCTGCATTCAATATGCTGATGACTCAACTCTTATTTGTGCTGCCAATAATGTTTCCTCCCTCCAGTCCCTCACCCAAACAGTCTTTCATAATGTTGAAAAGTGGTTTATGGAACTCTCCCTCCTTCTTAATCCCAAAAAAACAAAACTTCTTCTCTTTACCCCTACACACAAATCACCGACACCTTTCTTCACTATCTCCTCTAACAATGCTACCTGCATTAGTCCAGATATGTCCACTCGCCTATTAGGTGTAACAATTGACAATCATCTTAATTTTGATGACCACATTAACAACACCATTAAATCAGTTAATAAAAAAATCGGTACTCTCTACAGAATTAAACCCTTTCTTACCCCTTCTGCTAGAAAAACTGTGGCCCAGAGCCACCTGATCTCCACCCTTTTCTATGCCTCTGCTATATGTACAAACTTGTCTAAAAACAACATCACCAAACTTTCTACCTGCTACAATAGTATTACTAGATTCATTACTACTACCCCTTTTAGAACCCACCACTGTATTAACCTCAAGCAACTAGATTGGTTAGAACTCGACAACCACTTACTCTATCAACAATTAATTATCATTCATAAGACCCTCTTTTTCCCAGACGCTACCCCTAGCCTTACAAAACTGATTTCACCTTATAAAAACCTAGCCACACTACGATCGGCTAATAAACTCCTTGTAGCCTTAACCAAATAAAAGAATAAAGCTGGAGACTCATTATTTTCAAATGCTGTCAGGAAAATCTGGAATCAACTACCTCAGGAAATAGCAAACCTAGACTCTACATCCCTTTTCAAGAAACATATCAAAGAACATCTCAAAACTCAATGGCTATGTCCTTGTAATAATCCTGACTGAAATTACTTCTGCATTACTCCCAACTTCCCCCTTTTATTTTCTCCCAACTTTCCCACTATAAAACTAATTTTTATTGTAGACAGATTTATCTTTGAGATTGTCTCTAACATTTTTTTTTCTCTTTTTCTCTAGCACATATTGAATGTTGTTTAGTATCTAACTGTAGAATGTTACTTACCTGTAATTCTATTGTTAAACAACTATTTTTCTCTGAAAGATTATGGTTCTGCTTTTTTTGTTTTTTTTTATTGTTAAATTCATACAAATGTACAACTTTGTACTGATTTTATGTTGCTTATTATGTTTTATTGTTAATTATTGTTTTAATTCTTGTAATTCTTGTAATTGGAGCTTTTCTCCCCGGGCCTCTACTGAAAACGGATATTTGTCCAGCTAGACTAGCCCGGTCACCAAATGTAAAATAAAATAAATAAATAAATAAAAATGTACATAAACTATCCTTTTGCTATTCACTATCAGGCATTTTGCAATTTTAATTTTTTCTCAAGTTTTCTCATTCTAATTAAATTGCAACACTCCTACAGCTATTGTCAAACATGGCAGCTGTTGCATGTAAATCCGGTAGCTCATTTGAGAACAATCAGACAAGAAAGACAATTAAATGATAAATTTTGGGTAAGAATCCATTCCTCCATCACCCCTTTACACCTACTTTTATACACTGAGTCATGTCGTTTCAACAGTGGCAATCAACTACACCAAAGGTTCACACCACGGACAGCCAAATAAGTTAAGTTTCAAATACTTTAACTTGTGCAGCATAGCACATTAAATATATCACTACAGCTGTCAATGTCAGGAATTGAACCTACAGTTTTCAAATACTCTGGGTAACACTTAGCATTATACTATGTAAATTATACCATCACCAGGTGCCTAAATAAAACTCTACTGTTTAAATGCACTAACACCCAGAATATTACACTCCTTTTAGCCACAGGGATCCACTCAGTTAAATATCAACCAACCCAGAGTACTAGTCATGATAGGACTGTGGAACTGATCATCAAAGTTAAGAATACAAAGTACAGCCTGATGCACTGAACACACACACACAATTCAAACAGTATGATCTCAAGGGAAAATTAGTGTGCAAAAATCCAGTCTGACAATGACAATACCTATAAAGTACTCAGTTCCTACACCACCAAAAATCAAGGTCAGTTTTTCTACTCTCAGAGTAACAGAATACCCTGCATGTTGTGTATTCATCCCTTACCAGCAAGGTAACTTTTATCCCTTATAAAGTAACTTGTATCTTCACTAAACTGTTGAATCATTTCCCATACCTTAAGTGTCTCTCTTATTAACAGACAAGTATACACTAGCATCTCATTTTACATCACTACACAGCATCTTTATCTTAGTTTTTACTTGTGCATGACTTGACAGTTTATTTGCGGATTCTTAAAAATCTGAATCAAATATGCATGCTCCTGTGAAATATCAATTCCATCTAGTCTAGTCCAATTATTGTATTTTTGGGAAAATATGTAAATTCTACTTGAGCTTCTGCTACTGAATTCTTACCTTGCATATTAAATATTTAACTGTTTTGGTATATTTCTACTTCTTGGTCCCAGTGATATATCCTAACTATTGCAAATCAGGATGCTCTCAGCCCATACAAATATTCCCTGCCGATCACTTATTTCTCCCCAAAAAACTCCTTGGCTCCACAATAGCAGTTTAGGTGAAATATAAATACATTCCAGTACAATTCCACTCCCATGCCAATAATCCTTTATGATAAATCTACCATTACTGTCTATCCCACTCTTCCATAACTACTGAAGCCCCACTTACTATCAAATATATCAATACTATCAATATAGTACTCCCCTTTTCCCTTGTTCTGCTGCCCATACTAAAACCATTTCTTTGTCAAATACACATGTTAATTTCTATTCAACTGTAACCCCTGTAACAATGCCATTTGCACTTTGCACTTCTTAATTCATTATTCTCTGCTTTCTGTCTATAACTGTCAGGCCATTTACATTCCACGTTAATACTGACAGAGCAGCAATTCTGATTAAAAATGCCCAACTTTTCCTTGCGAAAGTTCATTTGGAAAGTGGCACAAAGAAATTCTATAGGGTTGCAAGGGAAAGAAAGATAAAGACAGTCCAACACCCTTCATGAGGGATGTGAGCAACAGTCTGCTTCCCAGTCCAGAAGACATCAAAGATAGATGGAAGAAGTACTTCCACAAGCTTCTGAATAAAGAAAACCCTGCAAAAGCTGTACTGCACTAGGCACAGCCAATGATGAAAAATGAGAAGCCCACACTATAAGAACAAATAGCACTAAGAAAAACAATCATAAAAGCTGCAGGCTCATATGAGATCATGGCAGCAGGCATATGGGGAGATTACCATTTTTACCTTCACAGAAATGAAAAACTGATCTGAAGATCTGGAAGAGTTGTAGTACCACAGTTGTCTGTGGACATCCAACATGTGCAGTATCCTTTCTCCCTCATGTTTAAATTTCTTAATGAAAATGAGGAGCTGGATAGTTTGACTCAAGGTAAACTCAAATACCACTTTAGGCATAAAAGGAGGATTCATTCTCAAAGAAACACGGTCTCTGTATAAAATGAAATACAGTTCAGTCACCATTAAAGCTTGCAACTCAGATACTCTTCCTACAGAAGTCAGAGCAATCAGTAAAACAGTCTTGCATACTAAGAACCTCAAGCCAGATTAGCTGGTTCAAATGCAGTAAGTGTTAAGTTTCTCTAACACAAACTGAAGATTCCAAGGAATGGCCACTGGCTTTCTTAGAGGCATCTAATGCAAAACCCCTTTCAAAAACATTTTGATATGAGAATGTATTGAAAGTGGAGGATCTATGGATAGACATGCTAAAAACTCCAATAAATGAACATTGATAAAGGAGTATTAAGGATAGCAACTCACACAAATACTGTAAAAGAATAGAACAACTGGCCCTGAAAGGGTGCTGGTTATGGCTTTGGCACAAACTAGAAAACGGGCTATAACTAACATATAATTTTTCTAGTATCAGGCTTTACTGATCTCCATTAGTACTTGCTGCACGTCCTCCATAAACAAGTGCCTAAAGGGAATTAAGACCCTATAACCCAGGCAGTCTGTTGAAGTTGACTGGGTCATGTGGTGTCAAACACTCCTGATCCATTCTGTGAGGAGGATTGTGGTAATTGCCCCTTGCAATTTCCAAAAAGACAGCATCACTGTTGCCTGGACCAGAAGGGAGTCATCAGACTGATCTTCAGGGATTCCTTCTGAATATTTAGAAGTATACAGGATATCGGTGGAAATGGTAGAAAAGTATACAGGAACATTCCTGTCCAAGGTAAAGAAAAGGAATCTGTCCTCCAAGCCTTCTTGCATGGAGCCCTACAGCAGAGTCTTTCCAGCTGACTGTTGAGAAGGTAGGCAAACAGGTCTGCTTGAGGAACTCCTCACAGATGGATCAAATCCTGGATTTAGTTTCCATTCATGAGGGTCTGCCCTTATCTTGTTTAGCATTTTTGTCACACTAGTTTTGATCTGATGGAATGCAGGATGCCTGTAGAATGAAACTGTGGTGTGATGTGATATCACAAGTTAACATGGCTAGTCTGCAAATGGGGTATGACCTAGTTCCCCATTACTTGCTGAAGTATCACGACTGTGGTATTGTCTGTAACCACTTGAAGAGGTCTAGGGGGCCACAGATGATTCAGACAGTTGAGTGTCTTGCATCTCTTTTACATTTACGTGCTTGTGTGTGTCCTTGGAGTTCCAAACATCTTGCACTTTTATCCCTCCTGACTCTGCCCCCCAAGCAAAGTCTGAGGCTTCTGTGGTGACTGACTACTTTGGAACAGGAAGGAAGACGAGACCTGGATTTAGGAAAATCTGTTTTATCCATCAAGTGATTTCTCTTCTGCCAAATCCCAGCACTAGGATTTGAAAATAAAGGATGTTAGTGCTGGGACCATAAAGACTTTAAATATCATTGTATTTTTCTCATGTGAAGTTTTGCCAAGGGTATTATAAGAATCATAGATGCCATAAGGCCCAAATTCCGGAGATATTTCCTTGCAGTGACTAAAGTCTAAGTGGAAAATGTTAGAAATAGATCTAGTTTTTCCAGTGGAATAAACACTATGAACTGGGGTATCTTGCTGACACCCCAGAACAGTATGAAGGAGACAAAAAAGATTTTTGAAAGTTCTCTTGGAATCCCATCTTGTGCAAGAAATCTCTCACCCAAGTGAGAGATTCCTGGCGCTTTGAAAAAGACTCTACAAAGACAAACAAGTCATCTGAATATGGAAAAATGTGGATATCCTGTACCCTGCAATGAGCTATAACTAGAGCTAAACACTTTGCGAACACTCTTGGTGCAATGGATAGTCCAAAGGCTAAGGCAGAGAACTGATAATGTGATCCAGACACAAAAACCTTAACATCTGAAGTCTGCATGAACAAGGATGTGATAAGCATACTTTTAATCTAGTGTTACCTGGAAAGGTGAACTAGGAAGAGGAGGAAACAGGTTGTGAAATTACATATTTTTGAATTTGGGCACTATAACAAACAGGTTTAGGAAAGGAAGGATCTGGAACTGGTCTCTAAGCATTTTCTTTTTTTGGCACTAAAAACAACCTTGAATAAAAACTTTTCCCAAAATGGAAAGAAGGAACTGATTTTATCACTCCATGGAACAGCACGTGCTGAAGGACTGCTGAAAATAAGAGAGTCTGGTCAGGGCTGGTGAAAGAGGACTTGCCCCTGAAAAGAAGATATTTTCTCCCACTATCATCTGTAACTGATGAATGATCTTCAGAACCCACTTGTCTGAAACTATCTATTGTCAAGGAGAAAAGTCAAGATTCAGAATTTCTGGAAGGGAAATGGGACTGACAAGGTGGGAAGGGGGGCAAGGTCACAAATAGTAATTCTGACTTGTTGGGCTCTCCCTGGTTTGAGGAAGGGGTCTGAATTCTTTTTGGAACCCTTCTTGACATTTATCTTAAATGCCTGTTTATCAGCATTTTGTTGACGCTGTTTATTTTGTTTTTTTGCCATAACTGGATGAGGGGTTAGAGAATCCATTTGAAAATTTGGAAAAGGAGGGCTGAATCATCATCACACTTTTGATAACATCTGCAGCAGATTAAACAAAAACAATCTCTTTCCAAAGAAGAATTTCACATCATCTAGGAAATGCTGAGAATACGGCCATGCATATCTCCTTAAAACAGTATCAATGGCCATAGCCCTTAAGAAGTATCGACAGAGTCATATACACACTGTACATAATGAGCAGTAGCTTGTATAATGGCAGAAACTAAATTATTTGGTACTTACATATTATCGCAACCAGATTTTTGCGATAATACCACTTGCTTACCGTTATCATAATCTGACTGAGAGTGTTGTACAAATGTCAGGAAACATCTAAAATTAAACAAATAACCTGTGTTGTACCTGTACGAGCCTATGATATAGCTGGAAAAGGTCCAAAAAAAGCATTTATGACCGTTACATTCATCAGCATTTGCTGCCACGGAAAAAAAAAAGGGAAAGGAACGTTCAGTGGGTGGAGGCGCACTATTCAGTTGAGCTTCACCACCCTGGCAGTAAACTGCATAAAGAAACAGCAGCATGCTTATTTTTTTTTGGGGGGGGGGTTGTTTTATACATTTTATTGAAAACATTGCAGAAAAAAATATGTATTGTTAAAGGAAACACACTATATAACACTTATAAACCACTAACGGTCAGAAAACAAAATCGGGAAGCAAGTGGTATTATCAGAAAAATCTGGCTGCGATAATACGCAAGTACCAATTATTTAAAGCAGATTTTTTTCCTCACAAGAAACTAAAGACTAAACATTCGTCATACTTTCACAATTAGAACAAACACATGTGAGCCTGAAAATTCAACATTCTGAAAATCAAAGCTGCAGATGCATGCAATTTTTCCTCATAGGTTCATACTAGGCTATCTGCCCTAGGGCATTTATAAGCCTAGCCAGAGTGTGTTTGGCTTTCACCACCCATTTTAAATTAATTTTGCTATGCCCTTTTTCGAGGTTAGTATACTGTGCCTCTGTCTAACAGTGACACAGAAGTGATACCCGGGGTAAACCTACGATCTCCCATCCACTCATCAAGATTCCTCTTGAAGAGAGTCAATGAGGGACTCTGCCTAACCTGGACTGGGATTTTATTCCAGAGTGAAGGGAGCCTCTGGGTTATGAATCTGTCCCTCCATACTTATCAATAATTTTCTCATCCTTGTCAGAAAGAATATGATTGGAATTAACAAAATGGATAGCAGTGGTTGGATTAACTAAACCTACAGCTGCTGGGTCAGGTTTGGGAAGAGTGTATAAAAACTTAGGACTGTGGAACTTTATACATTCTTTCTGCCTTTTCAGGGGCAGCCAGCTGACTATCAGGGAAAGTGCGGGCAGTGACACACATCCTCCAGAGTTGACAGAATTGGGGGAATAGGTGAAAGTTCTGGAAATTCCTTCTGTAAAAGGTCATAGTATTTTCTGAGGGACTGAGAAACCTCAGTGTATTCTTTCACTAAAAACGCAGGCACATTCTGAAAATAGTCTCAGAGAAAGACAAAGCCACACAGGGAGAATCAAAAAATGAGCTTTCCTAGAGTCTAAATCAGAAAACTGAAGAGAAAACACTGCATCTGTCCCCTCATCTTACCATCCAGATTTAAAATATTGAATCTTTTAAGGAAAAGAGGTATCCCTCTTTCTTTTAGCAGAAACCACCTTATAAGGAGGATCAAAAGCCTGAATTAAGCCCAAAGTCTGACCCAGTAATCTACTTCAAAGGACATTTGAGGAGTAGATACACATTTAGTACTCTGTTTATTTTTTCCTGGAAAAACAGGGCCAACAGCATTATTAATAGCAGCAACAGCTTTCTCCCTGGGATGGGTACAGCATTCTGACTAAACTGGGAAGCCTTTCCTGCTCCCTCTCAATAGGTTGAGGAGTGTGTCTTTCCTTTGACCACTGAGAAAACCCCAACAGATGCAGAGGACATGGCCAAACCCTGGTCCACAGTGGCTGTAGGTACTACACCAGAGGGATCTGGAGTAAAAGAATAGTAGTCTGAAAAACAAGCTATGGCCCACAGCAGTCACCCACCTGTGACTGAGGCAAAAAGTCTGCTGTGGTGGCAAAGTCTGCTCTTGTCTGGCTGGAAGAAGGACCTTTCATGGGAGTGGCAGTTTGTTTCATGGTAAAGCTGAAATGCTACTTCTTTCCTGGGAAAAACGAGCAGCGAAAGCTGGTAAAAATTTGAAGTTTGCAAAGTCACATCTTTCACACACAAACACAGTAAAAAGCACTTTAAAACACTTTGCCGGTCCATAAACAATCTTTCCATGGAAACAATGGTTGTAAATTATTTTAAACAAGTTTTAAACAGAGAAGAAAAACTGCTCTCCTGTTTAAAAGTAAAGTCTCATGACAGTCCATTAAGACAAACTCCTAGCTTTAAAAAACCTTCCTATAATAATACAACAGTTTTTATAATGTGAAAGCCCCCCCCCCCCAAGAGACTTTATCTGCCCAAATGAACAGCACAAGCAAGACTGCTGATCCCCTAACGCCTGCACAGGAGTGCTCTCTTCAATGATAGCAAAACTTTGAATGGGCTCGGCATGCACATCTGTCTTTTTAGTCAGGTCATTTCAAGCTGACTGGATACGTGGAAGGTGCCCTGAAACTTTGGAAGCAGGTTGGCAGAATATAATCCATACAGGTAAGACAATATGATGAACTACTTGTATAACTTATTCAATTCCCACAGTTTCATACTTCAGTTATTTTTCACTGCTTGTTAATATACCTTTAAAAGCAAGATGCTTTTCTCCAACTAAAATCAGTTGCCAATGGGAAAAAGCAGGTAGCAACTTTGCATATTACAAAAAGAAGCTCCTTGTATATTTCACTCAGAACACACTGTTTAGATTACTCATGATTAACTGCACTCAAGCTTGGTCTATCCAACTAAAATCACATACTAATGGGGAGAACAGCTAGTACCTTTTGCAAATGCAAGAAAGAAATACCATCTTCATGCTTTCCATTATTGACTCTTGTTTTCAGGCCTATAAACTACAGACATTAGTCTAGATGTCCACATTTATAAAACAGAGAAATCTTTTAATTTTGCATATAATATGATCAATGCACTTTTACTTTCGCCAGCAGCCAAGACCATGCCATTATGTTAAATGTTAACTTGCTTCTTTCTAGACTTTTTTAACTGGTTACAGTGTAAAGCCTGGAAACATTACAACTAAGAAAATATACGTTCGTTAAGAGCACTAGCATATACATCAGTCAGTAATAAAACTTTCCCTACCTCATATTTAAAATACCTCCAATGGCATACTATACAGACTTGATTTACAATATAACATGTAATTTACATCATGAAACTTTTATGGAAATATTAACGAGAACAACTGTTTTACTTACAGTTCATTTTTTTAGTTCCTGCAGTGGCCTTCTAAACATTAATGACAAAGTAGGGTTTATGCTTCACAGTGCACCTACCAGTTTAACAAAGTCAATGTACTTCCAGTCTAGCAGCTACTTCTAATGTTTAATTATGTAGCTAATGGGATTGATAATTTACAGTTTTCCCATTTACTGACACATTTTACATTGTTGCTGGTCTTCCTCTTCATCATCCTGATCTTCCAGTACTAGTCTTGGTTTCATGTCCATGGTAATCCTGAATCTTTTAGTTAACTCCTGATTTTTTTTTTTTTTTTTTTGCTCAAGCATTTACCTTTGTAACAATGGAAAATGTTTCACTGGCAGAGTCTCCCTTATAAGCTTTATTATTTTCAGAAGAGGAAAAACAGGCAGCCCGCAGTCCTTCAAATTGCTGGCTCACTTTTTGTTGGTTAAACACTATTTCCACCTTAGCTTCTTTTGTATTCAAAAAATGCATTTATTGTGTATCAACAGAATCTGAGTTTCAAAGAGCTCATCTTGAGAAGCTTAATGTTCAGCCACAATCTTTTTTTACTTCTGCCTCTGATTTTGATAATTTTATCAGCTCATCTGTACAGCCACTTAAAGCTTCTACTTTTTTCCTCCATTTTTTGTCATTTGACTTTATATATTCCAGAAGTGTCTCATTTACTTGAAACACATCTGAGCGCATTTCATTTTTTTATCTAAATTACTGGAAGCCATCTCGTATACTAAAGCTGAAATCTGAACTGCTTTTTACTATAACAGCCACAATACTAATCCCAAGTAAAGCTTTCTCTGTTGCTGGTTGATTTCTCTCTTTTTTTCTAAATTTCTTCTTTATCGGCATCCAGGCAATGTAATTACTAGCCAGTAACCGAATTTTACCCACATTGTTTAAAAAAAAAGCCAGAGTTAACAATCTCTCAATTTTACAATGGGAGAGCTCTATAGCCATCTTGGAAGCCCCAGAAGTAGAAATTCTTGACAATGCATATAATGCATTGTAGGCATACTTAAAATATAAGCCTACATGTTTAATTAGTGTGGATGTCAATTTTTCTAGTTTTTCCTTTTTTTCATGTTCAAGTAGGTCTTGAATGTTCTCAACATCTGGTTAAGTATGTAACTCTGATATTTAATCACAAGATCCAAATAATTCACAGAACTAACAGCTACACTACTAAAATGTATATCTTCTTGCTAAACTTATTAAATCAACTTTATTCTCTATCAAAAAGCAAGGAAGCAAACAGAAAATATACTTGTGTAAGAACTTATAACAGTAGAGGTCCCTACTTTTCACTGTTGCAGTATTCCTTACTAAAGGAATATCTACAGAAGATAGCTGTACATCCGGCCAGCATATCAAAGTCTTAAGCCATACCATACGTCAGACATTTGTTCTATGTCTAGGATGTAAGATACTTAAGTGATGTACTAGTGCTTAATCCTCAAAACTGAAATGCCTCAGGAGAACCACAACAACCCAAGAGGAAAGTACAGTTTTGTACCTACTATAAATGTAGATGTTCAAGTGTATATACTGCTGCAGTCATCACACTTGGGTTATCCTGCCGTCAGGCGGTCCCGCAGTCGGCAGAAATCCCAAAGGCTTGGTCTGGCATCAGTTGTCATCGCTTCTTCCCTGACGTCAGTGCGACAGGGGTATAAAAGAGGCAGCCAACGCCATTTTCTTCAGTTTTTCTTGCCCCAGAAGTCAGGTGCCCCCAACTAGGAAGGCAATACAAATAACTATGCAAAAACACCCTAGTAGATAAACAATAGTACTAGCTGTTAACAAATACACCATATAGACATGCATCCAATTGATTGATGTACATGGAGTTATAACTAACACCCTGGTATGTAGAGGGGATGGTGGGAGGGTAACCAGGACTGCAGCAGTATATACACTCGAACATCTACATTTATGGTAGGTACAAAACTGTACTATGTTCATCGTGTTATACTGCTGCAGTCATCACACTTGGGTTGAATCCCAAAGCTATGGATGGGAGGCTGGTACTAAACTGGGTTAGGCGAAGCTAGGATGCCCTGCAGAACTGCAGTGGCAAAACCAGCTCTAGTTTTTGAGTATAATGGAAGGTGGCAGTGCTTGGTAAAGGTGTGCACTGAACTCCAAGTAGCTGCCTCCAGGATGTCCTTGGTTGGAACTCCCCTGAGGAAGGCTGCCGAGGTTGCTGTAGCCCTGGTAGAATGGGACCTAATATTAACAGGCACTGCTTTCCCATGGTGCGAGTAGCAAAAGTGGATACAATGTGCTATCCATTTGAAATAGCCTTCCCTTGTGAACCTGCAGCATAGGATACAAAGAGTTGGTCAGTTTTTCTGAAGGTCTTTGTCTTATCCAAATAGTAACGTAGCCATCTGTGAATGTCCAAAGAGTGAAGGAGTTTTTCTCCTTTATTCTGGGGGTTTGGATAAAAGGTGGGTAAATGAATGGTCTGATTCAAAGCCACACTGGATACTACCTTTGGCATAAAGGTAGGGTTAGTTCGTAAAGAGACTCTGTCCTGATGGAAAATGATGCAAGAGGTCCTTGAAGGCTGTCAGTGCATTTTGCACAGCTAGCATCTCCTTTTGGTTGATGTGTAGATGCATTTGTTTTGCAGACCATTTGCCCTATATGCACTGTCCTGCCATGTGTGCTCCACAGGCGTAGTCCGAAGAATCTGTTGTCGTAGTTTGGTTTGCTGGAGGTAAGACAAAAGGAAGACCCTTGTTTATTTGACATGCTTGAGCCCACCATAGGAACTCTTTTTGAAGGCAGGGAATGAGAGGTATACTTGTTTCGAGGCTGTGCCTGTGTTGAGTCCATACACTTTTCAGGTACCATTGTAATTTTCTCATATGCAGCTTTGCATGTGGAACTAGTTGAATGCAGGATGCCATGAACCCCAATGCCTGCAGGATTTTCCTTGCAATGAGCTGGGTAAAAGTTGCCATCTTTTTGAAGTACTGAGTCGGTTGTTTTTGTTTGTCTGGCGTGAGATAAGCCATCTGGGCCGTTGTATTTAAGCTGGCACCCAGGAATATTATGTCTTGTGAGGGTATCAGTTTTGACTTCTTTTTGTTTACTGTGTACCCTAGGCAACTTAGTAGCTTTGTTACAAATGCCAGATGCTGTAATAGAATGTCCTTGTTGTCCGCTTGGATCAGGCAGTCATCCAGATATGGATAAATTTGTATTCCTCGTTGTCTGCAGTATGCAATTACTGATGCCAGGCATTTCGTAAATTCTCTGGGCGCAGTAGATAAGCCAAAGGGCAATGCAGATAATTGATAATGCGTTGTACCTGCCAAAAATCTGAGGTATTTTCTGCAATTTTGTCTTATAGGGACATGCAGGTATGCCTCTTTGAGGTCCAACATTACCAGCCAAGACTCCTTGCCCAGCATGGGAAGAAGGCTGCTGTAGTGTGAGCATTTTGAATTTGGGTACTTATGTGTTTAGGATAGAGAGGTCTAAAATGGGTCTTCAGGCTTTGTCCTTTCTTGGTACTAGAAATAGTAGAGTAAAAACCTTGACCTTGCTCCTTTGTAGGTACCTTTTGAATTGCTTTCATGTCCATGAGAGCTGAAATTTGCGTTTGTGCCTCTGCCCATTGGTTTGGAGGCAGATTTGACATGCCTCTCATCTGTAGTAAAGTGTGAAAATGAAATCCGTAGCCTCAGGTAATAATATCCAGAACCCATTTGTCCTTTGTTATGATGCACCAATTTTGGGGAAATAAAGCCAGTCTTCCTCCCAAAGGTGCTGCCAGGGCAATTTTGCTTGGCAGGCGATAAGGGAAGTCATTGTGTTTGTTTCCTGAAGGGTTGAGATCTTTCGTCTCCACCTCCGAGTTGTCGTATGCCATTGTCTAGGCCTGAAAGAACCTTGTGGCTGGCCTCTGCCCCTTGGGGGAGTCTGTACCTACCCCTTTGGGGTCTGTCTGATGCAGGAAAGGACCAGTTTTTTGATGGCCAGTTTCTGCTGAAACGAGGAGGTTGTACCTGTAAAAAATCTTTAACTGTCTGCATAGATTTTGCCTTTTCTTCCATTTTCTTTAAGACTTCCTCTGCTTTGACACCAAATAACACATCTTTCTGCAATGGAGCATCCAATAACTTTGCTTTGACATGTTCTGGTAAGGCTTGCTCTTAGAGCCAAGCATGTCTACGAATTACAGATCCTGTGACAGCTGCTCTACATGAGGCTTCCAATGAATCAAAACCACACTGTAAGGTATGCTTTCCCACCTGTTCTGCTGCATGCAGTAAATCCTGCATCTCTTTGAAATCAGGTTGATCTGTCTGAGGGATCATTTTCTGCTTTAATTGTGTAATCAAGTACTGCTGGTATTTTATCATGTGGAACTGGCAGTTTAAGGCCCTCATGGCCAAAGTGGCAGACGTATATATTTTCTTCCCCCATCTTTCTAATGCTCTGGAATCCCTTTCAGAAGGTAGTGGATTCTTAGCAGTAGAGGCCTTAACCCCTTTGGGACCCTGGGAAATGGTTTTGGGGTCTGCAACAGGGCTTTTATATAGAAACTTATGAGAATCAGGAACTCGGTGGTTCTCTGTCTGGTTTAGCTGGTGCAGGAGGTAAGGAGTCTGGGTTTAGACTAGATTCGGTGTAAACATCATCCAAAATGTCTAAAACTGGAGGAATTGCAAGGAGTCTATGCTGTGGAAGAAGAAGAAACTCACGGAGTCTTTTCTTAGAGTCAGAGTAATCTTGGCCTTCCCAGTGGAAGTGTTCCCTCATGGTGTGCAAAGTTTCCCCAAAAGAGTAGTCTTCAGGGGGGGGGGGACAGAGGGAATGGACTCTTCAGCATCTGAGTCTTCATAAGGAGGGAAGGAATAATCCTGGTCCTCAGAGTTAGCTGAGGAAATGGATGCTTGAATAAAAAACGTTCTTGGACTCAGAGAATCCAAAATAGAACCCACAAACAAAAAACACACATGAAAAAATAAGCAGCCAAACAGGAATAGATGTAACTTCACTTTACTGGAATTCTGGTACCTCGGCCTTCGCCTTCAATTGGAATATCACTCTCTAAGTACATCCAGTATATATACACACCCTCTTCATATCAATTATGCAATTAATCAATTATATAATAAATGAAAACATTTCAATATAAATACAATAATTAAATCTAATACACAATAATATATATATATATATATATATAAATACATTCAACTAAATATTTTAAATATATAACAATTAAATTTCCAAATTCATTCCATCTGGAAATAAAGTTCTATAATTAGTAATAAATTTAGATTCCAAATATAATAATTTACGTTGGAAATTAATATCTGTGCCACCTCATTGATTAATTGCATAATTGATATGAAGAGGGTGTGTATATATACTGGATGTACTTAGGGAATGATATTCCAATTGAAGGCGAAGGCCGAGGTACCAGAATTCCAGTAAAGTGAAGTTACATCTATTCCTGTTTGGCTGCTTATTCTTTCGTGTGTGTTTTTCGTTTGTGGGTTCTATTTTGGATTCTCTGAGTCCAAGAACGTTTTTTATTCATGATGAGTGCTTTTGAAGCAGCAGCCGGAGCGACAGGAGCACCAGGGGTTGTGAACAGAACCCCAGCTTTTTTGGACTTTTCTTCTATCTGGAAAGAGAGGGAAAATAAATTTGCTTCCTCCGATCCATGGTTCCAAGCTTCAAATGAGGTAACTGTGCATTTTGAGGAATTGGAGAAGTTAATGATAAAAGAAGCCACCGTTTTTTATGATATTAGACTATTAGAAAAATATGTTGAGTCTAATATCACACCCAGGGGTCTGAGGGTGGACCGCTTACCAGCATATGAATTCTCAGATGAAGACGCTGATCTTTTTGAGGAGTGGAAGGACGTGTCTCTGAAATGTACTCTAGGGTGGCTAAAGATTTTGATTAGGCGCAATGAAAGGGCGCTTAACAAAATAAGATCTGATATCATGAACATGCAAGGTGAACTGTTCTGTAACCACCCAGAATCGGAATGCGAGCTCAAAATGGTTGAAATGAAACAAAAGGTATCCAAAATAGAACAACAGGCTATTCTTCGTAAAAAGAAGAAATTTGCCAGGGATAGTAATGACTACAGTAGTGGCAAAATCTTTTCTTGGCAATACAACCTTAAGAAGGGGCGGGGGAGAGTATCTTATAAGAATGGTAGATATAGATCTCGCGACTCTAGAGATACTTCTGCTTCTTCTGTGGAAGCGAACACTTCAAACAGAAAGAGCGTTTCTTTTGAAGAGTTGAATACAGAGGGAGCGTTGAATTCAAATGGACTAACAGAAACGAACGCTTCCATGGATGAAGGATCTAATCAGCGTAAGGGTCGGAATCGGCGCTTTCAGAGGAAGGGGAACAGAAAATAAACACGGACATTTTTCAAGCAGGTCTGTTTCAAAAGGAGTTGTTTCTCCTTTTATTGACTCCATGATTACTGATAATGTACATGATATACGTTGTACTGATTGTACTTTGAATATTATTAATCTGTCTAAATGTACTATTGCCGAAGACATGAAAAGAGTTTTACAAAAAGGCACCAAATTTATACCTACACATATTCCGTCTCTGGCGGAAATTTTGTTAGAAGTTAAAAACTTCTGTAGGAAGCTTTATTTAAAAGTTTTTTTTCACAATGTCCCAAGTAACGTTAACAATGGTGAAAATGATAACTCTGTGTTGGAAAGTTCTCCAATGGAGATCTCTATTTATGAGAATGATTTCATTGATATTTATAATGATGAAACTGTTGGTGTGAGTTTTGAATATAACACGGGCTATGGTAAATTCAATATTCCAAAGTTGCCTTATGTTAGTGAATTTACCCCTTTGAAAAATAACTCTTGCATTAATTTTTTTGAAAGGGTTTTAAACAAACAGATTATGAATGAGTATATTTTGTTTAAAAAATGAATGAAATGCTATAATTTATGCAAGGAAGAGTGGCAAGCCCTTTGTGAAATTAGAAGGATGAGCAACAATTTTGTTTTTTTGGAATCAGATAAGGGAGGTAACTGGGTAGTATTAGATAAGGAAAAATACAATGATATAATATTAAAATTGTAATGTATATTTTTCTTTGTCCTCCAATCCCAAATTAGAATTCAATGATAGTCTTTTAGAACTTTTGGAGAGAGGAGAAAGATTAGGCTTTTTTTCCCCCAGTGAGGTTAGAAAGTTATTTGTTAAGAATCCCAATGATGTCAGGTTTTTTATATGACCAAAGATACATAAAAATCTGGTTGATCCCCCAGGACGTCCGATAGTTTCAGAAAGGGGGGCAGTTTTACAAAATGTTGGTATCTTTTTGGATTCGGTACTTAAAGAATACTTAGTAAGAATTCCATCACATGTAAAGAATACGACAGAAGTGTGTGATAACTTTAGGGGAATAACTTGGCAGGATAATTACTATTGGGCCAGTGTAGATGTCGTGTCATTATATACTTCTATCTCTACACGTTGGGGGCTTAGTGGCCATACATACATATTTAGGAGAAGGACTCAGGACCCATTATTTAATTTCCCTTCTAGAATTTTGTCTCACACATAATGTTTTTGAATTTAATAATAAATATTTTTTTCAAAGAGAGGGAACAGCGATGGGTGCAAGTTTTGCACCATCGTATGCTATCATTTTCATGGGACATTTTGAGAATTTATTTGTATATACTAAAAAGTTCTTTCAGAAGAATGTTTTGGTCTATAAAAGATTTATAGACGATCTTTTATTTTTGTGTAGAGGAAACCCCCAAGATTTTGATGAGTTTATATCTTGTTTAAAATTGAATCCATGTGGCTTGGATTTCACTTATGTAGTTAATAGGAACATTATTCAGTTTTTGGATGTACAATTTTATATTGGTACAGATGGCAGGATTGAACACAAACCTTACCACAAGACTACAGCAGTAAATAATTTTTTGCATGCTACCAGCATGCATAGTCTTGATTTAATTAAGTCCCTGCCTTTAGGGGAATTTAAGCGAATAGCTGGAAATACTTCTGAAGTTTCTAATATTCATAAGGAATTTGATAACATTGGCCAGAAATTATTTGATAGAGGTTACACATGGGATAATATTCAATTTCATAGAGCCAAGGTAGAAAGAATATTGAATTTGAGAGAGCATGGTTATCATGAACATAGAAATATCAGAGAAAGAAATAGATCTTTTCACAATGATAGAATTAATTTTGAAGAAATGGAAAAAATATTTTTTGTGAACAGATTTTCTCCCTTTTCACCTATTTTGAAAAATATTGTATTAAATATGTGGCCTATTATTACTAGTGATGAATTTTTGAAGGACATAATACCAAAAAATGTTATTTTTTCGTACACTAGGTGTAAAAATCTTAAGGAATTGGTGAGAAGTAAGGGTAAAAAAGAAAAACAAACTAATGCTGGGACTTTTGCATGTGGAAAATGTAGGGTTTGTGATAAAATCATAAATCTAGATGGCCACAAAATTAATGGGGTCAAATATCAAGCACTGGATCATTTTGATTGTAATTCTTCGGGGGTTGTTTACATTATAGGATGCAATTGTGTAAAAAAGAGATGGTACATAGGACAGACTAAACGTAGGGTAAAACAAAGAATCATGGAGCATTTGGGAGACATCAGGAATGGCAGACTTGATAGTCCTGTTGCTAGTCATTTTCATCAATTCCATGGAGGGGAATGCATTCATTTTATTTTTAGTATTTTGGCTAAACCATATGGAGGAGGTGGCACAGATATTAATTTCCAACATAAATTATTATATTTGGAATCTAAATTTATTACTAATTATAGAACTTTATTTCCAGATGGAATGAATTTGGAAATTTAATTGTTATATATTTAAAATATTTAGTTGAATGTATTTATATATATATATATATATATATATATATATATATATATATATATATATATATATATTATTGTGTATTAGATTTAATTATTGTATTTATATTGAAATGTTTTAATTTATTATATAATTGATTAATTGCATAATTGATATGAAGAGGGTGTGTATATATACTGGATGTACTTAGAGAATGATATTCCAATTGAAGGCGAAGGCAGAGGTACCAGAATTCCAGTAAAGTGAAGTTGCATCTTTTCCTGTTTGGCTGCTTATTCTTTCGTGTGTGTTTTTCGAAATGGATGCTTGATCAGAGGAAGGATAATCTTCTTCCAGTCTAGGCCTTTTGTCAGGAGGGGGTTGGGAACCCCTGATAAGGGTAATTAAATCCTCAGCCATCTTAAGCATCTGTTTTTTAGGCATAGGGGCCTGTGTGGGGGGGGGTCTGTGGACCTGGTTTCCAAACTTTTAAGGGAGCTTTAAGTTTAGCATAAGACTTAAGAGATAGCTGTTGGTTTGAAGACACCTTCGGAAACGGAAGGCCTGTCCAAAATCTCCAGATCACTGTCAGGGTTGGCGTCCGAGGGGTGAAATGTTACCGGCTCCTGAGGCCCATCTGATTCGGTCTGGGAGGCCGTCAATTTCTAAATCAGCGGTAGTCGGGGGCTGCGTAGGCGCCTCGCTGAAAACCGGAGAACCAGCAGCAGGCCTTGCTGAGGCCTCGGTATCTGGTCTTGGCTGCCTGTCCTTATCCTTGCGTTTTTTAGTCATGGCTGATGTCGGTTGTTCCGATGACATGCTATAGTTAAATTTTCTGCCAAAATAATGTCAGGCGAAATCCGCCCAACGCTTGACTGTACGTTTGTTGAACCTAGCACAAAACCGACAACCCGAGACGTCGTGGTCTGGGCCTAAGGCAAGGAATACAATAAGAATGAAAAGCCTTATGAGGTATTTGCTTCCCACAAGAAATGCAATTATTAACTTTGTCTGACATCGGTCTGAGGCAAGAAAAGTTTCCCCAACGGGGTACTTAGCTTTAGAGAAGACTTCGAGCTGAAATTGGATTCGAAAATCTCAGGAGCTAGCCGACCGGCACTTGCGAACTGCTTTTGCTTCGGGCACCGCACGGCAAGAAAGACTGAAGAAAATGGCGTCGGCTGCCTCTTTTATACTCCTGTCGCACTGACGTCAGGGAAGAAGTGACGACAACCGACGCCGGACCAAGACTTTGGGATTCGGCCGACTGCGGGACCGCCTGACAGCAGGATAACCCAAGTGTGATGACTGCAGCAGTATAACACAATGAACATCAGAAAAGATATAACGTGGATCTAGAAAGGGGAGAAAGAAGGAGCTCCTGGCCAAAGGACAAGAAAAAAAGAACAGACAGGATGGAAGGAGGGAGGGACATAATACTTCAACAGTGAAAAGTAGGACATCTGCTGTTATGGCAAGTTCTTACACAACTGTACTATGTCCTACTTTATCACTGTTGCAGTATTCCTTACTAAGGAGCAACAGAGAGTACAAAAGCTACTTAAAGGGTGAGAGGAGAAAACAACAAGAGTCCTCAAATTTGTAAGCTTGTTTCAGCAAATCCAGTTCTGACCCTTTGTAATGTGTAGTGTTCAGTAAAAGTATGTACATAAGACCAAGTAGCAACTTCTAGGCCCTTGAAAAAGCACCAGAAGAGGCAGCCACCCTGGTAGAATGAGCACAAACTGAAGAAGAAAGCTGCTTACCATGAAAAAAAAAATAACAAAAGGAAAAGGTCTTTAAAATCCAAGAGGTACCCTCTCACCATTATTCTGAGGTGAAGGGAAAAAATGAGGAATATTAATGGGCCAATTTCAGGACAAGTCACTGACCAGCTTAAGCATAAAAGGACTGGTGTGAAACTATCTTGGTGAAAAAAAATAGAAAAGGGGGGACTGCCATGAGATCCTGGAGTTCAGAGAGTCTCTTGGCAGAAGGAAGAGCCATAAGTCTTCCAAGTACAGAACTATAGAGTAGAAGAAGCTGCAGGTTTAAAAGGAGGACAAATCAATTTTTCCAGTACAAAATTAAGGTCTCAAGACAGCAAAATGGGCTTTATTGGGAGCCTAATATGAAGGATGGCTTTCAAAAATTGTTTAACTTCAAATCCAGAAGGAAGAGGTGGATCAAGAGACAGACCAGCAGAAATCGCTGACAAATGAGATTTAACTGACAAATATGCAAGACCAGAATTGAGCAACTCATAAAAATAAAGAACAGCAGGAATACCCTCTAAAAGAAGGTCCTATTCATGCTACTGACACTAAACAGAAAACCTTTCCACTTAGCAACAGAAGTGGGTTCTCTGGCCTTCTGCAAAACCAGAAGCATGTCAAAAAGCTGGTGTTGAAAAGGAATTAAAAACCCTATCATCCAACAAGACTAATGTAGGAAGAGCAGATACGGGTGAATGAGACAGCCTTTGTCCTGTGTGAGGAAATCCATCCTGTAAGGTAACTTGTGATGAATGCCACTGGCCAGATGAAACAAAAAAGGGGGACCAATGATGTCTGGGCCAAAAGAAAGTCATCAAGATTTTGGGCCTGTCCCACATGTTCTTGTGTAAAACCTTGGGCAACAGAGAAAAAGGAGGATAATACATAGGCTTATAGGTAGGTAACTAGGCTATCAGTCCTGGGGCCTATATAAAAGATTAGCCAAAAAGGTTCCCTGGCTTTCACCACCCAAGAAAATTATTTTCCTGTGCCCCTGTCGATCAGTGCCGCAGAAGTGATCCCCAGGTTGAATTTTCTATTTCCCATCAAGTTGTCAAGATTTTTCTTAAAATAGGGCCAATGAGGAGCTTTACTTGACATGACTAGGTACATTGTTCCAGAGTATGGGAAGTCTCTGGGACAGGAATCTATTCCTCCAGCATGTTCTGTTTATTGTGGTGACAAGGTTTAGGTCCCTGGAGTTTGTGGTACAGAGCGATTGGGATTTCTTTAAGTGCAGCATGTCCAACAGCTCTGTGTTTGACATAGCTTTGTATGCTAGGCAGTGATCGCCTCCGAGTAGGCGATATGCAAAGGAGTACAGCTGGAGTTTTTTGAGACAATCTGCGTATGGCATCTGTTTGAGACTGGTAATCCTCTTAGTGAGGTACTTCTGTGGCCTTTCCAATTGTTGTAGGTGTCTTGTGAGATGCATGCCAAACAGGCCATTGTACTCTATAATGGGTCTGATGAGGGATGAGTACAGAGGAACAATGACCTCCTTTTTTCTAGAGGAGAACTCTTTTGTGATGAGGTGTGCCATGTAGAAGGATTTCCTAACTACTGTGGCGATGTGGTTATCAAAGGACAGACTACTGTCCACCTGTGTCCCGAGGTCTCATCACACTTTCGGTGTTTAGTGAGCTACTGCCTATGTGGTAGCTCGTGGGTACCGAGTTTTTCCCAAAGGGGATGACAATGCACTTCTTGGCATTGAGCTTGAGGCCATGACTTTGACACCAAGCATCTGTCTCTGTGAGGCCCTTTTGTAGAATGTCTACATCATTAGGAACATCCCTTTCCAAGAAAAAGGCATGGCATCCACTTTTCAAGCCAGAGGAGTCCACACTCAAACAGAACCTGGGAAGCTGTCTGTTCAGAAGAGAAGCAAAAGGATATGCTTGAGGCTTACCCTACTGATGGATAATGACTAGGAAAACCTCTGTGTTGTGATGGAATGTAAATCACCTGAAGAAGCATATGATGGCTGACAGCAAATTTCCAAACAAGAAGAGCGAGTCTGCAAAGAAGGTATGAGCTTGTGCCCCCTTGGTTGTTTACATACCACATGACAGTAGTTTGCCCGTGAAAAACTTGAGAGGACCTGGAACCCAGATGGATTTTAGGGCTCGAAGAGCTAAAATCAGTGCTCTCATCTCTTTGATGTCAATACGATCCTTCACTTGCTGGAAACACAACGCCCTACACCCTGATGTTGTTGGAAGAATCACCACCTCAACCCAGAGCTAAGCGTCAGTATACAACCCCTGAGTGGGGGAAGATGCTTGAAAGGGCAGACCTGGACTCAGAGATATCTGATGAATCCACCACAGAACCTCTTGTTTGAGACAAGGCACGAGAGGAATGGGAGATTCCACAGGATGACAATGCTGAAGTCAAAATGTTTTTAGAAACCACTGAAACTTTCTCATGTGGAGTCTGGTGAAAGGAACCATAGGAATTGGTGGAAGCCATGTACCCCACGGCTCGCAGAAATTCTGTTGCAGGCATCACTTGTAAAGGAAGAGGAGACTGGAAAAGGGTCATCAAGAAGATGACCTTGGGAGTAGGAGGAAGGAAAGCCATCATAGGCAGAGTATGAATTCTTCACAAAAGCTCTCATCAAAGTCAAAAGTAAACTTTATTATCGATCAGATATACACAGCAGTGCAAGCTGAATGAAATTACATTGCTTTGGTCCCTGTGCAAGACATAACAATGAACACAGTTTGAATGATAGTAAGACTAATGCACATACAGTGATAATTACAATATTAACACTAATTACCACAATTGGACAGGAAGACATTAGACAGTATTGTACTAGAAGGCACTGCAAGACTATGACTTCACATTGTGATTGCTTAGAATATTGCGCTTCATCAGTTGTAGTATGATATATTCTGATGTTCATATTGCACATGTATGGAGTAGTGACTCACTCCTGACTACTGCACATTCAGGAAGTAATAGCATAAGAAATTAGGCTAACTATACCAGTTATTGAACCAATTTGCCAGAGTGATTACTATAGCTGATAATTCATAGCAAGTGGCATATTGATTTAATTATTCACTGTCATGCTTGGTATTCACATTCAGCAGCCTTATGGATAGAGGGAAGAAGCTCCTGTTCAGTCTAAATGTTTTGCAGTGTAAGCTGCGATACTGCCAACCTGAAGAAAGCAGTAAGTACATGCCATGGTCAGGTGAGTGGGATCGTTGATTATCTTCCTAGCCCTTCCCACACACCAAGTCTCGCGCAGATCATCCATGGATGGGAGTATGGAACCAATGATTTTTTTCCGCTGTCTTCATTACCCTCAGAAGAGCCTTGTGGTCAGATGCTTTGCAGTTACCATTCCAAACTATGATGTTATTTCAGAGGATGCTCTTGATGGTCCCCCTGTAGAAGGCTTTGAGGATGGACTGAGACAAGTTTGACTTCCTCAGTTGTGCAGATGTTGTTGTGCCTTCTTCACTGTCTGGCTAATACAAATCGAACAGGATAGGTCATCTGAGATGTGGACCCCCAGGAACTTGGTGTTTTTGACTCTTTCCACTGTCACCCGCTTAACTTCCAGAGGTTCATGCATCTCTTGAGTCCTCCTGAATTCCACTGTTAATGCTTTGCTCTTGCTTACATTTAAGGCCAGATCCTAGTCAAACTCAATAACACTTCTGGAGAACCTGAATAACATAACTGATGCTAGTGAAGGAGACTAAAGGGGGTGGTCCAGAATTTGTAATGAGTGGCTCTCATCTGAAAGCAAAGGTAGCTTCTGGAGTATCTTGTGGTCATGATGGGAAATCTTAATGTCCATCCAGCACAGTGTCCTTTCCTGAGGAGGGGAAGAATGGACAGCACCACAACCATCTGGAAATTTGCCTTTATAATGACAGTATTTGGGCATCTGAGGTGTAGTATGGGACTGTGAGTCCTTGTTCTTAGGAACTCAAATAATTTTGAATATTCTCCAGATCTCTTCTGGTCTGGAAGGACCTCTTGGATGGCTTTTTTGTATAGTAGCCAAGAAATTTCTTGAGCTTTGGTTCTTTTTTTGGCCAGGTGGAATATCTGGAAGATCCTTTTAAGACTTGGTGGGATCAAAATGAAGAGGGATAACTGTAACATTTAGATACAACTCTTTACCCAAGAATCTTGTGTGATACTCATTTTAATTTGAAGGTGAACAGAAAATAGCTCCCAGACTGCCTCCAGAGGGAAACAGGCAGGCAAAGTTTCAGAAATGCTGGAAAGGTTTGTCAAAGAATGGATCTCTAAATTCTTGATTGTGTAGACCATCTTTGTCCACGGAGTGTCATCTATTAGAGGTGTCCCCATGCCATGGTGGGGTGGGGGGATTTGTCTGAAGAGATGTCAAAGAAAAACTGCTGTGATTTTTTTGAACCAGAGTCACTTTCTACCTCTGATTCCTACAAAAAAGTAGTTGGGGTAGAAAAAAAAAAGACTGATGGCAGAAAGAGTTTTTCCATCTTGCTCATTATTCGTCAGGGTATCCTTACCTTTTAGAAAAAAGGGATGATCCATCATATGGAGTATTAAGGAAGGGTGCTTCAAAGCTGTCCATAAAGGCAGTCTCAGTTAGATATGATGATGAACAACGTCAGTGCCTGTACCTGGTGCCTTTACTGCACCATTTGCTGTACTAGAAATGAGCCTCAAAGTGGTGTTAGTGATGGACAGTATTATTGAAATTTTAGTCTCCAATGTCTTTGTAATGTCTATTGGTGGTCTTCAGAGGGACTGTAAAGCTCGACTTGTGAGTTTCCTCTGCTACCTTGCAATACATGAAATGTAATTAAGCAATGCCAGAGAAAAGGTTCCTGAGGCATAGATTTTGGTCACAAACCAGTCTATAATCCTAGATTCTCTATTAGGGTAATGGAATATGAAAGTCTTCAGATAATTCATTTATTTTGGCTGCTGCAATCACAATGCAGTTTACAAGAGGGTCTGCACTCCAATATAAGCGATCTTTAGTTGGGCATAAAAAGTTCTCTTGGTATTGGTTCCACATCTGTGTCCCAAAGTGCCCTTTGCATCCATGAAGTGGTTGACCACCCAATAAATAGAAGGATCCAACGCAAAAGCCTTGCAAAACTTCCTCATTTAGGGAAAGGGTGTCAATAAGCCTACATAATTGCATCAGCTCACCAAAAGTGATTTCCTCTGGAGACCATCTCCCCAGTGCTAAAGCACTGTTTGGATCTGAGACAGTGACCGATTAAAAGGAGATGGGAACCAAAGCGCTCAGAAGACAAACAAACCTGGCAGAGTCACACCTCAAGCTGGGTCTGAGGCCCAGATATCAATCACTGAAGCTCCAGGATGTACTCTTCTTTGAATACTTCAGGGTCAAACAAATCAAAACTGTTGGAACAGAAACTGCTGGATTTGTTGGTGCCGATGGAGGGATGGCTGGGGAAAGTTTTGGTTCAGAGGCCATAGGAACAGATACTAGAACAAGGGAATTAAACAATGCTACTGAAGGAGGTCTGGAGCCCACAACCCTAGACAGCTCCCTCTGATTATCCTGATCCAGTGGATAGCACCTTCTTTTGTGAGCAGTCTATGGGCTTAGAGACAGTCAATGTAGGCTTTAAGGTCTTGGGGCAATCCAAGCCAACATCATTGGAATGGGAAGAATACAATTAAGATTTAGGGATCTTAGGCAGCAAAGCAACCAGAGTGTCAGCTGGTCTTTTCCTTTTTTTCTTGCATTCTCCTTTTCATCATTATCTCTTTCTAAATTCTTGGAAGCCTGCTTCTCAGTGCCTCTAGGTGAGAGGAAGAGGTAGATCGTATAGTCAAATTTACCATTGTGGTAGACAGATCTTTTATTATTTTTATGCTCTAAACATGCCCTTTGGCTAAAAGAAGCACAAAAGTCATGGTCAGAATCCAAGTGCTAAACATAACACACCATACACAAAGTGCAAGTCTTGAGCTGAGATTTTATGCCCACATTTCTGAAACTTTTTGAGGCCTGAAGTCTTTATGTTAAGGGAAAGAAATCTCACCAACAGACAGAAAAATGGACTTGGGTATGTCCGAGAAAGAAAGAAAACATTTGGAAAATACTAAAATTGTGTGGAAAACTTCACAAATTATGTGATTACCTGGGAAATCTGAAAAAAAAAATTGCTAAAGTAATGATTATTGGAAAAAAAATAGTCATCTTATTAAAGTCTGCTGAGCACTGGCAAATGCATCTGACTTCAAAAAGCAGCAAATAAGAACAAGGAGCATTCCTCTTTCGAGTGCTGGTGTGGCTCTAATGGAAAAAGTTGCTGGCTTGGATCTGTCATGACACAGATAACCCAATTAGTAGACACAGATGGAGGAGACAACACAGGCTCCATAGTTAAAGCATCTACGTTTGACAATAATTTTTCTGTGACAACTACAAAACTTCATAGAAAATGAACTTCCTATGATTTGGGGAAAAACATAACTTCTCAATTTTTTTATGTAAAAGCTAGTCTCCAGCAGGGCACTTATTTGCTCAGCCTTGAAGGAGTGTTATCCAACAGCTGATCTCCCAACACCCACAGCAAAGCTCACTCTTCAGAGGCAAGTTCTGAAGTCTCAGTGCCCTATCATCTGATTTTCTCCCACTTCTCTCATGCAGGACAGACTCTAGGCTATGTGTAGGGCGTCATGAAGCTTTGCAAGCAATCTGTCTGATCCTACCTTGACACGACCGCCCAGATTGCTTAGGCTTCTGCAGCAGTGGTCTAATGATGTACATCTGCTATTAAGAAACACAATTCTATTAAGATTGGCATGCAAGAGTTTTTAGACTGAATTATTTACTTGGTTTGTTATTGCCGAAGCTTGTACAAAGACAGGTATATGGGAGAAGACTGGTCAAATTCATTATGTTGAGTGCTGTAGCTGTCTTGAGCAAGAAGAAGCTACTAATAGTACTTTGGGTTTGTCTTGTTTTGACTACTATATTCTGGATTAGAGAAAATGGAGGAAATGCATGCAATGACTGAGTCCATGTAAAAGAGAAAGCAAACACCTTCCAAACTGATTTATGAGGGAGGAAGGAAGGCGTAGAAGATTTTGACTTGGGGCAAGTGGTATGCACAATATCCTGAAATCCACTTACCACCCAAAAGTTGTATTCCTGTTCAAAACACCTATTAACCCATTCTGTCAGCCTGAGATGAATTACTGAGTGTGGAAGGTTATGCTTCAACGCCCATTTCCAAACCTAGACCATCTCTTAGCACACTTGAAATGCTCTGGACCCTTGCCTGTTTTGATCTTATAAAGTTGCTCTGTCTGAAAATCATACTGTGCAGCTAGCAAAGTCCTGTAAAAGTGCTTTCAACTTCTTTAGACTGATGTAAAATGGCCTTTCTTGTTGTGATTAACTGCCATGTACTGACAAGCTTGCTTAAACAGGCCCCCTAAGCATAATACAAACAAAATTCTGCTGTTAAATGCTTAATTTTTACAGGAGAAAGTAAAGTCATTCCAGATGATAACACTGTCATATCTGTCCACCAATGGAATTCTTTACTTACATACTGAAGAAGAATTATGTTCAGTGGAGCTACAGACTAGTTCCAGAGATTTCTGAGATGCCCGTCTGTGCCCTTTTTCCACCTCATAAGCAATCTTACATAAAGTACTACAAGAATGCAAGTCAAACTCCAGGGTTATGAGAAGCTATTTTCATGTTGACATGAGTTATTTAGGACTATCTGAATCGCTGTTTGTCCTGGGTAATAGCAACTTTCATAAATAAAACTGAGTGAGCCTATAAAAATAACAGTTTCCCAAAGTCATGGATTATTTTTGTAGTTTACTGTTACTCCTAGAGACTAGCTAGCTGATTTACATCTTCTACTAACAATTCCCTATTCTTACCATCTAATAAGCAATCATCTAGATAAGGGAAAATGGTAATGTTCTCTTTTATGACATATGTGAACAATGGAGATAAACATATGGTAAATAACCTGGAAGAACCAATAGCAGAGCTGAAAACTAAAAATAGCAATTATCTGTGTTGAAACATTTTCTGTTGGTCTTACTGTAATGCAAGGATGGGCATCTTTCACAGCTGGAGTCATTATACAAGAGTCTTATTCTTTGAAAGGAAATAAAAGTCGTCGTCACCATTCTGAATGACTTATATTTATGAACTTTTTCAAACCAGACAGACCAAGACATGGCCCCAAGCTATTCTCATTCTTTGGTACTACTTTGCCTGTTTTGGCTGAAGGGTACCAAATGCATTGCTTGTTACTAATAAATGATTAACTAGAAAGCTTTTGATATCGGATATGGAAATATCTGTGGGGCAAGCTGTACTTGTGGTTTCTAAATACCACTGCATAACTCTGTTGTACTGTTTGCGAAACCCATTTGTTTATGGTTATTTCCTGCCATTTACAAAGATGATGCTGACATTTGACTCCAGAGGGAAGGAGAAAGCATATATAAAGGATGTTTCAGTTACCTCGATCATCTCTGGTCACATTTGCCATTACTGATCAAGCTGTAATTAGTCAGGTCCTATTTATATGGCTTTTGCTGAGGGCTTTCTTTCAGCAAAATACATTTTTACAAGTCTTTTGACACCAAGGAGTAGGTAGTCGGGATATTTAAATGGATTTATATCCCTTCTTTTTAAGATTACAATAATATTACATAACGGGCCAACTAAAAACAAATATATTACACCACAAAAACATTCTGTAGTCTATACCTAACCTAACTGCAAGACCTCTGTTCTAAACCATTCAGGTCTTCTCAAAACACCATAGCTGACAGCATCATAAGTACACTTCAGTGTATGGACTCCCTTTTACCATAACTTGTCTAGAATCCTTGAATCTTTACCAAATGGTAAATAAGTAAGAGGGTATTTTTGCAACTCTGATTAGACTGCAACAGAAAGAGAAGCAGGATCTGCCATGTGTGTGTTGTATGCATCCTGAAGACATTTCCTCAGCCTTGTAAATCTGGACAGCAACTATCTGCTTTATAAACATCCTGCAAAAGTATTCTAAAGTGGTGGCACTGCACACAAAGTCTGGGAGACTGGCACAGCTCGTATCTGGAGTTCAGATCACCTGAAATAAGGACTTAACGTAGCTCATGTAGCGTAATCCCTAGCAAACTCACCCAAAGCGGATTCACTTCCAAATAGTCTAACAAATTTGGTAGACATTCAGAAGTGAATCTGCCTTGGGTAAGTTCGCTAGGGATTACGCTACACAAGCCTCTTTGAGTTACTTGTTGTTTCAGCTGCATAGACACGCAGTTACTTTTTTGATGAAACAGGGACTTTTAAGATGGATGTACAATGATCAACAGCTTATGTTCAGCTCTAAGTGTGAAAAAAGAAGCTTAGAGATAAGGGCCAGAACTTCTGTCACTTTTAGAAAATTCAATTACTGGCTAGTAAGAACATTGCCTGGATGCCACCAAAGAAAAAAACTAAGAGAGCCTTAATGAAAATCAACTAGAAAATGTGAAGAGAAAACACTGACTATGAAGAATCCTGTAGATGTTCAGCAAAAAGAAGTTTAAGCTCCAGACATGGCTTCCAATATTTTAGAGGAAAAATTAGTCAAATGTTCTCAGAGCTAATCAAAATAAACAAAACACTGATGAAGTATATCAACTCAAATAACATAAGGCTGAAAAAAATGGAAGAAGGTTTAAACACATTCAGATGAATTGATAAACCTGCAAAAATCAGAGGTCAAAATGAAGAAAAGGCTGGCTAAATATGAGACTGCTCAAGAAAAAAAAAGTTTCAAAAAACGGTATAATTAGATGATACAGCATAAAGTGCAAACCTGAGATTTTCTTCTGTACCAGAGAAACTGGAATAAACCGGGCCTTTTTTTTTTTTTTTTAATAAAGGCACAAATAACCAACTGGACTGGTATTCCACAGCAGGATTTGTTAATTGAAAGAACAAATGATGTGTATGCTCCAAACCTGGCCAAGAGAAAGTAACCAAGACCTGTATTACTAAAGATGCAATCCTACCAGTTGATCCTGACAAAACTTTGGCAGAATGGCAAAGTATTTAAAGTTGGAGACAGCAGAGTATGTGTGGAAAATAATTATTTACTGTATACCAGGCAGAAGAGAAGCAATTTTATTCCAGCAAACAGGGATCATTAAGAGACAGGTATGAGATTCAAGCTGCTATATCCAGCTGTCTCCAGAATACTGTTTCCTGGAGAACCAGCATCATTTTTTGATGCAGAGCAGACTAAGCAGGAAATATAAACCTTTGTTCAACAAAAAGAGCAATCAAGCAGAAGGGGACTCTGCTTCTTATTCTTCTGATAATAAAGCACAGAGACTTTGCCAGTGAAAATCTTTTCACTGTTCCAAAAGAAAATGCCTGAGACAGATAAATGCATAGTTGATGACTAGAAGAATTGGGAATACTTTGGAATTGAACCAGAGTCTGGAGATGGCAGATGTAGATAAACAGGAAGACTACTAGCAACACAGAACTTAGTAAATAAATATGAGATGACAAATCATGAATTGCATTTGTAAAATATGGTTGTACAAGAAAAAATAGAAAGGACCTTTATTGTCTTTGTTAAACTTGTGGGGGACTGAAAGGCTTTCGCCCCACTTCATGTCATTAATGTTTCGAAAGACTAAGGGGAAGGGAAGATGAAGGAAAAGATGACGGAGTAAAAAATTCTGTTCTTAACAGTATTTCTATAAACCTCTTCATGATCTAAGTTATAGAAAATGATATAAATTACATGTCATACAGTAAATATTTTCAGATGCTGGTTGTGATAAAAACACTAAAGTAAACAGATAACTTCACCCTTTTTTATTAAGATATGTAGGCATTATAATCCAAAAAGAAAAAGAAAAACAAGTTGGATAAAACATGTTTCAGATAACAGAATGTAATCGTAGGTTGTTGAGGTGGAAGGTGGGGTAGAAAAGTATGCATATCCATATATATCCATATATATATATATATATATATATATATATATATATATATATATATGTGTGTGTGTGTGTGTGTGTGTATATGTATATATATATATATATATATATATATATATATATATATATATATATATCTACACACACATACATGTGTATATACACACGCGCGTGCACACACACAAACAGCTGATATGTTCTGTCTTACTTCTGCATAACTGAATGTTGTGATTAAGTGGAAACATGTAAATAAGAGAACACTGAATGTTTTCCTTTAGCAATAAATGTTCAGCATGACTTTAGAAGCCTGCAGCTGAAGGCTACAGTTTTTTCTTATGCTTCCAGACAAGCAGATTACAGAGCAATAAAAGGCCAAAGCACTGTTTTTGGGGTTAAAAGTTAGTATTTTCTGAAAGCATGCAAGTTGGTCTTTACAGCTGAAAAGGGAATAAAAATAAAACAAAACAGACAGCAATTAGTGTGAGTAGGAGCACAGGCATTAACATGCGTCTTAACATGAATAGCCTTAACTTTAAGGTCAGACATTGTCTACATGTTCACAGTTGTCTATTTGGGACAACTGTTCCTATTAGAAGGGTTAAACATTCGAAGACAAATAGTTTTGTGAGTTTGTATTAAGTTAATAGGTTCTGAGCGTGTTCTGGGCGTGTTTTTTGAGGGTTTTCATTAAAACAAAGCCTTGCAAACTGTGACATAAGTTAAAATGATGAGGACAATAAACAGCTGTATAAAAGATCAACCTCCTGTACATCAGTAGGTGCATGCATCACAAAATCTGGAAATAGACGGAATATCAGGGACAAAGGAAAAGTGGAGTACTTATACTAATTGCTAGAGGATCTCCAACAGTGACAGAAGAGGAAAAAAGAGACTAATGGTAGATTTCTGGTAGTAAGAGGCTACCAGCAAGGCAGGAGGATTACACTGCCATCTATTTATATTCCACCTAAATCTGCTATTATGGAGCTTAAACAAATTTGGAGAAATAATCATCTTTCAACAAGGAATATTACTTATAGGTGGGGTTTGATTTGTAACACAGAAGATGCATCTATAGGACCAAGGAGAGAAAAATATAACAAAATAGTTTTCTGAAGAACTGCCTAAAAATGTTTGGTATGAAAGCTGTGAATTCAGTAGTAGGAACTCAAGAGACATTATTCCGAAAGTTACAATAACTGGGCTAGACTAGACCGAAAAAGAAGTTATGTCTTACCATAATGTTCCATCTGTGCTGTCGATCTTCACATATCCTTGACAGTGGGTTCGGTTCCGAACCTCAGAACCAACTCGACTGTTATTCCAGCTCCAACATACCAAAAACTCTCAAGCTCAGCCCTACCCATAATGTTCCTCACCAAATTAACTCGGATCGAGTTCGCATAAACAGTGACAGACAAGCACTGTCATAAAAGAGAGAGAGAAATGAGAGGCCCTATCTGAATCCAGAGAAGAAGACATATGTCACGCAGGGAATCCAATCCACCATAAGAAACTATAGGTTAGGGGGAAGGAGGGCGAGTAAGTCTAGGATATGTGAAGATCGGCAACAACGATGGAACGTTATATTAATACTTAACTTCTTTATCTGATGTTGTCAATCTTCACATATTCCTTGACAGTGGGACAGAATCCACAGCAACCTAAATCTCGGGAGGCCCCATGGAAGAATATTCTTGAGGACCATCGAGCTGAAGGATGCCCTTCCCCTAGAGACCAGATCCAGTTTGCAATGAGTAACAAAGGTATGTGGAGAACCCCAAGTAGCCACTGCACAAATATCTAAGGAAACCCTGGAATGAAACACTGCAGATGCGGCTACTGCTCTGGAGGAGTGTGCCTTTACAGGCCTTTAAAGAGGTAATTTACTTTTGTCATAAACAAAGACAATACAGTCCTTAATCCACTTAACTAAGGTAACCTTAGACACTGCTTTCCCTTTTGTCACTGAAGAAAAGGAAACAACTGATCTGATTTTCTGAACTCTTTTGTCCTGTGTAAATAGAAGTATAGTCTGTGTACATCTAATAAATGGAAATAATATTCTCCTTTGTTAGTATAGCTGGGAAAGAAAACTGGGAGTTGAATAATCTGATTAAGTTTGGATTCAGAAACTACTTTAGGCAAAAATGAGAGATCAGTTCTCAGGGAGACCCTGACTTTATGAAAAATTATGTAAGGAGGTTTACAGGATAAAACTTGAATCTCCAAAATTCTCCTGGCTGAGGTGATGGCCACCACAAACAATATTTTCCAAGAGAGGAATTTTAGATCACATTTGTCTGAATGTTCAAAAGGGGAACAAACTAGGGATTGGAGAACTAAATTTAGGTCCCAGGGTGCTGATGGTTCCTTATATGGAGGCCTGAGCATCATGGATACCTTCAAAAAGGCTTTGCAAAGTTTATGGGACATCAAAGATGAAGCAAAACAGTCCCTGCACGTACGGCAACTGCATGGCTCCAAAAGAAAGCAATTCAATAATGAAACAAGTGGAGCCAGCAAACTGGTTTAATACTTATCAATTAAAGTCCAACATAAAAATAGAGACAAAATAACAGACCGGTTTCGGCTATAAAATAAACAGCCTTCGGCTATAAAATAAACAGCCTTCATCAGTGTTAAACCAAAAACATTCATTGCTCCATTTTATAGTAGACACACGAGTAAAGTGAGAGTTCATTAGTTATTCACAGATGCTCATTAAGACCTGGAGGGAATAATCCACCTAATTTAATGATCCATTTTTTTCTTTAGCATTTAATATAGTATGCCATCTGGCATTATTCATCCTACTGCCCGTAATTTTATCAATCATAATGAACCTGAAGAAAGCATTCTTGTGTACCATGGAATGTTTATAAAGAGCTTTGCTCATCTTTTTGGTTCTCATATCGCTAAGGTGCTCTGATATGCGTAATCTTAAGGGCCTGGAGGTTTGGCCTATTAAGAGGCAAAGCAGGTACATGTGCCAGGTAGATGACCCAGTCCGTACTACAATTTACAAAAAACCCAATATCGTATACATTCTCAGTGTGTTGCTAGTGAATTCTTTGAATTTGATGACATTCCTGCAATGGGTACACATCCCACAAGTAAATCACCCATCAAGGTTTTTTGAGTAGAATCAGATTTAATCCTGAAGCTGTGTTTGTAATGGCTGAAATGTGATGCTAAATTCCTGCCCCTCCAAAACGAAAAGAAGCATCTATCACGTAAGAATGTTGAGAGATTGTCATCCACCAGGACAATATTCCAGTGCCTTTGGACACTTGTTAAAAAACAAATCAGTATTTCTCCCATATATGGTTACTAAGCAAATAGGTGATGGATTCCCTGTTTTTCTTCTCTTTGTATCTCAAAAGATCCTTCTTGTTGAGTGTTGATACCCAATTGCTGGCATTAATGATATTGCCCATTTTATATCCCCTATCTTTGAACCTTGCCGTTAAATCATCCTTAAAATGTTCATATGTATTCAGATGTGAGCAAATATGCTTCGGGGAATTGGGATTTCGGAATATTCCTAGAGATGTGTGGTGGGTGAAAACTGGAGGCATGGAGAAGAGAGTTATATTGTGTGTATTTCTAATAAACATCAAATTTCTAAAGTATGGTCGGCATTCCTGATGACCAGGACATCCAAAAGTAATTCGTTGAGAATTATAATTAACTGTAAAATGGATGCCCCATTTGTTCTCATTAAAGTATCCCACAAACTCCATTAAATATTCCTCATCAGATCTCCATACCATCCAACAGTCGTCAAGAAAGCATCACCAAATGTCAATTTCATCTAAGCAGATGTGTGTGTTGTCATATATCAGAAATTCCTTCACATGGGCCATAAACAAATCAGCATAAATGGGGGCAAAAGATGCCCCCATTGTTGTGCCCCAAACCTGTCAATAGCATTTATCCTGGTAATAAAAAACGTTCTTAGTTAACACGTGTTCCGCAAGGCAGATCAGGAAGGTATTAAAACCTGGAGGACAGAGTTCTGATTTGTAAAGCCAATATTTGAGTGCCTCTACTCCCGCTCAATGTGGAATGTTGGTATATAGTGCCGAGACATCCAGAGTGCATAAAAGCCATCCTGGTTCCCGCTGCATATCTGAGACAATATGGAGGAACTCTGTGGTATCCTGAATTCCTGACTGAACCCATCTGAGTAGGGGCTATAGATGTTGCGTGAGGAATTGTGAAAGGGGTTCCGTAATTGAGCCCCTCTCCGAAACAATGAGCTGCCCGGTGGATTGTTCAGATCCATGTGTATTTTAGGGAGGAAGTAGATGTACTGGCTCATAGGGTCCGATACTGTCAAATGATATAGGAGTGGTGTCAGAAATAATACCCTCCCCCTTAGCTAACCACAGAAACTGGTCAATCTGTTTCTTAAATCTAAAAGTAGGATTCAGTGGCATGCAGGTGCAATATCGCCCGGCATTAAGTTGTTTGTTCGCTTCAGCATCGTATTGTGTCCAATTCATCACAACCACAGCCTTTTTATTTTGTTGGGACTCACTTATTTACATTGATGCAATTGGGTTAAGGTCTGTAGTATTTTGGATGGTTTGCCCGCTTACGTGAGCTTTTGGACATTCATTTAATACATTAGGTGCAGCACATTTGTGAACTCTGTGCTGTAACAGCCTAAAAAGGGAAGGATAGACTGAACTGTCACCATCAGAAATTTGCTTTGCCGAACTGATTTGTCCAGCCTGCTGAGATCCAAGATTGGCCTCCAGTCCCCAAGTCTTCTTTGGCACTAAAAAGAACGCAGAGTAAATTCTGGATCCTATTTGGTCTGGAAGGACTGTTTGGAAGACTCTTTTGTGGCACAGTGTTTTAACTTCTAAGAGAGTGTTGCTTCCCTGTGACTGGGTGGACCGTCTGGGATTTTGGTCATAGGCTTTGGTTGGACTAGAAAGGGAAAATTGTAATCTCTGGTTATAATCCCCTGCACCCAAAGGTCTTTCGTTAACCTTTGTCAGGCATGTTAGTGTAGGGATAATTGCCCCCTGACTGCCTCCAGAGGATGACAATCGGGCCTACTTTCAGGAGTGCTGATAGGAGTTCCCAGAGAAACTTTCCCTGGAATCCTGACTTTGCAGGTCACCTCTGCCTCTTCCTCGGCATCCTCCATTATTAACCACCTCCCTTTCTGCCCTGGGAGAAGTCAGTGTCAAGCAAGTCCTGGAAAGGTCCTTTGGACTTTTTAAACCATAGCCTCCCACTCCACTGGTTCCTGGAATAAGGCTGCTGTGGAGTGGAAAAGCATACGCATATGGCAGAAAGACTTTCTCACATCTGGCTAGAATCTCTAACTTTGGGACCAAATAGGGATGTTCCGTCAAACGGAGCATTGCCAAAAGAAATGGCTCTGTGAACTCACATAAGCGCATCCAGGCATGTCTCCTGATGGCTACGCCTGAACTCGCAGCTCTCGTCGTCCCTTCGGCAGCATGTGCAATTAGCCTCATGGAGAAGTTGGATATTGACTCTAGGGTTGTGAGCTGAGAAGCTACTTTGTATCAGACTTCTTCAGCTACTGCTCCTGAAAGGGTATCCAAAAGTTTTTTTTTCAGATCCTTTTACAATATGGTAAAATGTGCTATGTAATTCAAAGACCTAAGTGCAAAGGTCAATGAAGCATATACATGCTTACTAAATCTATCCATAACTCTAGATTCCTTATTAGGGGGATGGATAGTAGGACTTTCATTGTCAATTTCCTTCTTTGTGGCTGCCGCTACCACCATGGCGTATACTGGAATTCCCTTCACCCAGTGTGGTTGATCCTGAGGGGCTAACAATATGCGGTCTGGTCTCTTAGAGATCAGCTCAATAGAATCAGGTAACTTCCATGCCCACTGAGTGATTAGCTTCATCAGATCATCAGCAGGCAGAGAAATCCAACAGGTGGAGGGTTGGACACGGAATGGCTGAAGATATACTGATTCCTCTGAGGAAGGTTGGATGGAAGTCCAGCCACCCCTATGTTTCAGGATTTCTAGGATGTCCTCGTAAGGAAACATCATCAGGGGAGACTTGGGAGAACCTTCCCCTTTAATCGAAATCAGTATCTTCCATGAACGACTCCTCAGGGGAGTCCAAGTGCTTCCTCTTGTACTTTTTCTCTTTGCAGGGACCTCTTCAATGGTGTCCTCTGAGAGGTATCCAAAGAGGACATAACCACAGTGGTTAAATCTTGAGCTGTCTGTGTCCTCTTTTCAAGGGAAGAGACTGGAGGAAGCTCTGGTTAAGGGGGGAAAGGCCAGATGTCGACAGCGTAGGTAACGAATGACTGCCTGAAATGGACAATGCCCTCTCCATAGCTTGGAAGGCACGCCCCCCTATAGAGAGATGGGAGCCCAGAACCAAAAATTACTTCTTCGGAACAGTAGTCCCACCCCATATTGAGGAAGCCTCCTCCAAGGTCGAAGCCGGAGCAGAGCTCACAAATGCAGAGGCACCGAGGGGCATGGATGGCTCTGAAAAACACTGAAGACGAAACCATCCCCCCAGTACCCGCAACAATGCTATGGCCCCAGGATGTCTCTGGGTCCGACACACCCGAGACACTCAGGGTAGCAATCGGTGCCAGAGAGGAAGCTCTATCGGCACCAAAGCAGTCCATACCAGAACTGTCAACATGAGAGGCTCTGAAGTCTCAGTGGGAGTTGGAGGAGAAAGAAGCAGCATCGGAGTGGACGTGGACTCTGTTCCTGTGGCAATGGCACTAGGAACTGAAGCAGAGGACAATCCCCTCACCACATCTTCATTGTATCTGATTCTGTTAGGCTCCTGGTGGATCGGCCAAAGGAAGCGAAGGGAGACCTGGGAGGACTCTCCAAGAAAGGGCTGGGGGGGGGGGGATCCACAGAGGGATCCACCAAAGGAAAATACTGGATCCGTGGGAAGTTACTTAAGGACAAGGAAGATGGCACTGAGGGTTGAGGTGCCTGGGTTGTCAGTTCTGAGGGTACTGTCAGAACCATTGAAGATTTAAGTATTTTTGAAGACTGTTCCGAGGAAACAGTCTGAACCAAAGGAGGTCTCTTTTTTTGACTTCTCCCTCTTACTGGAAGAAGAGGAAGGTGAACTAGCCTCCATTCTGGATCCTGAAAGTGACTTTTCAAACTCTGCTTTTAAAAGACCCTTTAGAATAGGTTTCTTCTTACAGTCAACTAGTGCCCCATGGCTAAAACTATGACATATGGCACATTCTTCCTGTAAGTGTACAGCCCCAAGACAATAGACACAATGAGTATGCCCATCTGAATTGGGCATTTTTCTGTCACACTTAAGACACCTCTTACAACCCGAGGTGCCTTTAGCTGGCTTGTCTGCCATAACTTAAAAACACACATATGCACACAAGAAGTCTATAAGGACTAGGCAGAGTAAAAGAAACTAAGCTAAACTAAACTATATTAAATTATATATGTATTTTTTTTTTTTAGCAAAAACTATAAGAACACGGAAAGGATTAAAGAGTTAAGAAAGTACCAACAATGGCACGGAAGAAATACCCAAAGGGTACAGGAGGATGTACCAACAATGGTATGCAAGGTTACCTGAAGGTAAAAGTACCAAAGGGGGTCACATGCACACTAACAGCAAAAAGGGAAGGTGCAGGTAGAAGAAAACTAACAGATCATTAAAAAATAAGCAAAAAGAAGCAACTTACATAAAGGAATCAGCTTTGCTCGAGAGCTTATAGGTGGCACATCTGGCGCTCGAAGCAGCAAATGAGATCTAAGGTAATTTGGTGAGCAGCATTATGGGTAGGGCTGAGCTCAAGAGATTTTGGTATGCGCGAGCTGGAATAACGGCCGAGTCAGTTCCGAGGCTGGGAACCGAACCCATTATCAAGGAATATGTGAAGACTGACAACATCAGATATTAAATTTCACAGGAACATTTGCATTTAATTGACAGCTTTGATACATATCCAATAATTATTTCAGATCATGTGTCAATAATAACTACAATAAAAATGAAGGTTAATGAAGTAAAAATGAGACACCTGCGCTTCCCCACCTGTTTGTTAAAAAGAGGAATTTAAGGAATGGGTAGTGGAAATTATTCCGGACTTGTTAGGGAAAACAAGAATACTCTTCAGAAATTACAGAGGTGGGATAAAATGAAAATAGACTTTAAAAATAAGGTCGACATAAAATAAAAAACAGATATGGTTAAGAAGTTGCAAGAATTATTCAGAGGGATGACAAAGATTAAAGTATTGCAGAATAATAGGAATTCCAGATCAAAGAGAGGCGTAATTACTGAGTGCTGAAAAGAAAATAAGGGTGTGGCTGGCTAAAATGGATGAGTTTAGAAAAGCGCTGTTAAGCAACTGTTTCTGGTAACCTCAGAGCACAAAAATGTTAAACATAACGACTTAGGCAACAAAAAGTACAAAGGGTTGTTGCCAAACTTAGGGAGCCTACAACAAGACAAATACCCACAGATCCTGTAGAGGTATTAGAGATATTTTGGAAACATACCTCTCAACTGTACAGATTTTTGCAGAATGCCCAGAATTTTGCCTTATATTTTTGGTCTATTCCTCAATGTGTTTTTCTGTCAAATCACTGAGAATTGAAGTCACTAAATAAAGGCAAACAGTTGAGTTTCAGACTTCATATCCTTCAGGAAATGCATACTAACACCATGATATTCTACAACTTTCTAAGTTTATAAGAGCTATATTTAAAATCTGCCCCTATTTTTGGGCCTTTGTCCCCCCATTATTGTAGGCTTTGTCCAGATTTCTTGTGCTAAGAGGTTGAGAGGTATGTTTGGAAACTTTAGGAAAATGTGTATAAAGTAGAGAAATATGGAAATTAAGAAAAATCACAAATGAAAGTATTTATGGAAGACTTAAATATGCAAAGATTAGAGGCATATAATGAGGCTCAACAATTAACAGTTAAGATAGGATGAGATGAAATAAAAACAGTGATGTATAACCAATCCTCCGGTGGAAGTTTGGAAGCTAGGAGGGAAGAAAGTAATAAATACCTGGAAGGTTTTGTTTAACAGCATTTTAAAAGGAGGGGAAGCAGCAACATCCAGGAAAAATGCTGCGGCAACTGTAACACCTAAAGAAAGTAAAGACCCATCTGATCCAGCTTCATATAGGCCCATTTACATTTTAAACCATAAAGTGTTTTTCTATAATGGTTAAACGAATGACACAAGTGTTGCCAAAATTGACAAATATTAATCAATGTGATTTTGTGGAGGGGAGGCAAACATCTGACATTAGTAGAAAAATGATGATCCAGAGAGAAACAGAATGTAAGAAAATACTTCTGTTGGGAGTGGGTTTTGATGAAGAGAACCCATTCAATACAGAAGCTGGGATTTTATGAGTAAGGCAGTGGAAGCATTTGCATTCTGTGATACAACAGTAAGGTTAATTAGGAGCATATATGAGGGATCAGAGGCAAAAATCAAAGTGGGAGGGTTCCTCTCATATATGATACATCTGAACAGAAGAACCAGGTAGGGGTTTACTCTTGACTCTATTATTTGTGTTAGATTTTAAAATACTGGAAAATAAAATAATGAACTCAGAAATTCAAGAATATAACTGGTATGGTAATCAAGAAATGTTGTCTTTATTTGCAAACGATATTATTTTGTACACGACAAAACCAGAAAAGGACATCAGTTTTGTGGAACATTCTGAGACAGTTCAGGGTTTTTTCAGACTGTAAAATGAATGAGCTACCTTTATTTACTATCCTTGTAATATTGGTGTGCTCGCAGGTTCCTTTTGGCTATGGACAATATACATTTGGAGGCACAGTCACAATTACAATCACAGCTTTTATTTTCATTTTCTACAAGGATCTCAATGGTACACTTTAAGGATACTTTAAATGTTCAGAATTCATTATTAGCTGAAAATATAGAGTCGGTAGAGCACGAGCCACTGGTTGAAGCAGAATGATCTGCTGGGCTAAACGAACTGTATAGTCAACAGCATAATTTACAGCAGAAGGTATTTTCATATAAAAAGTTACAGTGGCGGTGCTTGAGTTTTCAAGCCTACCTTAAATTGAATATTGTTCCTAGGCACCTGCTCGTTCTAAAGTCGACTTACGGTACTAAATATCCCTTTCTGTTGAGTAAGTGGCAGGCACTTAAACTGAGTTTGGATTACATGCTCCTGATGAATGAATTTTTTACTTCAACTGAAGAGGAATTGCAAGTTCCATTGCACGTCTGATAACTGTGTAACACTACAGTAGAAATAACTAGATATGTAGGTGTTCTAATCTCAATACTGGCAATTGTTTGTGTGAGAATCATATACTGTGTGGGTTATACCAATTGTCGAAACCATGGCTTTAAGCCTAATGCCCAAAAATACAATGTCATCTTCCTTTGGGAAAAACTTAGTTCCCACTAATTACCACATTGATGGGAGTCCACTGAACACTGAAGGCGTTATACAAGATCTGGGGACACAGGTTGACAGCAACTTCTCCTTCGACCACCACATTACCACTGTGATCAGAAAGTGTCCTATGTGGCACATCTCATTACCAAGGGTTTTGCATCCATGAAGAAAGAGGTCATTGTCTCCCTCTACTCTTCCCTCATTAGGCCAATCATAGAGTATAATGCCCCATTTGACACGTACCTTATTAGACGCATGCAACAGCTGGAAAGGCCACAAAAGTACCTCACGAAGAGGATCCTAGACCTTAAACACATGTACACGGACAGGCTCAAAAAAACTCCAGCTATTCTCCGTCTCATATTGTCTACTAAGAGGCGATCTCTCCTCGACTTAAAAGCCATGCCTGACCCAGCTGTTAGAAATGCTACATCTAAAGAAATCCCAATCCTTCTGCACCACACGCTCCAGACACCTCAACCTCATTACCACAATCAACAGAACATGCAGGAGGGATAGGTTTATAACCCACAGACTGCCCATGCTCTGGAACAGACTTCCTATACATGTTAAGCTGAGCACCTCACTGGCCCTCTTCAAGAGAAATCTTGATGAGTGGATGGGAAATAGAAAGTTCATCCCTGGGATCACTCCAGTGGCTCTACTTGACAGAGGCAATGGGAACGAACATTGGGCGGCACAATGCCAGGGCACTTCTATGGGCTAAGCTTGTAAAGGCTCCAGGGCCAATAGCCTAGTAGACATCTATGAACCTATGAACCTGTTTATTATTATTGTACATTTTCAGCATCTGAATGTGGACAACATGCTATTCACACCGGTGCAATCCCAGTATTAACAGATGCTTGATAAGATTTTAGCTTTTGAAGACAGAAGCTACAGAACACCGTAAATTAAAGTGGGACATGAGTGATTTTAAAGTTAGACAGGTGTTTGTTTAGCCATGAGAAAAAAATCTGACAGGTTCAAGTAAAGCTCATGAAAAAGTGGAGAAGGTGGTGGCGATCTCTGTGCAGAGTTTAGCATCCTCTCGAATGCTAACAGTGTGATTGCACTTGACCCTTTAGATTTACCTCCTTTGCCCTAAGAAAAGGTCCAGTGAAAGAGAGAAATGGCATACGAGAGAGGGGAAGAGGATTACTGAAGTGTAAATGGGGAATGATAACGCTCAACAGGTCCAGACAAGTATAACTGCAGGTCCTGTTACAAATATATCAACCTACAATTTGTCTAAGGATGAATTAAGTGTTTTGGAGAAAGGCTTGACCTTTACTATTACCACAAGTAGCAGTTTGGTGGACTCTCTGATTTATGCCTATTCACTAGGGGGTTGAACCTTGTGCTGATGTTTTATTGCACTAATAAGAACAATATACTCCATAAACCCAGTACTTTTGGTCCAATTTCTAATCCTGGAATTGAATTTTTCAAAAAAGGTTGTCCTGAGGACATTTATGCACTGTCATTGGGCAAGAAGTTTTTCAAAACTAATTTGACACAGTTTGAACATGTTGCTTTGCATAATTTAATTTCTAATGATTAAATTATCAAAACTGCTGATAAGGGGGGGGGGGTGCTATAGCAGTTATGGATTTGAAGTTTTATAATAATGCAGTTTAGATGCTCAAGTGATAATGACGTATATGAATGACTTGTGAGAAGTGATGTGAATGATATTATACAGAGAGCAAGAAAGGTAATTTATGAGGTTTATGTTAATAGCATGTTTCCTGTAGAGGTGCTGAATTTCTTTTATGTGGCACAACCTGTTGTTTCTATATATTATGGCTTGCTCAAAGTGCATAAAGATCTGATGAACCCAACTGTGAGGCTTATTGTCTCGTCAAGGGGATTGGTTAACAGAGCCACTATTTGTATATGTAGAACATTACCTGAAAGGGATGCTATTCTTTGATATCTAAAAGACAGCAATGATTTTTTGATAAAGCATAGAATGAATGTGGGAAGAACAGATTTGTTGGTCAATTTGGATGCAAACTCACTTTTCACCGTTATACTTAACATCTATGGGATAGAGGCAATACACAGTTTTTTTTGTAAACAAGACCGATAAAAGTGATGCATTTATTAGAAACATATGCACATTAACGGATGTGATTTTATCCAGCAAGGTCTTCATCAAGACAATTTTTTTTTCTACAGAAGCAAAGTGTGGCTATGAGTACGCCTGTAGCTAACACTTATTATAATTTAGTTATGTGTCTAAAGGAAGAAGAGTTTACATTAAACTCTAAGGAATATTCACATCAAATTTTATTTTGTAAGAGGTTTGTGGATGACATTTATGTTACAGAGAGGTACTATAAATCAGCTAAATCTATGTGTTGAAAATGTAACAACTGTAAATTTTTTAAGTTTTAAAACTATAGTATCAGAAGACTCTATTGAAGTTTTAGATATTACCATAATGGAGTCTATAGATGGAAGACTGAACACATCTCTTTATAAAAAAGATGTGAAAAAGAACACATATTTACACTGTGATAGTACATTCAGGTTTTATATTTAAAAATACCATGAAGGCATTTCTTGAACAACTGGATCTTATGGAAAGAGATTTTAGATACAAGAAATATAGGCTGGAGGAAATTAAATATGCAAAGGAGATGGTGACAGATAAAAGAAATGCTGGACATGGACCAATTTTTCTGGCAGTAGGAATGATGCTGAACTAATGGTAACAGATAGCACGAGTATAGGCCTTTAGATATCTGTTAACTTATAATATGAGGGGTTTGGAAATACAGAAGATCATCAGGAAGCATTGAGATACAATATCTTCTTTAGAGAAGCTAAGAGACCAGTTTCAGAAATAACAGGACATTAAAACAGGTTCCCTGTTATAACCAGCAGCAAAAATATGTTGAGGCTAGGTATAGTCATAAATGGGGACCAGTCCATGGTATATTAGGAGAGGAGTAGGCTCAAATGCTTTATACAAGCATGCTAGGGACAAGAGTATTGCCCATAGATTTTTAAGTTTGTAGTGTTAACTGTTCTTAAACAAAATATTAGAGGGGGTGACATTGTTTCTTTAACAGAGAGGGAAGAGTATAAGTGGATTTCCTTTTTTAGACAGACCACTCCCCCAGGTTAAATGAAGCTGTGTCAATTAAATCTGTTTTGAAATGCAAACATTTTAGATGAAATTGCTGTATTTTTATTGGATGCTTTATAACATGCGACTGTGACCATTTGTTATTTAATGAGTACTACACATGAAAACCCTTTTTAATGCCTGATAAAGCACTGGCATGGTATGCAAGCTTGCATTTTTTTATTAAACTCTGGGAATTTAACTGAACTATCAGTGTTTTTTTTTTTTTTTTGCTACAAGTTTTGGCTTGGTTCTTACTTGAGCTACCTTTACTTGCTATTGTGAAACATTCTGAGACAGTTTCATTGTTGGGGGGATTGAAGGTAAAACAAAGGCTATAGCTGTAAACTATGTACCCACACATGAACTGGTTCAGCAATACCACATTCAAGGTGACATGTTAAAATGAAATACTTAGGAGCATGGGTTAAAAATGATTCTTTTCTGGTAGGTAAGGATATATGGAAAGAGAGTAGACAAAGATAAAACACAATTGATAAATTGGAAGCTTAAGAATTTCTTCAAAGACAAATTACCTCCTACCAAGTGATGGTATAAGAAGTTTCAAAGCCCCCACAAACACAGATAACATGGACTCCTATGGTGTGCACCAATGCCCTGCATAACCACTTAAGCAGTTGTACAGAACCTGCTGTATAAGGCCAGATTAAAACCAGGTCTTGCTGAAAAGACAAGCCACTCTAGGACCCCTAGTATAAACAGGCTATACAACAAGAGAAAGAATGTTAGAACAAGAGGGAACTGTCTCAGCAGAGGAAGAAATTGCTCTCCAGCTTAAACAGACAAATTAGAGATCTTGTAAAGTCCTTCAGAGCTAATTACAAAGCAAAAATAGCCTCCCTAGCCAAGAATAATCACAAAGCATTCTTTAGCTACGTCTGGAATCTACCCAGCTATGTGGTGAACTGGTTGTGGACGGCACCACCCATACTCAACCAGAGGTAATAGCCAACCTGCTAGCTGACAGATTTGGAGCATACTTGAAACCCCTGTCCCCCTCCAGTCATCCCCCAAAGTATACCTGCTACCATTCCGCAGCGTATTATATCAAGAGAACAGGTCATCTCGATGGTCTCCAAGGCCAAAAACACGGCATCAATGGGACTAGACAACATCAAAGGTTGCCTTTTAAATAACTTAAAACATGACCTAGCAGACCTACTCAGACACTTGTTTAACCACACCCTGTGAACTTGCTATGTTCAGGTGGAATGGAGGACAGCAACAGTAATCCCTCTGCACAAAGGCAGATCATCAACTGACCCTGGGAATTACAGGTCCATGAGCTTGACTAGCCTCATCTGCAAGGTCATGGAAAGAATCATTATATACCTTATTAAAAAGGGCATATGTAATCTCCAAACCCTGGACCCAACCCAATTCGAATTTGTTAAAGGTAGATCATGCCTGTTAAACAAGGTTGACAAAAGTTAACAAAGCCCTGGATGAGGGAAAGACAGAGGATACTGCCCATCTTGACCTAGCCAAGGCATTTGACGCAATCCCCACTCGGGTATTATAGAGAAACTCTCCCAAATGTGAATTACTAGATGGATAGCCAACTGGCTCACCAACAGGATGCATACTATCAAAGTGGGCGATTCACCTCTATCAAAAGACCAGTCACCATTAGCATACCACAGGGTTCTGCACTGGGTCCCTTACTGTTCGAAGTTATTTCTCAGAAATCCAGGCAAACTTGGACGGCTTGTGGCTGACCAATTTCTCTGACGACTGCAAATTGGGAACAATAACAGAGTCCCCTCAACAATGTTTAATAAACTGCTAACAGGATTAATGCAGACAAATGATTGGTGTAAAAGACATGGATTAAAGCTAAATGCAACAAAATGCATTATCCCCTTTGGGAAAGCTGACATCCCTAATAATTACATTATAGACAGCCCCCCCCCCCAATGTAGACCCAGTGGTATGTGGTCTGGGAACTCAGGTTGACAGCAATCTGAACTTTGACCACCATATGTCCAACAGTAGTAAGGAAATCCTGCTATGTGGCACATCTTTTAAGTAAAGGCATTGTATCTATATCCAGGGATGTTATAATTCCATTATATGTTGCCTTCATCAGACCAATAATTCAGTACACTGCTCCCTTTTGCATGTACTTCACCAGGCTCCTGCAAAAACTGGAGAACCACAGAGGTTTCTCACCAAGAACTTACAGGGTACACAAAAGTCTTAGGGGGACAGACTAAAAGACCGGTCACTGTATTCTGTCTCCTACAGTTTGCTAAGAATTGACTTGTGCCTGGCTTACAGGGCAGTCTCTGATCCGGCCCTGATGGAAATGCTGCACATTCATAAATCAAACTGCAGCAGTGACGCTTGCTCCAGGGGTCTTAACCTAGCCTCTGACATTAACAGGTCATGCTTCAGAGATAGATACATCTCTCAGAGACTGCCACTTCTGCAGAATAAGCTAATTCACATGAAACAGAGCCCCTCCCAGACCCTCTTCAAACGCAACCTCCATCAATGGATGGCTGACTGCAAATTCACTCCAGGGGTGTTGCCCTATGTCCGTCCTGGACAGAGGAAGTCAGTATTAACTACCATAGACCCTTACCTCTACAAACTTCACTCACATAAACACTGACAATTGGGGCAACCTGGGATAACTACAGCTAGGGCTTGTAAGGGCTCTAGGGTCATTAGACTAGTAATCTCCTATGAATCTATGGATATGGATCAGCAAAAACGTTTTTAGTCATGTTAGGTCAGGCATATTTTTATCAACCAGAGGGAAGTTGTGGATAGCAATTAATAAAGAGGTGAAGGATTTTATCTGTTAGGGGAAGATGGCAAGAGTAAAGTAGGATAAGTTGATCCTTCCAACAGAACAAGGTAGTTTAGGATTATTTCTTTATTTTATTTGACATTTGTTAACTGGGTTAGTTTGATTGGGCAGTACAGCCCTTTTTCAGTTGAGACCCGAAGAGAAAAGCTCCACAGATAAACAAATACAAAAACAAAACCTCAAGACGATATTAACATAGATATGCATATACACAGGAGAAACAGAATACAACTTATAAATGAACGTGGTAAAATCCAAGAGTAATACTGAGGGTTTAAACAGTCAAGGTACATATTAAGTATGTAAAATATAAGCTGTTTTTACTGCATTTAACTTAATATTGCACTTGGAATCCTTGTTTGTTACTATTTGACTGTATTTGTAGCAAATTCTTCTGTGTAAGCTGTAGTAGCTGATTCATAGCATTTATAAGTGTTTGCTGTACCTGTTTCTGCCTGTTTTGTGAAAAAAAAAGAAAAAAGAAAAAAATATCTCTTGTTTTTCCTGCTTTACTAGTTTAGTCCAGTTTCAGAGTTGCTGATTCCTGGGCTTTGGTTGTAGTTCCTGTGTACTGTTTCCTTGCCTTATTTGGGGGAGAGGAAGTTACCTTGCTTACCAGTGGGAGTGGGAAGCATTGAGCTGCCTTTGTCCAGTTTTGTGAGGTTTCAGCCAGTAACTAGTTTATTGGTCGCTTTGGGCCAGTTTCTAGCTTTTTCCAGCCCCTGGTATAAAACGCTGTAAACGCGTTAAGCTGATTTAGCTGAGCTGCCACTGTTGCACACTAGGGCAGCGCCGGTTAAGCAGGTTTAAACTATTCGGCTACCTAAAGTCCACTCTTCAAATTTTCCCTTAAAACTACCTTCCTCGAGCTATACTCCGGATCAAATCGGCGCATCCTATAACTAAGAAGATCATCTGTACGTGACTCCAAGTAGACTATTCGCTATCTGTTAGACCTAGCACTTGCTCCTATAGTACTTATTACCTTGATACGGCACTCTTGGCATAGATAGTACCCCAAAAGGCAACCCCCATTTCTCGGTCACCCACGTCCCCGGAATCTTTTTTAAAGTTTTTGTCTATCCTTCTAGCATGTCGAGGATCAGTTGCTAGTGTCCTCTCCTGCTCAGCTGGTGAACCTGGGAATATTGAGGCAATGTTACAATTGCCTCATGTACACAGACAACCCTCTCCTCCTCCCACAAAACACAAATACATGCGAGAGATGCAACTATACGGCCAAACTGGAGGCTGAGCTCTCTCAACATAGGACTGGCAAGACCAGTCAGGAGGAGAAGGTTACCACACACACTATAGACCCAGTCTCACATAGTACCATTACAACCTCAAATCATACACATAAACACACAAAGACATACTCGGAGGCTCTGATCAAAATCTACCAAAACAGCAGAGGCCACCAAAGCAGACACCCAAACAACCACCACCTCAGAACACAACACCTGCAACACATAGACCTCACAGTCAGAGTGTCAAACAGTCACAGCCCTTAAGGCCAAACACAATGCCAGACACACTAGTCATTGGTGACTCCATAGTCAGACACACTGACGTCCCGCTCACCAGACTGAGTAAGGAGAAGGTCACAGTAAGCTGCCTGTCGGGCGCTAGAATCCGCCACATAACGCAAGCACTCAGGTCTCTCAACAGCAGGTACAAATATGACTCAGTCATTGTCCACGCTGGTGTAAACGACCTGAGACGTACCTCCTTGGACTACATGAAAAGAGACATTGAGGAGCTCTCTGATTATGTAGCCCAGGCAGGTATGACCCTGACCTTGAGCAGTATCCTACCTTCACCAAGAATGATGCCACAATACAGAGATAAGATGATCAGCTTTAACAATTGGCTTAAACACTGGTGTCATTCAAAGGGGATCCAGTATCTGTCTGCCTGGGATGACATGCTGGACAAGCCACGCTGCTTCGCAAGGGACGGCTTGCACCTGTCACCCCTGGGATTCCGGATATTGGCAAAGGCTCTTGCCACCCCATAGTGCCTTTTTAGGCAAGGCTCAAATTCTAAACCTACCACCCTAGAACACAAAAAAGGAAAAAACTAAGGGTAATGCTGCTCAATGCCAGAAGTCTAAATCTCAAAATGCATGCACTCGAGGCCCTTCTCAGTATGGAGAACATCGATGTCTGTGCTGTGACAGAAACCTGGTTCAAGGCTCCTGAGAGCACCCCAGCGCTATCAGGTTTTACCTCATATCATGCGTTCCGGCCCCAAAATCCGGACAATACCAAGAAAGGAGGAGGGTATCCATATTCATCAAGGACACCCACACCTCAAGACTGGTGGCAACGCACGATGCATCGGAGACCATCCAGGTGCAATTAACCATAGGCAAGACTGCTCTGCAAATTGTAGCATGTTACAGGCCACCCTCACAAACTCAGGAACCTCACATGGCCTTCCTGAAAACACTAGAGGGATAAATGTATCACCAAACACCATCATACTAGGTGACTTCAATTACCCTAATATAGACTGGGAACACTACTCAAGCCCAAACACCCTAGCCCAAAAGTTCCTGGAATTCATAAACTCAAATGCCATGGGACAACTAGTCACCATCCCCACAAGAGGAGATAACATACTTGATCTCATCATCACGAACATGGGAGCGCAATGTTCAACACCGGAAGTATACCCCTCACTGGTGAGATCAGATCACAAACTAATCTCGCTGGAGGTCCTCATCCCACCCCCACCTGAAATAAAAAGACCACAGTAAAGAACTTCTCAAAAGCCGACTTCACACTTCTAAAGACTAGTGTGGTCTCCTTTAAGGCCCCGAGCCGGGAAAGCAATACTCAAGCCGCTGAATCACTTACAAATGCCTTCTACCAGCACCTGCAGGACTGCATGGATAAGGCAATCCCAAGCAAAACAAAGACTCTTTGTACCAAAGGCAAGCGTCCAGTCTGGTGGACCCCAGCCATAAACAAACTCTACAACAAAAGGAGGAAGCTACTACAAGATAGAGCAAAATCCTTAAAAGGTAAGACACCCTTGATCACTATAAGTAAAAACTAAGAGCTCTCATAAAATCATCCAAAGCAAATTCGAGAGAAAAATAGCTAAAGACTCAAAAGACAATCATAAGGCCTTCTTTAGCTATGTTAGAAACCTAGGAGGAAACTCCCAGATATGCTCAGAACTAGTTCAAAATGATGTGAAGATTACTGATCCTACAGACATTGCCAACATACTGGCTGACAGGTTCAGTGCAAACTTCTCCCCTCCCCAAAAGGAGAGATATCTATACCAAACGAGTGCTGCCCCCAAACATCTCCAGCCCAAGTGAGAACTGCTCTCTCCAAAGCAAAAACACAGCATCCATGGGACCTGATGGTGTCCCCGGCTGTGTGCTCCACGAACTCAATGAGGAATTAAACCCACAGCTAGGACAGCTGTTTAATCAAAGTCTTACCTCTGGATACGCACCCAGGAGTGGCGCACTGCAACTGTGGTCCCACTTCACAAAGGCGGTGCCTCCACAGACCCTGGAAATTACCGCCCATTAGCTTGACAAGCCTTATCTGCAAAGCCATGGAGAGGATCATAATGGACCTCATAAATAAAGACATAGGGAATTTGCAGACTTTGGATCCAACCCAGTTTGGCTTTGTCAAAGGCAGATCATGCCTTTTAAACTTGGTTGACTTTTTCAAACAGTCACCAAAGCCATTGATGAGGGAAAGGCAGCCCATACAGCCTACCTCGATCTGGCTAAGGCCTTCGATACAATACCCCACTCGGGTATCATTGAAAAACTCATCAGCTTAAATGTTAACCCATACATCACAAGATGGGTTGCAAACTGGCTGAGTGACAGAACCCACAGGGTCAGAGTTGCTGGCGCCATGTCAGACTCAAAGCCTGTCACAAGTGGTGTCCCACAGGGCTCAGTCCTGGGCCCACTCTTGTTTGGCATCTACTTTTCCAGTACAAGCAAACACAGGAGGGTTATGGCTGACAAAGTTTGCAGATGACTGCAAACTGGGCCATAGTAGAAAACACATCTGACACAGATATCCTTCAGAAGGGTCTCACAGAAACGGATAACTGGTGCCAGAGCCACGGCCTAAAGTTAAATGCCAAAAATGCATAGTCATACCCTTCGGGAAAAACAAGGTTACCCCTAGCTACCAAATAGGTGGCAATCCACTGAGCACAGAAGAAGTTATCAGGGACCTGGGGACCCAGGTTGATAGTAGTCTGTCATTCGACACCCATGTAGCTAAAGTAGTTAGGAAGACCTTCTACATTGCCCACCTTATCATGAAGGGATTCTCATCTAGATCAAGGGAGGTCATAGTCTCCCTTTACTCATCACTCATCAGACCAATGATTGAGTACAATGCCCCATTCGGAATGTATCTGACCCGCACTTGCAGCAGCTGGAGAGGCCACAAAAGTTCCTCACCAAAAGGATAAAGGGTCTCAAAATCTGTCCTATGCTGCCAGACTGAAAGAACTCCAGCTCTATTCAGTCGCTTACAGCTTGCTCAGAGGTGACCTTTGCCTAACATACAAGGCCATGTCAAACCCAGATTTGATGAATATGCTTCACCTCAAAAAGTCTAGATCCATCAGAGCCACAAGGGCGGATGAGTTAAACCTCGACACGGCTATTAATAGGACGTGCTGGAGGGATAGATTCATCACCCAAAGACTCCCTATGCTGTGGAACAAAATCCCGGTACATGTGAGGCAGAGCACCTCGCTGGCCTTGTTCAAGAGAAATCTTGACCAATGGATGGGAGATCGCAGATATACCCCAGGGATTACCTCAGTGTCACTGCTCGACAGAGGCACAGCAAAATAATGGGTATAGTTCCCCATACTAAAGGGGTGGCGTAAGCCACAAAACGATGGGCTAGGCTTGTAAATGCCCTCGGGCAGATAGCCTAGTATGAACCTATGAACCTATGAACCTATAACATAAAAAGTTAGATTCTCTCCAACAATTACCATGAGAGAGAAATTCAAGGTTGGTAGAACATCACAAAGACCTTAAATGAGTAGTTGTGGTAAAGTATGAGAGCTGAGAGGGGAAGGGAAAGAGAATGGGGAGCAGTTTTGGTGGGAGTGGGGCAGGATTACCTGACTTGAAGGGATATTTTACAGCTCCACAGTTAAGGTTCTTATCCATGACATGAAAAGAAAGCTACAATTTTAAGTGGAAAGAAATGGTGATGAAGCAATTGGGAAATTCAAGAAATATGGAGAGAGTGGGATTTTGGAGGCAGATCCTTCAGGAGAACAACAGTAGATATACAGGATAATATAGACATAAAGTAACGGAAAGTATTTTAAGAACTAAGTCAACACAGGAATGAAGAAAGGGAATTCTACCGATAGGGACGACTGTAATTAGGGGCATAGTGAATATAATTTACTGTAGGAAACTGGCAAAAGAACTAACAGGGAAATGTAATAGAATGGGAAATGACCAAAAAAACATTTGGGCTGCAGGCTAGAGACTGCCTTCCGTATCAGAGACTAATAGAGTATAGACAAAGACAAAATGATAGGGGAATCCTAAGTGAAAGACCTGCTCTGTTAAGAGGTTTTAATTGAATCTAGAACAGACGCTGCTTTTAAAAAAGAGATAATTAGTAGGGAAATAAAATATTGCACAAATCCAGTCAGAGGAGGTTAGAAAAGACTGGGAAGAGAGACTGAATAAGCAATTCATAAAGATACAATGGGAGAACATACATATGGCTCACAAACATGCAACAAAGTCTAGAAGATTTGAGATTTATGCTTAGAAGTGTTTGAATAAGTATTTTTATACCCCCAAGTAGACTCCAAAGAATTTTTTTCCTCAGGTAGATGGCAAATGTTAGAGGTACGATGGGGAACAAAGGGGTATTTGGGAACATGTATGTGCTGTGGTAGCCACTTGCATCTTTTTCTCATGGCCGGTAAGTTGTTACTCATGTTCTAATTCCAGCTACAAATACTGACTGTTATTTTTATGTAATGTGCATGAATCTTTACTTATTTATTTTGTGGGTCATTTTCTTTAGTAATTACATGGATGCATGTAGGGCGGCCACAGTGGTGCAACAGTTAGCGTTGCTGCCTCACAGCAAGAGGTTCTCCTGTTCGATCCTCGGCTGGGGTGCCTTCTATGCTGAGTCTGCATGTCTTCCCTGTGGTCGCGTGGGTTACCTCTGGGTGCTCTGGTTTCCTCCCACATCCCAAAGACATGCTGTAGGTGGATTGGACACTAAATTGGCCCTAGGAATGAGTGTGTGCATGTGTGTGCCTTCTGTGGAAGGTTGGGTGCCGGGCTGGCAACTCGACACTGTAAAACTCCACTGCCAATCATGAGCGGACAGGTGATCCGCTGTGGTGACCCTTAACCGGGAAAAGCCGAAAGAAGAACTACATGGATGCATGTCTTGCTTACATGTATATGGCAAGGTATGATGGAACTCATTGACTGTTTTGCAACTCTTTTTCTTTTGATTTTTTTGTTCCTTTGTTGTAAATCAACACACTGTTTCTAGCTATGTCTTACCACATTTGTCTTTTAAGTTACTTTAAGCTAGAGTTTGGGGGGGGGGGTTCTTTTACAAAAAAAAAGAAGGCATTGTATGTCTACCACTGAACCTCCTGACTACAACATTTTACTTTCCTTTTTCAACATCCAAAAGGCACATAAAGTAGCAAATAGAAGTTATCTCTGCTTTACGTCTTTATTGTTAGTTGGTAACTGAGCTAGCAGTCCTTATTAAATTACTTGTTAGCAAGGCTTGCATCTTCTTGTCAGTTAAATGTTAGTAAAAACAACTGCATCTGTTCAGGCTAAGGCAAAGTCCGTAACTGCCCCCCACTTTAATAGTTTAACTAGTCTTAGACAATTTAGTTTGGGATAGCAATGAGTTTGCATGTCCCCAACTAACTAAGCATTTTCAGTCCATAATTAGCAACATAACTTATTTTAAATGGGTTTCTTTACCATTACTTATGCTAAAGTCATCTGCATAGACTGACTGTCTTCTGCTACTGTGATTTTTTATCCCTGTATGGTTCACTCCCCTCCCACTCCCAATTCCACAGCCTGCCCCTGGACCCTTACATTTACTCTCTCAACTCCTCCCACAATTTAGTACATATTACCCACTCCTTAAAGACATGTACGTTAAAAATCCTCTTCCAATTCCTATCCTCTGTCAATTCCTGCTGTAAACCATTCCACAGAGTAAAAATTTCTTTGCAGACATTCTCAACCCACTTTTTCCCATACACACTCCTGGTTACCAACACATTTATCAATCCATTCACGTACATGTAAATGTAGATTATAATGTATACAGATACATTAACACACACACACACACACACACACAACATACACATGCATAAATACATATCAATACCACAAAAGCATTTTTTTAGGCAGTCATATAACTACTTATAGCAAGCACTTTGGACCACTATCTTTCTCATCAATGCACATTTCTGGTCTCCCCCCTCCTTTACACACTACTCACTTATTCACCTTCCCTGCCAACAAACTCATACCATACAGCTTTCTGCACCCAACCTAACCACTCCCCACTACCTTATCTATGTAACACCCTTTATCACACCTCTTTCTCTCCATTTCTCTTAACAACCCTTTCATTAACACACACACACAGTCATCATTTTGCCAACCTCCACCTTCTTCTACCCATCAACTAAACTCTCACCATATCAACTCACAATGACAGTATGTCTATTGCTACTGTTTTGTACACACAACACTAGCTCACTTCACTACCACGATATTCCACCCTCTATCCCTTTTGCTCCTTCTCTGTACTAATATACATGCTCAGATCCATTTTCTTATAGCTATTTAAAAGTTAGGCACTTACCATAACTTGGCATCTGTGTATCCATTTTCTTTCTTCCTCACAGATGGGTTCGGATCCAATTTGGCTGCATACAAAAGACTTTGGATCCAATTTACAAGCTCCTCCTCCTATCCATAATGCTCTATTCTGTCTCTAACTCTTCAGATCAAGTTTGCTGCCACGTCTCTCAACTTATAAAGACAGAAAAAAAGATATAAGAAAAGGTTAGGTTCAAACCTGGAACTGAAAAGTTCCAATACCGTCTACCGGGTACTTCTAGGATAGATCAGGCTGGGGGATGATTATGACGGAAAGTGAGGAAGAATGAAAATGGACAACACAGATGGCAAGTTATGGTAAATACATAACTTCTAAATCTGATATTGTCCTTTTTCATTCTTCCTCACACATGGGATAGAATCCACAGTAACGTAGTCCGAGGGAGGCCCTCATGGAAGGACGTAATGGAGCACTGTCAAAGTAAAGGAAGCTCTGTTCTAGAGACAATGTCCAATCTGTAATATGTAACAAAGGTGCGAGTCTTAAACCAAGTGACTGCAGCACAAATATCATCAATGGAAGTCCTTGAAGAGAAGGCAGATGAAGTAGCCATATACTGAGTGGAGTGAGATCTAGGGGGTGGGGTCAAGTCTAATCCTTTTTGAGAATAAACCAATGAAATGGAATCAGTAATCCATTTGGCTAGATTAAGTTTAGACACTGCCTGGTGGCTAAAGAAAAGGGATACAAACAGCTGACTGGACTTCCTGAACTGCTCATCTGTGAAAGTAAAAACTTAACTGTCTGTGCACATCAAGGAGGTGAAGCATGTACTCCCCATTGTTAGTAAACTTTGGAAAGAAGACTGGTATTGTATGGACTGGTCAATGTTACTCTTCAAAGCCACTATAGGAGGAAAGGAAGGAATGGTCTGTAGAGCTACTCTGTCCTTATGAATGATAAAGTAAGGAGGCTTAGCTGATTAGGTCTGAAGCTCAGACATTCTTGTTGCTGAAGTGATAGCTACTAAAAAGATAGTTTTCCAAAACAGAAACTTCATATCGTATTTGTCCACCGGTTCAAAGGGTTTCTGAGTCAAAATAAGGTCCCATAAAGGAGAGGGATCTTTTATTGGAGGTCTGAGAAGAAAGACTCCCTTAATGAAAGCTTTACACAACTTGGATGTAGCCAGAGAAAAGATTTGTTTCCAGAATGCAAATTAGAGATCACTGCCAACTGAAGTTTAACGGTAGAAAAACTAGTTCCTTCTTTAAAAAGGGTTGCTAGGAAGAGAATAATGGCTGAAACAGGTGCTGAAAAAGGATTGATATTCTGGTTGGAAGCCCAGTAGAGAATCTTTTCCATTTGCTTTTGTAGACTTTCTTGGTAGAAGCCTTCTGGGAAGCCAAGATAATCTCACAAACTGGGGAAGCAAGCCTGGACTGTCTATTACTAGAAGTGGAGAAACCACGTAGTTAGAGTGCATGGAGATTGGGGTGTTGAATTACTGATGGATGGGACAGGAGATCCTGAGTGGGTTCCAGAATCCATGGAATAAGCATATAGGAGACCCAGGGGCCAATCATGGATCACAGCATCTCTTGGTGACTCTCCCGGAAGGGAGGGTTAGAGCAAAATACTTGCTGCACTTGTTGAGGGGTAAGATAAGGCAAATAGATCACAGCAAGGCTGACCCCAATGGCTGAAGATCATTATTAGCTACTGACTGATTGAGAGACCACTATGAGGCATCAGAATGGACCTGCTCTGCCAGACTGCTAGTTCATTGTTTCTCCCCCCAGGATGTGCCTAAGGTGTTGGAAGTCTGGAGCAAGTAGTCCCTGGCTTGTAGAAGTTGATATTTGGATGGAGCAGTGAGGAGCCAGTCGTCGAGATTTGGAAACACCTAGAAGCCCTTGAGTCTCAAGTGAGCTGCTACTAAGGTTGTGGTGAGTCCAAAGGGCAGTACTCTGAATTGGTAATGACGGGCTCCCAGCCAAAACCGTAGATATATACTGGACTGCCTGTCCATTTTTATGTGATAGCACACATCCTGGAGATCTATAGAGCACATCCAATCGTTCTTACCCAGAAGAGACAGAATGGACTGAATTGTGACTATTCAGAACTTTGTCTTCTTTACATACAGATTTAAGTTGCTTAGATCCAAAATGGGTCTTGGGTCCCCTGTTTTCTTTGGCAAGAAAAAGAAGTGGGATTAGGTTTTGAATCCCATCTGGTTGGGTGGAACCTCTTGCATGACTCCTTTCTGGAGCAGCTTTTGTATTTCTAGAGCTGCATCTTCCATCCGACTGTGTGGAACATCCGGAAGTTTCCTTTTTTTGAACAGGAGGTGGAAGGGAAATGGTATGTAGTAACCTCCTGGATATAATTCTTAGCACCCATGAATTCCTTGTGATTTCTGTCCAGGCATCTAGGTGCAAAGAGAAACAATCCCAGACTGGGTCCAGAGGCAGACAGTCAGGCAACTCTTCAGGAGTACTGTGATGGCCTATCAGAGAAGGGTCTCTGAAGTGCTGATTCTGCAGACCAACTCTGTCTCAAGGGCAACGCCTTCCACTGAAGTTTCCTCCTTTGCCTCTGGAGGAATTATCCCCAAGTAAGTCCTGGAAAGGACCCTAAGCTTTTCGGAAACACATCTTCTTACAACATTGCTGGTTGGTAGAGAAAGTCCACGGAGAGGTAGAAACGAGAGTCTTTCCATCTTGTTTGTTGCAGGTGAGCATGTCTTTAACTGATGGCCCGCACAAGGAAGAGCCATCAAAGGGGGCACTGACAAAGGATGTCTTGAAGGATTCTGCAAAGCTGTATAGTCACATCCAAGCATGTTTCCTAATGGCAATGCCCGAGCCAGCAGCTTGTGAGACACCCTCCATTGCATGGGAGATCAGCCTCATTGATGCATTAGAAATGGACAGTAGAGTGGCCAGCTGCAAAGAAATATTTTTCAGATCCTCCACAGATGGACTCCGAGAGAGGGTATTTGATAGTTCCTTCATCAAATGTCTCTGTAGGTGAGTAAAGTGTGCCAGATAGTTTAACGTCCTCAGCATGAATGTAGCTGAGATGTACACTCGCTTTCCAAATCTGTCCATTGCTCTGGACTCCATGTTCAGTGGATGAACAGAAGAGCTTTGTTCAGCTAACTCCTTCTTGGTGGCTGCCGCCACCACTATAGCATCAGCTGGGACTCCCTTGCTCCAGTGGGGTCTATCAACAGGAGGGCCCCAAAATCTGTCCAGGCATGGGGATAGGTTTGACACGTTCAGCTCCTTCCAAGCTCAGTGCGAAACCAAGTCAGTAAGTTCATCTGCCAGGGAGGTCACTCAAGAGGTAGATGGTCCAACATCGAAAGCCTCCAGAAACACAGATTCTTCAAGAGGAAGAGATGTAGGTGGAGATCTGTGGGATCTTTCTCCATCAAAATCAGTGTCTTCCGTGAGAGACTACAAGGGTGGGTCTATGTGCCTCCTCTTACACGTCCTCTTCTGAGGGACATTTTCCGTGGGGTGCTCAGGAGAGGTATCAAGAGGGAGGAAATTCCTCCAGGGAAAATGTTTGGAGACTTCCTGGAACTGGCTGTCCCTGTAAGACAGGTCTGATGGGCTCGGAGCTTGGACTTAGTGAGGGGCAATGACTGGGATAGGAGACGAGAGGACAGCTCTCTATGCAAAGAGAAAGCTCTTTCTACTATCATGAAAACTGACAGGCCAGGGAAAACCTCTCTCCTCCTTCTCAGAGCCGAAGTGTCAAGGAAGGAAGGCTGGGGCTGCCCCTGGATCGGAGCCTCATTGGGAAAATCAGATCTGAGCTGTTCAGGGTCGAGGGTCCGAAGGAAGGGATGGGTCCGAAGGAAGGGATGGATCCGACAAAGTCGGGGCCGAACCCAACCCCTCAGACTTGACGCTGACCTCTCTTTTCCAAAACCTGTTCTGATCTGAGGGTATTGGAGCAGAACCAGTCAGGGATACCATTGGAGTCAAAGAGGGTACTTTCCTTGGATCAGACACTGAACGTCTTGGGGATAATGGATCTTGGATCCTGGAACTCCAAAACCATTGGTTGCATTAGAGAAGGAGAAAGAATGTGCGGAGGAGGCGCACTCATGGATCCATGAGGGAATGAAGCAGGGAGGACCCCCATCTGGTTTCAACCTGAGAAATTTCCGCATCATCCTGTCCACATCCACCTCTGTTAAACTCCTCGAAGACCTGGAAGATACCATGCATGCTTGTCTGGAGTGCTTCCTCGATGTTTAAAAGAGTTGCTTGGGTAGGTCTCGAGAGACAGATTTCAAAGTGTACTCCGAAGTAAGGTTTCTTCTTGTTGAATATGAAGGCTTAGGATCGGAGTATAAGGTAGAGGGTAAAGGAGAGACTACAGTAGGTACCGAGTCTGCCAGATCCAAGGACAACTGTGGATCAGAAGCTGTCCCCCAAATTATTTTGGATCTGAAGCAGTCATATTCAAAATCTTCCTCACCTTCTCTAGTGGCACCGAAGAAGCTCTCGGGGACTTCTGAAGAGCCCGTTTCCTGAAGTCTGAAGAAACCGGTTGTGCTTTGGAGGGAGTTTGAGCCCCACAAGAAGCAGGGAGCAAGCCTCTTAGCATCAATTTATTGCGCCCATCAGACATCCCTTGGGTTGAAGGTGGCACAAGTGACGCAAGAAGAATTAAGCTTGTCTACTCCCAGGCAACAGACAAACTTCTTGTGGGCAGTGGAATTAGGGATCTTACGCCCAAAAGAAGTGCACTTTTTGTAGCCTGTTGGTTTGTCGGATATACTAGGGCCATATAACCTAAAGGGAAGAGAAAAGGTTAACCACATACAGACAAAAATATATATATATTTTTTTAAGACCTAGGATAGAACAGAAAAGGAACACTGAAAAGAGCCAAAGGGGAGATAGATGTACCAACGAGAAGAGTAAAAGTTTGACAGAGGAGAAAAAGAAGGTGGAAAAACCTGACTCCAGTGACAACTAGCAAGGGAGGAAGCAGAAAGGAGCAACTGCAAACTCTAAAAAAACAACAGAAAAATAGCCTGAGAAAAACTGGATACAATAACCAGACAAAAATCTCTCTTACAAGCTCGAGAAGGCGATCCTCCATCTTACCACAATAGCAGCAAATGCGTTCTAAGGAGCTGTGGAAAGAATAGAGCATTATGGATAGAGGGAGGAACTTGAGAACTGGATCCAAAGTCTTTTGTATGGGGCAGAGTCTGATGTGTTGGTTGGATCCAAAGCCATCTGAGGAAGAATGAAAAGGGACTACATCAGATATTAAAGTTAAGAATAGCACATATTCAGCAGTACTGAAAGCTAGAAACAAATACAAATGGCTCCATACCTCTAATCATCCCCTCTAATCATCCTGCCACTGTCCTGAAACTTAGTGGAGATATTCACCCTAACCCCAGACCCACACACCAACTAACCACCATGGCCAAACCATTACTTTCCAATGTCCCCAACACAATTTTCCCATCAGGTAATGAATCTAACCTTAAAAGTACCTGCAACAAAATTCTTGACATCCATGCATGTCTATATTTTTACTCCTCAGGCATTCTAATTGCTACTGAAACTTGGCTAAAACAAGAAATAACTGACAAAATTATTCCCCCAGGATTTAACATCCTCAGAATGGACAGAAAACTAAGAGCAGCTGGTACTGGTATCTATAAAAACAACTTAGAAAACTCCAACTTCTCTAAATATCCCAAAATTTAATAATGCTGAACTTCTGATTGCATACCTCAGAAACAACCAATTTAACCAAAAGAAATCGTTATGTATCTCAGCTGTATACCTTCCACCAGGCAGAAACATTACCACAGCCAAAAATATCCTACACTGGATAACTGAAAACATCCCCCAGGAAACCTTCATCTTAAGGGACCTAAATACAGACTAGCAAGTCAAACAGCATCAATCTCATGGACTCTATTCACCTATTTGGCTTCACCCAACTAAAGCTCCACCACCAGAATTAACAAAAGCACTAACAGGCAGCCCACACTGCACTGGATATCGACAAACTGGTTCCTTACCAGATACTATAAATAAAAACCTCCAAACCTATGAAGTCAGACAAAAACATGGTTCACCCAAAAATTAATCTGTAAATAAGTATGCAATTTAACCAAATTTGACAAAGACATATTTATTATAGCCCTGTCCCATTACAACTGGAATATATTAAGAGCAATGCTCCTACATGAAGTTACTCACTTCAATTATACCTTCTCAAAAATACTGATTTAGCACCAGTAAGGATGAGAAGGGTAAAAACTAACAGCACCATGGCTGACAAGAGACCAAACAGCTAATGTTGCTAAAAGATAAACCATGAAAAGAATGCTATAAGAATAAAACACATGCCTAATGAAAGTCTAGATATCTCAGAAACTGTACCAAGATCCTTGTTAAATGTGACAAGAAATCACACTACAGTAATCTCCAACAAAAACACCAAAACAACCCAAGCTTTTTTTGATCCTCTCTAAATTAACTATTACATCCCAGCCACACCATTACACCCCAATATCCTACTTCAGAGTCCATTGCCACTGAGTTCAACACTCATTTTATCTAGGCAGATCTACCATTGATCAATGACCACCTCACCCTGCCTCAAACTTCCATCTATCATCGAAAACAACACCCTGCCTTTTTTAGTTGACAGCCCATCCTAACATAAACCATAAAAACATTACTAGACAAATTAAAAGCAATCTCAGCTACTGATAACCTTCTCACAGAGTTCCTCAAAATAGGTGAGAAGCACAGCCCTTCCCAGTCTTCATTCTAATCAACCTGTCAATAACGTCCCACTCATCTGGAAAAAATCTATTATTATACCCCTTCACAATGAAGGTACTTCAACAGAGTTAAACAGACCTGCTATCATCCCCCTCTAAAATTCTTGAGAAATGTATTCAGGTTCAGCTTACAAAACATAACCAAACACAACCTCTTCTCCAACAACCAGAACAACCAGCATGGTTTCAGTTCCAACCACAGTACTGTTACTGCCCTGCTCAACTTCAACATAGTAAACCAAGACAGAAATGAGACCAACCTTGTTTCTTCACTTTTCATTGACCTTTCCAAAGCACGACAGTGTCTCCACCAAAAGATTCTTTTTGAACTTGCACCACTAGGTCTTACTTACCTCTACACCTTCCTCTCCTGGTTTCACAGTTATTTATGCAATCATCAGCAGGCAACTAAATGGCAACAAAACCTTTCAGCATTCCAACCAATCTCTGTTGGTGTTCCCCAAGAGTCAATACTCAGCCCTCTTCCATTTAATATTTTCATAAATAAACTTCATACCGCTACAACACTTGCCACTCTTGTACAATACACTGATTCAACCCTTATCTGCTCTACCCCGCCCGTAACACAATTACAGGAAATAATTCAAAAATCTTTCATGGACATTGAATTATGGCTAAAAAATTCTAACTTGCTGCTTAATGCCAAAAAAATAAACGTATGCTATTTACTCCGAAACAACACCTTAACCAGACACACTAATTTCATATTACTTCAAGTAATAACACGGAAATAAAAACCATAAACCAAACTAAACAACTCGGTCATAAAAGATGGCAACCTCAAATTTGATCACCACATACTTACTCCTTCAAGAAAACTCACCAAAAACTCACCTCCCTCTATACGGCCAAACACTACCTGACAGATCAAGCAAGGATTACCTTAGGAACAACACATCAGTAAGGATATCAATAAGGCATTCAAGACTGCTGGAGACTCTCTACTCTCATTATGTGTCAAAACTCTGGAATAAATTCCCACACAGTTAAAAAGATAGAAAACTTAAATATTTTCAAAAAACTGCTTAAACAGCACCTATGCCACTGATTTCTCTGTTCTTCCTGCTCATCTGGCTAGCTTTACTCAGATTACTTTTCTTCCACTCTTATAGCCACTTTGCTTATCTTTTGTTACCTTACTGCTCCTCCTCATACTGCACTTATTTCCTAACCTCTTACTTTTCTTTCTTCTCATACTCCACTAACTACAATTCATACTCTATCTTCCTTCTCATTTCTATAATTTCTCCTTTGAAATCTCTCTGATAGTCAGTTTTTAGCAACATTACTACTTGTCTGTCTGTAAACTGCTAAATTTAAAAACATCCCAGTTTGTTTTTTTCCCTGCAACTGCAATGATATAAACACATTAACTATTATTGTATTTTATTTTTCTATTCTGTAATCAGCCAGTTTGTGTTAATTTCTCGCTCGTTTCTGCATTAAAATGCTATGTTAATGCAAGAAATATTTAAAAATATTTAAAAATCATGTAAATTAGCTCATGTACAGATGTTTTTACTCTGCAATTATACATGTACATCATGTGTAACTTAAATCTGAAGCTTTTCTCCAAGGGGCTTTGCTGAAAATCAGTTTTACCCAGTTTGACTTTTCCGGTCAACAAAGACAAATACATACCTTTTGGGGGTGTAATGAGTTGGCAGACTTTAAAAATTCCCTACAGACTACTCTGTCGAAATACTGAGTGTGGACATGGGGCTGCAGAAAGTAATTAACTATTTTTTTTAAACTAGGACACAGGATCTGAATTGCCCAGGAATACTAAGGCCTTGTCAAGTTTAATTCTGGAGGTTGTCAAAAAAGAAATGACTAGAAAATGGAAATCAGTGTCTAAACTAACTGCATTTGAAGTAGAGAGTACTGCAACAGAGATAAAGGAACAAGAAATGGGATCTTTAGAAAAGAGTAAGAGCAAATCACATAGAAAACAATGGAAATTGTGGTAACAATACATGCAGAAAAATGCTTTGGTGGAGGAATGAGGTTTAAGGAAGGCAGGAGCTAACCAATGTATGCAATGTCAAATTGATTACATTGCGTAGAAGAATATACATGATATATATAATGTATATAACTGTGAATATGTTAATATGGTTTGTTTTCTTTCATATAAATGTAAGTTTACCTGTCTCACAAATGATAATTCAATAAAGGCATTTAAGAAAAAGATCACTTGAAATACTCTTCCAAGAAATTTAAAGTCTCCAGAAAACAGTTGGAAAAGAACAGGAAGACTGTGAGAGAGAGGTCCCACTGTCAAGACTACTGAGTAGAAAGAACAATTATTTGGGAAACAAAGACCACTTCCTCACTGGAATAATCAGGGAAGCCCAACTTTTC